>NC_069713.1:24989733-25607383 GCF_027358585.1 Pangasianodon hypophthalmus
GGTGGTGGGGAGTGTATAAAGAGGGACAGAGAAAAAGAGAGAATCAGTTTAAAGGCAGAGAGACTGAGATAGTTGTCTCGTTAGACAAGCTAACTGTGCAGAATAACGCGATGATTTGCCGTCCAGGGGTAGCTGGTATTCAGGTTCCCCATCAGAGCTCATACGTATGTGTGTATGTGAAGGTGTCTTGGGATACACTCCCCTCCTGTTGAGAAATAGTCTAGTGTCACCTCCCCATTACCTCCCTCCAGCCAACACACACACACAAACACACACACAAATAGTGACACTCATGACTGTGTGATTGTGATTTTGTGTGTGTGTATGTGTGTGTGTGTGTGTGTATATTATAGCACAGCTCTTGCAGTAAGGTGCTCAATCCACTGTGGTGATAAATCAGGCACTGTGTTAATTGGTATGAAAACAACACTTTGGCAGTATATAATGTTTTATGTGTCTTTCATGTCCTTTATTGTAATACTAATGAGGGGCTGTATATCCGGGAAGGGGGGGGTCCTCCTTCTCTCTCCTCGCTGTGCTGGATAAGCTCCTTAGTGGGATCACCGGAATATTCCGCCCGCCAGGCGACGCAGGCAGAACACAATCGCCCCCTCCTTCATTTGCAATCGGTAATTAGTATGCAAATGAGCCCAGGGGACCACACAAGTACTAGTGTATTACAAGAGTCTGATTATGACTCCTCAGGCTTCTCAGGGATGAGAGTGGAGTGCTGGAAGAGCTCCTCACCTCCCTACGCTCCACTGGGCTCTGAGTGCCACCCGCTCACGGAGCCCTGTTATTGGTGCAGGGCCCTGTCAGTCATCACTTTTGTCTTATCTGCCATTGCTTAATTAATATGGCATGCTTGTCATGATCCCATTTGCATATGGGATTATGTTCTCCTATTTATGAGTTAGTACTAGAGACTCTGTTCTGTTAAGCATGCTGAAGGCAGTCACTGAAGTGTCACACTTGTTCCATATGACTTATGATGAGATCAGAATGAAAATTTGCACAAAATGTTATTTTTAATGTCAGAAGTGACTACAAGCATGCCACGCCTGTTTGCATCCTAGACTGCCAATGCACCTAGATCAAAATGGGCAGTTGGTTTTCTATAATGGAGAAGATGACCTCTGAACCTTTGTCTTGAGATTGTCAGTCTGAATCAGGTTCCTTTCCAAAGCACAGCCCTGGTTCCTGGTTTTCCCCATGACCTGACTTAAGGAAGAACAGAGAGCGTCAGGATCTATATCACCTCAGCTGCCCCCCTCTCTTTGTTCTCACAGCCAGGCGGGCTGGGGGTATCGGTGGGAGAGATTACTGGCATATTGATGGCTTAGGATGAAGCTTGGGAGGTAGGCCTGGGGCTTCTACTAGGGCGAGATCAGGCCCTCGTTTCTTGCTGTAGCATAGGGAGGTACAATCCTGGTGGTGTCGCCTGGCATAGGAAGATCAGATCCTTGATATGTTGTATGGTCCAAAGAACTAGGCTAAGTGTGGGCAAAATGTTGAGTAGGGTTGATTTTTTTGTTGCACTCGATTGGTCAGTTGATCTAGGCTGCACATTTTTGAGCTAGCTGAGAATCATGAGAGAAGTGGGAAATAGTTGTCTACCCTCTCATTGATTCCAGCAGCTTAGGAGCTCATGCAGCAATACTCCATGATTCTGAGCGTGGCCAGAGAACATGAACTTCTGTCCCTATTTCAGCCCTCCAAGATCTTCATATCTGTAATGTGCATTCAAACATACTCTGTAGTAATGTCTTGTAGCATTTTGAATATGACAGCATGGATGTTCCTGCAGGCCAAATGCACCACAGGGGGCTCATTCCATAAAGCAAATATTATTGCACACCAAAGTAATTTATGAGTAGCAACACCCCCCCACCACACCTGCCAGCTCTCCCCCACCTGCAATGAAGCTCCCTTTCCGATAGCTCTCATAGTGGCAGTATTTATGACGGAGGGCTCGTTCCCTGCTTCCATATTTCACAAAAAAAAGAGGGGGGAGGGTGGGGTTGTAATGAAACACACTGTGCACAGAGGTTTGTGTTGTGACAGCTGTAATTGTGGAGCACATTAAAAGCCGGTGAAGGAACCCTCCACCTTATTTCTTCTGAAAGCGCAATGTGACAGAAGCAATGGCGGGTGGGGGAATAGGCATTCCACTGAGTGGAGTGAGGGGTTTGATTAGCGCTGTCATGTTCAGGGTGAAAGTCTTTTTGATGGAGTGATTATAGGTGTTGGCTAAAACTGCCTTAGAAGACAGTAGCCTGGTTTTAATGGGTGGTCCGTGATGTCCCTTGGCATATCCACACAGAGAGACTTAATATGCATGTACACCCTAAATTTGCTTTCCAGAGTCTGGGTTAGGAGGTCAACACAAATGCCACATGAATGTCAATTAATCATCTCCTATATTGGTTGCAGGTGCTTTTGGTCAAGAAGGGTCAAGCAACCACCAATTTTTTACTCAATTAGTGGCAAGCAGCATGCATGCTGTAGCCTGTGGAAACCGGCTAGTTGGTATTTATTATAACCTCTTTATTAGTTGGATCTAGCCCTCATACATACTTCCTAGATTCTGGGACTCTCTGGTTGGCCAAACCCTACCATGAGGTGGCCCAAAATTGTGACCCAACAGTAAATCTGTGAGCATGATTTGCTGTGCTATCTGCATAAAGGCACACAGTGAGGTTAGTGGAGCTTAATGATGCTATTCTGCCAGCCTGTATCAAGTCAGTGGTGCTCCATTTCAAGGTGGATGGCTACCGTAAAAGGGTTAAAGCCCATGGAGCAAGGCGCATACCCCCTGGGAGTCTCCACCAACCCCCAGGGAGGAGGCTTTGTCTCCTTGGGCAAACATTCCCACAGAAAAAGGGGAAAAAGCCATTTGGCTCCCCCAGCTTGTGCTCCTTTCACTGGTTGAGGAGGTCTTCCCTAGTCAACAGCTGGACATGACGTGACAAATTGGGGGCTTTGTCTTTCTGGGGAAGCAGAGGGGGTGGCAGTGGAGAAAATGTTGTGAAAGGGTTTTGGGGGGGTGGGGGGCACTCTGGATATTGAAAGGATGCAGGGGAGCCATAGAATGCATTGTGAATCATGGCGACACAATGCAAATTGCACAGTTTAAAGGGGAAATATGTCGGGGCTTTGTTTCAAATTGAAACGGTCCAGCTTATTGAGGGGAAAAGTGAAGTACCAATTTTCATGGGTCAGACAGGGATGGTTAGCCAAGCAGTGGAGAGGATAGGTAACTGGGAGCACTATGGCGCAGGAAGACAGTTTCCACCTGATTTCATTTTATAAAAGCCGATTTGGTTAAAAAAGAGTCTCGGCAAACCTTGTAAACTAAGTTCGAATAGAAAAACACCTCATTGCTGTAATTATTTTCTGGATTCAGAAAGCCCATAAAAGAGCATCTGAATTCAGGTTTTGCAGGTACAGGTTAGAGTGGATCAGGAACAAATAGATTTGGAAACCTTTTACAAAAAAGAAAGGCATAACCACAAAAAGTGAAGCCTCTAAGCTGCAAAGTCACGGTGGGCTCCAAAGCCCTTCAGCAGCCATTTTATGAAGCTGCTTCTCTCTCAGAATGAGAAAAGAGATCCCCCACGTATGACCCCCGGGTGAAAAAGCTCCGTATTTGACAGAGTCCGCCTCTTAACTTGTTAACTTGCTAATTGCCCGGCAGTCACTTCATGAGCTGAACAATGGACTGCTAGCTGAGCGATGGGGCTCTCTCTTTGAGAGGCCGGCCGAGGGGGCCAGGTGGCCGTACTGGGGGAGCAGAAAGGGGCCGGCTAGCCTCGAGTGTTGTGTGTGAGGTCTGGCTTGGTTGCCAAGGGGATGGCAGCCTGATATATTATCTGGAGGAGTATTGGGCTGACCCAAGGAGATGGAGGGGCAGGTGGGGCATGACTGTGCCCCACAAACCCAACTACTACACTACCACCCCCACTCAGCTCTTCTCTGCATTCTCTCTGTAACCTCCATCCTCACTTTATGTTTGCCCAGCGGTGGCCTGGTAGTGTGTGTATTAGGAGGGGATCTAAATGCTAACTGGGATTCAGACGCAGAACATGTTAGGTAATTAGGAAGAGCTTACAGGGCTATTTCCATGACAGCTGGTCCTACTGCAAACACAGCACCGGCCAGAGGGAGCCAGCGCATTGTGATCTGTTTTGTGGGAATGACGTTGCCAAATACAATAGTCCAGCATGTGTGCTGGGTGGGAGTCAAAGTGCCAGGAGCCTGAAACTGGTCTGTTGCTACACAAACACCCATTACTACAGTCACTGAAGAACCAACAGCATCCAGAGGATTTGACCACCGTGTTGTCTTTGTACAGTTGTCTTAATGTGGCATTGAGGTATCAGAACAGTTTTAAAAAAGTTACATTTTTTGCAGCTTATTCTGTCATTGTACATATGGCTAACATGTTTACCAACAGCATACTCAATGACCTTGGGTCAAAATGAGCATCTATGGAAGAAAATATGGAGATAAAAACAAAGCCCAGCTTTTTAGTGTGCTAGATAGAAACCACATTGGTACTGTCCAGGCCTCAGTGGTATACAGGACTCGGTTGGAGGGCTGAAGTTAAATGATTGGCTGTAGCACTCGTTCCCATGTGTTAACCATGTTAGAATAACAGTCCATTCCAGGTCTCCGGGTGACACTATGGGGCCAAAGGCAAGTGGACTCATGCCTAACTGAGTGTTCACTCTATGGGCTGGCTCTTTTGGTGAAACCCAGGTCTTGCTTCAGGCCTTGTATATTTTCCTGGCTCCTCTGTGTTTATCCGCAGACACTCTGTTTGGCGTCCTATCAGAGGTAACTCATTCTCTCACTCACTTATACCGCAAACCACCAAGATTGCAAGAAAAGGGAGATGTAAGATTTTTCCCAGACCTGTTTATCTCAGCCTCCCTGACTTGTAGCGCAGAGAGCTTCAAACAGTGTCTGTATGTGTGTGGGGGCTCATGTATGTCACCCCATTTCCAGCTCTCTGAAGTGTGACTCTTGTCTACTCTGGGGACTTAGATATTCTGATGTGGCCATTGGTGGTAACTGTACTATACTGTATCCCTGTACCCCTCCAGCCTATTCTTACTATGGCTGTCTGTGCAAGCATACATAGTCCATAAATAGGGGTTTCATAAGCCAAAGTGTTGTAAGCAGCCATTTACATGGTTGAAGTAACAGAACCTGTCCCAAGTCTCATACAAAACCCCTTCATTAGAGATGCCTAGCTCATCAGTGTTCCCTGGTAGGTTCCCTCTGTGTACTGCTGTGCTCTGGACTTTTGCCTCCTAGCAAGCCACTATTATTTTACTGTACCTCCTTAACTGCACCATGAGTAAATCATTACATCTATGAGCCAGTATCGTCTAAAAAGGGGTGCAATTAAGTCACTGTAACCTGAAAATCACTGTTTTTAAGAAATCTGGCACACATAAACAGCAATATCATTACATTTGCGCACACGTGCACAAACACACACATGCACACACCTCCTGGAGAGTGTGCGGCACTCCCCTATGCCACAGCAGATGTTTTTCATGTGGTTCCTTGCTCTCCCTAATAGCCTTCCTGGTCTGTGGCCCTGATGCCGTATGTGTGTTTTCCTAGCCCAAGCCAGGCAGGGGAGTTTGTGTGTGGTGTGTGTGTCTGTGTATGTGTGTGTCGGCAGGAGTAGAATAAGAATTCCTTCAGGCCTCAGTGTCAAACAATACAAACATGATCTCTATATTTGGAGAGAAGCTGCGCAGCGCTTGATGTGGGCCGAAAAAGGGTGCTCACTGTGCTATCATTTAGAAGCATGGACGTGGAATAATAAATTAAAAACCTCTCGGTGTCTTGCCTCTCCTCTCAGTCATGGTCATTAGAGCGCGGGTCGTGGGTACCTCATTTCTCCTGGCTCAGTCCTGCCGTGTGTGTGTGTATTTGTGTGTGTGTGTGTGGAGGGCTTGCACTTGATGGCTTCTGGCTGTGGCCCCCACCCCTTTTCTGTCTCTTTCTCCGTGCTCCCCTCGCCCTCCCCTGGCTGCCCTTCTGCTTGGCATCTGTTAAGCTGCTAAAGAGAAAGCTGTGTGGTGAAACCGGTGCGTCTTGCTGGGTGGATTTGAACAAGCACATGCCTGTTCTACCTCGGTGGCCTATGAAATGAGAAAATCAGCCACTGTGATGCCGACGGGAGCAGGGCTTGGGTGATAAATCTGTGAGGAGGACTTTTTGCATGTGTGTGTGTCTTGTATGTGCATACTTGTATGTGTGTGTGTGTGAGAGAGAGAGAGAGAGAGAAAGAGAGATACATAGAAGCAGTTCCAAGATTTAAGGATTTGATTTCACACCAGCAAAGATCTGCATCTTGAAAGCCATCGCCCTAAATGCACATCACATTAAAACATGTATGAGTTCATTCTTCCTCCTCGATCATCTGCCTTTCTGTCGTTCTTCAAATATTCAATAATTCATTACCTCCTGTGAAACAGAGAGGGTCAATTCACACATGCAAAACTCTTGACTTCTGTCGCACTGCCTTAGTAGTGCGAACAAAAAGATTTTCAAGTGTTCACAAGCGCACAATCTCTATTAGATCAGTGAGATGTTAAGATCTGTATCTGCTCTTTAATGTTGCTGTTTAGACTGGGAGGTAATTTAATCTCATCCTTTGACATTGTTGTCTTTACGGGGAGAGCATTCCGCCGGTTAATGACACCCAGAGCAGCTGACCTCAGTTTGGTGCGTCTGTCTGATGGAGGAAGACCAAACCATGATATCAGCCCTCTTATTGAAGATGGCTACTGTTAAATGTCATGGGGCTGATAGGATCTGATTTGTGGATAGGGGGAAGAGGAAGAGCGGTTCTTTCATCTCCTTGCATCTGCTATCATCCTCAAAGCAGTGGGGCTGAGGCAGGGGGGAACACCTGTGTATGTAGTGCACTTTCTGCATCCTTTAGGTCCAAACATGAGGGTGATTGAAGGACAGGTGTGTATGGACGCATAGTTAAAGAGACAGAGTGCTAAAGAGAATTGTTAGATGAGAGGATTTCAGCATAAACAATTCTGTTCTCAGTTCTGTTATTATGTGTGTTAAGGTGAAACAAAGTCAACCAATCACAATTACGGAAAGCCAAAGGTCACAGGCAGAAATGATCTCTTGTGCGTGTGTTCGTCCCTACAGTGGATAGGTTTATGATGTGTCACTGGCTTCCTGCTCTCCACATTGTTAACCTCCAGTAGACAGGGCTTAGCTGTCACAAGGCTCAAAGCATGTGCTCTCACCTACCTTCTTACAGTGGCATACAAATCATGGTCTGATCAGAACCCTAGTCTGATCTTAGCATACAAAAATGAGAGATTATCTAAATTTATATCTGTAATGAAAACAGATAAATAAATAAGCATCTATGGTCACAGCTGCGTGAAGAGGATTAAAACCCTCAGAGGTGTTGTAAGTCATGCTCGGAACCCACACGTGCAGGAATGGGAGCTGTTTTAAGAGACTCGACCTTCCTGTTGCCCCTTACTCGTGTGTATTAGCCAGAACTCTGAGGAAGCACAACTTCCCAATATGCCTCATTCATAGGCCTTATGGGAGCCCTAACAAATCTAGGATGGGTAACCTCTGTCTAAACAGCCTGACATCAGCTATGGCCTGATCTCCACTCCTGCATCCGTCTGTGCTTCCCTCTTCCTCTTCCTGGCGCCCTCGTGTTGTGACTCACGACAAATCCTCCAATTTGCTCAGCTGTGTGAAGAGCCAAGGGGGCATCGATATCATGCCATTTCCAAATGATCAGGCCCTGCTCTTGGGTTTCACAGGGGCTGGAGAGAAGCACAGAAGGGAACAGTTTGACACTCCTGCACCAGTCTCACTGCTACACACCAATCCTGTTCTGCCTATTGATCTAGGTCTGGTTAGTATTTAACACTTGTCTATCAGTGGCTAGTGTGTGTATGCATATGTAATAATACTAAATTACCCCAATTATTAGCGAGGGTTGAAAGGATCCCTCTGCCACAGTCTATGAATGCTAGCATAACATCCAATAGTAAATATTAAAAGCCTGGCACTGCCAATATAGTAAAAAGCAAATGAATCCACCCTTAATCAATGTGAGGAGAGAAGAGGATGCTGTCTCAGCAGGAAGGGGATCTGACCATTGATTAGTTGAACTTCCTAGGTTAGCGCTCATGGCTTGGTGACAGGTGCAGCAGGAAGGCCTAACGCACAAACACACACATTGGTTTCCATTCATCAAATCCATCAATATGATCTGCATCGGTATTACAGCATCAGTATGCTCTTTATTTAGTTTCAAGGGTTTTCAAGAAGGCTAGTCATAAGACTTGGAAAAACATGCACCATTCTCGCATTTAAAAGTTCTCCAGTCACCCCTGTCCTTTTAAACACCACCTCACCATTCCCACCATGGTGGATCCCTTAAAACCTGATCCTGGCTGATTTTCAGGCCTGCCTGATCGATTTCCCTGGGTGAAAATAAGAGGATACGAAAGCATGTTAGGCTCTCTGGAATCAGATCCAATCCATTAGAGGGATCAATATGCTGAAGGCAAAAGGGAGAAAAAAGAGCCCTGAGTGTTGACAAAACCAAATAAATATAGATGCGCGAGAGAGCAGAAATTAGATTACTGTCAAAGAATCTAAGCACAACACTTTTAACCCCTAACCTAACAATCTGTGTTTACACCACAGTGCAAGGGCACGGGAGGGCACGCAGTAACAGACACAAACACGCAGGCAGCATGCGGCCTCACACAGTGAAAACACACAGAGCAGGGCTTCAATAACTGGAACCACACAGGGGTGCTAGCCTTTGACTGCACAATGGGAAAAATGCATTGTGTGTGTTTTTTTTCAGCTCTTACAGCCAGTTAAATATATTATTATGCTGTATAATTTCTTAAAAATATTTTACACAAAATATTTTTTCAATTTGGGAATCTATTATATCTAAACTATAAAAAAAATGTTCACCTTTTTCAAAATGCAATTTCAAAACCCACTTAATAACATGTTTTCTCTTTTTCTATTTCCATGCTTGGCTCATCCTCCCATCATGGCTTTCTGCTTTTAGGTAAGTAATGTTTTTAACATGTTTCTCCACAAGCATAGGCTTATACATGTTTTAGTACAGATACTGACTGTAAAGCACTACCCCACCCCCAGCCAGCCTTTTCATAAATATGAGGAGATTAATCAAACACAGCAGGTTCATTATTTCGCTGGTTGTTTCCATGTCCAGACCACATGCTTTCGCTGACATTCCACTGGCTCCACGTGCTTGGTGAAGCAGATCTACCGATTATTACCGCACTGGCGACAGCCACGCATAGCTACAGCATGTAACATTTTTAAAGTGTTAGCAGTGGCAGAGAAAGCGACCTGTTGGAATGCAGACACTCTACCCACACCCCACAACTCCCATAATCCCCCTCATAATGGACTGGCAGCAATGCCCAAGGTCTGCTCTCCAGATGGAGCCCCTGTATGGTAAAGAACTGGCACTCGCCGTGCCCAAACCCCCACCGCTCTTGCACTCCCAGACACATCCGCCCACAGTTGGGGCACACACACATACACACACACACATACACACACAGACATATGTATACACAAACATACCCACTCGCTTACACCTCAGCCCCTATTTATAATAAAAGTGGTTACAACATCTTAGTTAAGATCAGGAATCCTGGCCAGTTTGCCAGAATGCATGAAACAGGTTATGCGCTTTCTTTCATCTCGCCACCTAATGCTTTCTTTACCCTTCACCTTCTAGCCAGGGAGAAGCTTCTCCATGCTGCCTCTTTTCCTCCTCCTCCTCCTCCTCCTCCTCCTTCCCGGCTCTTTCTGGCTCTCCCCCTGATGCGGAGGAGGCCGAGGTGCCACTCAGGTGATTCCCATTGATTTCCGCTGCACGATCGTGTCCTCTCCAGGTGTAAACGTTGCGGGTCGAGTCGATGGCACTTGACTGATCAGACATCTTTGGCAGCAGGGCCACTCAATAGCCCTCTCTAGGAAGGCTAGAGATCTATTGCTGTAAAAGAATGAAAGATTAAAAAGAGTCTTGGCAGATTGCATTTGCAACATAGGTGCTGTTTAGCCACTTATCAGTTTGAATGGAATCCCCTTTTGGGAATATCCTTGTAAAGCTTTCTTTATTATATGGGGTGCGGCATGTGAATAGCAATCATTTGTTTGATTTGCTTTACTCCAAGTGTTCTATTCAGTATACTTGATGCTTCACAAGTATCAAAGTTTTCCTTTTATTTTATGCAAATTTTTTCCAAAATATTTAAATAAACCTATAGCATTTTTGCACTGTTATATGATAATATGCAGTTTACTTTTGGATCTTCTAGCATTTCAAAAGCAAAAAAATCTCTTCCTTCAAACAATAGTTGTAAAAACAGATGACAGAGCTAAAACCTAAAAAATAACAATTTGAAGAACATAACATAGAGAAGAACATAATTTGATGAAATGTTACGTTCTTACAGTTTTGCATAGTCCTATGAAGTGTGCTTGTCTAAGTGTGTAAGCATACAGAACTTGGCTATGGGCTCCAGCACCAAGCAGTGTGCTTTGGCTGCACTCGTGTCCTCTTTTAACTGTTAATTGGTGTAAGCAAAACTCATGAGAATGGAAAAAGGTGGGAGGCTATTCAGCGTTCGATAATCATTGAGCCAAGTAATAGTTCTCAGTGTTTTAGGAGCAATATTATTACCATGTAAGAAACGGCCTGATTACTTTATTAGCCCCTTCAAATCATTCTGCTATCGCTTACCAAACCGACCTCAGAGACCCTACCCTCAGCATCACCCCTCTGTGGCGCACCCCATGAAAAAATCAAATTATGGGCACTGCATGTTTAAATCATGGACCCTGTACCCTGAGTGACATAAAAAATGACTACGGGGGGGTTACGCAGAGTTCAGGTCGGATATAATGAAACGGCCATGGAGGTAATAGAGAGAGAAGAGGTGTTCTGAATGTGGGGGGAGGCAGCAGGAGGGGTTAATAAAAGGGGTTCATTTAGAGGGTATCTCCTTACTATGACCCGCTTTGTAGCTTCTCCCTTTTACCTTCTCTTCTCTTTCTGAGTCTTACATTCCCCAATGACGGACTGCCCCAATGGATTGAAAGTGTACTTTTATTTAAGTCATTATTGTTAGGTTAGGGCAGGCACTGAGCTAGATCCCATAAATTCAACTCTATTTACCAGCTGTTCAGTGTCTGTGAATCAAAGAAGGACCTCCTCCTTCTTCTGTTCTCCTAATCCATGTTGTTAGCAACATAATACTTGTAATTTGACAGCTTCATCCTGCTTGCTCGTGTTGGCATAGTTAGCTGCTGCTGACTGAGATTAAGCTAACTCTGATCAGATGGTGTGTTTCCGAAGAGACTAATTCAAGTGTCACTTTCAGTCATAACAGGCGTGCCTGAGTTTGGCTTTTGGAGACAGTTAATTCAGTCTGAATTCCTGCCACGGGAAAGCGCAGATGGTGGTGGAGGTTTCGCAGGTGCACTTCCCCATCTGACACCTGTCAAATGTTTACAGCTCAATCCAGCATGTTCACAGCAAGCCTCCTTCTCATTACTAAATACCTCTGCCCTCTGTCTCCGGTTGACGGCTGCCACAGAAACCAAGAACATATCACCTTTGACCTCAGGTCTGTCACCCTACTACCTGTTTGCATTAACCTCATGGTCTGGCTGAAAAGAAGGTCAAAACCGCAGGACTGTCTTAGTATGTTTGACACCACACAATTAGTTTCTTAAAATTAATAATGCAGAAAGCCATTTTTAAATAACTCATCTACAAAAAGCATAAAATTTTCATTATTATCTTATCAACTATTTATCCTCAAATAAGTTTTTATGTGTTATTTAGTTATTGAGTGCAAAATGGCCATTTTTTATTAACTAACACCACTGGAGAACATCATTTGTCATTTCTCTCCCTCTGTCCTTTTGACCTTGAGCCTCACATCCTCCAAACACAAAAATTGGGGTTTAAATTCCTCCAGCCTCTGTGACCAAGTGAAAAATAAAAACCCTATTACAGGACGCTTCCAGCAAGCCATTGTTGACTGTCTTTTACGAAGAATGCCACTGATGTCTTCATTTAGAGCCCATCCCTGTGGCGTAGCTCTACCGGGGAGTCAGCAGCCCAAGCAGCAGCCGGGTGATTAGTAGTAAAATTTTAATGGGGATCCATACATATGTCTAGCTGTCATTTTTATGAGGACGTTTATACAGCAGCCTCCATCATCATCGGGCCCAGTCGGCCAAGACCCGGGAGCGAGGCTGAGCACTGAGCACGCATCCTACTGACACAGACATCTTACGGCCTGTCCTGGAGGGAGTAGGAAAGGGTGGAAGGGAGAGTAGGGGAGGGAGTAGGAAAGGGTGGAAGGGAGAGTAAGGGAGGGGATGGGGGTGCTTTATGGCGTTAAAGAGCAGCCCTAGCTTTTAGAGTAATGGGATAGCAGGGATTTGGGTGCAGTTGGAGCCAGTCCGATATGATATTTATTGGCCCTGGTCCATTGGGAACACTGAGCTTAATGTGGCTCCCATAAGAGGGGTCCAAGGTTTCCTCCTCAGAAGTATTTACAGTAGGTCCCCAAGCCATTGCAATTAATACACTTAATCATGTAACCAACCCTTGGCATTTTTGGCATGTGCCATTATAGCTTGTGGTGAAACAGCATTGGTGTGAAATCACTCACATTGATCTTCTGATATCTATCCAAACATGCAATATCAAAGACTTTTGACATCCTAGAACAACAGATGTTAGTCACTGTATGATAACAGTCACATCTAGAGGACCAAGTGGACTTACAGGATCTGTGATGATTGTATCTGTATTTAAAATGTGTTCCCTACTGATCAGAGATGGGGTGAAGAGGCAAAGTCCACAAGTGTAGACTATAAAGACTTGCAGTTCATACCTTATCTGGCCTGGTTGGATGCTATCAGAGCACAAGTGAAAGGTCTCGCACAGCATCCCCATATAGAGTAAATAAATATAGTCAGGGGGTCAGAAAGGCAAAGGGCTTGGAAAGGTGAGGCTACTAGGGGAATCGATACATAGGCAGGCTGAGGGGAGAACATTTCCTCCACTAACAAGTGCGCTAACATAGTTAGAGGCTGGTCACACCTGCGCCAGGCCGAGGAGTTGACTAATGTTGTATAACGAGAGAGGACGAGACTGAGGAGAGTCCTTTATCCCAACCAGAGAAGCAGACCTACCCATTAGAAGGCTTCCATTTTGGCCCCTAACGCAATTAACACCACTGAGTGAGGGGTTAAGACAAGGTTGCCGCTGGTGTAGCTGCAGCCCGGGGCCCGGGCATCGAGGGAGGGAAATCGGCCTGGAATTGAATCACGCAAGGGGACAGAGGTGATGGTTCCCTGAGGAGAGCCGAGTACAGGGAACTAGAGAAAGGCAGGCTAGGTCATTGCCAGATACACACTTGCTGGACCTCCATCAGAACACAGCCCACACTAATACACATGGCCTTATCATAATTTACTGACCACGCTTAAATCCACATACATCACCCAGCACAGGCCTCAACTGGATTTAGAAGTATCCTAATAGTGTGACAGTAGTAAGCATATACAGTAATAGTAAGTCAAGCCAACTGGACATTGAAATTCACGTGAATGATCTGAAACATTCAAAAATATAGTTTTCATATCCCCGATAGAGCCACAACAGGGAGCCACATTTGGGAAGGTGACGGATGTAGAAATTGTCATGATTGGCTTTTCTTTCAACTGGATTACAGTAAAAACGGCATAGTAGATGATTAGATGGTGCATTCAATACAACCCCTCTGCTATTACCCAATAATTCTTATCGCCACATTTCTCGAGCAGAGTCTTCACTGCGATAAGTGAACATTGGTCTGCTTTATGGCTGATAATCTCAGACAGCCAGATATGATCAGAGGCTTTGGGGGCCACTGACCACTTAAACCAGGCAAGGCCCTTTCAGCAGCGTAATAACCAGCAATTGCGCAGCTCGCATCTATCAGCGCACATATCGACCTGGCACGGCTCTGGCCACAGATGCTGGTCCTATTAGCCCCCTTTTGTTTGTTTTGAATGAGAATAGAAAAGGAATTGGCTCATTTTTGATCTTATTGTCGGTAACTCGACCTCCCTGGTGGCCAAGACCAAAACCAATTCTAATCTGGTTAGGGAGGCATAGCTAGCTTTTCTAATGCTTTTTAAGAGACAAAAATATGGTGACAGATAATAACATAAATGGGGAAAGCTTTTGGGCCTGCCAACCGCAGCTATAGATCCCCCTCAGTACCTCTGTGGCTCCAGCCAAGGCATTAGAATGACTAGGATTGGTTTGGAATTTATGGCAGACGTAAGTGTGTTTGATTGATAGGGCTGTTTAAGAGCAGTCTACATGGCCATTTATTTAATTTCTAAAGAGCAAATGAGTAGATCCGGAAACCTGCTGCGTACAGCTGTGGACTTGGTGATGGAAAACCGACAGCTCCTCTTTCCTGCCAGAACGGACAGAAAGACAAATAAGCAGTAAACGCAACTTTCTGTTATTCCCCAGTGTAGGGCTATTTGTTGGCAGTGTTGGCAGGTGATTTGATTTAAAATGATATTTTTAAATCCGGTGATCAATTTTCTGTTCTGGATTGTTTACCAGGCCTATTTGTTTATGCGTGAGTGTGTGTGTATGTGTGTGTGTGCGCGCATGTGTGTATGCATGTGTGTGATGTGTGTGAGGCCAGTACACAAGTGTACTCCAGCCTGTGGCTAGGAGAGAAACTCAATCTGCTTATAGCTACATCCTGTGTCCTTCATAACCCCTGTTAAACGAGGTGCTCTGACCTCTGTAATATCACTGGACTCCGATGACAGCTGTGTGTGTGTGTGTGTGTGTGTGTGAATGCATTCCTCTGTTGTGCCCCAAATATGCAGCTGTATTTTATGCTTTGCAATGTAGGAAATGTATTATTTCACCTTCAATTTGGCTTACTTAGTCTCACACACACACACACACACAAACACACACACACACACACACACACACACACACACACGCACAGACAGTGTTTGATAAGTACCTATGAGTAATAGCCTCACTCTGGCAGGCAGCTGCTGGCTCTTGTTTACATGCTAAGTGATTACCCTAATTTTGCGAGCAGTCTGATAAATAGTCTGCCCCTGTGACAGCCTCCATGAGAGCCCTGGCGATAATACCGTTTTGATTATTCAATAAATAACCCATAATTCGACATTGATTGGGCTGTGAATGTGATGTTGGGGGGGTGTATTGACCCTTGTGGTCAGTTCTATACTGACCACTGGTCACTAAGGTCAGAGCTCTCTATTCGATGTCCACTCTTGTCCCTGCTGATCTGATTTGTAAAGGATGCACCCTTTCGGTCTCCCTTTTATTGGCAAATCCAAGCCCCCCCAATGACCACTACTTAATAACTTTTACAATTATCCTATGGCTAGTGATGAGCATATTAGGGTGGCAGGCTTAGCATGAGGTGTATTGAAATCAATGCAAACGGCTTTGTTGGCTTCTTGAATAATGGTTCATTTTTGGAAGCCGTACTCATTGAGGCCGAGCCTTGATCCACTTAGCATGGTCAGTCCTTTTCCAATTGTGTATCATTTTCCCCCGCATAGCCATCGGTGGCCACTGATGCAGTTATTGGAGTCTTCCTGCTCTAGTTATTGGACTATTGATCCTCGAATGTTTTGCCTTCTGTCCATTTGCTTTTCATTTATATGCAGATGCCCTTGCACAGGGCAGCTTTGAGTCCTCCCTTTCCCAGCTGTCTGTCAAACTCTCACTCCTCCTCCTTCATGACATCACTCATCCTTGATGGGTCAGCCATGGGTGTCTGTGAGAAAGCGACAGACTCATCTGTCTACAAGAAAAACATGGCCTGAAAAAGGGCTTCTTTTTCAGCAAGCTGGCAAATGGCTTTTCCCCCAGCAGATACATTGCTGTGCTGGCTTTTGCCTATTAAATACCTAGCCTCAATTGCCCATTATTTCCCCCAATAAAACTGCTGCAGACTGTGCGATTTCTGTTCCCCCTGCCGCTCCCCTCCTCGTCTTTTGTTTCGGAAAACATGCTTCAGATGCGACTAAAAAAGGAGGCCTTAATGAAGTGAACCGTTTGATGTTTCGAAATAAGAAGCAGACCTGGGGCCTCCATGCTCGGCTCAGCAAACGCGGCGGTTGATCATAGGTGTGGAAAGCCAATCTTTTAAAAAGGCTGAAGGGGAAAAAATGTTGCTTGTCCTGCCAACAGGACCTAGTTGCCCCAACACCACCACTACCACCCCTCCGCCCTTACCCCAGGCTATTGGCAGCACTCATATTATTCAATTACTGAGAGCTACAGGAAACACGGGATCACTTTGAGAGTTTCATGCCCCAATAAATAAGATTATATGGACAGAAAAGAAGTAAACCTGTGTTAGAAAACTTCTAACTGGTCAGACTGAAAAGAGTATGGACTCGTTCCAAATAGAGTATAGCTTGCATGTATCTACAATTCACAGGCTTATGTTAACTCATACAGGTGTAACTGAGTGGAAGAGCAATAGACACACACTGCTGCTCTCTGTCTCTCTGCTCAGGAGAAGAAAAGCTAAAGTGATAGATGAAGAAGAAGAAAGAGAGAGAGAGAGAGAGAGAGAGAGAGAGAGAGAGCAAACGTAGCTTGAGAGAGGGTCAAAATGATGATTTAGAACCATGGTAATTATGCCTCACTTTTGTGTGTTAGGAGAAAATCATTCCATTCATAATTCATTCCCTCAATTACTATTAATAAAGAGGTATTTCAGCAAGGGAGAATGGCAGAGGACAATTACATGTAACATGGCATTAGCGTTTCTATTTGAACACTGCCAACCCCAATTCCTCACCCAAGCAATAAGAGGAGATGATCCCGCTGGACTTTTTCATGGAATTATTGTATGGATATGATATTCTAATTTATTAGCCCCTGTGTAATGTATTCGGTCGGTTAATTGAGCACATTGGAGAGTAAAGACCAAGGGACAGAAAATGGAAGAAGGGCTGACACTATTTAGAGTGAGAGTTATGAACGAGAGGCTGGATATGAGTTTATGGGGATGAGAATATGTGTGGGAGTAATAATTACTGATCATGATGGGCTCCTTCATAAGTCAAGGAGAGGATGGTTGTCTATGCTCTGTCATCTTTGCTCCTAAGAGAGAGAGAGAGAGAGAGAGAGAGAGAGAGAGAGGCAGGCTGTATTTCACAAGACTCACTTCCCAGCTCCTGGCTTGCTAAAGGACTGGTACACTTGGCACACCTTGTAGAGCTCCATTACATGCATACACACACATGCACACACACACCTGGCTGCTCTGCCTGCACCTGGGCGTTCGGTCCCACCTCAGGGAGCCACCTCATTACAATAGTGCCAGGCCTTCTGAAAGGCTGCCGGCCTAGCGAGGGCGGAGAGGCATACCTCTTTCACAAAGAGTGATAATTGATTAAAGAAAGAAGCAGATTGTAAAGAGCTTGTAAAAGCGCTCAGCGTTTCAGCCACCGCTGAGATTATCAGGTATGGCGCCACGTGCCTTTTCCCAAGGCTACAACTATAATAGGTGGTTTGCTCAAGCTTCTCCTTTTTCTAGGGAAATGTTTTACAGCCTGTTTGTATAAAAAGGAAAAAAGCAACGTATTTGATGCACATAAAAGTCTCCAGATTGACAGCTTTGTATACTACATCAGAGATGAGATTTTAAAAAAAGACGTTTAGGAACTCAATCTGCTACCAATGTATGGCATGTCCAGCAGCTCAGGCTAACATTTTCATGCCAGCCATCCTCTCCTACTTTCTCAAGTCTTACTGAGATGGCCAGCCATGATGTAACTCCTGCTGTATTTCAGTTATCACAAAAACAGTTTACACACACAATAAACTTTAGCCCATATATGAGCACCCAGTTCTGATCAGTTATCCAGTCACCGCCTTCCCACTCTCTCTCTATCTCTCTCTCTCTCCCCTGGTGGTCAGGCCTGCCAAGAAGGGGCTTATAAAAGCAGACTTCAATGAATGAAGCCACGGTGGGGAGGCTTCATGCAGCATATCTGGTTCGATTTTAACAAAATGACCAAATTCCTGCTTTTGGAAAGCACTGTGGAACATGCTTGAGTATTATTAAAATTTGGGTGGGGTTGGGCTGGGGTTTGGGGAGAGGAGCCATGCGGAGTCAGGTACGCCTACTCACTTAAACACATATAGAAGACTGTGGGTAAACAGCTATGCAGCCGCTTTGGCCATCCTGGATACACACACGTACACGTCAAAATACACATATATACACACAGTCAGGCCATATTTTCTATCCCAAAGCAAGATTCCTATTTTGTTATATTCTGCATACACACCTTCATAATTTCCAACCTATAAAGTTCCTAATTCATTCTAATTCAGTAATGACCTGCTAGAGCATGTCATAGCCAGGTTATTACCGTCATCACTGTAACATTATAAACTGACGCACATCTCACCCCTTTAATGTGTGTGAGTCAGAACCGAGGGTCCAGAAAGTCCTGGCATGGGAACTTTCATTTGACACATACCAGGCCAAAGTTCTCTCGCTGTCTCATTCACCAGCGCTTTGAGTCGCATGCAATATTTTTAAGTGCTGCTTTACAAGACTTCTTGTATTCAGCTGGTTGGCAGAGATGGGTGAGGCATGAGGGATACGATCTCATAACAATGAAAAGAACAGAAGAATAAAGAAAGACCCTCTCCAGAACAGACCTGAAATGTTGGGACACATTCGAAGTAGTGGAATGTATTTTCTGACACGGCACAGCCTTTTATTTGGCTAATTTCTACATGTGTAAGTGCAGACCATCCATCCTCCATGGACAGGTTTCATGGGGATTTGGCTGCTTTGACCGTGATATAAAGCTGTCATAATTTATTTGAAATACTAAAGGAGAAGACCAACATTAATCACTCTTTCTTGTTTATTAAAGCAATAAAGATTTCACGAAGTGCTTTATCACCTTGTGCCAGATTGAGAAAAGACGGGCCTTTTGTATGGAGCTCACAAAGACAAGAGCCCATTACACCATCTGAGAGAGAGAGAGAGAGAGAGAGAGAGAGAGAGCAGGACAGGAAGGCTCACTCAGACAGAATCTTTATTGTGTTGTCAGGATGTATGACATCATGCCGACCTCTCACCTTGGTCGCCGCATAGTGCTGATTGGACAAGTCCCGCTCTATTGACTGCTCATGAACTGCTGATGTAAGGGAGCATTACACCTGAGCTGACATGCACGGCTACTTTCAGATCAACTGAACACATGTCATGCAATTCTTATACACTACATCTGCCCTTCAGCTTCAGGCTATGAAACATCATAAGCCTGATGATACCCTCGCTCTGTGTGCTCTCTTATCTCCAGACAACAGCTCCATCAGGTGATCAATAATGTGATTAGGAATTAGGTGATCAGTGCCATCTCTTGTGTTGTTGGTTTATGTAAATATAGTCACCGGGATCGCTGGAGTCAAGGACACACAGGAGGTCTGGAAGAAAGAGTACTTTTGACTTTGAAGAGTGTATTATGAGTGCCTTTGCAGAGAACCTTTCAGTGTGGAGATGTTTTGCGTGGATGGATGCTGCCAGACAGTGAATGATACACAGAAGGAGAAGCTCTGGAACTGGAAATCCAATCCAGTTCATGTCCAGCTCTCGTTACGACAACGTGTTTCCTTACGCTTTATGCTCAGGCCAATCATAAATTTCCCTGAACCTCAGTTTGGCTTTGAATAATATAATCTTAATTATTATTTTTGGCCTGTATAACATAATTCTTGGGCGTAATGATTTTTTATGCTCTTGACATATTGTTTGGAGGGTGACATAAAACTCCGATGACATGTGACATTTGGAAAAGGTCACCCCGCCCATCTTGGATCATGTCTGTCTTCATAACACTGGCACTTGTCATATTGAAACTGGCATTGGCAATCTATGTCTCGTGCAGGGAACCCTCCCTGCTTTCTTTTTTTTTTTTTTTGTGCTGTTGTAGGGCATACTTGTTTCAAGGATGTTTTTTTTTTACATAGCAGGGGAGTAGAAGAAGAAAATTGTCACTGTAGGGGAAAATGAGCCAGATCACTCCCCCCCTTGGGGGTCCTAAGGGGCCCAGGAAAGCGTGCGTGATCCGCAGAATGACAGAGACAGAGACTCATACTAATGTGATAAATACGTCAGAAATGACGTGGGGGGGGGGGGGGAAGGGGGGGGGGGGGGGGGAAGGGGGGGGCTCAGGACTAGGGCTAGGTGCATTCTGTTGGATGACAGAAACATGGGAATTTGACAAGGGCTGATCTGCTGGAATTAAATGAAATTGCGTGGCAGGGGTTTTTCGTGGATGTTTTTTGGGCAACTGGTGAGAGGCTGTCAATATGATTCATCTCAATCTGATCCGAGACCCACTTATGAAAATATAAAAGGACTGTTGGCAGCATTCAGATGCAGCTTGAGTAGGGTCTCTAACCTATCCACTTGTTAACTGTGTTGATAGCCTTGGCTCATGTGTTTAAAAGGAAATACAGAAAAAAATACCATTTCGGAAAATAACATTGGGAGAGAGAGATTTGTACGTCTTCTGCCTCCAAAAAATAAAGAGGATAGAGTCTGCTTTTTGCTTTGTTTTTCATCGCTCTTGTCAGTTTGGTATTTTTCCATCTTTCAGTTCTGTGTTCTTACCTTTAATTCACACTCCAGTGTCGTTGTGTTCTGCACCAATTCCAGCTAAAAAAGATAACCAAAGTCTCAGCTGATCTCTGATCCTATTCAGTTCAGGGAGAAAGCTGTTGCATCACCAAGGATGTGGCATACAGATTTATGCACAATTACCATGCATTTATACTAGCAAGAGATTAGTCGCTGGCGTAGATCTAGTTTGTCTTGTTTGGCCATGTAGTTATTACTAATGTTGCTTATTTCTTGTGTAAGTTCAGATAAGAAACAATAATATCCAAATTGTCCATGGCATCTGAGAACAGAGGGCCCAGTGTTTTCTAATTTTGGTACAGTGGTGTAAATCATCACCCACGATTATTAAAATTGTTAGGCCTATAAATAATGTCGACAGGAATCTAATGAAAATTTAAATTATAATGGGTGGAAAGTTCAGAAATACTTTTCCTTGCCAGGACACTACAGAATGGGATTGGTAGGACGCAGGACTGGTAATGTGGTTGTGACTGCTCTAAAAGGGCTAACAGCACCACAGCCAGTGTGTGTGTGTGTGTGTGTGTGTGTGTCTGTCTGTGTGTGTGTGTGAATTTAAACACATAGTCCGTTTTTTTGCTGTGACGGCTTAAATGGTGATGGCCATATTATAGAAAGTGCACAGGGAGTAAAAATCCTGCTTTATAGGGATCACTATGACAGAAGCAAAACACAAGAACAGCATATGTGTGTGTGTGTGTGTGTGTGAGTCTGCAGCAGTGCTAGATGCAGTGTGTGTGTGTGTGTGTGTGTGTGTGGGCTAATGAAGAACAGCTGCTGACTAATGAATCAGGATGAGTTTAATGACGGCTGCTTAAAGCTAATGCTCCATCTGAGGAAGCTCTTGCAGCTCACAGCAGTCTCGCCCCAGACTGACATATTTTGTGGTATCTGTCTTCCGCACCCGTTCTGTTATCTAATCCTGCTTTCTGGGACAGATGCCGATCTTGAAGACACATCTCAGCATTCATGTAATATGTGTGGTGTCCTAACCTCAGTTTCCTGTGAAAGCTCGCCGTACTGTTCTCCCAGGTCACTAGAGAAGCTGGCTGGCCGTTACTGTGAGGAAGAGGCCCGCGATGGTGTGGTTAGCTAACGGCCTTAACACGCAACACACACAGTCCTGCTTCATCCTGTTACACAACTCCCACCTGTCTATGTCACACTGCTTCTCATAGACCTGTCTCAGTCATTTTAACAGCTCGCAGAGCTTGTATAGTATAATTCACTGTCACAAATCTGTCTCACTCACATTATAGACAGTCTCATTTACTAGCACAGAACTGTCACACTCATGTTCATTCACACTCCCAGATCTGTCTTACTCACATTCATACGCATTCTCATAGATCTACCACACAGATCCCTTTTCCGAAGACATGGATCGGGTGCTGCTTCAGGAACCAAGTGAACCTTTTTTAAATACCAGCCCACATTTCCACCACTTTAAGGCAAGACACTATCAGTGAATAGGGCAGTTAAAAAAAAAGAAGACATCACAGTCAGTCTTTCCCAGTTGATGTCTGATATTCTTACAAGAATATTAAAAAAAAAAATATATATATATATGTGTGTGTGTGTGTGTGTGTGTGTGTGTGTGTGTGTATGCAAATGAAGTTTTATCTAATTACCTAGTCTTTTGCTGTTGTAGGAATAAAGTATTTTATTCTGTACACTGCAGTCATGTGAATAATGTAAAGCTTAAGATGTTGTCCTGGTACTGATATGATGCCACACCCTAAACCCTGAAGTCACTAGTTCTTGGTTCCAGACCAGCAGCATTTTGGTGCTGACACCAAACCGATTTTTCTGGCCCATGTCCATGGCTCTGTCATGACAGAAAACCTGTAACAAACAGAGATCAGGAATCAGCTTTCTGCACCTCATGTCACCTGACAAGTACATGCTTATTCTTTTCAAAACTGTCTCACTCAGGCACATTCACCTGCACGACTAGCCATCTAAACAATATCACACACACTTCTAGCAACATGCTTTGATGTTGGCCCAAAACACAGTCTTTCAGACAGAAAGACAGACAGACAGGCATGCAGACATGCAGATTTGCCCTTCTCTCCTGGCCTTTCAAATATACTTGAGTTACAAGTGACAGTTGCTGGAAAGCCTGAGCCTCCTCTGATTTTATGCGTTCTAATATTTCCCTGGCCTTTTCCCCCATTATCCCTGACCTTCAGTGGCGCAGCATGCCAGTTGTTGACGCACATGTCAGGGAGCATTGTGGAGAAATGTCATCAGGAAAATGTCCCATCGACTGCTGAAACTGCACACATGCCACACACCTCCCTCATAAAAAATACTAAAAAAAGAGAAAAAGAGAAAGCCTTTGGCATAGGAACTTAGCCGAATAATTTTAATTAAGTCTTCTTTTAGATCTCATTTACAGTGATTTGGTTTTGAGTCTTTACTCCTTGACTTACTTATTAAAGGTGTAGAACCAGATTTTGGTAAATCACTGCTTATATTAGCCAAATTTACCTTAATTGATTCAATTTTAAAATTACAGTACAAATATTGCTAGTAAAAAACCTCTCTGCATTGAAACCCGTACATTTTTCTAAAAATGTGGGATGATTTCTAGACTGGTGCATTCCAGCAATGATGGTGGCTGCGGGAGCCATTAATGTGGAGTGACTGAAGGCTTAACAGAGTTTAGGCCAACAAGTCTCTCTCTGTCAACACGCTGAGCACTTGAGCCTGCATTAGTCTCTGTCTGTAAATAAACACATTTACAGATTTCTGCTTCAGGCCTGTCTGACTCACACGCTTCATATTCATGCTGTGGTTAGAATCTCCATTCTCAATTTCTGTATATCAGTAGATGGCTATGAAAAGGGCCAAGTAATAACGTTCTTTACGGGTTTGATGGGTTACTTGACATTCCCGGAGCCAGAAACTTTGTGTAAAATTGAAATTGAAAGAGCGAAACGGCATGCATTCCTGGTAAAAATGTGTTATAAGTTCAAGTGCTGGCTGTGAAGAGATGAAACGACATTGTCCAAGATTTTTTTCCTTTTCTCTCCCCCCCCCCCCCTTTTTTTTTTCCTGAGGAGAGGAAACTGTCAGCTTGTCGGAGCCACTGCTGATAAGCACCCACTGATTGATTTTTTGATTCTGTCCTGACGTCTAGTATACCCTTCGCTGCACTTCTTCATCTACGATAAAAACGGTGGCTGCGCTCTTTTGTTTGTGCAGACGGGGCTGGTGCCTGACTTCTTTTATTTGCTAATTTAATACAGCACACTAGGACGTTTTGTTTTTTTTTTCTATGGATAGGAAGCACAGTAGTGTTGAATCAGACATGAATGTTATGAGATCTATGAATAGAAATACATTAGCTATGTTTGCACTGAAATATTTGTGATGAGTTTAGTGAGTATGGCGCTAATTTGCTGATTGATGCTGTATTAGCAGTCTGACTCTTACATCATAGAGGACACTGCTAGTGCAGGTGAAAAAAAATTTCAGTGGTCGCAAACATAACAGAGAGCTGGACAGACTAAAGGACTAAAGCGCAGCTACGTCGCTCTCTTTACAGAGAAGAAGTGAGGTAGTCAAAACAGAATTGTGGGTAATGTAGGAAATCGTTATCTAATGTGAAAATAGACTAATATATCGATAAAAGAAGTTTAAAATAAAAAATACAAAATAAATATTGGACATGATTGAAGATCATGTTAATTATAAAGATAAATATGTAAGTTGGACAGGGTGGAGTTTTCCTTTGAGACACGATTGAAAATCATGTTAATTATAGAGATTAATATGTAAGTTGGACAGGGTGGAGTTCTCCTTTGAGACAGAGCCAGATATGTTTTCATGAAATTGTATTATAATTATAGGAAAACTGTGTATTCTCACTAGAATTAGAAGAGTACATTGTACAGTAGTGTGTTATTATAGTGACTAGCTCCTTGTCCCTGGTACAACATGGTAACACCCACCCACACGTGTACACATGTACATACTTACATATGCACCTATCTTTAACGTGACCTTGGTGTGCTATTAGAAGTTAGTTTCTTGATAAAGTCAGCAAAAACATGTATCTTAAATACAGTTAGGAAACACTCACCAGTCTGCTACTCCACCATCAGTCAAATTTACTGGCAATGATAATCACAATAAATATTAAGCTAGGCATCCTTAAAATGGGAATTTGCTAATAAAGTACCTGTAATAGGCAGGTGAGTGGCCTTATCAGCGCTGTTAGAGCATCAGGAGTCAGAAGGCGGAATAACCCTCGCCCCCGCTCCTAATCGTGTTTGCTATTGCTAAATGAGCTGTTCTGGCTAGGTGTGTTAGCGACTAATGAATTTATGACCTGATATGAGGAGGCCCAAACACTGGCAAGTGGTCATAAAACAAGAAGGGAAAGAAAAACAGTCATTAACGTTTATTAGGATGGCTTGTCATCTATGGTGGTTGGTTGGCGAGTATGGATAGTATTGCACTGATCAATTAATTTTTAATCATCTCAGGAGAGATTATGGAGACTCCCGATGAACTCCAGACTGGCTGGAGTCTGTCAATAAACAGGGCATGGGTCACACTGCAGTGTGTGACACACACACACACACAGACACAGGCTCCACACTTAGCAACTGTTATTACACCCATTACCTCTCCTTTATTAACCACCAAGCCACAGGAAACCGACACAAGATATGACACAAGCACAAAACCGGCTGTGCAGTTTGGAACTTAATATTTCAATGCATTTTTTTCCCTTGTTTGAGACAAAGCCTCTCATACACACGAAAACAGCTAACAAGACACTCTTTACTCTTTACTGTCATGCAATTCCCCCTAAGTGTGGCCACTGTGCTATTTAAAAATCTCAGATTCTTTCTCACATAACTGTAGGAAGCAATCGTTGTTGAACATGGTGACATGCACACTTTCCTCCTCACCATAACCCCCGAAGAGCTTGATGGGTAATGGATACAAGCTTAACGCCTGCAGACAGATGGATGGGTACAGGGAGGAAAAGTTGGGCCTGATGTATGAACTGGCACTCGGGGATTCATTCTTGGCGGGCGGATCTCTTGCCAAGCAGTAGGCGCTGGTTAAAAGTTAATAATTTTATAGCCGGAAAGGAGCTCATCCATCATTGGGAGTTTGTTTAGGCAGTGCGGTCAGTGCTGGGCGTGTACTGATAAATGGTGATTATAAGGAGGGTTCTGTGCAAGGTGGCTCTGCATGTTTAGTGTGTGTGTGTGTGTGTGTGTGTGTGTGTGTGTCAGCGCTACTGTATACACAGTGCTATCATAATTCACAGGGATGTGATCTTTGAAGACTAATCTAAGAATCATTATATAGTATTCATGTTGCGGTTTGTCACGGGAAACAGATTTTTCATTTGTTTTTTTTTATGTGAAGTTTTTTTTTTTTTTTTTTGATCCAGGTAATTGATTGTTCTAGTAGTGGGGAGTTGAGGTGACAGGATTTGTGGGATAGTTTTGGACTTGCGTTATAATCGTAAAGACATTACATCTGAAGTGCTTCATCACTTGGAAGTCTAGTCAACTCTACTTACTAGGATTATATTGATTCCTTATTTAGTATTTATTCCCAGATTTTTACTGAATAGAAACAAGTGGCCAGCATGAGAAGCCTGATTGTGTTGTATATGCCAGCTTTTTCACCTCCTTTCATTAAATTCTCTCTCATTCTGTTTGTGAGTGTGTGTGTGTGGGAGCCTGTACTGGAGGTGGGGCTGAGGTGCTCTCAGGGCTGTAAAGGAGCTGCCTCGTCTGGAGGGTTGGAGTGTTAATGACTCAAGGTCAGAGGAGTAAACTGAATGAGAGAGAGAGAGAGAGAGAGAGAGCATGTGAACCCAAATGTCTTTTTGAACTGCAACAAAACACTAATATAACATTAGTCATAGCCATGTTCCACAATTCTTTACCGCTCTTCATTTTATATTTTTTGAAAATATTTCACTCTGCCCTAGATATTTATATTATTCCCATTATACAAAAGCTTTACAGTGTGGCAAATTCCACAAACTCCAGCTGACAGTTCATTTAGTTTGCGCTCCCTCTAGGCATGTACCTGTAACTACGTCCCACATCACTCACTGTGATCATATGAGGTGAAGGTCACAGACTGTTCTTCCGTCACCCTGCCACCACCCGCCACCAGCAGGCCGTGCCACCCGCTGCCACACAATTGACCCTTTGACCACACAGCACAGAGGCACAAAGAGCTTTCTGACCTCCTCGAGTCCAACACAAGGTCATTTTTCATCCTGAACAAGTGCATAGACGAACCTGCTGGATGGTTGGACATCCCTAAACATTGCGTGATTACAGGAACACAGACTTCATGAAGAGTCACGGCTGAAAGCAGCTACATTGTTTAGAGCAGGAGTGTCAGACGCTGGTTCTACTCCTAGCAGTAAGCAGATGAGTTAAAACTTGTGTGTTCATTGAGGTAGAATGAGGTAGAAACCTAAACTCTGTAGTGCTTTTTTCAGGAGTCTGACACCCCTGACTTTCCATGCCGTTATAGGAAATTACTCAATGATGGGGTGGTGTGATGCTGCCTGATGCAAACCGTACTTACTGTTTCTACCCTGAAGTTGATTATTTTCTAATAACAGCATGTTTCCCCAAGTGTTTTATTCTTCTTATATTACAGCAATTTGCCAAAGCTTACAATTTTTAATTTATCAATGAATGGCATGTCTTGCTTTTTAAAAAATATAGTTACATTTAATGTAGTGGAGTCTGTGAAACAAGTTAGTTCCTGTTATCATGTATTATTAGCAGTTATAAAATTCATTCCTTCACCAGCTTCTCCTTTTTCTCTATCTTCTTGATGTTAATACGACAAAAAACACAACCAATCACATTCAGGAATTAGTCATTTATTTACAAGTTTGAATTTCAATAAGAAGACACTTCTAAAGAGGCCCATGATAACATGCTTAAACTGGCTTAGGTGCAACAATGGCAAGAAGGAGTCCTCCTGAAATGTGTGTTTAGGAGTAAATCAAAGCGCCTGGAGTCTTCACCATGCATCTGAGGTGCAATGACGCAAAATGATTAGAACGACTTTCTAAATTTCTATCACAAGCAAATGCATAATATTACTTATTTATGACTATATAGTGTGAGTTATATTTATCTAGGTCATAGAAATAGAGTTTCAATAGAGAAAGAAAAATGAGTTGAGGTCAGCACTGCAGCAGTTACATATGTCAGGGAGTATATGCGTTTACACACATGTATATGTGTTTATGGGTGTGTGCTGTTTTCCAGCTGAGCGCTCTGTAATTCAGGCTCGGTGAACTCCCACTGGCCACTGCTGGTTGCTAGACCTGTTGATGGGACGCCTCTGTCACAGCGCCGCGGGAGTGATAAATGTCCCTTATCGGCGTCGTCATTGTAATGGCTCCACAACGGGCCGCTGACGGGCCAATGGGCCCGAGTTATCGCCCTGCTCCTGCTGGGGAAGAATACACATCAAGCTGCCAATCAGCCACTCTGAAAATTGCTCTGAGATTTGAGTCCCAAGACAGCAAGCCGACAGCCAAAGCTCCTTTCTCTTTCTCTCCCTCCCTCTCTCTCTCTCTCTCTCGGCCATTACACCGCACCAATGCTTTCTCAAACCTCTTTTTTAGCGCTGAAACTCCTAAAGACTGTTGTTCCCCTGTCAGTTGACACATGTGGGTTTTTTCACAGGGGAAATAGGCTTGTTTTGGACATAGCAGCATGTTGTAGAAGTGAGAGACATCTAGAGAGAGGGAAAGAGACAGTGTGAGAGTGTTAAAAAGAGAAAGAGAGATGATAGAGGAGCTGGGAGGTTAATGTGTGAGCATCAGAAGAGCCATTCCAGGCTCTTTGATTTGTATTGATCGTCGTGTTCCTGGTCTAAAGGGAGAATTGGGACTGATGTGTGTTGAAGCAGAGGTTCTCCCCTTCTTTCTGTCACCTCCCTCCTTCCTCCTTCCTCCTGCACTCCTCCTCTGCTCCACTTCGCTCCCCCCTGCCTCCGGGGCAAACTGACACTATGTGAATAATGTCCATAATCTGAGAGGTTAAACAGGCAGCCTGCCACACACGCGCACACACATGCTCCCACACACACGCTCACGCGCTCACACACGCACACTCACACATTACATCCAAAGTGTAACATCCCCCTCTACTGTTGGAATGTTTAAACCACCCGTGAAGAAAGAGACATCCAGGAGAGAGATAAGTAGAAGGGATTGAGGTTGTCAGACCCAGGAGGCGCACGGATAAGATCACAACGATGTCCGATGATGACGTGTGATGCAATCGCAGCATGTCCGATTGTGCGCCATCTCCATCTCGTTTTTCGCCGGCCCACGAGAACCCTCAGGCCCTGTTTTTATCGTTGCCTGTTGTAAAACCCACTTCTCCTGATAGGCATCTCCCACCCCAGCTCCACTCTCCAGCCTTTATTAAGCTCTCACTGCTACCTAGCAAGACACAGAGACAGAGTGGAGCATATATGGCAGCTAAAGCTACAGATATGTTGCTGCAGTGGAAGGATTAGGTGAGTGTCTCTGCTTTGTGATAGCAGTCCAAGAACTCTAATAGTGAGGAATATGGAAAAAATGAGAGAGGAAAGAAATGAATGGAGAGACTGCATAGACAGAGAATGTGGGCATCACTTTTTTTTAAATTAAACCCTCAAAAAATAGAATGCCAGGAGTCAAACAGCCAATCCAGCACTCATACTCCAGATATAAAACAATATAAAAAGGAGAAAGAGAGACAAAATGAGGAGGAGAGATCAAAATGAGGTGATGTAAAAGTGAGTTCTCTTCTCTCCTCTCCTCTCCTATCTTCCATTCTCTTTCCTTCAGTATAACTAGGTCAGATTTGTGGCTTTTGCTATGGTTGTTAGTGGAGGATAAATCACAGCCCATTGTAGTGAGAGATGTCGAACCAGTGGCGTGCTGATTATTCCCCCTGCTCTGCCGTGCTGACCTTTCAGGTCATATTTTTGAGGCTCAGTGCCTCTGACACACACCTTCTGATGGACGAGAACACACACTCAGTCACAAAGCATTTGTGTCAGGTGCTAAGCAGTAGGGCTGCGTGAAATATTGTATGTTAATCATTATTGCAATATTGACCTTTTGCGATGCGGGAGTCCTCAGTATGCAAATGAGCCTTCTAACAAGACCCAATTTAGTATCTATTCCATCCATCGGTTATGTTTCCTGTGGATGTTTTAATAAATCATGGCACTGGTGTTGATGCAGGACAACCGGCGCAACAATATGAGACTAATTCCGTGTGCAGAACAACAGGAAAGAGGTGTTTTATTTCTCATCTTAACTGCACTGCAAGACAGGTGCTGTGTTAACAATCAGGTCTTGCCTCCAAAAACAGGAGAGGGAGAGAGAGAGAGCGAGAGAAGGGTGAAGGGAGGAGGTTTAGGCTGTAAATGCTTTGTGCAGTGGAGGTGTTAGCCAGTGTCAGCTCACTCCAGAAGCTGACAGATGAGCAGCGGCTAGGAACAGGAAGTCCCTGGCCCTGTCGCCCAGAGGGGGCAAGCACATGTGTGCGTGATTGTGTGTGTGTGTGTGTGTGTGAGAGAGACGGATGTTGTACTGCAGAGCCAGGCAGCAGCAGGCGAGCAGACACAGGAGAGTCTCCAGTGACGAATCAATCAGTAGCTCACTTTCTCTTTCCCCCACCTCCTCCTCCCTCTCGGCCTACACCGGAGCTGTGAGAAGACAGATCGCTTTTACCCTGCGTGACACTTCAGCCTGACTTTGAGCCTTAATCTCAGGGACAGAGACAAAGCGAGCTCTCCCACCGGAGTGGACGCGACTCCATAATTCCGACTGAGCGTGATGGCAAACTGTGTGTTAAACAGGACTTTCAAAGGAAAGAAATCAATGTAGGTTTATGCAAAGTGCAGATTTGCATTAAAACGGAGAGAAGTGAAGCCAGAAGTGACTGCGGCTAATCGCGTATTGTTATGCCTCTGCAGCTTTTGATTTATTAGAAATAAATAAGAACTTGCCTATGAAACATCCCTCCAGGCCTGAAAATAGGCAGATTAATCCAAGTTTAATGGCGCAAATGATAAAGTAGTGTCTGAGCTGTTTTTATTCCACCAGTTTTCAAAAATATAAACATAAATAAATATTTATTTAAAATCAAGACAACAATTTTTTTTGCTTCTTGCAGGGCTGAATTACCCGATTACAGCTAAAATGGTCATCATGATGCCTTTGATCTATATGAAAATCATGATTACTGACCACAATTATTCATCCAGTATTTTAGATAAACAGAAAACAGAGCCCATATTCCTTCAAATGTAAATCTGTGAATGACAATAAGACTAATCATGTTAACTTAGTGCCAGTTATTTCAATTTTAGACATAATTAGAATATAACTTAATAAATATGTCAATAAATAACAATGCCTGTTGTTAGCAAATCGGGTAATGTTAGCTAAGCTCTCACCAGAGGCTTTTGCAAAATCATAACCAAAATCTAAAGAAAAAAAACATTTCATTGTGCAGCATTAGGTATTGGAGAAATACATATTTGAATTTGATATTTCACACACCATGGTATTTATACACCATTCGCTTTATTTTAATTCTTGTGTCACAATATATTTTATGCTGTATATTTCTGTAGTATTAACCTATATAAGTGCTATCTGAAATACAAGTATCTATATGTATCTATTGATGTAATCTATTAATGCCTAACTCATCATTTAGATAAATGATTAGCTCTGGTCGGAGGACAATGATGTACTCCTAGCAAGAAATCCAGATTAAAAGGAGTTTCCATTGTTTTCACAGCTTCACATTATAATGAAATGAGAAATCATTTAGAGAATACACCTCTTCTGGAATGGACTGCATGGTGAAAAGTTGGTCCAGAATCCCAAAGGACCTGTGGGTTCACACCTGCATCACAGGTCTTGTCTCAGGAGGTCAACCGTTACACACACTCTCACATTCCCCATGAATGCGTATGTCATTGCACACTAAGCGTGAGGCCAGAAGCCAGACCATTTGGCTGTGCTAGATATGATTGATCACCTTCCGCAACAGCACTTTCTCTTGTAACTTTCAAATGATTAAGCCTTTAGAGTGTCCCCATGGGTTTTTATGGCTTGCCGCTGTAGCAGGATGTGTTCGGTGTTATAGTCGTTCATTTAGTCATTGGCACTGTGTGACTAACTGAGACGACAGACCGGAATTAGCAGAGCGAAAGATTAGCGCCTCCATAAAGCGGTTCCGAAGAGACAGCGAGAGCAATGCGAGAAGACAGGTCCTTTGTGAATACATTTGCTAGCCATGTGTGTGTGTGTGTGTGTGTGTGTGTGTATGTGTGTGTGTAGTGTTAACCCAGGCACAGGCAGGGGCCCCAGTCGGTGATGACAGCTCCGAGCTGCTCTGTTTAGACGGACCTGCAGCTCTCTCCTCCACATCGCCGTCTGAATTCAATTAACTCCACTGGCTGCTGTTCTGTTGCCATTAGTGCTAATTAGTTAAAACATCAGAGTATAAACAGCAAATTGGCTCTGGTAATTAATTCCCACTCTCCAGCATATGAGAACGAAGAGAGAGAGAAAGAGAGAGGGGGCGGAGGGGAGAGTGATGGGGCTGTGCCTTTGCAGAAGGAACCTTGCAGAGGTTATCTGTGGCTTTGTGCTATCAATTATGGTTAGGCGTTATTTGGGAAACAGTGTTTATGTATGTCAGAGAAAGAGATCCCACTAATGGACAGACAGAAGCCAGCAGCACTTAGTATCAGTTACAGGCTGGAACAAACTGCACTCGGAAACTTAATTGACATTAGCTGAAGATTTGGTTTCTTCACTCTTTTTTGTCATAAATCTCTATTTAAGTCTTTTCCTGTCATTCAAGGCCTTAAAAGCAGTGTGTCATGTTATCCGTATACCTTGGTTCGGAATGACACACACGCATAACAGTTGAGGTCTTCTACCTTTGGGCTGTCTGGGGTGGGGATGACATCTTGCTGATTTGGTGTGCTGACTCTTCAGGGGTGGACTAAGCTTTCCTCTTCAGGTTGAATGGCCTAGTGCACAGTCTCCTAGCTATGGTCCTGGAGCACCACCTATCCCACACATTTTATTATTTATTTTCAGCTGGATCAGGTGTGCTGGGAGCAGGGAAAACACTAATATGTGTAGGACAGGGGTACTCCAGGACCAGGGTCGGGAATCTGCACTTCACTGTACATCACTGTACTTCAAAACTTTATTATTTATGCACTTACTTACATCCCCACTTACTTTTCAAACAGTTTTTGTATGAACTAGCATTAGTCCCCTGCCTTTAAGGGTCTGTCACACACATTGTCTATACGTACTTGAATCGCTGCACCCTCAGCTGTTTGCAAGTCACTCTGAATAAGAGTGTTTCTCAAGTGCCTAAATGTAAATGTAGTTGTCAGGGCTCAGAGTATGTGCTCTCTTCCAAGCTGCCCTATGATTCAAGAAGACTAGACTGCATGAAAATCAGGAGAAAATCCAAAAAAAGGAAAAAAACCCCGCTATTTTTGTTGTCGTAATTATGCTAGTTATAGCTATTAGTTCTGTTTAATTATGCTTTTTCCTATCCACATTGAAAGATGGTCTGACTGAGAGTTTTTGGATCTCAGCAGCGCTCCCTTGCTCTGGGTTGTGACCCTACTCCTGCCTGGCCACCAGTCTGAACAGGTTTTTGTTGAAACGATTCTCTGAGCCGCCCAAATCCATCCATATTTAAGTAGGCCTGATGCCCTCTCCTGCTCCAGCCAGCCTGGCAGGGAGTGCGATTCGTAATGGCTCTTTCCCCCAGGGACGAGCTGAGAGCCAGGACCAAGACATACACCACAGCTGGGACTACTGTGTCAGAGTGTGTGTGTGTGTGTGTGTGAGAGGGAGAGAGAGGAAGGGAAGCAGGCTAAGCTGGCAGATCTAACCCAGTAGTGTCAGACTCATTTCCTGGGTCAGCGGCTGGGTAATGCTCTATTAATTTGCTCCATTCTCCCCGTGAGGCAAAACTCAATCTCCAGCCGCGGCAAACTGCTGTACCAAGCGCGAGGTGATTGATTGAATAAACAGCTGTCACTACTGTGAGCACCCACACCCTCCAAACACAAGCACTCATCTCAACACCACCCCCTCAGTCCACATGCACACCGAATACAACCTCCTGAGACAGCACTTGGACACTTCTAGGAGTGCCTCTCTGCACACGGGCCGCTCTGGCCTGGAAAAAGTCCTCCTTGTTATTTTCATTTTTCAGATAATGCCGTCTCCTCCCCTCCGTTAACCTGTTATATGCGCCGCTGAATCTTGTTTGCATTGGAGTAGCGCCACTCTCCCGTAAAGGAGAGCCTCGTCCCGATTACAGGGATCACACACACATCATCTTTAGCAAAACACTCCGCCCCTCGCATTCACGGCTCCATCCCCACTCGCCTCTTCACTCGCTGCTGCATGATTGCATCTGCCTATTTAAAAGTGTGAGAGAGTGTGTGTGATCAGCTTTGAGCTGGGTGTGTGCGGCTGTTATTAAACAGCACAATGCATCACTGTCAGCGGCATGTGGCCTCGCTAGACCTGATGCTAACGCAGGCGCTCACTGGGCACAACATGAGGTCGACCTCGTTCCATTTCATCAGACATTCTCTGGAAGGAGGAATGATGCCTTATTCCTCTCCTTTTGTACCCTTTTCTCATCCTTCCTCCTTTCTCTCCATTCCACTTGTCCCCTATTTCCCCTTGTCTCCGTTCATCATTTCCTCACTTCCTCTCCTCTCCTTTTCTATTTTTTTTATATTTCCACTTGTCTCCTTTTTGGTTTTCTGCTCTTTCGCGTCTCATCTACTACGTTTCTCATTTGTTCTTGCATTTTCCTTTTGTTTTCTCCCTAATTTCCTCTTTTTTCCTCATTTCTCCCCATCTCTGCCTTTTCTCTATTTCCTCTTGACTCACTTCCTCCTTTGTTTCCTTTCACTTCCTTTTCCACCACTATTTCCACTCTACTCCTCCTTTCCTGTAGCCCTCTTTTCTCCCATATTTATTCTCACCTCCTTTTTTTCCTTGCTCCTTCCCCCTGTTATCTCTTATCCTCTTTTCTACTCGTCTAATTTATAATTCTTTGCATGTGTCTTCCTCTTCCTTTCCACTCCTCTGTACATTTACCCTAACCCTAACCATTTTGCTCTATTTCTCTTCTACATATTTTCTTTTGCCTCAATTTCTTTTCCTCTAATTTCTCTTATTTGTTGTTGCCACTTTTTTCCTCTTCTCTTCCTTTCTTTTCCTCTTCCCTTCTCTCCACTACCAGTACCTCTGTATCCTCAGAGTCCAACCTGTTTAATATCTCCACAGCTCAACATAAAGAGAATTCCTTTCTCTCACTTTCGCACACACACACACACACACGTACACACATGCTCTAATTCCCTTCCTTTTGTGCAGAGCATTCTTATTTGGCGTTATGGAGATGACTTGTGGCGTCTCACCTTGAGTTGATTTAAGAAGGTGCCAAGCCAAAGAATGAAGGTTGACAGGCCCGCTGGATTTATTTGATTGTGCATATGAAGCAGTGTCATTTTAGCAGCAGAAGATGAGAGTAGAGAGGAGGAGGAGGAGGGTGTACAGCCTGAGGTAAGAAGAAGAAGAAAGGAGGGGGTTCTCTGAAGGAGAGAAAAAAGGCTGAAGAAGAAGAAGAAGACGAAGGCCATTCACGAATCAAATCAAATTGCTCTTATCGGGCGTTATTTGAAGACGTTATCGGGCAGGGTAATGCGGTTACGTGCGGTAAGGGGCTGAGAGATTTCACTGTTTACTGATGTTGGCATGTTTAGGGGCGGAGGAGAGGGAGAAAGGAGGGAGAGAGGGAGGGAGGGATGAGTGGAGACAGGCAGGGAGGTGTAAACGCTGTATGCATGTCAGGAAAACCTATTTAGGATGAATAGAAAGCAGAAAGGAGATGCAACAGGGTACACAAGAAGCGACCGGCTTCTTCAAGGACACAGGCAAGTGCTCATTGTTCAAGTGTTCAGATGTGATCAATAATAAAGCGTTGTCTACATACATCTATGTTACCAGTCCTAATGATTCGTCTTATAGCCTTAGAAGTCAGTAAATATAGTATACATAAAAGTAATAGCATCTAAATGCAAGAAAGAAACAGAGAACATATGAACAAATGTGAAAAATGCTGGATGTGAGGCTGAATGCGTGTGATAGTGGTTAAGGCTCATTTATGCTTGTGAAGCCTTGAAAATTTTGGAAAAGAGCGGGGCAGTTCAGATGCGAGGCAGTTCGGAAAAGTCCCTCCAAATGTCCAACTGCTGTGATGAGCTGAAACCATTTTTAGAAGGTTGTCCAATATATAACGTTGGACAGTACTGTATTATTTTAACTATTTTTCTCAGTAACATCGTTTCTTTTTTAACTCGATCAGCTTGTTAATAGTTAGGCTTGATAAACATTGTTTCATTTTCTTAACATACATATCTTTAATTCATCAAATTTTTGTATGAGACACTTTTCCCTTTCAAGTCAACATAATGGTTTCGTACATAGTCGGTGTTTAAGGCAACTAGCTCTATTTTTGTTCAGTGAGTGTTTGGTAATAAAAGACAGTCCAATTCTTTATCGCCTTCTTCAGATGAGACAAAACCAAAAACTGCCAAAAGCCTCATCCCAGTCGAAGCATGCCGCCATTTTATTTGAACAGCCAATCACACACATTCACCTAGTACTACATCCTGTCTACTACGCCTCCTATCTTGTTACCTTGTTTGCTTGACAGCCTACAAATAGATAGAACTCAATATCCAACGGTCCAGGCTTTCAGAAGCCGGCTTCTCAGTTGTACTACTGGAATCAAAAACAGGGCTTAAATCATAATCAGATGTGTGTGTAGTTAGACAGGCAACACAAAGCACACACAAAAACATGTGTTTGTGTTGTGTTTGTTGAGACAGATATTATAGCTTGTAGCATGGAGGACTAACATTCAAGAAAATATGAAAACTACAATCCCAATACTAGGTTTTCACTCTGTGAAGTTACGTACAACCCTTGGAATGATACTAGCAGGGACTGTGTGTAGGTATGTGTGGGAGTTTGTGTGTGTGTGTGTGTGTGTGTGTGTGTGTGCGCTTGCCTGCACATGTGTACCTACCCAGCAAAGCCATGCTGTTAACACAGAAAGATTTCAAAAGGCTCCTGCAACTCCCTCTGTGCCCATTAGCAAAGGCTTTGTTCTCTCGCCAGTGCGTTAAGAGTACCACTCGATTCTGCTTAGTGAACACACACCTGGCACACACACATATGCACACACACACACACACACACACACACACACACTGCAAGCTCTTGCAAACAACCAAACCAGACGACGGCAGTAAAGCTATTGAACGAATGAATTCACCGCATGTTATAAGCCTGCTATTTTAAAAGGCCATTAGCATCATCCTAAGGCCAAGCAATGCCGTTATTTTATATTTTATATATTATAAAATTATACCTTCTATTCTCCAACACTGCTCTATATACCGGAGTACATTTTTCTTTTACTTTTACATCAATTTTTCTTCAAAACAGACAGTTTAGATCTACAGTGCAAAGTTTTTATGGACAGATATATTAGTGTATTTTTTTAAACAAACGGTTCGAGTTATGCTGCTAAATGAGCGTAGAGACAGACCGCTTACAGGCCCAGAGCTACTCGTGGCTAGCCGCCAGCCGCCTAGGAAGAGTGTGTTTGATTCAGCTTCTGTCAAGCAAGATTTTTTTTTTAACACAGCGGCTCATAAAACAACTTGTAAGGAGTGTAAGAGTGAGCTGGAGAGAAGTGCTACATCGTAGAACAGCTGGCAGCTGCTGGACGTTGCACTTCGGTCCAAGAGGACTAAAGCTTCCATAGCCAGAGAGAATATTAGCCAGCCAAGAATATTAGCATACACTACATTGCTCGTCCAGTATGTAATTGTGCTTCGAGCGAGGTTACAGAGAGGTTAGTGGTGATGAAAATGCTTTTAATAATTAGGGAACATCTAAGGCTGAAAGCTGTGAGGCCCGCTCTGACCCTCATTAGCTGCGCTATCCAACTTGAGGTCCGGGTGAAGAGACCCGATAAAGGGTCCCGATAAAGTCTCACCACGGCTGAGATTAAAAAGAGAGACACTGCATGGCAGTGGGAGACAGAGAGCGAGAGAGCAAGAGATGAGATGATCCATCTTGGCGCATTAGAGAAAATCAGGCCCGCACTCAGTCACAGCTGTCAAAAGCACATCTCTCTCTCTCGTTTTCCGTTAGTGCGTCTCTCCCACCTGCTGTCTCTCTCCCTCAGCATGGCATTTAGGTGAGGAATCTCAGCACTAAAAAGTTCTGTCAGTCCTATTTCCTTGTTATTGGCCCTCTCTGCACGCCGGTCCCGGCGGTCCCACAGATTAAACGGAGGCCCTGCCGCCATGCCGCGCAGGAGGGCATCCCACATTAATCATCTTTAAAGCGCTGACAAGCGCCGTGCGCCAGAATCCCCTCCTCTATTCCTCCATCCGCCGGATTTATCTCTCTGTCTGCTACCGGCCATCAGTCACCTGGGAGAGAGAGCAAGTGAGAGGGGGAAAAGGTAGGATGTCTGGTGAGGAGGAAGAATGATTAAAAGAAAGGGACAGGAGAAAAAACAGAGGCAAGAGAAGCAGAACGTTTTACCTCAGAGGAACAGCTTTAGCAGCTGAATGTTAGTCTAGTGCTAGCCAGTGCTAATACCAGATCTGTGACTGTGTTGACGCTCACTGCCTAGCTGGTCCCCCGTGACGTCATAAATACCGTTCACTGGCTGAAATCGTCCACATATTTTCTACGTGGCTTAAACAAAATTCATGTGGCTGTCATAATAATGTGCCAGATTGTAACGAATTGAAAAAATCATGGCTAATTGTTTGCTAAAGCTAGCTAGCTTGAGTTTAAATAGGCTAGGTGTTCATTTCAGTGTGTTAGCTAGCCAGCTAGCTATTGTAGATAGCTTCCTAAAATAGCATAGTAAATGTGGCTACACCAAGGGGTTGTCAAAGGAATAGCTAAACATTAATAGCTAAATAGCTGTTTAGCTTGGGAGCTAGGAATACTATCGCTCTAAAATTTTGTTTTCAGTTTATTAAGGTATTAAATAGTTACAAAAAGAGGTTATGTTTGTAGTAGCTAAACATTACTTAGATAACCTAGCTAGATTAGCACTTTAATTTAGCAGGAATGACATGGAGGCCACTACATAGAAAAGACGTTTTATGCGCTGGAGCAAAGGAAAATGCTATCTGTGTGTGGATTGGGTTGTGGTGGAACTGAGGTGAAAGGGCTCTGTGTGTGTGTGTGTGTGTGTGTGTTTTATCCTAATGCTTTTCCTATATACAGAGGTATTATGTGTGTGCTACTGGTGTTCACAGCCTCCCCTGAGAGGATTGACTAATAGAGACAGCGAATGATTAATCATTTCTCCCCTGTGAGAAGCACACACACCTAACCCTTCCAAAAGAGTATGCAGACCCACGTACTTTGCCACACACGCACCATTAGTCTGCGGCTGACATTTCATCAGTCTGTGTATTGATGGATAGGTGAGTCAGCATATTTCTCCTTCAGTGAGGTGTTCTGATATCAGATTTGCCAGCTGTGTGTCCTGACATACACACCTGTGTTCTAATACACACTCACTAGAATCACTAGAATCACTACAGCCTCTGGCTTTGGACTGGGGTTCAGAATCGAACTCAATTATTGGACCAGATTTAAATCAATAGAATTTTCCTTCTCGTTGTATATTATCATTCTAATGTTTAAAACTAGGACTGGATAAAATAATACATAAATGAATAATCAAGCCACCACAGTGTACAATCAAATATAGACAAAATGAATAGGGAACTTGTCATTTAATACACAAAAGTCAGTTAAGACTGATAAAACTTAATCTAAGCTTATCAATAACACAGTTATGTATTAACCATGAAGGCGAAAAAAAATCATGATCGCAATTAATGTATGGAAAATGAATTTCACAGCCCTGTTCTGGATCGAATTCAACTACAGCTTAGCTAGTACTCAATTTCAATTAAATTAAATTTTATCTGTGTAACACTTTTAACAATAGGCGTTGTTACGAAGCAGCACTTTGTGACTACAGTAGCTACAATGTTTGCTTGTAACAATGCAAAGGACCATCAAACATCAGTTCTCAGTGTGTGTGTGTGTGTGTGTGTGTGTGTGTGTGTGTTCAGGGTGACAGGTGACAGGGAGGTGGTTAAGGGTGTGACAGTTGCTCGACCAAGCTATCAGGACTCCATTACTGAGCCTATTGATTGTGTACGGATGAATTAAAGAAACTGATTCAAGAGGCATACCTTCATTGTCTTCACACCCCACATACACACACACATACTTGTGAACTAGTAACTCCATGAACATCACATCATGCACATCATTACCGTCGGTTCATCAAGCTGCCTGTCATGTTGACAGAAGAAAAAGAGAGCACAGGCGAAATTCTACATGTGCAAAGCAGCCTGTACAGCCTATATTTACCCACATTTACATGGAAAATCAAACATAAAAATATATATCGTGCTCAAAGCAAGAACACAACACGTTTGACCTCCTCTCCAGAATGTAAAGAGCTTCATCAGCTGCTGACTTAGATTGGGCCTAGCCTTGTTTATTCTTGCAGACGGTGATTGCTTTGGCACGACTCACATTATCTTGTCAGGGCAATAAAGCTGACCACTGTGGAGCCTGGACATGAAACAAGAGGAGAGCAGAAGAAAGGGTGACATCAAGAGCCAAAGGGGAGGAGTGAGAGGAGAGAGAGAGAGAAAGAAAGAAAGAGGAAAGGTGACAAGGATTGTACAAGATAAAAGGATCATACAACGTAAAAGCTGGTCAACCAAATGGGACACTATGGCATACAGAAAAGAAAGAGCGGTAGAAAGAGGATAAATAGGAGGAGTTAAGAAGTAGAAGGGGAGACAACACTTTGGTGAATGAATACAGAGAGAAGATTAGAAATAGATGTACGGGGATACTGCAGGATGGAGCGAGAGAGAGAGAGAGAGAGCATGAGGGAGGGAGAGCGAGGAGAAAGGGAGAAACAGAGGTGCATGGGATTGTAATCGATTACCTATTTTTCAAAGTCACTTAAAGTGTCCAGAGCACAGGGCTGTTAAGTAGTAGTGCCGGGGAATAGGGTTTGAGTATGCGGCAGCACGACTGGGGAACGCAGAGGGAGGGAGAGGCAGAGAGAGAGAAAGAGAGGGAGAGAGGGAGGAGGGGAAGATTATTGGGGCAAGTTGGCATGATAACATTGACCCTGCTTGCTTCTCACTGATGGATCTGTGCTCTTGCAGGAAATAGTTCTGACAGGCCAATATGTGTGCGGGGATATGTGCCCCCAGAGGCAGCCTGCCACGCATCTGTGTGTCTGTGTGTGTGGAAGTGTGTGTATGGAAGTGTGGGCGTGTAGGAGGGGAGTGTTACTGATCCATCACCCACTCAAACAGTAAACACATCATCTGAAGACAAACACAACAATGCCCTCTGAAGTCAAGGACACGTTCAGACTGAGCCCTGGGCTTTATATAGAGAGTGGTTGGATTACAGATACTCACCATGGGTGTGTATGTGTGTGTGCCCATGTCCACGTGTGTGTGTGCGTGTGAGAGAGAGAGAGAGAGAGAGAGAGAGAGAGAGAAAACGAGACAACTCCTCTCCTGGGTTATCTCATCATTTGAATAAAAAGTGACCTCTTTAACTGATAGCCCTGATAGACGATAAGCTTTCTGCTCATCTAGATTACACACTTAACTTGGCATTCACACACACTTTCCATGGTCACGTGCCATTTTAAATTACACTTATCATTTTACATTGATGTACTCTGTGAAAGCATGCACTGTATATTTCGCAGCTGTTATCTTTATATCCATTATAAACAAAGACGTATCGTGAGCTGAGCTGGATCCAGACAAACACAATTAACTCCAGCCTTTCCGGTTAATCCATTGATTTATGGTGTGCATGTGAGCTGCAGGTGGCCACAAAAACAAGTCCTTTACTTCCTGTTTGTGGTTACGCAGGGTGTGTATGGGATGAGGTAAGCACCTATCTGGCTAGTACACTGTAGTCTGTTCATAATGTCCAGTCCATCCAGGATATCCTGTTTTGGGGGCAGACCCATTGTCCTGGCTGCTAAAAATAGCCGCTCTGATTGGTTGAGTCCAGATGCGAGAGGAGTGAGAGACAGCCGAGTGGGACCGGAAGTCTCGGAGTCATGCTAAAGGCTTTCAGGCTTATTTTTACACTTTGAGATCATGAACTGACTTTTATATACAAGGTGTGAGTTCATACAGTGCATACACATGCACTGTGCCAAGCACACACAGGTGGCTACTGCAGCGTTATTATAGATGTGAGCCTTTTAAACTGAATTATTTGTAATTCAGTTCATTTTAGTGTAGCTTTGGTAGCTTCTATTCAAATCTGTTTTTTTTATTTATTATATAATTAATTCATTCATTCATGCATTCATTCCTGTTCAGTAACCACACTATCCCGATCAGAGTTATAGTGCTTTAAAACTTTTTTTAAAAAATACATCTCTATTTTTATTACATATTTTCATTTATTAATCCTTTCTTAATCGTTTGTTTCAGTTTCCATTTTACTAACTGTAGTTCTCTTAATGAGTGTGCTGCAGGTGCACATTTAAGTTGGTCAGTTTTTTTCTGAATGATTTTTGGCAACTGTCACGGCATATTATTAGAAAACAGGAATGTAAGCCTTCGTTAAAATCAAAATATTCCCACATCGCACTCCTTTCCTGCCAGCTGCTATTTTCCACAATAAGTTGTATGTTGAATGTGTGCAGAAAAATGAAAACGGAAATTAGTTCACATCTGTTTTATATTTTTTAATTTCAGGGGTTTTTTTTTTCAATAACTACAATAACTCTGGCCTATACGCACAAACACTTACACATTCAAACACACACATGAACAATTATGGGATATGGGAACAATTATGGGATTTGGTTTTATCCATTGGTGATGTTTGATCATATGTGATGAGACCAGCCTTTACTAAACACCATACACATGCACATAGGTACAAAATATATGAAGTGCAAATAAAGTATATATACAGTGTAGGAGTCTAATGTGGAAAGTGCATTCTTTTAGCTTGTATTGTGTTGGAGTGGAAGTTCAAAATCTGAGCTTATGAAGTGAAGAGGAGCTGCTGTTGAGAGTCGGTGAGGTGCAGTAAGTTAGCAGCTCCTCTCGGGCTGCTGGGCTGACTGAGCTCGCCTCTGCTCTAATAAGGGAACTGGAGACAGGAGGCCGAGGGTGACGGATTCTCCTGCTACTGAAATCTGAGCCACTTAATCCACAAGCTGCACACACACACACACAGTACCCTGAGCAAGCCACAGCGCTCACCCCTGCCCTTCCACACACACACACACACACACACACACACACACAGAGAACTCTCACTTACACTTTTCCTCATCCTCAGTCTCCCTGTTGTGCAAATCAGATTCAAATACTGTGTTGCTTGACTGGTTTGGCAATGGAAAGAACATTTCGAGTATGTTTGAGAAGTTTTCATGTAGGTCACTTCAGTATTGTTGGATTTTGCTGTTGACTCTCTCTCTCTCTCTCTCTTTCTCTCTCTCTCTCTCTCTCTCTCTCTCTCTCTCAGGCAAGAAGAAGGTGTCTCTGTATGACAGCCAGGCTCCCATCTGCCCTATCTGCCAGGTTCTGCTGCGTCCTGGAGAGCTGCAAGAGCACATGGAGCAGGAGATGGAGAGGCTCACCCATTTGCACATCAGGTAGACACCAATCTCCCATACAGGACATTCTCATACGATGTGAGCTTTCAGGCCTGACAGTGAGATCCTACCTGCTCTTGACCTAATGGCCCAGTATTTGCTCAGCTAGTTTTGAAGCCCATGTCTCATAAATCAGCCTTGGTGCTGTCATGGCTTTGGAGTCGGCCAGGTTAAGCATGTGGAGTGGATCAGAGAGATCCATACAGTGTGCCATCACTCACCGTGGTCGCCTCTTTGACACAACATGACAGGCGACAGCATATAACGCTTCAACTTACAATGAACTTTCAGCTAACGCCAGGCTAAAACAATCTGTGCTTCCTATGCAGCTGCTAGTGCTTCCTCTGCTGTATCATTCCTTCTTTGTCAAACAGGAAACTTTAGTCAGGAGTCACAATATAAACAATATAGCTGATATGTTGCATTCCTATTCAAGCCAGGTATTGTTAGGCGTAAGACTTTTAAGCAGATATGTTGCAATGCAACATTTCTGTGTACAAGTGCTCTCTCCAGCATGAGTGCTAGTTATCCATCACATGCCAGTGAGGAGTTAGGGTTTAATAATTAATAAAGGGCAGCGTGTTGCCATCTATGTTGCCAATTTGGACAGCGGGGGTTATTTAGGGAAATGCCATCATCACTCCTCGTTCATCAGAGGCGGATGCTGCAGTCTTTGAGTCTTTGAGCTATGATTTAGTCGGGCTTGCTCCGCTCTCCGTAACCTCTGTCATTACAATGTATAGTCTTATCATATTTACACATTTACAGATTCCACAATACCGTATTTTGGTCCCACTACCAGTTCCGAGGCAGTAGCAGTTCTTCCATATTGCATGACAGTTCCCTATCTGGGAGGTCAAAGACTACATATTCTCCCTCTGAGATATGGGAAGCAAGGTACTTTATCTTTTTCAAACTGCTGTTCATGCACCGCTATAGGATAGAGACGTACAGTCATGGCATTCTTTGGATTCCCAGCAACCAATGGCATCATGGTATCATCAGGATTCTGGGAATCTCATGCTCTCCCAATGATAAGACGCACACTTTCACACACTTTTTCAGACGTTTTTTTTTCTAATAAGCTAACTATTGCACTATTGCAACAGAAGCGCATATGAATTAGACAGAACCATTCGAAAATAAAAACAAACAAACAACTTGAAGTGGTGGATAAATTCGCTAGTTGTGCTAAGTTTGTTGACTTTCATTTGTTAACTATACAAATATTATTCCTCGTATTCATTATTTTTGTTGGAGGCATGTTATGAATGGTGTAATTAATATGGCCTTGTAGATTAGGATATGCCTTATCACTTGACACGACGTTAAATTTAAAAACAACAGAGATCCTTTCGCATGTTGATCCAGAGCAGCAGCCACCACCTCTTCCTCCTCCTCCTCCTCTTCGCTTCCAGCAAGGCAAGCCTGTGCTGCACATGCACACGCACACACACACATGCACGCCCACACACACTCACACAGATCATTGAAAGTGACATGGCAAATTTGTGGCAATTTGTAGTAAATCTCCCTTTAATGATACCGTTTCATTCAGCAGCAAATGAGAATGGAGTGCATGTAAAATGGAGAAGGCTATTTAAGATGTAGCATTAGGCAGATGTCTGGATGGATGTGGGTGAGCGTGTCTGAGATTGGGACTGCCAGCTTTCTCTCTCTCCCTCTCTCTCTCCCTGTGTTCACTGCGTTACTTCTCTCTTTCCTTAGCGCGTCCTCGGCTTCCTCGTGTATGGAAATGGGAATCCATCATGCCCTTTACACATCCGCCTGCACACGACAATCTACATTACTCCCACACCACCTCCCCCCTCCACCTCTCAGATGCTCCCAAACCCCTCCACCTAATCAATTTGCCACCAACCGAGCGAGGGAGAGCAGGGTGGCAAACTGTACCAAAAGCAATCTTTATCTCTAGTGTACAACACCTCCCAACCCCCCCACCCTCAATCGTCGACTGGTATTTATTCAATTTTCAACATCTCCCTTGTGTACTCGAGTCTCGTCTTCCTCTCTCTCTCTCTTTCTCTCTCTCTCTTTCTGACAGTCAACGCATGAGCTTGGTTCATCCAGAAAATGCTTTCTTGAGATCCAGTAGCCTGGAATTAATTCTTGTCTATGACTGTGGCACTGATAAAAGAAACTCATTCTTATAGATTTGTCATCTTCCCACTCCTGAACCTTTCATAACCGCAGACCGTAAGCCGTAGCTGGGGTTCCTTTTTCCTTTTCCTTATTTTCATCTTTGTTCTGGTGTCTCGTTAGCGAAAGCCAACTCAACCTCTATATGTCTCCTCTGTTCCTTCTGTCCCTGGCTGTGTCGCTCATATCAAAATGGGCTGACAGGACAGACTGAAAGCTTGCGCTGATGTGTTCGCACGACATTCCCTCCGACGCAGCAGCCGTGACGCGGGAAAAAGTGTCTCCAGCCCTCCTTCTGCATCTCCCGATCTGTCTGTCTCCATGTCTCCTTTCATCTTTTCTCTATGCTCTTCCCTCTCAGCTCCATCTCTCTCTCTCCCTCTCTCTCTCTCTCTCTTGCTGTCTCTCTCTCACATAGCTGTCACTTTGACAACAGGGCCTCAACATTGCCTCTCCTTGTTTTCTCTCTCTGGCAGTGATGGCTGCCTCTTCAAAAGTCATTCTCTCTCATTGTCACCATGCAGGGTGAAGCAGTAAAGAACAAGGAATAAAAATCTCCCGCACATGACACAGAGCGTACCCCCACTGCCCCCGCTGTTTTGAAGAGGTGCGAGACAGGGTCTGATGCTCTTGTTGTGTCTGTAAAGGTGCCTCTTAGGTACACAAATTCTTAATAATTTCAATACAATATAGGAAAGTAAAAAGAGTGTGGGTGACGTAGTACTTAAGAAAAAAGGGGTTTGTATAGGTAAGCGTTCTCTGATAGGAAAAAAACACTTTTATGAGTTTCTATGTGAAACCTAAAATAAAACCAAAAGCAAAAACGATGTTGTGACAGTAATAAAAGCACCTAAATGATGGAAGTGGCACTAATTGAACAGTGGCCATAGCGTCCTATGTGACTACATTCTTCGGCTTTTACTTTTATTTTGGAGTTTCAGTGCAAAAGGGACAAACTGAAGAGTCTTTAGGGTGCTAGATGAAACCTTTTTTCCATGCTTTTGAACTTGCTGGTATAGTACACTTATGGTTTGTGTGTGTGTGTGTCGGGAGTGAGTAAGGGCCAGTGAGATCCATTGTGCCATAGTGGCGGATTTATGACGGCGGGGGAGTGTGTTTATTATCTCACAACCAGTGCACTGCCTCCGATGGGGCAATTCATCCTCTTTCAAGGCCCTGTCCTGATTTGTGTTGTCTCTTTCACTTCCTCTCTCTGTCTCTCTCTCTATCTCTCTGCTCGGACCTTGTAAGATCAATCATGTTAACTGCACTAGCGGCAGGCATGAAGCTTATTACCTGCATGAGGGTGGAGCTAACTGCTGACTCCACCCTCACCTGTCATTTTTGGTAGTTAGCTCTAATACTCCTTTTGAACCACTAATTCCATCAATATAGCATGTTAAATCTACTGGATTGTAGAAATCATTTCTAATTTTTAAAATGGACTCCCACACTCCTTTGCTCCCATCCATCCCATTTTGCTTAGTGCTCCTCCTTTTCTGGTTGTAAGTGGCAGAGATGAGCACATTTGCCAAATCACGTTTTTGGATTAGGAGCTGGAGCAGATTAAATTTCAGTGCTTCGGCGGTGAACAAGGGACACAAAGTGAATATGACAAGGGTGACGTTTTTCCCTCTGTCAGTGCAGCTCACCTCATCATTTCTCAGCATTAGAAATACCACAGCTGGCTAAAGCCATTACAGGACTAGTTTAAGGAAACACAAGTAAAGTGAAAAGCCAGAATAGAACAAAAAAAAAATGGCTGCAAGGGATATTATGGTGTCTGTGTTTATGTGTCATGTATAGAGAAAGAAGAATATAGTTTGAATGACTGACCAGGAAATACACACATGGAAGGAAAATATATCCCAAATAAGAGAAAAAAGAGACTGATTTTGTGCGTCATTGTATGTGTGTGCAGGTGTGTGTGAGACAGAGAGAGATGAGGAGGAGAAGCTGGAATAAGAGATATTAATGTTTCAGGCAGAGATCTGATTTGATGTGTCTCTCCCTATTGTCAGTGGATGCTTTAGCCGGCTCGTTTAATATTTCCTGCTTTCTAATCAGTCATCTTCAATCGGCTGTGTCCATGAGGCGGTGATTCAATGTAGCCCCCCAACCCCTCCCCCCCAGGCCGCACTTGAAAGGGGGGGGGGTCTTCCCCCTCTTCACCTCCCCTACTCCCCTCCGCTCTTTTCTGCCTCCTTAATACAATGTTTACAAGCCGGCGCATTGTCCTCGACATATTTCAAAGTCCTAAGTGCCCAAGGCGCTTCACTGACAAATCAAATAATGGCAAAATCATTTATTTCCTCCTGCCTCAGCCAAACTGTGTGTGTGTGTGTGAGAGAGCGAGAGACAGAGAGAACGTAGAAGAAGAGAGGGTATGAACGACTGGATGAGCACATCCATGAGAATGATTACTTCAATAAAAAAATTATAACCCAAATCTGCTTAGCCGAGGTACTTTTGGACAGTAATTGTTTCAAATACAGCATGGCCCTGGGCTGCCAGGATTGAGTGGCACAGAGGGCACGGCTGCAGCAGCAAAGCACCGCTTTTTTCATCTCCACATGATTAAAACTGTGATTTGTGTTGCTTCGTGGACTTTTGTCTCAGCTGTCCTTTTAAATGCCCATTTGGGTTCTAAGCGAGGCGCCTCAGAGACTTGATCCTGAGCAGAAGTGAGTGTTGACGGAGGAGGGACGAAAGCAGGCTCTAGACAGTGCCATGCACTTTGACACATACATTAGGAACTGTCCAAGAGATCCTGTCTGTCTGAAATGTGATGGGCTTCTTTTATAGCTAGTCCCTAATCTATATATCGTGTCTGTGTCCAGGTTTGGCCTCACGGTGTTGGTGAATACCATGCTGTCATATTTACGGCCCGGGTCAGTTATGATATTTTTGTATTTGCCTTCTTTCTGCAGTAAGAACCCATCACCGAAGGATCTCAGCACAGCGCCCGGCACGCCCAAGGTAAGATGGTCTTTTTGGTTTGAATGCCATTAATAGCAATAAGAGCTCTTCTCCATTCTATTAAGCCATACGAAGAGCCCCACTTAGCTATGAGAGAGGAATTATGGAATTATGCTCCTTTATTTCCTGCAGTAATGTACTTATGGAAAAGTGAGAGCTTAAGATGGTTTCCTGCTGGGCCTCATTAACAATCGTATGGTAACTATGCCAGTGAGGGTTTATTGTTCTACTCAGTCTTAATAGGAAGAGAGGGGATCGTGTTGGCCTTATCTTTGACTCTGAATTTGTTCAATTTTTCTAAAGCTACTCTTCATATATCAATATGCTACTGTCACGGTAGGGAGCGAAAAAGGAAACAGAGAAAGTGAGATAGAGGAGAAAAAGAAGGAGAGATACGGCATTTCATATCACTGGAGACTTGCCAAATATGCAGGCCCACTTGGCACAAAAGTCTGCTCTTATCGCTGACTTCTGTAAAAGAGATTTGCTGGTTCACATGTCATACGTAAATGATTAGATAGGGCTTTTAATATCAACTTAAACTAACATCAAGCCATACATGTAAAACTGACACTTAGAGCTCACTGAGCTCTATTTTACACTATATCTCTCTTCAAATGCCAGCTCGGAGAACATCCTTATCCAAAGGAAGAAACCTTTAAACAGTGCAATGATTTTGATCGATGGGGCTTAGAAAAGCAATTCGCATCATTATTCCAGGCTGGATGAGACCTGTGCCTGCGGCAAAGGGAAATGAGGTTCCGACCCATGCTTATGCAAAATCGGGAACCTCGGAAAAAGTGGGCAAGGAAGTGGGCGAGGGGTAGAGTACAGACGTGACTGAGCATTCCACAGCTAGCGTTTAGTATTCCTCAGCAGTGTGTGGAAAATGAAGAGGCCAGCTGGGACTGGGGGTCCACGCTAGCTGACGGATCGGGCCTGGCATGCCAGTTCTAAAGGGGATTAACCCCGATCTGGCCCGATCTGCTTTTCACACTCCTCTTGAGCGCCCATTGCCATAGCGACTCCATGCCAGCCCAGGCTGGCACTAATCCAGTGGGTCAGAGGCCAATTCCATCGCCAGATTCCTCCTTTCCCATCGGCCTGAAATGAACAACTCTAATTGGTCTAAAAACAAAGTAGCAACTGATGTCATGTTCAAATGTCATTATTTGCAACTATTCCTGCACTTCTAGCTGTGAATGATTAGAAATTTCTATATTGCGAAGCAGCTGTTCCATTTCTCATACTCAATATACAGCACAGCCACATAAATGGTTTACACACACATATACGCACATTAATTCTCTCTCTTTCTCTGTCTCCCTCTCTTCCAATATTCCCTAAGCTCCAAAGGCTTTGAGTTGGCAAATAAATTGTTTCCTGACCTTGCAATTCAAAAGCATAAGAAGCCGTGCATAATGTCTAATTTACTGTCCCCGTGGAGCGAGCCTGCCATTTTTCACATATTAATATTAGATTACAGTTGTCACCTACGAAAGCCGCTACCCCTCCTCTTGCTTTGATTAATTGGAGAGGATTGTAAATACAAATATTTTATAGCGGGCTCATAAAAGGCTAGCCAGAGATCAAGACTCCCAGTAAAGAAAGCCGAGTTGTTACGCTCCTGCCTTCCCGCAGCCATAGGACAAATGAAATCTTTTCCCTCTAGCTTTTTTTTCTTTTATCTGAGAGACTTGTAATGAAAATAGACCAAGTGAATCCTATGATGCTAGGTGTGGTGTCTTTATAGCCTTCTGGCTAACCTAAACCTAGTGCCCTTAAACTGGTTCTATAGCATGCGGCGGCCCATCAGAAATGATGAACAGGGCCGCAGGTGACATATTTATCCTGTGGATGACTGCAGACTGTTCATCTCTCACTGTCTCTTTCTTTCCTCAGTCTCTCTTGTTGTCAGTGCACATCAAGCGTGAGGGAGAGTCTCCAGTAATCTCACCACTGTCCTCCGACGACCCGCACCATTCTGACAGATACCAGGTGAGCCAGGCGAAGAATCTCAAACACACACACACACACACACACACACAAGCGCTGTTCAAGGAATGGCCATGACATGCACACCAAGAGCAGTGCTTTTACACACTCATGCATATATGAACCCATTTATTTAAGTTAGATTTAGGCCTCCAGGGAAGCTTAAGATAGTGAATGACAACTGGTCCTTACCAAAACAAAAGCAAAGATCTTGTAGATTAAAGTGCAATTAAGTGCAATGTCAAAGTAAGGATAGATTAGATGTATGTGCTGCTGTGTATACATGCGCTTTGGCATTTCCTCCTCTCATAATATCCTCCATCTTATCCCTGAATGGATCTGACTGCTGGCCACATTAACAGGGACAGAGATCTCTTCTCCCAATCTCCAGCTGCAGATTTGCTCAGGCCGTAATGTGTGCCCTGCTCTGATATGTAATCATGCATGGTTTAACCCCGGGGCTAATCTCCACTGGCCTCCACACACCATCCCGCCACTCCGATGTCCTTGAAATGTTTGTTACTTGCCTTCTTCTCTGGAGTCGTGGCTGGATGGAATTGGATGGAATCTCACCTCAACTGTCTCTCCTTCAGCCGAGGGAGGATCTTCTCCACTCAGACCAGCCCAGAGCATGTCGGTTCAAAGAGGTCTAACATACAGTGGCCAGATAAATGAGGCCTGTTTGTGAGGTTGAAGTAATAAAGCCTCTGAATATACTTTTCATGTAGATGATGCTTTTATCTGGGATTCTTATTAAACCAGACTACAAACAGTCTCATAAATGTGATTAATCTAAGGATGTGAATGATCATGATTTCTAACCGTGTGCAGAACAGAATCATTATGATAATGCGTCATTATAAACTAGACTGAAAAGAAGTTTCTCAAAGCTCCTAGAGAAGTAGCTATGATGCAAAGGGAAGTGAATTAGATTGAACCTGAACCTAATCCACAGAGCTGAATTATAATGAGCATTTAATTAAGCACTAAATCCAGTTTTAATTCTGTGTGTGTGTATCAGGTTTCCAATATTTAAAAGTGTAACCTTAAAGCTATTATAATACTACTGATATACTACATATTAGAATTATATAATCATTTTAACAGTAGTTGCTTTTATAGTAAGATATTATGATTATTATTATAAAGGAGTGAACATGTATGAATAGATATTATTGTTATTTTCTGTATTGTTAATGTGAAATTAAGTTTCTCTTAAGTTTCCTTAGTTTATCTTCACGAAGCAAAACACTAATGAATTCTCAAGTTGTATATATGCCTTTTTTTTTTACTTTATATTATATTAGATTGTATTACTTTATTTTACATTATATTATTACAGTTTAATTAAAGAAACTCTATTTAGAGCGCTTTGTCTCCCCCTAGCGGCACGCGCTGGCACTGCACGTCTGCGTCGCCTGACCTTTGACTGTGACGCACGCTGGTCACGTGACTCCGGCCAATATGGCGCTCGCTCGCTGAGTCGAGCCGCTCGTTACTATAGTAATGTTTTCCCAATCCTTCCCCATCCTTTTTAAATTGAAAGTGCAGGCCTTCGCCGGCTTCTGAGGAATGACACAGACCTCATCAGTCGTTTAGAGACATGCGTTTTTGGACTTTCAGTGTGTTCTCGCGGGAGCGCTAGAAATGGAAGAGGAGGTGAAAACAAATGGCAAAAGAGAAGTAGGTCTGCAGTTTGGTGCTGAATATGTTGCACAATCCGGTGCCATCCAGCAGAATAAGCTTCAGCTCGTGTGCGCTGACTCATTTCCCAGAAAGTTTGCAGTCTGAGTTGTAACTGTTGTGCTTTCTTTTTCTTTCTCCCCCCTGCAGACATTTTTGCGCGTGCGGGCAAACAGACAAACTCGACTGAATGGTACGTAATGTTTACATCACCACCTCTGATCATGTGCTGCTGTCTCCTAATGAGCACATCCAACTAATTATACATGTTCCATTAGTCCATTAGCGCCCTGTACACTAATTACTTTATGTCAAGTGAGTACCAATTTTCATTTGGACCTCAGCTGAGGAGTTTATTGAACTTTAGTTTGAGATCAATTAGAAATAAGAGACAATGAATCACAGTATCAGGGTAATAATCGACCGCTTAAAAAGCAAAACTTTGTTTTGCTGTGGGGGAAATTTATTATGAAATCTTTGTGGAAGTGTGTATTTGCACATCTTTGTGTATATATTACAAATCCCAAAATTTAAAGAAAAAAATCAACTTTCCTAATTGTTCTTTCTTAGGTTTTTTTTTTTTCGAGAATGACGTGTGTGTGTGTGTGTGTGTGTGTATATATATATTCATAGTGTTATTGTTTTTCACACATCACCTCATTATAGGCTTTAAAAACAGAGAGGGGCTGCGAGGAAAGGTGACGCACTGAGCCAAAAACAAAACACCCTGACCATCACGGCACTGTGCAGCGCTGCGTAGCCGAAAACAGATAGATGTTTGGTTTAGTTCTGGTCAGCAGTGCCATGATGTTTTGTGTGTTTGATAGCTGTCACATATGATAAAGTTATAAATATGCTAGGAGTGGCAGCAGAGAGAGCAGTGAAACATGCTTGAGGAGGCAAAAGGGATGAGAATCCCCAAAGTAAAGACAAAAAAATTAGATGGAAATGCATTTTAATCCATGGTTACAGTGACTAGCCGTGACGCTATAAATAATAACATACATATATATATATATATATATATATACTGAACAGCCTTAACATTAAAACCACTGATCTAACTGATTAACATTAAAACCACTGTTATTCACTGACAGGTGAAGTGAATAACACTGATTATCTCGTTACAATGGCACCTATCAAGGGGTGGGATACATTAGGCAGCAAGTGAACAGTCAGTTCTTGAAGTTGATGTGTTGGAAGCAAGAAAAATGGGCAAGTGACAGTTGTAATGGCTAGATGACTGGGTCAGAGCATCTCCAAAATGGCAGGTCTTGTGGGGTGTTCCCAGTATGCAGTGGTTAGTACCTACTAACCGATCGCACAGAAGAGCTACTGTAGCACACAAATTGCTGAAAAAGTTCATGCTGGCTATGATGGAAATGTGTCAGAACACACAGTGCATCACAGCTTGCTGCCCATGCTGATCCCTGTCCACCGCTGAACGCACCTACAAAGGGCACGTAAGCATCAGAACTGGACCATGGAGCAATGGAAGAACGTGGCCTGGTCTGATGAATCACGTTTTCTTTTACATCATATAGATGGCCAGGTGCTTGTGTGTCGCTTACCTGGGGAAGAGATGGCACCAGGATGCACTATGGGAAGAAGGCAAGCCGGTAGAGGCAGTGTGATGCTCTGGGCAATGTTCTACTGGGAAACCTTGGGTCCTGGCATTCATGTGGATGTTGCTTTGACACGTACCACCTACCTAAACATTGTTGCAGACCAAAGTACACCTCTTCATGGCAACGGTATTGCGTAATGGCAGTGTCCTTTTTCGGCAGGATAATGCTCCCTGCAACACTGCAAAAATTGTTCAGGAATGGTTTGAGGAACATGACGAAGAGTTCAAGGTGTTGACTTGGCCTCCAAATTCCCCAGATCTTAATCAGATTGAGCATCTGTGGGGTGTGCTGGACAAACAAGTCCGATCCATGGAGGCCTCACATCGCAACTTACAGGACGTAAAGGATCTGCTGCTAACGTCTTGGTGCCAGACACCACAGCACACCTTCAGAGGTCTTGTGGAGTCCATGCCTCAACAGATCAGAGATGTTTTGGCAGCACAAGAGGGACCTACACACTATTAGGCAGGTGGTTTTAATGTTATGGCTGATCGACTTCTATATGCGTTCTTACAGTCCAAAGCCTATATGTGTGGTCTCTTGACTTAAGAGACTTGAATTCACACCTCAGTGACTCAGAAAAGTACAAGTAGCTTGTATGTAATGTTAACTTGACCCTAACGTGTTCAACAATAACACACTCTAAAATATTGTCATGTTATCAAATATCACATTTAAATAATGAGTCTAATATTTGAAGAGGTGTGTGTGTGTGTGTGTGTGTGTGTATGTATGTATGTATGTATATATATGTATGTATGTATGTATTGTGTGTGTGTGTGATTTATATAAGCAAAAATGTGATGTGTTAAATAAATATTGTACCCGATGACCTTTAAGTTTTGCTAATAACCACCTAAAGCACAGCTGTAAAATATTTGGTCAGATTATTTTGTGGTAGTATACTGATCCAAATATCGATTGCAAAAACGCTGGGTAAAATCGACTGCATTTCCATCACCTAAGTTGTCATTTCTCTTGGCTATTCAGCCAAAGGCTTCATTTCTTGTCTAGACAAAGTATCCTTCTGGAAAGAGGCATTGACCTATTCTAGATAGGTGAATTACTGATATGTGGTTTATACTAACACTAATTACTGCGATTCATCCCAATTAATTAGTTATTTCAGCCAAATACCCTTATCCACAAGCATTTTATTTTATTTTTGTATTTGCAGTGTGAATTAAACACCAATATTCAGCATAACTAAAGTCACACAGCAGTCTGTTAGATCACTGAAACAATTTTGGACTATGAGATGGGATTTATGGTAATGTCTGAAATATGATAATAATTTTTTTTTCTTAATATTGAAATTACATTCATTAATAGGCCAGTTTAGGAACAAAATTATTTTACGGCACTTCATCATTTTCCCATTGTCCGCATTGTGTATGATATGCATGCATTTCAATAAATACATAAATCTTCGCATCAGGCTGAAACTGTCTCTTAGCCATGTAAATGTTGAATATAATCATGTTTATAGTCTGAATGAACAAATAATTGTGCCACTACAGTGAGCAATCAAACACAGGTGCAGTATAGAAATCTGGAGCTTGTAAGTCAATTAAATATGCTACATAACGTTAGCAAAGCTTGCCAGGAAGTCAAAAATCATAATCATGTTTAGGTTAGAAGGTCAGTATCCCTGTAGCCTCCACTAGCTTCTCTCTAGCATTATTTTAACATGTCTGGTCCTTATATCAGTGCAGTAGTGATTAGGTGAAGCTGGTCCTGTCTTGTACATGTTTCTGTGCAGTTCCCTTGTCTGTAGCGCCTGCCCAAGCAGAGGATCTCTTTAACCCTTCGCTTCTTGATATGTCAACAGTCGGTGACCTCTGCTGGCGCAGGCGTTACGGCAAGGATGTGCCCCGAGATGTGCCCCTAGCTCCCTACTGCCTCCACGACGGTGAGAATTCCCCCAATCCCACACACTCCTCCTAGCCAAGCAGCGTAGAGGCTAATGGAGCTGTCTTTATTTAAACCGTGGCCCCTCACGCCGTATTTCACCTCTCATCTGAGACGCTGGCTGGGAAAACTCCTGCCCTTCCTAATTAATCTGCCTCTTTTTCTTCCTGTTTAATGATGCCCAGCGGCCCCCTCTATTACCGTCCGCTGTGAGATTGAGACGGAGACCATATCTTGCTCATCTCTCTCTCTCTCTCACTCTCCCACGGCTAGTCTCCCTCCCCCTGAAGTTATCACACATGCTCCCTCTTTTTCCCTCAAGTCTCCCTCAGCCTCTCTGGCAATCACAGCCACCTAAAAATTAATGTCCCCGCACGCCATTTGCAGTTAAGGAAAAGCGACAGAGACTTACGGCGCAATGGGCTCTGTTCTGCTACGTTAAATTTCTAATTACACGCGCACTGGTAGAGGAACTCTCCACCCCTGCCCCCACCTCCCCCCTTCCTTCTGCATGCGTCACACAGATGAGTGGCATGGAACGGTATCAGGATCTACACCTCTGAGGTTCTCGTACCCAGCTCTTTATCATAGTGTGACCAGCCTTGTTCTGTGCTGAACAGATTTTTGACCAGATCTGCTCAGGGAGTTTTACTTTCTTGTTGAGCAATCTGTTCTCAGTGATCCTGCCAATGCAGTGTTGGAGGAACTCGGGGGGAATTTGTTCATGTATTTATGCAGAGCCCAGTTTGGCTTTTTTTGTGGGTTCTGAAATATCAAGGATATGCCATGTCATAACACAAATATCCATGTGTCTCATGATCTTATGATTATTTGTATGTCATTTTAATTGAATCAGACTCCGCCGTTTGGGTTTGGTAAAAGCACATGATACAGTATGTATTGTTATGTTTTTATGATGATATTCACACTCTCTCTTCTGTCTTCCTTTCTGTCTCCTGCAGCTCGGATCGGCAAGCTGAAGCGGCGGAAGCCGGAGGATGGACAGGTATGTCCGTTGTGCAGCGCTCCGCTGGAAGGAACAGTTGAGGAAATGAATAGGCATGTGGAAGAGTGTCTGTTAAAGGTAGCCTCTCAAACCCGGGCCTTGCAGAGCCTCCGTATCTCTAGAGTTCACACTATCTCCTCCTTGCCTGCTCCTTTCCCTGGACATCAGCCTCTGCAAAAATATTACACATGCACAGAAAAGCATCATTAAGCATCATAAAGCATTATGGCTGATGCATACCATACACGAAGTAGCAGTCACATGACCGTGTCCAGGGGAAGCCGTATGGCGATCACACTTTCCTGAAAGGAGTCTCCTAATTTCTGTACTACTCACTCATGTAGAATATCTGAACGGCTTGGCGAGGTTGGCTTCCTGAACCTGCTTGAGAGATTTTCTCTTATTCTGTTCTTAGACAGCAAAGTGGACCAGTGTGTTGTGGTAGCCTCTCTGTTTCAATATTGAGTGGTTCAGGATGCAGCAACTACCCATCCATTTCTCTCTAATCCAGTAGCTCTAGCATTACTAATGCACTGTTGGTGTTGGGGTTTGGTGCATTGCATGTGTTTTGCCTCCTATTCACCTTAGATCTAATAGATGTTAGAAGAAATAGATGTGCTAATAGATGTGTTAGTCCAGAAGCATTTATTCTCATCAGTATGCAGCTGTGGACTTAAGATACTATTAAAAGCACAGTGGAATGCAAGACTGTAGAACAATGTTGATTCACAGTGAGTACTGTGTGTGGCCTTTTTCTCATGGCTTTGTTTTCTCAGAGGGAGGGTGGCATGGAGGACGACCAGGCCGATATGGAAGGCGAGAATGGCACCCGCTTCGAAGAGTATGAGTGGTGCGGCCAGAAGAGGATCCGAGCCACCTCTCTGCTGGAGGGAGGCTTCAGAGGTAAGCACTGAGGTTTTAGCCGCTGAACATTTACAAGAAAAATAATACCATCCAAAGAATAAAAGGGGTCTGTTAGCAGGGTCTGTTAAGCTCTGTAAAGATCTGGTAGAGAACATGTTCAGCAGTGCAGTTGACCCACACAGCACTGTGGGAGAGAAATGGGCCTGTGACCTGCAGTCCAACATTGTGCAGCCACGCAATTATAGCTCCCATCCTACCTCTGCTCATCTGGGAGCAGGAGCCACACACACTTTACTGCTCACTCGCAGTCTGAGTTGGCAGTCTTTTAGAAAGTTTTTAAAGAATCCAGCTTAGTTTATAAAAAATTCACCACTTTTGATGAGTTTCTAACTCGGAGTGCGCTACTCTTATCCCTTAAGAGGTAGTTTGTTGTAGTAGTGTTCAGTATAGTGTTCAAGTAGTTTAAAAGGCAGCTCTGTGTTCAGTGCTTCAAGTGACGCTTTAAAACATGCACAGCTTAGTTACGGTGCATGGATTTGTGCTTTGTTTACCTCAGCATCTAAACCCCAATACAGCTTTATCCTCACAGACACACTTGGTGAAGAGCCTCTCCTCCTCCTCAGGGGCCTTTTGTAAACTTCAGTGCTCTTAACGCAGGCAAGATGCTTCGATCGCAAGTGGATGAAACTGAATAACAAAGCTGTGAGTGTGGATAGAGGGGAAAACAGCTTAGCATCTTCTCTTACTCCCAGCTAGACAGCCAGTGTGGCCGAATCAATTGGGAATGTGACCAGCTCGGGGTTTGGGCTGGAGATTTTCAGCCTTTGAAATGACAGCGATGGAGAGCCGGAGCCATGCCGAGAGAGAGCTCACTGGCCTCCAGAACACTTGAAAGTCCCCCGTATTTACCTTGAAAGTGCTCAGCTAAAGTCCTCAGGCGGCCAGCAAGCCCAAGTGGCGGAATCCCTCCAGCCCCCCAGAGAGGACAGGGAGAGGAAAATGGGGAGAAGAGAAAACAGATAGGGAGGTGTGAAGAGAGCCATCAATGGGATAAGAGGCCTCTCAGCTCTGAACCTCCAGCTCCAATGTCTCTATCTCTCTGAAGGTGCAGGAAGAAAGCCGAGGGGAAGCACTTTCAACTGAACAAAAGGTGAAAGAGAGGAGAGAAATCGAAGCGGATCAGTTTTGGGCGCTGGAGCTCCAGGCCTCCTGTGTCCCAGGCTTAGGAGAGCTGTAAGGCTGATGAACAGATAGAGACGGCAGCCACAGAGGACGGAGGGATAGATGTGGTGAGAGAGATGGAGATTTAGTGCAAAGCACTTGGGACGATTTAAGCCTTTGTAAATTATTTCTTTAAAGATGGGCTTTGTACTCCCCTTTCCCTTTTTCTAGTGGGACATGCCAAATGCCATTCTGATTAGGTGAACTTTGACCTCTACTCCAAACAGAGAGGGGTTGACTGTTGTGTACAAGGCCGTGTTATTTTTAGTTGTTTCTTTTAGTCCTCTTTTTGTCATCTCCTGCGGTGGCATATGTAGATTAGCATGGCGAGTCAGCCATGTCATATGTAGATTAGCATGTAATATTCATTTGAGTAGGGCTATAACAGAGAAAGAGCATGTATTATGTATTTACAGGTGCCATTCATGATGCTAAGCCGCTGACATTTGAGCTTTGTCTTGCGTATGTATTTGGGCAGCGAGACTAGGTTTTCGTAGTACTCCAGAGCATACTTGACGTACCTCTATGCTATTAGTAGACTGCGTTAACCAGTGAAGCTACATGTTATGTGTGGCTGAGATGTTTTATTGATTGGCTGTGTGTTGACGGGGTGGGAGGAGGACACTGTCCCTGGGGGGGGGGGAGCAGGCAGAGAGACGGTGCGGCAGCGTGCATAATGCGGCTGAAAGGCAGTTAGAGCGCCACTGACCTTTTCAGCACAGATTAGATTGCCTGCCAGGTCCAGTTAGCAGCAAGCCAGTGACTCTTCCAACACCTCTCAGGTACAGAGGCCTGCACTGCTTACACAGGCTTGTGCATGCGTAGTGGTGTTTGAATTGGCGTGCTTTTTAGGCAAATTTAAAATTTGTGCGTGTGCACCTGAATGGAGATGGTGGAAACTCAAAACACAGAATGGTTGAGACAGAAATATTGGTAAGACTGTAGAAAAGCACAAAATGTTCTGCCACTTTTTGTTTAGTTGTGTTATCCTAATTTTATGGATGAATTTTATTTTAGCTCTTTTGAACATAACTTTATATGCTTTATGTGGAAATAGTGTTAGTGTTTAGTGCAATTTTTTTTTATATGGGAGCATAGATGGGGTGTGATTGTACCAAGTGTCATTCAAAAAAAAAGATTCTCTAATGTATTTTATTCACTAAATGAATGCAATTTAACTTGTGCAGATTGTGCGTGTGAGCTCAACTCCCATCATAACCTTGCAGCAGAAGCTTACAGAGTGTCCTGGTCATTGTGACGGTGCAAGTACTGGATCTGTATTGACTATTGGCTGACGCACAGACATTAGTATTTGCTTTAACATCTTAAAATGTGTTTGCAAACACCCCTGTTACATGTGCTTGCTTTTACACGGTATCGTATCAGTGTCCTCATCCCCATCAGGTTGTGTGCAGGCTGAAGTTCACTAAAGGTCTTTAACACTTGGCCATTTGTGTGTGTTAATATTTTGCATTCCAGGTTGTAGTAAAGCAAAAATACTTAAAAAAAATTAAAAATTGTCCTCAAACAGCTGCATAGTAGCCACTGGATCAGTACTGATTCTTTGCCATGGCTCGAGCCATGCATTAGAAACAACCACACAGGATCCACAGCTTAATCAATTGATTGGATTAACAGTGATTTTTTTTTTTTTTGCTCCTTATGGCCTGCCACATTTTCCCTAGGCTTAACTACCATTAGTGGTCAGGACAATCTATTTATTTGGCTGTTTTCCCCTTTCCGCTTGTGCTTGTTCCCACATCTTCACAGTGAATTAACGGTTCAGCATCATTTGCAGGTTATTGCGGGATCGTGGGTGGGAGGGTGGAGCTGTACACAATAGATCTGGTCACAGTTTCAGATGCAGTCTAGAGAAGGTTTCTTACAATTTGTTGGTCTCCTCCAAGCAATCATTTTGGAATAGGGAGATTTATACAACTAAGGCAATATTCACATATGCTAGCACAGCCATAGGGACCAAATAAAACTTAAAAGCTTCCTTTTATTTGATCACTAAAAACTGTCGCCATGTTGTTAAAAGAAAAAAAAAAAGGGAGCATTTGCAGCACGTTTTATCCCCTCTCAGGCCCATTGAGCTCCCTTTAGAGAGCTGTAGAGGGAGGGGGTGTGTGCCCTACTCCTGCCACTCCTTACTTTCATTCTCCAGCACCACAGAACGGAGATCACTCCAGCATCACTCAGTGGGATGAGAGGAGGCAGCAGTCCCCTCTTTTCTCTCACACTCCCAACACACACAAGCACGCACACACAGACACACACAGAGCCCAGCACCTTTGAACCTGTCAGGATGTTGTGGGAGCTTCCCTATCCTAACTGGAGCTGAAGGCGCCGGCTGGAGTTTGTGTGTGCGCTCATCACCAGGTTTATAGAGGTGCCAGTCAGGTGCTGCGCTCCACTGCACCAGGCTTCTCTGTGTGACGGGTACCTCACTCCATCTGGGACACTGGAGAGTGGAGCCACAGCCCTGTCGCCTTCAATCAGTGTGCTGCTGAGGCTTTTAATTGATGTTGCTCTGGCCTCTATAATGAGACTGGACTGAAAGTGGACATGGATTTATTGTAGGTTAGAAGCTATATGGCAAGGTTTTGATGATTATTTTTTATAATACAATGATTTTGATTTTTAAATCTTAGATTACAGGAACTGATATGGGGATCCAAATAATATTTAAGGAGTTTAATATTCCATAGACACACCATATTGACTGATTTAACTTCATATAATCAAAAACAGGGCAAACATGAGTACATTTGGCCAAACAGGGTTTTACTGTTATGTTTGCCAACTGAAAACTGCTGAACAGCAATATAAATATGAATGTTAGTATTTGTAACACATCTGTGAAGGAATATCAGAAACAAGCAGCTCAAAGACGAGAAAACATAAAGCAGATTGTCTGGAGGCAAAACCTAATGTTGTACTCCAAAATCAAGAGATTGCATGTACAGCTATCCAAGAACATAATGCATAATTTAACCTTGCAATTGAATTCCCAGACAAATAACTTTCTGCCAGTTACTGAAGTCTGTTTGGTGGCTGTTCGTAATAGAAAACATTTAAACAGATGTTTCTGGGCTTGCATCTGTGTAGAACCTTAATATCATCTGATGCCAGCTGATATATGTTAACATTAAAAAATATAGAATGCTTCATAACTGAAACAAAACATGTCTGTGTTTGTAACAGGAACAGGCTTTGCCATGTGCAGTACAAAAGAGAGCCATGACAGTGACGCCGACCTGGATGTGGACGGAGACGACACACTGGAGTACGGCAAAGCACAGTATCCTTCCCTAACCCCACTCACCTGTAGCGCATTCACAGAATCGGGTGTGCAGTGATAGAACCAAACAGTTGTGGGCTGATTTCCTTAACTTAGCATTTGCAGGTACACTGAAGCAGATATCATTCCCTGTTCCGGAGAAGACCAAGGGGAGACCAAAGAACGCGAGGCACTCCGTGGAGCCGTCTTAAAGTATGTGCTCCCTGTCTTTGACCATTGTTGTTATCTGCTGCATTTTGATCACCTTGCAAGCTCTTCCTGTGTTAGGCTCAGTGAACTGAATGTTTTGAATGTCTTTGTTCCATTAACAGTGGAGGCATGCCATCCAACAGGATAACGCCGGAGTTCTCTAAGTGGGCTAGCGATGGTGAGTATCACTTCGGTGTGTTTTTTGTTCTATCACGTGGCCCATGGTTCATTTAATACCAGAGACTCGTTTCTACATGAATGAATATCACAGTGAGTAGTTTGTAAGTAGTTGAATGAAGTGTGTGCATGTCCAAGTTTTTTTTCCCCCAGTGTAACATGACTACTTGTGTGTGTGTCTGCAGAAATGCCTTCCACCAGCAACGGTGAGAGCAGCAAGCAGGAGGCCAGTTCTGCATCGACGTCCACTGTGCCCAGGACTTGCAAAAACAGTGAGATCGAGAAGTGAGTGTGGCTTTAAATACAAATACACATGCGCACACGCACGCACGCACGCACGCACGCACGCACACGGACAGTCCTGCCCCTTTGAGGCCTGCCAGTAGCTGGTGTATTGGGGTGAGATGAGTTTGTGTTGGAGGTGATGGGTCATAAATGATGCATTTTATGTGCTCATCTCTCTAGTGCAGCCTCGATCACAGGGAGGAGCTTGTGCTATTGATCCTGGGCAGCTGAGTCTTGTCCCTACTACCAAGATACCCTGGGAATGCTAATGCAACAGTTTTCCAGTGCTTGTACAACAGCAGTTATTAGTTGTAGTAGGGCATGAAGTGTATGTGAAGTAGTGGTGGAGGAGGAGGCTAAAGGTGAGCTTGTCTAGAAAAGAGATGGAGACATCAGTGAGATCAGTTTATGGAAACATTTGAGGAAAAGTGCAGCAATTTAAAAATTCTGCAGCTTTCTCCACAAGTCGTTGTAATTGATTTCAGTCTGCTACTGATGTTAAATAAATTTTACAGTACCTAACATACAGTATCTTCCAGTCCCTTAGCCCTGAATTGTGGAAGTGCAGCAGGGAAGAGAGTAATTGGAGTGAATATGGACTTGAGTTTGGATTAGACATTAAGCACAGATTCCCGTCCCTTAGAGGGATAGCAAGAGGGCCTAGGTGGGCTAGAAGGCAGTGCAGAGAAGAATTTGAATAACCTGGCTTGTGTGAAAAGGCCAGCCCCTTTAATTCCCTCATCTCCACGTCCTCATCCATATTCCTCGACAAGTGCACCCGCGAAACAATTTCCCTCTGCTAGTGGCTGAGAGCGCCACCCCCTCTGCATGGGTAATTGGGGTCAGAGCACAGCTCCTATGTCACTGTGTCTGTGTGTGTTGTGTCTTTTTTTATTTTTTTTATTTTTTATTTTTTTTGTGTGTGTGTTTTGTTCTCTTTGTCTCCATCTTTTACATTCTTAAATCCCATATATAGCTGCTCACTTTATGGTCTTCTCTATGTCTGCCCATTTATTGTCTGTTATGTTAAGGCTAGTTCATAATGAAACAGCCAGCGTTTCAGTCTGCATTATCTCTGTGCAATGTGCCACTTGTGTTGCTCAAAATGTAGAATCATAGTCATACTTTAAAATCATAATCTAACAACCGTGTTATGGCTGCACAGCTTATGGTTGCGAAGCAAAATGTACTGTAATTATACCCTTTACAGCACATATGGAGCGTCCAGTCATTTTCATACCAAGAACGTACTTACGCTTTTCACACTTATTTGCAGCTTATGCATAATTGCAAAATGTGTCCACTCTGCAGCTCTAAGAGGGAAGTCAAGGCCTTGTAGAGGCTGAAATTAGATTGTTGAGCTATCCTTATACACATATAATTTTTCCTCCCTTACACTCATATTCTTTCCTTTCATTATTTTGTTCATACTCTCCTCCTCTCTTTTGCTCTCTCGTTCCGAGTGCTCTTCTCATGGGAGAGCTGTCCAGTATGGCTGAATCAATCTGCCGTGCGTGGCTGCCCATCTCTGAGCCCCATATTAAATATCAGAGCTGAGAACTGGTGAATAGGCAGAGCAAAGCCAGCACAATTGATTTCTCCCATCAGCACGCTGGAAGCACGTTCCTCCCTCGTGTGTGTGTGTGTGTGTGTGTGAAAGAGAGAGAGAGAAAGGGAATGGGTTTATCTGATGCACATTTTCCTTGACAGTTGCAGAGTGCACGTTTAACCATGTTTGCCATTTGGGGAAGAGCTGTTGAAGTTATGTATTTTGGAGGGAAATTGCATTTTATGCATGTTCAATATGACAGACAATATCTGTGGAAATGAATGTGTTAGTGAGTGCTGCTGAGATCACTGTTCTCCTGTTGTGTGTGTGTGTGTGAGGGAGAAAGAGAGGGAGAGAGAGACTGTGTGGGTATGTGAGTGGGAGGATGAAGATGGACAGAACACTGTTCCTAAGTGGTGCAGCAGAAGCGTGACAGCTTAGATTGATTCATCACTTTCTCCACCGAGACCCTCTTGCTCTCTTCTGCGCACACAACAGCCAGACGTTTAAGCTAGACCGAGCGTGTATGTTTGGGGGGAGCACTAAGTGTTTTAGCCTGCTGGAGTATGAATCACTGTAGCTGTTTGAAGTTAAGGCAGAGGAGGAAGCAGAGAGCAGCCCTCCTCCAGTAACCTTTTCTCTATTAGCTTAGCGCATAGCTCCAGACACACACGCGCGCACACACACACGTGTTTATTTAATATCTCCCACAATATTTCTTTATGGCTGCGCCTTGTCCCCATCTATCTATCTCCATGACAGTGAGCGTCTCTACACGGTGCTTCCTCAGTCTCAGCGCACCAGCTGTTACACCATATCACATTATGGAAGGAGCAGCACACACAACTCTGTGATGATGATGTCATTAATCAAGCACTGAGAGGTCATGAGAAGGGGGGTGTTTAGCAGAAAGATCAGGGTTGTCTTTGTTTTTACTTTAGTTGTAATTGGTGTTTTTGGTTTTCTGTGATATATTTCCCAAAGTAATAGAAGTGATTATATGCGTAGATTGCGATTTATACAAAACATCGATTAAACAGGAAAGGATAGTGATCACGTTTCTGAAAACTTTTCTTGCTTTGTTACAAAATTCTCCACATCCTAAGAGCTGGCCTCAAGCCCTGAATTCAAACATATGGGTAAAGCCATGCAATGATGTTATTTCCAATTTCCTAAAGTGAAGGGCCTTAATCTGAGTGCACTTTAAAGATGCCAGACAAGGAGCTGAATGATTCCACTCCAGCAGACAACGCAAAAAACAATTCCCCCTCCCCACACTGTATGTGAGACGCATGCGTTTCAATCTGCAATGAAAATGAGATTTGTCGAGTTTAGTTACAGTGATTCATTGTGAATGGTTTAGAGACGGAGAGGAGAACTGTGCATGGTTTTACATGGTGTGTGTGTGTGTCATGATTAGGGGTCAAACAGGGATACGTGATGAATTTTATGTCTCAGATTTATACAACTGGCCTACTACTGCATTAAATGCAAACTTATTCTTCTTTCAGGCTTCCAAAGCCTTTGGAAGGTTAACACCATTTTCCACTAGTGAGGTGATGGCATCAGTGGGTCTGTTTTAAATCAAGTACCCTGTAAAGTGTTAAACTGTTTTAGTGACCAAACAGTCCAGGCTTTAGAAGTCCACTTTAGTCAGTTCATAGAATTACTTCTGAGGGCTTAGCATTCAGAACTATACAGAGTGAACAGTCTCTGTACATGCTACTGTATGAGTTGAACCAGTAGTCCCCATTATGGACATGATCTAAATTCCACCATGTCCTTTTTCATTTTGTCAAATGCTTGCTAAAAAGCAATAAGCTTGTGGAGCTTGTTTTGTCCTTTAGAAAAAGTGTGTAGAATAGATGTATGAATGACTGAATCATGTGCGAGTATTGCATTTCTGTCAAAGTACTAAAGCTACCATTGCTTTCTTTCGATTGAGGTTACCTCTTATTCCCCAAAACAACACCATGGTGGTTATCCTCTTGTACACCATTGTGGAATAAATCTAGTAGCTCTGCATTAAGTGTATTGTCTGTTAAGTGCCTGTTTAATGTCTCTGTTCAAACCCCCTCTTGCGTTGTGCTTACCTGCAGGGGGACTGTTTTCTGCCTCTATGCGTGAGCTCATCCTGACCCATGTATCGGGTGTGTGTCTGCACTTATAGTAAAGTTGAGCTCAGTGCTCCATCTACTCCACCTCTCTCTGCACATAAAGAAGGATTAAAACCTTTTATTACCCAGAGGAATTAAATAACTTTTAGAATGTGGTTTTCTATAAATCTCAGCTAGATGAATATTCATGGTGTTGTGGCCCTGTGTGAGAGGGGTTGTGCTTTATTGGGGGAAAAGTTCTGCGTGGCGCAGGCAGAGTGTGCCGCAGCGATTTACAAAGCTGTTAAAGAAAACAGTGGGCATGGAGTGCAGCTCTCACACACACACACACACACACAGTCCTCTATCTGCTTTATAAGCAAGCACGCTAATCAAGGCTAAATGCTTTTTTACAAGCTGCCCACCAGTAAGAGGAGATTTTAAAGCTTTATGGTCCCTGTGCTGATTGTAGGTTAGTGAGTAGCTGACCGCCAGTCTGCCCGGCCTGCCAGATGTACAGCTGGCTCTCCTTGCTCAAGGTCTTCATCCAGCCCTAGTGACTCTGGAGACTGATCTAGGCATGTGCTGATACTATGAAAATTTTATAACCTACCCTTTCATTATGGTTTACAGTACCACTAGGATATTGTTTTTAAAAGAGCAAACTGATTGGTTTACATAAGTAGCCACTAAATATGACTGACTGTTAGCTAGCAAAACATGCCAACTTTTGGGAATCCACAAACCTTACTGAACTATTAATTGCTACAGTGACCTGATATTTTGGTTAAATACATTTTGTTAAAAGTTCAGTAAACAGAATTATGGGATTGCTTTTGCTGACAAGGATACAGTGCTGTCTTTAAGCTTGTCCACAGTTAAATACTTTAGAAGATAGTTGCCTTTACTGTGTTATGGGTGATACTGGGATGTGTTTATGTTGGAGCTGTATCTCTACTTATCTTGTATGGTACACAGTGATGTACTGATATTCAGCTTGATTTTCACACAATTAACCCAGAAAGCCTCATTAAGAAATTGATTGAAGTCGAGAGATCATTGTTAAACAGTATATATCACTGTCACCTCAAAAACATTTGGCAACAGATGTAGACCATAATGGCATACTGGCCACTTCCACAAATGGCCATTTTCAGACACTAAATCATTTTATTTACGCATTTGTTTGTTGACTTGGTTACAACCCAGTCCAAACGGGTCTTGAGGAGCCCGATGATTCCTTCCACCTGCATAAGCGTCACTCTTTCCATTTAGACTTGTAGGAGAGCTGCAGTCCATAATTGTGCTCCCCCCCCTCTTACTGCCCCTCTCCTGATTTACATCTCGTGTACCGTGGTTGTGTGGAAGGTGGACAAGTCCTCATTGAGGGCTGGCGCAGACATGTAATAAATGGCGCTATTGGAAAAGGCGGCAGAATGGAACAGGCACTAATCGGAGGGAGAGTGCCGGGGAGAACGCCAGCGTGATCGATACCGTAGATCAGCGCTCCATCTGGCTGGAAAATGAGCGGATCACCATAAACATCCCACCAAGCAAGGCGTCGCCCAATCAATGGCACCCATATTGATTTAGTTATTGCGAGTTCATATGCTACGGACAGTGTTAAATGTACATTCACCAGCCCACAGGCATTCATCAGTGGATGAGTAGTGAGGGCATGAGATGGAGAGGTGGAAGGAAAAGAGGGGTAGTGGATTAAGACTGGATGTGATCATGTGGTGATGCCTGATACAGACAATTCTACAGGATTTAAGGAAATTCTGGAAAATGAGGCATGTGCAAAATGGACATAATTGAAAATAAGTTTCAATGTGTAGCATTTTTATTTTTAAGAAAAGAATCATTGACATTATTTTTGATTCATTCAGGTCATCCTTTGTGCAGGTATTTAGCAGCCTTACTTGTGCTTCTTTATGGCAAATGGATATTTTTTTGGTTTCCCATGCCTTTAAAGCTTTCCATGATCAGCATTGGATAATGTTCCATGTGTTTAGTGTCCATGTATTTGGACTGACCATAAGCTTTGGTTTTTCTGTCCACAGAATCACAGAGGATTCCACAGGCACCACACTGGACGCTCTGAAGGCTCGCATCCGAGAACTGGAGAAGCAGATCCTCAGAGGAGACAGATACAAGTGTCTGATCTGCATGGTATGAACACACTGCATGTTGGACATCACATAGCGAACCATCTTTGCCAAAGTGAGACAGATTGAATCTCTTAGTAGGCATCAGTGCAAACTAAGAGACTGTGTTGCTGAATCATTATTCTTAAGGTTACAGTGACTCTGTAAAAGTCATCTTTGCAGAGATATTGACAAGACAAAGATTTGTAGCCTCAGAGGTTTGCTGCAGAACCTGGCAAAATACATCATACTCTGTGGCACTCTGCTGCTGTTTGTTCTCTTTTTCTAAACTTTTGCCCACTCATATTTTCATTTTTATTCTTTCCTGTACACATTTTCGGCATTTTCCCATCTTCCAAAGATGTTGCTTCTCTAAATCGTCAGGACAGGGTACATATTGATAGGTCTAAGCACTTGAGTGGTACTGACATGATTTGCCATCATCTCTGCCCATCACTCATTGTTCTGAATAAGCCAGAGCAATTATGCATTTTCATTCACGCTTTACAAGTCTTCAGTTCTCCAGCTGGATCCTTGCATTTTTAATGACTCGTAATGGCGGTTATCAGTGGAGGTCTACTGCCACCTGCTGCTCATGACTAAAACAGACCTCCCTGCTCGTTCCACCTCTTTGATCACTGTTCAAGTAATTATGGGGTGCGGTTTTCTAATAATGAATAAACATATGTTTAAAGAGCCATTCTGATAATTATCTGTCCGGTCCCTGAATTGCTGCTTGCTTCTGTGTCCTTGGGTGGCACATGTGCTTTTTAGAGTACACAAAACCAGAACTTGAATTGGGCTTCATCTACATACTAATGTTTTCAAATACTTCTAGGTATAAATAAAAAGAGATTAAAAGCATTTTATTTCTCTCTCAGGACTCCTACACAGCGCCCCTCACCTCCATCCAGTGTTGGCATGTCCACTGTGAAGAATGCTGGCTTAGGACTCTGGTGAGAATCTCTGGACTTGTATACACTTCTGGTTACCCAGCAACGCACATCATAGCCATAACACACATCCTTCCATCACCATTGATTCCACTTTCAGATTGGGAAAATGAATAGTGAACAGTCACTGAATAATGTTGGCTGATTGATGGAACTCATTAATTTGGCTTACACACACACACACACACACACACACACACACACACACACACACTTGCATCTCTCCTGTGCTCTAAGCTGTTTTCAGCAGCTCCTCTCAGGAGTCCATCACCGTGTTCCACTGCTACACGAGGAAGCAATTAATAAATGCTTCCCAGCCACAGCCTTTTTTCCAATATACATTGTATTAAATCAGCCTTTTCCTGCCTGCTCTCCTCACAAGGTCCTCTGTGTCCACCACACTGATGAAGGTAGAGAGTGAGGGATCAGAGAAGTGTGTGTGCGGTGAGCCCACTCTGCCACAGAGGCTTGTTACTAATGCAGGCATTAAAACCGTTGCCTTAAGGCTGCAATAAAAGGCAGCACGCTGGGGCTCCTCACGTCTCGATCAAAGTAAACGTGTGTAATTTGGTTACAGACAGGGCTAACCGAGGAGCCCACGCCTCACACACACTCGTTAAATACAGGTAACCCCTGCCTAGCTAGAACAAAGGAACCAAATTAAACATGCGGTGCCCTGTGGTTCTAGGGAAAGGCACTGGATGGGGGGAACCAGGTTTAGCTGGAACTGCTATCAAGAAGTAGGTCTTTGAATGTGGCCCTGTGTTACTGCACAAGTGGTCCACAAGTACCCTGGCTTTGTGTCACAGTTGATGACAGCACTCCGTAATTGGGCTATATAAAGTGGAAATAGTGCAGCAGCTTTAGGTGGAATGTGCAAAACTGCATTTTCAGTAGAAGGATATATTAACCAATTGAGGTGTTGGACAGAGTATGGATGTTTGTGCCGTATTACACAGAGACACAAATCCTTTTTACACACTTGAAAGGCAGCGAGAGTGTGAGGTTCATGAGTTGGCATGCACTGCTTCCAGACACCTGTGTTTGCTCACAGCTGTGTGTTCTCTTGTCTGGGGTAGAACTCTCGCTCAGCCTCTTCTCATCTGATCTCGTCTGTCCTCTGCAGAAATGTTAAACCTCTGGCTGTGACACAGATGTGTGAAGACTCTGTATGGATGCTGGAAGTAGGGATGTAGAGATTATAGAGATTCCCCACTCTTATGCTACTGTGTGCACATCCGTCTCCCTGTCCTGTCCTGTATGTAAATCGACAACTCAAAACAGTCGGCTGTCCCTTCATCTTTGACCTGTGGAAATATAGCACTTTACCTCGGCTGGTCTCCGTAAGGCGTACCGACTGTGTGCGTGTGTTTGTGTTCTAGTGTGCTCTTTAAACTTGAGTCACACAGTCTTTATTAGAGCTGGAGACTTTGCTTAGCTGACTTTTTTTTTGTGATGCTTCAACTGAAGTATGTGCATGTGATCTCCCCCTGCTGTGCTTTCTTTACTGTCTGGCATTTATGGGTAACGGCTGAGGTTCAGAATGCTAGGTGATAGGGTGTGTGCTTTTTCGAGCAAGGTGGGCTGTCTTTTAGGAGGGTTGTAGAGAATGTGTGGATTTCCTATCCATTTTTTTCACCCACATCACATCATTCCACCATTTAATATATATAGCAGCCTCATTTAGACAACCAGCTGACCGTTTTCTCTCCTTTTTTTTCTCTTTAACAGGGAAATAAGAAACTGTGTCCACAGTGCAACACCATCACATCGCCAGGAGACCTCCGACGCGTGTATTTGTGAACGAGTCACCATCAGCGTCCAGATTCTTCCCCCTTTTTCCTTTTTGTCTGTTCTGTTCTGGTGGATTTCAGTTTCCTTTTCCAGACTGAGAGTGTTGTCCCGATAGTAACAAGGAGCGTCTGATGTAGCAGCAAACTGCACAGGGACTTGTAAGGACTATGTATAGACTCAGTACTTCCCTGTGAGTGAGAAGCTCCTCCCACTTCTTGCCCAGCCTCTGACTCTGCCCCCTTGTGGTGCTCCATGTTATGGTGCAGGTCCATAATGCTGCTGCCCACTTCCCCGCTTCGCTTAGACACACGTCCTCTGTCTGCTACGATGGAGTGTGTGTTCGTGTGTGTCTGTGTGTGCATGTTGGTGGGATCTCTCTCAGCAAGGCCACTGAGCTAGTCTTCAGCTGGGACAGCCCTCCATCCTGGCAGGGACTAAAAAAAAAAACTGATAATAGTTTAGCCTCCACCCTTCTGTCCCTTTCATCCCTTTCTTCAAACCGTCATTGTGTTTTTTCTCCCAGCCCTCAATTTTCACTTCTTTTGTGGTGTTCTAGTGACGTCAACCAAATTCAATGAACCAGTGCAAGCACATGTATTATAGTCTTGTATGTTTACGGTGTTGTGAGTAAATGACATAGAGAACACACTTGTATACACATGCATAACATGCGCACACACTCAAAAAAAAAAATGACACACACAAGTATATATTGCTAAAGTCCAGTTTTAGTTGGGGCCGGGGGTCGGGTGGGTGAGGGAGGGGCTGATGTTTCAATCTTTGTGGAAAAAGAAATCCCTCTGTATTTTTAAACAGATGTTGTTGTCTTGAGGTTGAAGTTGTATTTCATTGTACAGGAAGAAATTTAATAATATTAATAATGAAGTACTCGAACTAGGCTTTAAAGGTTTAGGCTGTACATTTTTTTTTCAACTCTGATATATGGTATAAACTGTAGATTCAAATCTAAAGTAAGGGAGCTCATCTTTTTTTCTTTGCCTTTTTTAAATATTGGAAAGACTGATTTTAATTTACTGTTAACCACCCTGATGATGCTTTTGAGTGACAAGAGAAATCATTGAAGGAGGATTAAACAAGTTGATCATCATCATTTTGTGTAAGTTTGCTGCAAGCAGACACATGAACAGGTGTGATTCTGTTCTTCCTGTCCAAGATGGGCCTATGTGAATGATGTTGAAAGAAAAAAAAAAAGAAAAAGAAGAAGCTTTGGATGCCCTTGTTTTTGGGATCACACATGTTCAGATCATTCAGCTCCATTGTGGAAGACAGTGATGCTTTTCTTTTCCTTTGTTCCTACAAGAAGGATCAGATAGGACTGGATGATTGACAGATGGCCTGGTCCCTCCGCTCTCTCCAGGAGTGAGATGGTGTACTTTTGTATTTGTACAACTATATATTCTGTGATTTTTCTTTTCTGTATTGATGTAAGCAAGGGGGGAAAAGAATTCAAGAAAAAGAAAGCAAATTGCTGATCCCAGTCCCACAATAAATGGTCAAATGTTGCAACTCTTTTTTTTCTTTTTTTTTTTTTTTTTTTTTTCTTTTTTTCATTTTTATCTTTGCACCATTAGCTGAGAGATTAATGGCTGTCTCCTTCAATTCTGTAAATAAACCAGTTTTCAAATTTGGCATTTGGAGTTGCAAGCTTTATAGAAGACAAGAGGCTGTCAATAACAGTTTAAATGTATGAGATTATTGATCAAAGATGATAATCCCTTTTTAAATTTCTTTTTTGGAGAAAAAAGGTCCTGTCCCAGTGATAAAAAAAAAATTGCACAAGACAATTGTGTGAGCCGATCTGTGTCCTTGTATAATTCTTGGAAATGGTACGTGTCTTACCCGTTTGTAAACTTCATTTGACAGTAATTAAATGATTGTACATCTGAACCAACTGTCCTGTGCTGGCCTCCTTCCCAGATCTACTATTGCTAATAACTGGTGCTAATGTCTTCTCCCAAATGGAGCCAAGCACCTGGACAAACTCTTGTTCTTTTAGAGATATCTGTTTCATCTGAGAGTTCAGATTTCACACTGATTTCCAAAAGGTGCTAAAATAGGTTGATGAACCAAGACTTGGGATGAAGAGAGGCAGGTATTACATAATTAAGGTTCATTTATTAGCCAGGGAGCATGGTGCTACAGCAGGTAGCGTTGCCAATTCATATCTCCATTGCCCCTGGGCTGTGTGGAGTTTCACATGTTCTCCCCAGTGTGGGTTTCCTCCAGGTTCTTTGGTTTCCTCTCACCTCACAAAAACATGCTGGTGTGTGTGCATGTTCCTAGGATAGGTTCTTGATTCACTGCCACCCTGACCAGGATAAAGGGCTTACTGAATATGTATGAATGATTATTAATCATCATGTCTAACCTGTGAGACACTCACGGTTCTCTATGCTCCTTTTCCTGACATGCAAGACGAAGCCTCCCTTCTTCATTTACTTTCTCCATGCTTATATCTATAATCATATACTTATAAAATAGTGTTAAGGAAACAATAAGACCAGCAGTAGATCAAGCTCCTGAAGAGCATCAAGCTCAACTTTGAGCAAAATGGCTGCAGCTCAAATACCTCTGCTGTTCTGACTGATAATCTGAATAGTTTATTATCCTCTCCATCTTGTCCTCCCCCTGTTCCAAGAGGTGAAAGGTCAATCATGTTAGCATTGAACTGTGGGTGCTCTCTGCACCGTTTCATACCTCGTGGCAAGCGTTGGGAGATGTAGTGGTTAGACAAGTGAGAAGTGGGATCAGCTGGCGTTAATGTATCAGGCGTGTATTCATGGGTGAATGTAGGAAGGCTTGCGTCATCTCACCACTCGCCCAACCAGCCCAGACCTCAGAGTGTGGTGGATCAGACAGATCCATAGAGTACATTAAGCGTGGCTGTGGGCCCGCTCTCGGGTTACCAGACGCCCAAGAGGCGCTGGATCCAAGAGGAGGTCCTGCTGAGTGCAAGCTGATCTATAGAAATCGCTTTTGGAGGTCAAAGCCTTCCCTGGTTGGGGAGGGGAAAGTGCGGGGGTGTTATTGCCAGTTTACAAACATCTCTATGGGCCGATCGATAGGACAGGCCTCCTCTGGTGCACTGGGTAATTCCTCGATCGTTCCGGCTATCCGAACTGATGGTAATTTACACCTACATGTGGGAATTTGACTTGCTCTTACTCCACTTTTCCACTCTGACTCCAGTGTCCACTTCCTTCTCCTCACCTCAGTTTGAAGTGCTACTACAACTCATTCAATTAGGAAGCTCTCCCTTCTCAGCCTCTTTGCATGATCGATTCTGTTGAGGCGCTTAATAGAAAAGGAGCTTTGCTGTTTGAAGGAGAGTTGGACTCAACTCTGCGGTATTTTGAACCACTGAGATGCTTTCTTCATTCTTATATAATTAATATGTTTTATTAAAAAAAATGCATTTTTTCAGAAATTATAAAAGGCATTTTTAGGAGTTTAATGTGCATGCTTTAGTCTCCAAGTAAGTAATCCATGAAAAATTTTGAAACAGATTTGTGCATTACTGTGAAGCAACTTTTTACTGACCCGAGTATTCTAGAAATTGCTTATATCAAGTAGTCAAATGTATTATTTTCTGTTTTCTAAGTAATTGCATTTCATGGAACATTTCTAGAAGAGCGAGAGTGGTAAAGCTGTCAGTGTTTTGAGAGCCTCCTTCTGTAGCTAATCTCATGATTACAGCCTTGCTAAATTGCTTTCATATCCACCAATGCTTAATGATATTATAATCACAGAATGGCATTGTGAGGATTTGGCTGAGATGTTTCTTCAATAACAAGGTGTAGAAAAAGTGTGTTTATGCAAGTGTTGTGTGTGTGCATGTTCACTGGATTTATAACTGTGTGAGTGATGAGACATTATCTGTGAGATGCTTGTAAGCTTGTAAGACGTAGTGTTGTTCCAGTAATCTCCCACCAAAATCTATTCATTTCAACAAGTGATCAAACATTAATATCCACTTTCTCACACACTGTCAGCACCACCACAACTATTTGTATTTATATTTTTCTTATATTCTGCATGACTCTTATAATCAAAATTGGCAACAGCCGTCTATATCATCCACTCGCAATCGCATCACTCAGTATACAAGAATGAACCAGAATTAATACTTCATTAAGTAAGGAGTGAAACACAACAGGTGCCTGCTCTTACCACCAAAACTGATTACTTTTCTACCAAAGTGTTTTGTTCCTACCATAGCAAGTTGCCAACGAGTGCTTATTTATTTCAATAAAAATGATGTACTTTTTATCCCTTTAGAGTTACACTGAATGTTGTGGACTGCCCACAAACCTAGTTACGACTTACATTATAGCAGCTATAACTAAGCCTTTCCCTCAGTTTCTCTTGATGTTAATAAGCAGACCTAGTATTAACAGTGTGCTTAAAAATGATTATAGATGGAAGCTAAGGATAAAGTACTTAAAATTGCATTATAAATAAATTAAATACAAGTAAATGCAATGTCCTTCTGGTAGTTAACAAGGGCCAGGGAGCTGTTTTATATTGAACGTAATGGTGAGTTCTGAATATATCATTGGTAATTAAAAAAAAAAAAAAAAAAAAAAGCAAGGCAATACATTAATGACTCCAATTCTGGCATTGAGTTTATGCAAAAGGTTTATGTTTTAAAAGAGAAGACTTCAAGGAGTCAAAAATTGACTGAAGAGACATAACATTGTGATCTAGTGTCAATCCTGGTGACTAAATAACTGTATCATTAGCATAAAAGTGAAAATCAGGAGTATATCTGTGTTGCATTGCTAGTGGTCTGAGGATCTTGCTAATATATATGGTGAATAACAACAGGCCTAAGATAGACCCTTGTGGGACACCTTTACAGATGACACGGAATTGTGATTTGAAACCATCTAGAACAATGTTTGTGTCTACGAAACCAGTGCAGGGAGAGCTTGTCCAAACCCAATGGAGACAATTTGTTCATTAAAATATCATGGTCAACCTTATCAAATGCTTTTGAGAGGTCAACAAAGAATGCAGGAGGTAGCAGCTGTGATAGTGCTGTGGTCTGGCCTGAACCCTGATGCTGAGGCTGGAGAATGTTGATATAGGTGATGACAGCGTGTAATTGTGAATTAACTAAAGACTCTAATGTTTAACTCTAAAGTATGGGAGAAATGAGGTTATAATAATTATTTACATCAGCTGGGTCACCACCTTAATGGATGGGCATGACATGAGTAGTTTTTTTATGAATGCTAGATATAGTACATGAGACAAATGTTAAGTGAAATGCAATAATACCATACTGGGTTGGACCCCCCTTGCTCTCAGAACAGCCGTCTTCATGGTCTGGAATCCAGAAGAGGTTGGTAATATTCCTTTGAGATTCTGGTCCATGTTGACCTGATTGCATCATATAACTGCTGCAGATTTGTCAGTTGCACGTTCAAGCTGTAAATCTCCCATTGTACCACATCCCAAAGGTGCTCTATTGGATTCAGATGTGGTGAATAAGGAGGCCAGTGAAGTACACTGAACTCACTGTCATGTTCATGGAATCAGTTTGAGACGACTTGTGCTTTGTGACATGACAAATCATGCTGGAAGTAGCCATTAGAAGATGAGTAATCAATGGAGATAAAGGGAGGCATGTAGTCCCAATGTGTGCCAAGAAAACATTCTCCACACCATTATACCACCAGCAGCAGCCTGGACCGTTGACACAGGGCAGGTTGGGTCCATGGATTCATGCTGTTGACCCCAAATTCTGACCCTATCATCTGCATGTCACAGCAAAAATCTAGATTCATCAGAGGAGGTTCATGTGTTCTTCTGCTGTTGTAGCCCATCTGCCTCAAGGTTCAATGTGTAGTGCATTCTGAGATGCTTTTCTGCTCACCATGGTTGTAAAGACTGGTTATTTGAATTAGCATAGCATTCAAACCAATCTGGTCATTTATGATTTTTCTCTAGTTTGTGAATGAAGATAGGAATATGATTTAGGGCAAGCTGATGCAAAACTTCATACAGATGTTATATCATAGGCTAAATGTAAACATGTAAAATCATTTTTAACACAGCCTGTGCATCATACCATGTCTGCATTAATAACTTTACCTCAGCTGTAGCCTGATATCACAGACACATACATAGGTTTAAGGATTCGTGACCTAAAATGACATAACCTGCAGACTTAAAGCAGTTCTACCATGCCACATGTGAAAAAAGTCTCTTATTTGAAGTCTGCTGATGTTCAAATGGATGCAAATTTTGTGTATTGAGGGTTTATCAATCAAACTAGAGTGCCATCCATGCTGGATACTATTCACTTTGTTATTCAAATACATTATGTTGTGGGAAATGTTAACACAATTTGTTTTAACAGACACTGTAATCTGTTAATTTAGGAACAAATCATTCATTTTTCAGTTACTGATACCTAGGGATCTTCCTAAGTAAAGTTGTCTGATGAGGATGGAAAGTATCGAATGATGCGAAAGGATCTCTCAGAGTCCTGTGTCCTCACCTGTGGAACGTGGGTAGGAAGCTCTAATCAGTATTACAGCAACAAAACCACAATGTATGATTAAATTCTAGGGTCGACAACTTTCAAGGCTTGGCCTTAAGAAAATAAAAAGTGGACCGTGATAATCAAATCAGTATCAGATGCTGCTCATTAAGATGTTTAACACTGTGTGGTAGAAGTGTAGAGGGTTACTATTTACACTAAATTTATGGCTTCATACCAATTCTTTAAAAAAAGAAGAAGAAGAAGATCATGTGTGAATATGATATTCAGATATATGTTGATTTAATACACTCTTAGAAAATGGGGTCTTCCAGGGCTTCTTTGTATAGTTAAAAGCTCTTAGTTTCTAGTTCAGAACTCTCTCTGATGGGGAAACTCTATGACGGTTTCTATATATATATATATAAACTTTAGATTGAAATATACAGTGGGGTCTTGAAAAATAAATAAATATATACACATATTTACATTATATATATATATTATATACATATATTTATATGCATACTACAATTAGTAGTATGCATTCTGACATTCTTTATGCTGAGTGGAATTTAACATCTACTGTTTTGTCTTTGAGAATTAAAAGATTTTTCTAACAGTTTAATTGCAATTTTAGAAAGCTTACATCCCTTAAGGGTTCTTTGGTTGTCCCTACAATACAGTGTTTGCCTACTAAAAATGGTTCGTAAATAGACCCATATTTGGAAGCTAAGAACACCAGATTATCCAATAATCCCTTAAAGAACCATTGAAGAACCCATTCTAATAGTGTGAGGATCAACTCAATTAAAACAGGAAGTCACATAAGAGTACAGTGGCATTTTACCCCTCTTTAATACACCATAGTGCTAGAGCATGAGGGCTGAGAGCTACACTTGCAGTAAAGGACATGTACCACATGGGGTCGCTCAATACCAAGGCAATTTCAAGAAAAACTATGCAGTGACATCTCCTGAAATTTGAAAAGTTATCCTGTAGAAGATGATGTTTTGAGATAAATAATGGTGTGTAGTATTTGGATATATAATGTTCTATATTTGTAAATACCATATATATCCATATCTTCATGCACTTGAGGTAAAATGAGAAAACCACACTTTTCTGGAACAAAATATTAAGTGGGATGAATAATTCATTATTCATATTTGCTTAATCCCCCAGTGAATTTTAATCCTTTTGCTGCTGGCTCACGCATACACACACCACTCAGTCAACGCAACACAACCCCTGCACCCTGCTTTCAACATTATACAAGCTGCTTCATTTAGACTACTCATCACCTCACCTTTCATCTTTTCTCTGCCCTAGGCCACACATTAGTCCTTTGTGTGTGTGTGTGTGTGTGTGTGTGTGTGTGTGTGTGTGTGATATGCCTTTAATATTATCATTCCCCTACTTTTAGATCTCAAAAGGGGGGGTCTTGCCAAAGTCACACGTTTGACTCGTCAGTCGTGCCAAACAGTCATCAGAAAATATTACACAAGTGGAATATTTAATTAGGCAAACACTAACTGATCCAAATGTTGTGCCTTAAGGAGATGGTGTGTACACACTTGCATTCTTCCACAGTACCAGAGTGCTAATATTGTTTTATCCAAATCACTGGTCTCCTGCTTTTATCACTGTAAACACACACTGGTGTTTGAACAGCTCACATATTGTGAGTGATGTGCACATTCAAAAAAGTTTTTTTTTCTCCGTTATTCAAAAGCACGCCAGTGAATGTAGCCTAAACCGGCTCGAAGTCACTAACCGCATGTTTGCGTTTCTTACTCTTTCCAGAAGTGCTTACTTGATGAATTCAGCCATCTTGAATTAGCCTGAGTAGGAATATTCCAGCCTAACTGAGCTATTATGCCCCTTCTTGGCTATGCTAATCTGCTCTCACAGGTGGACTCTGGTGTGTTTAAGGGGTAGAGTCTATGAATAGTACTGTGAAGGAGATTTTTACAACTGTGAGCAAACATCACATGTATGCTCCAACAAACAGCAGCACAATGTGTAGTTAAAAAGGGCTTTAGCCTACACTGGTCATAACACTAAACCAACAGAGCGAGAAGCTCCTCGTTATGTTAAAGCAGTGTACACACATAAACACCATAAGCTTGTAATGAGTGCATACAAACGACTCTACAAACAGCTCAGAACCTTGACTGACAGGTTGGTGGGTTTTGGAGCTGCTTGGCTACTTACGCAGAGGCTGGGTCATCATAAGGATGGATTCATTGGCCCTTGTGCTCCAGCAGGTGGTTGACTGTTATACTACTACAGCTTGGCTATACTTGTAAGATCTCGGGGCAAAAGAATTGGACAAATCAACCAGTAGCAGTGCCTTATATTGCTTAAATTGGCACATCTTGTTAAATATAACTGACTCTGATGTTGCCAAACAGAACACAACACTGACATTTCCACATTCCTGAATGACAATTGTAGGGTGCACCGGGTTCGACAACAATGATGGAACACTGGGTCTGCTTTGACAAAATCCCTGGACATCAATCTCCTAGAAAACTTAGTTTTCTTAACACCAACTGAGTGGAAGAGTGGACTGGAATTGAGGTTATTATTAGGAAAGATAGGGGGCATAACCAAATATTAAGAAAGAAATGACACATAAAACTAATTTTTGCTCCAGGAAGCTTATCTGAGTTATGAGTTATATGATTTCAACCAGTGCAACTTGGGGTTCCATAATGATACAGCTGAGTGTTCATTTGTAAAATGGAGGGAATGGTTGAGGTTCTCTACCACTATTGGTTCCAGGCAGGGCTATAACTTCAAATATACAATACATCTAGGTATACATGATCTCAGGTGGCTTTACAACAATATGCAAACAATAGAAGGATAAAGGATAAAGATACACATTTCTGTTTTATAGATATCTTACAGATAAAAACAGATTTTCTTATAGACAGATAAAGACAGATGAACTGCAGATGACTGATTTGACTATAACAGCTGCTATTGTCATAGTGAATGGTATGTCCTCTTGCTTCATACCCTAATGATCATCAGACGGCTGCCAACAGACGGTAGAGCTGGGTGATGGACAAAGTAGCTGTTCAAAGTAGCTGTTCTGTCTTCAGGCCCAGGGGACTGTGGATAAGGACGGAAGGATGTAGGCTTGTTCTGCTCTCTTTTATCACAGACAACAATGAGCTGATCCCTACAGTCAATACAGAATGAGCAGGAAGGTGTTGACTCTCCCTCTAATCTATCATGTCTGTTAGAAGAGCCATTGTTACCAGTGATGTATCACATAGTTTTACTATCTTCTCTCACATTTAGGCACATTTGTTGTTATTATGTACATTTCAGTTTGAAGAACTTTCTAAGCTTTGGAATCAGTGTCCACACATATGGAAAAATCAATTAAAAAAAAAAGATGTAAATCACCTCCAAATCACTTGAGATCTGCTGTAATTTAACATAAATCATTACCTCTATTTCTGTTTTCTTGTGCTCAGACTTGAACAATTTAGCTTTTTTTTTCTTTTCCTTTCCTTTTTTTTTTTGTTAAAATTTTTTGTAGTTTTTTTTTTTTTAAATAACAGTTCTAAACTATATCAAGAATACATCGATATTTTTTATATTATCTATAATTTTGGTCACCAGCATTAAATATTTTAGACCTGAACATCCATTTTGTATATATTTTTTATTTCAGGTATAATGTTTTACCAGTTAAATGTTTTAGTGAACATTTATATCACATGCAATTTAACAAAAAAAAATCTAGATATGTTTTTAAATAATTTATGCATGAAAGGATTTGTTAAATCATAAACTCTAGTTTAGTCCACACATCCTTCTAACAGTATGATTACATTATTAATATTGACACATTGACACACATTATGCAGCAATACGATTTAAGTGTGTTATCTTTTTTACAGGCAGTAACACTATTTTTTTCCTCTGCCCTGAGGAAGAAATGCAGAAGACAGTGTGAAAGTCGTGATTTTTTTCTATACCTAATAGTATTGATGGAAAGTGGTTAGTGACTAGGTCTGTTTTCTCCACCAGAGGGGAGTAGACCCAGATCACTCTGCGCAAGATGAGGCTGGAAGGGTTTTTTTTTCCTCATCTGAATTACAAAAAATTAGAGTTTAGCATTTTCTAGTAAATAGTAACTGTAGCAGTTTTTCCCATCCCTTCTACATAAAGCATGCCAATCTAATGCATGTCAGTGCTTCTACTTTTCCCATTACTACCATGCAGCGGTAGTCAGTTGAGAAAATCTTTCCCAGCCACCCCCCTCCAACCCTTTTTTTTTTAAATTAAAAAAGACAGAGCGGTGTGTGATGCCAGAGGCAAGTGTGACTCACCTGTACAAACAGATCTGCAGGACCGGTTTTAAATCCGCCATACTGTTTCTCTTCAACCGACTCCCTCCTGTATCCAGTGCTGCCTCTTTCTAAACACACTATGTGAACAACTTTCCCCTTATAATAACACTACTCAGTGGTTCTACTATTCTTAGACTTCTGGATACTGAAATAAAGTTGATATATAACCAATATAATCTACGTCATTTGATAAGTTCAGTCAGTCTCATACTGCATAAATAAACATTGTCCCCATTTGCCTTTTCTTTGCAGGGTAAATATAGGAACTTCTGAGCATGGAAATGTTACGGGACCAGGATGTAAAACAGGGAACCGCTGTATCCGCTTTTTATTGGTTTGTTTGTTTAATTTTCTCACGACAGACCATAAGGATCTCTCGCAACTTTCCATGTCACATTTCACCTGCACTGTCAGTAATCGCAGGTGCATTCTTCTTCTTTCATGACCAGTACTATAAACAGACTTTATACCACAGTGCTGTTGAATTCTCACATCAGCAGTTCTGTCAGTAGTTCTGTCTCTATCAGGTTTATATCAATGTGCTCATTTTAATATGCTATTGTTTCTATAATAGAAGCTTATTCACAGAAACGTGTATGGCAGATGCTCAATGTAATCTAACTCTAAAAAACAGATTTTCTAGTATCTAGTCTAGTCAGAGTCTCTAGTATGAGTACTTTGTAATAGTAGGTTTTCTACCACAAAAGAGTCATCAGAACAGAATGCTTTGCACTTCCTGGTTTTTTGGTAACATGATAAGCTGTATTTTTTGTCATATTAACTTTAAAAGAAAGAAAAAATGTTGAAGGAATGACTGTGTATAGCTGCTATAACATAAAATATAATGATAAAGAAATGAACTTATTTCGTGGATGTTCCCCACCATTAAATGTAACTATAAATGGATAAAAAATATGGCATATCTTTCTTTATTTAATAAATAAAAGAAATAAAACACTTCAGGTTGTGCTGTTATTGGAAAATAATCAACTCACATTACCACGTTGTTGATTATTTTCTTACCCATCTTATTTTATCCTTACTTATACAATATACAGTTCTATTTTTTGTGCAGTATATTCCAGCTGATCACACCAAACCTTAACAGGAATGACTTTTTACCGTATTGCTGCAGTGTTGGAAAGCTGGATAAAACTATATAAGAGCAGCTTTAGTGAGACTTTCTCTTGTGTCTGTTTCATGATTATACCATTATTGTTAACATGTAATGATAGTAATTTTATATTTACCTAGAGTCAACAGCTGCCTTTAGGCTAACAATAACCAAATTAGTCAATTTAGAGTAAACAGGGGCTGCAGTCCGCACAGCAGATCCTACTCTTAATATTTAAAATTGATAGTTAAACATACTCTGATGGCACACACTTCTGTGCTTACGCTGCTATTACTAGTTTTACACAAATGATCTTGCTATTGAGACTCTGAAAGCTCCTGCAGTTTTTTTTAATGCATTCAAATGTCATTCTGATCAAAAGGTTCAGGAAACTTGTTTTTATCTGTAATGGTGTCTCGCTTCTTTGGAATGAGGAAAGCAGCCTGAAACCCTGCCTGCCTCCTTATGCCGTGTGTGTGTGTGTGTGTGTGGAGGATTTTGATGTGGTGGTGGACAATGGGCGATTTAGAGATTTCCTGTCGTAGAGTGTCATATGATTTGTCCCCGGGCCATCTTGCTTAAGAAGTCTTTGTCGCTGCTTCACTGTGCTGGAAACTATACTTCCCATAGCTCCTTTGTGCCACCTGTTGAATGCTGGGATTGCGAGCCTTTTGTGCCTTGATTTACACAGGTAGCGCTCAGGCTCCGGTGACCTATGCTTGATGTGCGCAAAGTCACCTGTGCATCGGATATGGCCGAACTCGCTTTTAGTGCTTCTCGCTAACAGGGAAGTGTGCATTGTGAGGGACAGGGCCTTTTGTCTGCTACCACAAAGAGTAAATTTCAAACATCCATTTGCGTTTCTGGTGTGACTTAAAGGGCACGGACATAAAATTACAGCAGAAAGAATGTGATTGGACAAACGCCTCTCCTGTCTCCTTTCCAAACCCAGTCCTATTTGCCTGCACATAAAAGACTGGAGCTATTAAAGGAGCACGGTTAAGGGCTATATTAAGTAGGGCACACAAAAGGGTAATGATGGCAGGAGCAGAAGCCAAAAGGCTGCAGGCGCGGTTCTCTAGTTAATCAGGGAGATAGAGATGTGAATGAGATGTGTGGTGTGTTCTCATGGTTGGGTGTTACGCTCTGTATTTCAGGCATGCTGTTTATTTCCTGCATGTCAGTATCCTTGTTCTCGCTTGAGCAGATTAGTCATGGCTGCAGATGAGCAAAAGTGACACCGACTATGCCACCTTGCTTTGCCAGCAAATTGAAGCATGTAGTCTGAGTGGATACAATAAAGTAAGGCTGAAAGGCTTCTTGATCTAAGAAAGAAAGAAAGAAAGTCAAGTCAAATCAAGTCGAGTCAAATCAAGTCAAGTGGGTTTTTATTGTCATTCCTCTATATAGCTTGTATACATTAGCACGAAATGTCATTTCTCTGGGACCATGGTGCAACACAGAAGAGGACGCAACACTACATAAGACATAAGAACACGAAAGGGAAAGGACGAAAGCAAAAAAGAAAGAAAGAAAGAAAGAAAGACACATGAGAAAAGCAAGTCCTACTGAGAAGACATCAAACAGCGCTCTTGGGGCCTTCGTCTTGCAGGACTGGTTTTCTACATTTCCTCCTTTTCAAAGCTGCTGCAGCACAAACCACAGCACCATAGTAATCTGCTCGACACTGTCATTCTTGCACATTACCCACTTTCATATACAATCATCATGATTTCTAGGTCTTCTGAAAATACTGTAGTGTTCCTCTGTAAGGCTCCTTTCATTTTCAGATGGCGACGCTGGGTGGCCTCAGACCTCCTCCAGGTTAGCTGAGTGCTGTCTTTGATGTGGGAGTTCTGCTCATGTTTGTTAGGAGCTGAGGACCGTGGAAGAGCCCTCCATTCTCTCCTCACATTCACAAAACCTGCCCTTCTTCTGTAACACGATCCCAGAGTTTGTCTGAGTGATATGGCCTGATCATGTATTACAGCAATGACAGATTGTTGAAGCCACCTGAAAAAACTGATCCTACTTCTTGGCAAGGATTTCTCAATATCAGAGGCATTCAAACTGTAGAGCAAAGGAATTGCAACTGTCGGTATTCTTTATTTTTCATCCCTCCAAAAATTACTTGGATAAGTTAGGAACTGTAATGCTTGTGCAGACAGGGTTTCGCAGTAAGCAGGGGTGCTTGGTTGGGGGGTGGTGTGAGGGAGGTGTGGGGGGATGGGATGAGTTTTGGTGGGGCTGTCGCTTATCTGGTCGTTAAACCATGTACGTATGTTTGTATCTGACTGCGCTGACTGGCACAGGACAACAAGCAGTATTTTTAATCCCTTTCTAATTATCATTACTAATAAAATTATTTGTAAAGTGTTAGATTTTACATTTCGTTGTAGGCCTTTTAGATTTTTCTTTTCATTTATTTCCTTTTTTAGCCAAAAACGTGCCTCTTTCCACCAAAGGTGCTGTGTCTGACAATTTTTACATGTAATCCCTAATAAATACGAATATAAAGTTAATTAATGTTAACTGCATAACTTGTTAGCTAAGTCAAACATACATAGATAGATTTCATTTCATATTATTGAAGACATTCTCCATTTACCTTGACAGAAAGTCATGGCGCTGCATCAGCTGCATCTTCCAAGCAGAAAAAAACGAGACAAGAGATTACTAATGTGAGATGGAGGGGAGAGGGTGGAGTTTCCAGGATGTAAGTTAATATTAGAGAGTTCAAAACACCTGTAAAAATCATTCCAGATTCATGTGTCGATTAGATCATCTAGATCATCGTTTTTACTTGAAGGAAAAAGAAGATGCTTTTCATGTATTTTTGAGTGATAACTTGTACTAGCATCCTCTTACTCTGTAGGAAAATTAGGGGTTCCTATGCAACATGCGTAAATGTTGGCAGGTCTGATAATAAAAGCAGCAGTTGAGCAAATCGACATTTGTGTAGGAGCTCTGAACTCTCCGATATGAACTGACACTCTCTCAAAGCCCCACCCCCTCCCCCCTCAGACTCTTTTAAACAGTTTGAGCAGCAGATCAATCATGCAGGACAAGGCATTATTCTTCTTTGGGGGTTTTCAGGTCTGTTCTATTATAAGACTATTTTCATGTGGTTCTATTTTATTATTAGCAAGTTAATAATAGGCAATGAAATTCCCTGGCAAATGGAATAACGTGGTCAGATTTTTATACATATACACTGCAGTAGTTTAAGTACAGACAGGTTTGTGTTTGTTGGGAGGCATGGAAGCAGCGGGGGTGGGCATAAGTTCTCAAAAAATTATTGACAAATGTGACTACGTAAGAGCTTGTGAGCATTAAACGCAGGTTATAATGAGGGATAGCACATGTGAGCTGCATTATTCAATGTGATAAACTTGTCTGAGAGACAACGCTACCCACTCACACACACTCCCCTTCTATTTCATTCAATATCATTAGATATATTGTTTCATGCTGTTGTTTTTTTTCTTACTATAGAATTGCATCTAAAGTAATTCCAAAGTATTACCTCACATTGGATATATTGTCGCACTAGTAGCTAAATCAAAGAGGTCTTCATTTCAATGTAGCGACACAATAATTGATGGAATATAGCAGTTATGGAATAATATGCTTTAAGGTAATAATGATTTCAACTCTTAACCTGCATATATTATTGTGTAAAACCAACTTGCGTAGGCCTGATTATAATATTCACTCTTTGGCCAACTGACTGATGCCAAATGCACTCATGAAAACACTTGCATGTTAAGTCAAGTGGCTTTTATTGTTGTTCATCGATATAACCTGTACAGATTGGAATAAAATGTTGTTTCTTTAGGAAATGACACAATGCAGTGGAACGCTACACAGGACTACATAAAGTGCAAATATATGACAGTATGAGATGAGTGCAAAAGAAATACAATAGATACTCAGGACAATAAATTCACAGGAAGTGCACACTTACTTAAACACTACAACAGAACAGCATTGGATGGAAAGAAAAAGTGCAAACAACTGTCTGTAACCTGTAGACTATGCAATATCATGTCATTTAATTAGACACAGGATGAAAAATGTAAAACATGATCTGCGGTAAATAGCAGGATAATTGCATTGTCTCTGAGGGCATAGTACAGCCCATGAGGTAATGCTCTAATTTTAAAGTGCACCCAGCTGACAGTGTACTTTAACATGTAAGGAATAAAACACTTCGGAACATTCTGTCCTCAGAAAATTTACTAATGAACGATATGTCACGCTTTTTTCTTCCAAAAAGTTACATAACCCTCTGTGACCAGAACAGGTGTGTTCGCTGTACAAGGCCCTCTAAATGATCTGTTACTATAGAAACGATAACGTATTTGAATGAGCGAATTAATATAAACCTATCATTTAAATTACAACCGGAAGTAATGTCAGAGCTGTGCTGTTAGAGAAAACTAATCACAACCATCAACAGCGCTGTGGTATAAAGCTCATTATTTTCTCTGATATAAAACAGTATTTAAACAATATTTTTGCACATTGCTGACAGACCTGAAAGACAGAGTTCCACCACTAGATTAATCACAGTTTAATTCCTTATTAGCACTATGAGCATAGAAGCATTTCACAGAGCTAGTGGACAGATCCTTTTCCAAATCCAGTGTGGGAAGGATCAGCAGTATCTAGTGATTATCAGTGAGAGAAACATGACTAGTACTTACATAATGCATCCTCCAGTGACAAGGTGTTGAATTTGCCTGTGTAAAATCCTCAGAGGGGATGAAGGACACCACTGCTTTGTCTTGCTTGTGACATCTGTTCATATGTCGCTTTTCTCACTCTTTCCCTTTTCTCTCAATTTTCTCTCGTATTTCTTTCACACGCACAAATAAATAAACCTTAAACCTCGCCACATAATTCCATGAGCACTTTTACTCCTTGTAACATACAGAAAGTATTAAACATGCTTTATTTCTAAAATGATGTTTCAAACATACACTACATTTTTAATAATCTATTACAGATGGACTAAAAATCTTTGCATAGTGATGTTTAAGGTATTGTCCTAAACCTGCAGTGCAAATTATGTTGTCCATGGAGCTGACTGTAGTGTTAGCATGTTTAATGTGATATTAGCATTGGACCTGGCACTTGAGCACTGAAATAAAAAATAGTGTACATTACATTACTGGCAGCTATAATGACGTTAGCTAACTAGCTAACATAATTTCATCTTCAGGAACTAGCTAACATTATTTAACACTTTCCTTATTATTTTTTTTAACTCTCCCATTTATGTCAAATCAATGTGAAGTATATTGAACTTAAATGTCTGCATTCATCATGGGAAAATGTCTGATTATTAAATGTGCTGGAGTTTTGCTTCAGAGCTTTTAAGCTATGTGAGCCCTGAATACAAAAGAAGGATTAGATGCATGAGTTCTATAATTTTGCGTGAAATTTAGACACAACCATTTAAAAAAAAAAAGTAAAAGACCTGCAAGATGACATTTCAAAGCAGATAAAAATAGCACGGTGTTTACAACATGCATGAGACATTTCTATAGTGTTTACCTAAATACTCTAGACACTCACGTGTTCTACAAGATTTCATTAATATATAATTAGAAGTGTAAAAAAGTGAAATCATATTGTGGTTGACAAAGAGCTCTGATCAAAGCAACCACATACTTATGCAGGGAGGTGCAGCAAACGATCTGCACTTCCATTACTCTCTTATTGCTAACTTTGGAATTTCAGCTTTGTGTTAGTGACTCACAGACTCACTGTTTAGTCTTGCAGAACTGCAGGGGATTGTCACTTCTGGAGCTGTCAGGCGGCTGTGCAAGTCTGGGCCATGACAGGTGCGTGTGAGTGTGTGTGTCTAGCAGGGAGTTCCTGGATAAAGGCAGTCTGTCAGGTTTATCCGTAGCACACCATAATGTGCTTGTTAAACACGAGGCACTGAGGGGGTCACTCCGCCGCTGTCTGCTCCGAGTCACTAACTCTGTGTTAGAGTAATTGATTGCTGACTTTCTTTCTAGCAGACACAGTTTGAGATAAGGCCTGCATTTCCTGGAAAGAATGAGCATGAACTCACCAATCAATGAAGGGGGAAACAGCTCTCTATCCATTTAGCACTGCTATCAGTTAGGTACAGTTAGACGCCTTACCTTACTAACTTACATAGCACATAGCAAAGCCGGATCGGATCGTGTTCATCCTGCATTGCAGCTAGGTCAGAGAGGTAAAGCCACAGACGAATCCTTAGATAATCCTTAATACTGGTTTCATCTTTCACATGTTAGTGGTGAGATTTCTGACATGGAACATTTACTAATAGAGATAGAATTACATTCTTTGTGAGTACAGATGCACCAGTAGATAATCCAACCTTTAATACTTTTTACTTTTATAATACTTCTATGCAAATTTTCTCATTGTCATTATAATCATTTTGATTGATACCAAAGATACAAAGTCAGTGTGAGAGACTGACTAGTCAAGACATTTGTAAGTGATACTTTTCTTGGCTAATACACCCAATCTTGATATGTTTCTGTGTCACGTTGCTGTGTATTTTGGGGCCTTGTGTGTGTACTCAGGCTTCAGGGTTGTTGGAAGGTGGTGTTGTTGACAGAGCTATGGCCTCAGGGGAGCACTTGGAGGTAATTATAAGTGAGATGGTGTAGTCAAGCTGAACGGTGCTGGGGTACCTGTCTATCCTTCACATACCTGGCCCTCATCCAGACCACTTGCACTCTCTCTCTCTCTCTCTCTCTCTCTCTCTGTCTGTCTGTGTATTACTTTCCAGCTCAAATTTCAATCCAGCGTAGCTTTATTGGCATGAAACAAATATATTGATTGCAAAGTTGCCATTAAAGTGACCCAGAACCAGTAATAATAATAATAATAAATGTATTATAATATTGTCTTTCTGTGCATGTTCTCTCTCCATTTGGGTTCTCTCCGGGTTCTTCAGTTTCCTCCCACCACAAGCCGGTAGAGTTTGGCGACTCTATATTGCCCCTAGGTGTGAATGAGCGTGTGATTGTGTGTGTGCATGGTGTCCTGCAAAGAACTGGCATCCCATCCGAGGTGTGTCCCTGCTTCTTACCCTAACCAGGATAAAGCGGTTACTCAAGATTAATAAATAAAATAATAAATCAAAAACCTGTTTTTCAGATACTGGGGATTATATAGTGGAAAAAGTCAAGAGAAGACTTTTCACAATCTGTTCATGTTATCTGATTGCGAACACTTATTGTGTGAATTTTTAACTGGTAAGAAAAAATTGTGTCTCTGTCTCAACCTTAAGGGTTTATGATGTCTAATGTGTTCATTTATAAGAGATGGAAAGTCATAAGAAATCTGCAACTTCTAATCCCACCCTTAACCCTAACCTTAGCCATTCATAATTTTCAGTTGAGTCGTGCAAATTTTGTACTAAATCTGACCACATAATGTTTTCTAGTTTTGTCCTTCAGCATCCCTCTCTCTCTCTCTCACTTCCGTTCACTCTCTCCACAACCCACTGTTCGTGCTCTCTAAAAGCAACATGCACATGATCTTATCATCGACAGGTGTTTCTTTATTAAACAAATTGGAGGTCTCAGGGGCTCAGTATATAATCTTTTGTTGTGAACCTGTCATATAAGGGTTGTGAGCCTCCACACAAACAGTGCCATATTCATCCTATCCCCGTCCACCTCTCTAGCATTGCCTAGAGGCTTTGACTTTACGGTTGCATGCTCTTCAAATAAATAACATTCAGAGTCTAATGAAGTACTGGCACCTGCTTTTTATGCACATCTCACAAAAACATAATTCCAGTTAAAAGTGACTTTATTTTGATCCTGTGTGAAACAGTGCATATTGGATGTTGCTACTGTTCCATCGTACAGGATTGTACAGGATCAGAAACAGAAACCTGCCAAATACAAAATATACAAGGAATTTGTCTTGGTCAACAAAAATTTTAGTGATACAAAAGATGCAGTGTTGCAGTAAAAATGGTGGTATTTGTCATTAGTGGTATGTAAAGTGACATTATAAACACCAGTGTTATGTACACTTAAATGCAGTATCGGTACATTTAAAAGAGCTCCTTTCATAGCCAGGGACCGCATCTGTGTTATGGTAGAATTATACTTTATTCAGTGTCTGCATAAGAGTCATGGACTTTTGAGTCTAGGCTACACCAATCTTATCCTGACAGCTAAAAGGATTTTGGGACGTGTTCTGCTGACTAAGAATTGTCATAAATTAAAATCTTCCTATGATAACTACCTGTCAAATATCCTTTTCAGTTTGAGAATGAAACGGGGTGTAATTAGGGTCCATCATCTGTGACTTTAGTCTTGAATGTTTTTTATGTCGTGCCACATATTTCTGTTCATCTATACGTAGTTAAACATTAAATACAGTTACCAAAGACAATCAACGGCCTTGCCATACACAAGCGACATTAGTAGTGCCAGTCAGCCAATCTACACTACTAGCTTTTCATTGGTTACAGTATATACAGTATTATAGTCAATGAATATATGAAGCGGCAGAAAAGGTAAAGCTTCCTGTACGTTGTGCAAAAATCTGAATATGTGAAGCACAAAATATTTTGATTTTAGCTAATTACAGTAATATTCCGAGAAGTTTGTTCTAACACATTGTTAAGTTTGAATTGATGATTAAACTAATATGAGCATATAAAGCTGTGGCAAGTTAGCTAACTAGATTAGCTGTTTAAATTTGGTTGTAGTCATCCGGTGTGACTGTGTGTGTGTGTGTGTGTGTGTGTGTGTGTAAAAACAGTCTATGGAACAGATTCACTTTAGAGAATCAAATGCTAATTTACAGATTATGTATTATGCCTATATTTGAATTGTTTAAAGGTCTGAATTTTCGGATAGTTTTTACACCACAGCACTATTCAGTGCCCAGTTCTGATTGGTCAGGTGCATTGTCTATAACAGCAGCTCAGATAGTAATGCTGGCTGTAATTCAAATTAATATGTTTTATTAAAATACATTAGCATTTCTATGTTACCAACTCATAAGGGACTCATGGGGGGGGGGGGGGTTGTTTCACATAAATGGATGTGTAATTGTTGACATGGACTTTTCTGGGGGAGATTTTGGTAGGAGTCTCCAATTTCAGTGCTTCACAACAGTCAAAGGAGGTAAAGCTGTAACTTTAAGTTTCTAGACACTGTAAATTCTTCAGGATAGTTTTTGGTAACATGACAAGTGGCATTTTTTTTGTCTTATTAACTTCAAGAGAGACTGGTAAAGGAACGACTGTTTATAGCTCCTATAATGTAAGTGATTGCAGGAACTAACTTGTTCAGTGATTGTTACACAAATTTAAACATAACTATTAACAGATACAAGAGTATGACCTGTCATTCTTTAATTAATAAAAATGGCTGTAGTATAAGAGGAATAAAATACTAAAAAGATGTGTTGTTACTGGAAACTTAGGGTGATAAATTTTCCTATACGCACTCCATGTTTTATTCCTTATACATACTTATGCACTACTGAAAATTAATGTTAGCTTTTGCAGCCCACAAGTAAACAGACCTGTGTGCTAAGAGCATTAATGCTCCAGTCCCTGTAACTCTTAGCATTAAGTTCATGTTACTTTTTAATGTCACTAAGATTTTTTTCAGAGGCTAAAGCAAAGATGAACTCTTAGCTAGTAACAAGTTAATGTTACTTTTCAATGTCACTAAGGTTTTTTTTCAGAGGCTAAAGCAGTGATGCTACATGTGTAGCGTTACAAACGTCTTCAAGTCCTCAAGCTCCTGGATTAGACCTGTTCACTTTTTGTCTGGGAAAAACAGACTTCAGTCAGAAGTCCATTTTCACAAACAGTCCCACAGTGCATTGCTTTACAAAAGGAAACACAGAGAGATTCCACTGCAGCCACATGACTTGGTAATCACTCATGTTTATCTGTTTGTGCACTCACTGGCATCAAGATCTCGATCAGCTCCATGGAAATGTCTGTCTGCGCTGACGGCTTTATCCACTGGTTAAACAACAGCTAACAATGCTAACCAAGCAGTGAATGCTGCCCTTTATCAGTAAGACAAGATGCTACAGGTAGATTACATAAAGCCATCTAGCCAATGTCAGCCTGATATTTGAAGCAAGTGGAATTCTCAGTTCATTGGTTGATCTTACAGGCAAATACTGAATTTCTAGACTGAATGTTGACAAACTGGATAAAGTTTTTTTTTTATTTGTCTAACAGTATTGCTTCCACAAAGAGTGTATTGCTAATATTCTGTATTGTGGCCTAGGTTACCTTTTTTGTCATTGGAATTTTTTTTTCACACTCTAGTCAAAAATAATACACAAACTAATGCACTGGAAAGAAATTCTCAAAATTAGAATAGTTGTGTAATGAACAAACACTCGTTCTCCTCCGTAAGTCATCACCAGTGGTGTGTGAGGAAGAGAAAGCCCAGACTAGTGCATGGAACAAGGGCTTCATAGAGGCCTAGACTGTGAATCTTAAAGCCAGGGCTGTTAGTGTGCAGTGAGGGCATAGTTTAAGCTTTTCTAAGGACTCCAGGATAACTATCTTCATCCCTGGCTGTCAGTGATGCGTTTGCAGTTTCTCAAATAGTGGGGTTTAAAAATGGCGACCACAGGAGGGTGCTGTCTCCACTCCAAACTCCAGAAACTGTTCAAAACACACACAGTCTGTAAGGATGGTAGATGTCAGGTGGAGAGGGGATTTTGTTTTCCTGTATACATGATGTAAACTCTGCCATACTAGCATTCATATATTTTCAGTTTACAAATGAAAGTAAGATTTTCTAGGCTACAATTCAGCTGACCAGCGTAAGACTCAAGAGTGTTTCCTTAAAGCCCCTAAACTGTACTGTCAGTTTGCATGAGACTCCATTTCAGCCCGGTGAGAGTAAAGATGATAAATAGTGCCATTAGCAGTGTAAGGGTCAAAAAGGAGGAAAGGCCTTATTTGAACCTTTAGCTCTAACGAGAAAGCATCATACAGTAGGAAAATTTGTTGCAGGAAGTAATAGCAGCAAGAATCATGGTTCAAAATGTGAAATTTTAAAAAATATCTTTATATTTTGAAAACCAATTTATCAAGTGATAGTAAAAGCAAATGAATAAACTATCAATTACAGTAAAACTATTACAGAGCTAAATCAATAATATAATATGTTATTAATAATATTATTTTTATATTATTAATAATATAATAATCAATAATATAATATAATAATAATAATAAGAAGAAGAAGAAGAAGAAAAAGAAGAAATAAATCAGTATTTTATTATTACATGTATAATTAAAAGTTGTATTAGATTATCATTATTACAGTCATTATTTAGCATTAATAAGTGAATATGCAATAATATGTAATAAATAGAATAATTAATATTACATTAATAATTGAATAATAGGCCTGCTGAAAAATGACCAGCTACCAGCTGCCAAAACACAGCCCGAGCTGGTCAAACTGGTAGACCTCCTTTGGCAGATGGCAAGTGCTGGTAGAAAGTAAACCGTTTCTGAATTACTGCTCATAATACTACACCTTAGACAAGTTATTTTAAAGAAAATAACACAACAATAAGACAATTAGAAAATCAAGCAAATATTTACTGATCAATTTAGTCAAGGAATATGAAACTATTTTACCAGCTGGTAAAGATGGGCTACCAGTTTGACCAGCTCAGTCTGCGATATTTAATAATAGCTTGCATAGCCTGTTACAAAATTACATAAAAAGGTGCAAATACTCCATGTAGCATTCAGTTATAGTTTCATTGTTGTTGCAGGATAATAGGTAAAAGTAGGCTAGCCCATAGCTGTAACTCAGAGGCATTCTGTGTGTCGCCAGATGATTAAACATAAGCGTTTTAATTACACTGTGTATAATTACTGTTTACTGGTTCAATATCACTCTGGGACAGAACGCTATGTACGATATATAAATTACTCTCTAATGACCTGTAATGAGTGGACTTACATAGTACATAGTGGACGAGAACAAGTGTGTGTGTGTGTGTGTGTGTATATGTTGGTGTTGGGGGAAGTGTTTTCATATCTTGGTGGGGACCAAATGTCCCCACAAGTATAGGAATACTGGACAGTTTGGGAACATTTGGCTGGTCCGAATGAAGAAAACCGCTTTTTTACTAAAACACCAGCTTTTATTTTAAAATAAATAAATAAATAAATGAGCCACCGTGTTTCCCTTTGGTTACTGAGGTTAGGGGTAAGGTTAGATTTTTTTTTTCAACATTATTTAGCTGCATTAATAATCAACGTCCTCAGAAGTATAGTAAGACAAACATGTGTGTGCATGTACGTGTGTGTGTGTGTGTTTGAAGTGTACTCAGTGCTGCTGCCTCTGCTCGACATCTCAGAGAGAAAATGGCCCGTTACAGTCGCCGTTCCGCCTGCAGTACTTTGATGTCGAGCACAAGCGAAACCTCCTTCCTCTTTTTCTCAGTGTGGAAGCTGGTGAATCCCAGCGGGGCTCCGCTACGTGCCCTGGCCCATGGACGAGACGAGCTGGAGACGAGCCACATACCACACTAACACATTCCCTAAAGCCCCTGTCAGCTCCTTATCCATATGTACACGTCTCTGAATATGATGTATCATAATTAAGCGGATGAGAGATATTGTCCTCAAAAGTGCTCCAGTGTAGTGCACATCAACAGCATTCTCACGCATCGCCCCTAACGGCACATTAATGCACTGAATACAATCACAGAGTGATTCATTTAGACTGTAAAAAAATTTACTGCAGATTTTACAGTAACTTACTGCCAACCTGGGCTCAGCTGGCACAACTAACTCAGCTAACTCGCATATCCTATGCAATCCTTTAGTGGACATTATTCAGAGGCAGAAGCGGTTGAATCAACATACGTGCCTTGAGGTAGCTGTGGTGCATCAGTGGTTAAGGCTTTGACTTATAGAGCAGAAGGTCATGTGGTCAAATCCCAACATCGCCAAAGTGCCATAGTGGGGTCCTTAAGCAAGACCCTTCAGCTCAGATGTTATCCAAATGTTATTTTATACTATGTAAGATATTACAGTACTTTACTATAAATCTGTTTTACAGTTGTTTACTGTAAATGCCAGTACTTAACTGGCAACTGTTAGAATCAATAAAGATTTAGAAATACAGTACTGTGCAAAAGTCTTAAGCACATGTAAAGAAATGCTGTAAAGCAAAGATACCTTCAAAAATAATAAAATTAAATGTTTCTTCAAAAAATCCTATACAGACAAGTATGACAACCCTTTCCTTTTTTTCCATAAAGATTATATATACATACATACATATATATACTGTATATAGTATACACACACACACACACATATATATATATATATATATATATATATATATATATATATATATATATATACATATATATATATATATATATATATATATACATATATATATATATATATATATATATAGCATATATAATATAATGTACTGACTCAATAATGCACAAGTTATAAAATAAACATCTAAGACAAATTTGTACTAAAAATGTAGGGTGTCTGAGACTTTTGCACAGTACTGTATGTGTGTGGTCTATTGATTAGGTCACATTTTAAAGGAATTTGTGCAGAAAAATTCAAGCTAACTGTGCAAAAAAATATTTTGCATTAATTTCTTTATTCTTAAATTTTATCTAAATCGGGGAACTTTCCCAGACAGTCACTTGGCTTGAGAATATTCAGCCGTAGATTGCATACTATTTTGACATAGTATTATGCCACAGAATTATTGGCATCTTCAAAAAAAATCATATCAATCGAATAGTATTTCAATATGTGGATAAATTATTGACACCTCTAAAGAACATTTAAAATTGTAAAATCTAAATAATTTAGTCATCATTGGGGAAAAAAAGAACCGCCTTTGAACCAATAGGTGTTTGCATAACTGTAAAATTTCTTTGCCGTGCCTCATCACAGGGAAAACAAAGAACTTGAGCACATGCTAAGTAATTCACTTTCAGGGTCAAAATGAATCCAGAGCCTATCATGGTAACACAGGGCACAAGGTGAGAGAATTCATAGGGACAATTTATCATAGCCAAGCGGCATGCTTTTGGAGAGTGGGAGGAAAACAGAGAACCCACAAAACACTGCATAGACAGTACCATGAGCTCAGGATGGAACCCAGGACCCTCATGCTATGAGGCAGAAACACTATCCAGTGCACCACCATGCCACTCATGCACATTAGCACGCATTAAAAAACATTAACACATAAACTTACTAATAAACACAGTTTAAACCATAATGCTTCATGTTACAAGAAGCAGCTCAGGTTCTTTTCTTAATATTAACTGAAGAGTGTTTTGCAGGAAAAAAAAGCACCATTTAATGCATGACTTAAAAACGTTATGTTTGAAATAATATTTTAATTGTGTTTGAATAAAACCCATACATCATCAAATATCACACATTGTATGTTATTCATTTTATATAGGCCTCTCCCCTTTACATGAAGGGTGCCAATAATTCAAAGTAGTTAACTGTCAGGTTGTCTGTCCTTGAAGCAGACATCATAATGAATACACCGAAGGCAGTGCTGCTTTAATTAGGCTTTGTCACAAAACGTTTTGACTTATGAAAAGCTATTTTTAGCAGTGCAAATACTTACAGTCTTCTATGCAAATCCCTAGAAGGCAGCAACTTAACAACTAGCGTGCATTCCTCAATTAATCCTGATCCACTGACTGAATATATTACCCAATAACCCTGTTACACCTTTATAACTAACATTTCTTATTGTGAATGACAAAGTTCGTGAAACTGTCTAGACTGCTGCATTGCTCCTAAAATATGATCTAATATTTATTCAAACATAATAATAAACATAGCCTATAAGGCCAAACTATATTTTATAGTGGTGTGTAGTATTTTTTTAAAGAGTTTAAACAATTAAGGTTATTAGTAGAGAAAATATTAATTTTGTGGGAAGAGGGTATGAAAAAGCAGTGTTTGGATCAGGTCACAGTTTAGCAACAATATAATTCCAAAAGGCTTCACCAACTTTTTCATACAACATTTCTTATTTTCACTTTGCTTTGACATATTAGTTGTTTTGTTCTAAATTACAGCTGATAAGCTTACATGGAATCTGTTATACAACAAATCTGTGACATTGTCGTTTTACTTGGCTGATATTTGATACTAATCTGCTCCTGGTACAAACCTGTATAAGGTCAAGTGCATGTTCACTGTCATCAAGCCTGTGGCTTACCCTGACAGCTAACACATACACGCATATCAGCGTGCACTGCCACTGACTAGGTGTCTGACACACCTACTAAGACGATGTGAAGCAGTGCTTAGTGAATGGTCCTTACTTCTAACAAATGTTTTGGCTCCCCACCCATAGCTGTATTTTCATAGAAAAGTTATATGTCTCTGTGTTACTATTCCTGGATTACCTCTGTTTGCACAGCTTGGCATGATCTATGAAGACACATGTTTATCTATCATACAGAATTCCTCAGCTGCTTACCTGACAGCTATTTGCAGATAGGAAAAAGGGAGTAAAATATTCAGAATTCAGTAAGTGCAAAACTAGTTAATTTATCTTTAAATTAATCGGAAGTCTGGCACGGCTCTTTCGTTTGAATTGAATCACCTGTTATGGAATTTCACTTCTGCTATTAAATTAATGGCATTGCTGGGATTGTCAAAACATAATAATAATAATAATAATTGTATGTATGTATATCCAAACACTAACTGACTGACTTGTTTCTTTTTTTTTTTGATAACTCCTTGATCATGTGACATTTCATTCAAAAAAATTCAACCAGAAATAATTTAGGGGTTTCATAGCAATGCAATCACAACTTTTAAATTTTTTGTAAAATTTGTAAATAATTTTGCAAACTATATTGATTTTTTTCTCCCACTTCAATAATTATAGGCTATTGATGCAAGATATACGTATACTCTCAATTAAATCCATATACTCTCAATTAAAACCAAATGTGGAAAAGTTCAAGGGGGTGAATACTTATACTCTAGGTACTGTAACGCTAACAATTGTCAAGTCTTTTGATGGGAATTGTGTCCAGTTCTTTGCAGTGCTGTGATCCTCATGCACTTGAAACTAGGCATGGCTGTTCTCATGGAGGTGACTGATTGTTGATGGAGTGGTGAATAAGCATTGAGTTACTTATCTTCTATTTACAGTCTGAGTCTACAGTGACATGATGATTCATAGGTAGATCTTATCAGGTTTGCACAGCTAGGAGTTTGTATTTGTAGAGGCCATAATAAGAAACTCTGCCTGACAGCACATTACATTCCTACACATGGGGGACAAAAAAAAAGAACCAGAACACTTGGAATTCTTCCAAAAAATATTCCTGAAATTGACATTTTGATGCTGGTAGTGAATGTTATCTAACAGCAAAACCTGTGAAGGCCGTGGCATACATTTTACATGATTTTCATATTTATCACACCATTCAGTGAGCCCTTGTAGGTAACTGCTATGAATAATTAAGTAGCTATCATGAAACCAATACTGAAAGTATGCAGTTACTCTAATGATGTCTGGACACATGACAAGACCTGGGTATTTAAGAGGGTTAAAACCCGAAGGAAAACACATTGCTATAGTTGGTATTGTGTGTTTTAAATTTGCCAAAGATTCAAGCAAAGCTAACTAGGATTTTGACATGACCTCATTGTGCTTTCCCTCTTTCCAATAAAATGATCTGGTTAAAATAGCTGGTTAAAGCTGTGGAAAGTGTGGGAAGTACATCTATCAGCTGAGTTTGCGCAAGAGCAGTTGCTTGTTGCTTTGCGTACTAGTAAAGTTATGAAATCTGTACATCTGTCTTCTAATCGTCCACAAACATGAAAAAATTTATAGATATACCATGAGCGCCGTGCAAGTTCTGTTCACGTTTGGTCAATGGAAGGTAAGCAGAATTGACTCATCTCATCATTGCTACCCCACCCATCCCTCCAGCACCCCACCTTGCTGAGTTTCTCCAACGGCTGGTCGGCTGGACCAATGAGCGAAGAGTGGGATGAGCACACAGGGTGAGGTTCTCTATACACATATCTGAACAGTGCTGAAAATATGGGATGTATACACAGTCAAAAGACTTGGCATGTAGCAGCTGCATTGGAAGTGAATTGCCTAATAATATCTTGTTTTCACACATAAACATTAGGTAGGATTTGAAGAAATAACAGTATTGTGTGCCGTGGAGTGTGATTTGGAAGTGATTCGCAAGATACTTAAATAGAATACTCTAACTTAAATAGAATGACTCTGACCAGTCTGTGTGTGGATTTGTTTTGGCATGATGGAATGATAGAAATTGCAACTTTCTATAGCTGAGTAGACAATGCACACTTAGCTTTTCCTTTCAAATCAGCAGTTGTATACATACTTGCAGGCTTATGGTCTTTGTTTCGCATTGTAAACTTGACTATCAAGTCTAACCACTATTCCACTCTGTAACTCACCAGTAGAATGCATTGAATATGTATGCATAGTATGATTGCCTGCCAATCGTGAAGATTCTTGACTAGGACTTTGAGTGCTCTGCATATTAAGTTCCCACAACATGTTGAACTGTAACTCAGTTTGGTATTTAAAAAAAAAAAAAAAAAAAAAGAACACTGTCATGATGAATGCATACTTATACATTTTTTGTTACCTTTTTTGTTTACCTTCCAGCCTTACTATCACCAGCCAGGTGGATGTAAGTGTGAGCCATTTATTAACAGTTTATATCAGCAGACAGACTCTTGATCAAAGGCAGGATCAAATGTCAAGCTATCTGAGCAATGCAAAATCAAAATGAAGGACAGTAATAAAAATCAAAAATCAGGAATAACGAAAAGGGTGCACTGTATGAACCCTTGTGTGGACAGGATTGTGGATTGGTGGTGGTTCCTGGATTGGCAGTCATTTCAGGTGTGACACTCATCAATCTGCAAAAAAAAGTAACAGAAAAACATAAAGAGGTTTTCAAGTTTTGTAAAATTAATAAATATGAAGCCATTCCTTGGTTAACAGTTCAAAGTACAGAGACATCCTGAAGGAAAACCAACTCAAGAGCTCCAAGAGTGTCAGATTGTGATGAAAGTTCACCTTTTCAGCATGACCATGACCCAACACACCCAACCAACATAACACAGGAATGGCTGGGAAAAGTCTGCAAATGTTGTTGCCAGAGCCTGGACTCGAATCTGTTGTTGTTTGGTGCACTGGTGTTTTAAAATGAGCATATTTGGAAATCAGAAAACTGAACTTTGGACATGTCTTCCTTTCATAGTGTCTCTACACAATAAATCACAACATTCATCAGTCAATATTAACTTGTGTATATGGTGACAAACAACAGCACAGGCATTCCAAATGGTAAATGGAATAGACAGCTTTCCCTAATTGTTTTAATGGGCACTTGACCACGATGTGCTTCCTTTGCATCCACTAGGGGAACCAGGCGGCTTCCGGTAGCCAAGTCTCCATCAGTTAACCTCCTGATCGTTAACTAAGCCACATCAGGGGGCCTGTTAGCCTGTCACGGCCTGAAACTCTGCATTGCTTGCTGAAGTTTTGATGGCTCCACTAGGGAAAGACAGAGGGCAACGGGGTTTTCCCTATGATCCCTCGGCTCTTTCCCACATCGAGAGCTGTTTGATGTGCTACGGTGGAGGTGAAGTAGCGGAGGTGGTAGAGGGAATTGTTAGTAGACCACAGAGAGAAATACCATGGAAGACTGGTTTTACTCTTCCGCAATTAAGAACACTGAAATCCCTTGGTCCCATGTCATGTTCTCTAGATATAATCTAAGAAATACAGCAAGACCTGTTGTTAATCTATATAAAATATTTTGAACTTATGATTAATATTCCTGTACAGGATTTTCTCTTGCAGCTTTACAGAAATACAGATCTAAATTTTTTTTAAAATTTATCCTTAATGAGCAAAGGCAGAGGCGACAGTGGCAAGGGAAAACTCCCTGAGACAAAATGAGGGAGAAACCTTGAGAGGAACCAGACACAGGAGTATTAGTGAGGTCAGGTGGTGACGCTGGACAAAAAAGCCTGGTTTCCCATTCATCGTGTTCATTGGCGTTGAGGTCAGGGCCTCAAGCCTTGAGTTCTTCCACCTCCACTTCCACGTCCATGCAAACCATGTCTTTATGGACCTCACTTTGTACACAGTGGCATTGTCATGCTGGAACATGTTTGTGCCCCTTAGTTCCTGTGAAGGGAAATTCTAGAAAGTTGGGTGCTTCGACCTTTGTAACAACAGTTTGGGGAAGGTCCACATATGGGTGTGATGGTCAGGTGTCCACATACTTTTGGGCATATAATGTAATTTGTAGCTATTATAACTTAAGTGATAACAAAAACTAACATGTTCATAGACATTCCACAGCATAGCTATACATGTATAAAAAAGTAGGATGAATCATTCTTTAATAAATAAAAAAAATCTTTAGCTTTGGCAAATTTCTGTAGATACAAAGGAATGAAACACATACTAAAACACTTCCTGTTAAAGGAAATTAATCAACTTCGGGGTGGTAACAGTAACTCCACTTCAAACCATGCTGCCTCATACCATCCCTTCTTTGGCTATTTTCTTATAACATCGAGTCCCATTGTATTTTATTCCTTATAAAATACAATTTCCTTTTAGGCATGATTAACTTCCCATGGCTTTTCATAGACTATTATAGGAAGAAGACTTGCAGTATATAATAGAAGAAAAGATGCCTCATTAGTTTCTTATACTGGTTTATGCCTCGCCTCACCTCAGTAACAACACCAATCCTGTCAGGTAAGGATCTGTCCAATGCAACTGATGTACAGTTACATGTATGTGGTGTGCATTTTGGTGTTTCACCTTCATTCACTTATCTATCTTCAGTAATCACTTTATCCTGGTCAAGGAGCCGGGATGTGAGATGGGAATACATGCTGGAGGGGACGGCAATGCACCATGTACACACATAGTCACACATTAGAGGCAATTTAATGCAGCCAATCCACCTAATATTACATTTTTGTGTGGAGGGAAGAAAGCGGATGTGAGGGAAGAAAGGGTGTGTTACCCTGCTGTACAAAATAATACGCCATCATTTTCTATGCGATTGAGGTCTGGAGACTTTATAGGCCAGTCAAAGTGTTACAATGTTCCATTATGCTCATTGAACAAGTCACACACAGATTTGAACCAGATGTACTCTATAGTTGTCACCCTGGTATGTGGGAGTGTCAGTGTTCTACTTGGACATGAAGCACGAAAGCCAACTTCAGAGTCTGGCCAATAAACAAACTGATAATCCGGTTTTATGCTATGGTACATTAGTCCAGGTGCACAACCTATTGACATTGTACTGCTTTTTGGTGTAAGTAATTATTTTGGCCTGAGAATTTATATAACACGGGAATAAACAATGTAAAAATTTTCTTATTTTCACTCCATAAATAAAAACCGTAAGGTAAAGAGTAAAATCACTATAGAATTTAGTGTATTGTGCCTGGTTGGCGGTTGCTCACTCCACAAATGAATAAAGAAAGCAGTAAATCCTGTCTTGCCACACCTTCATCATTTTATTCACTAGAATTAAATGGATCCATACATGGAAAGGAATTTGAGAGTGTTGAGCGGTCAGAGAGGGCCGAAATGCTTTAGACTAATATCATACCGTGTTCTTATATAGGTGCGACTAATGGTCATATATGTGTTGTTTAACACACTAGAAAAGCATCCCAACAACTTCGAACACCCCACATACACCTATTTAATGAGTCATTAGTAGAAATGTAGTTATATGCGTATCTGTTGTTCAGAAATGATACATTATATTAAATGGGATTGGTTCTACAAAATGTTTCAGATATTTTAAAAAATCTTGGCTGTTGAGAAACTGCTTACGTGTATCACTGATGAACCTCGGCTAATAAAAAGTGTTCTTCCCTAGTATTTAGTTTTGCTTTCACAGCATGGGAGCGGCTGACACATTGTCTCTCTTTGGCAGGCCCTTCTTTTCCGCCCTTGCATGCAACCTTTGGCCATCATTACGACTTTAACAATTCTGGCTCCTGTCTCCACTTGGTGTGCCTGGCGGTACAGCAGGCCTCGGCTTCCTGCCTCATCCTGTGTGCAGTTCATTTTCAAAGTGTTTTGTCAATCTGCATGTATCTGCATCAATCTGCGCCAACACACCCCAGCCCTGCTACTGACATCACAAGCCTATTAGTTTTGGGTCTGGTTCAACACAAACATAGCCTTGTGTGAGTCAGTGGCCATGGCTAAGCAGCACTAAAAGAGGCTGGCTGGGAACACCTCTAACTTTTACTTTTAATATATGAAATTATATATGGCATTGGCGGCATGACATTTATTTGCTTCAGTATCATTTTGTATTCTGTGGTTATTCTACCATCATTTGTCATGCTTTTGATGTGGTACTGTCGTGCTTTTCGTTTTGGTGTGCTCACGCTCATGCCACCCAAACACCTTACAGCAAATCATGTAACCCAACAGCCTAATAAAACCTCTCCCTCTTTAAGCAAATTATCTGAGTTTGAAAGGCAATATCAGCAATTGCTTCATGTGATAGGCTGCCGTCCTTGGTCATGTCATTAAAAGCACCAGTCAAATTCTGTTCCTGTTTAGCAGGAAAACGTGTTAGCACATAGGAATATAGATTGGGAACCAGCTCACTACTGGTGGATGCCAGCGACAGTGGCAATCAAAAGAAAATACCATCTCCACCTTCATCTCCCAAGTCATACACTAAATCAAGATGATTACCATTTCAATTTTTTGGGGAACTTGTTACTTCTTGTTACTACTACTGGTTTGCAAGAAATCTCAGTGTAGTCTTGTATCTAAGAACTGCTGCTGTAATCATAAAGTCTGTGATGCTTACCCAGAATATACTCAACATACTCAACATTTCAACATACTTAATTACTGTTTGAAGTATACAATACAATTGTAGAATAGTAATGATTTATAATCCGACTATCCAGTTTCACCCAGAAGGGACTCTTAGGGTTTCTGTTGTATCAGGGAGACTTTTCTTGCCACTCTCACCTTGCTCATTAGGGATCTGAATCTACTGCAGATCCGCATACAGATTTCTGTAAAGCTCCTTTGTGACAATGTCTGATGTTAAAAGTGCTTTCCAAAGAAAATTTTATTGAATTTTCTTAAAATTATTTATTAAACATTTAAACAAACCTACTTTTTGCCGATGTCAATCAAAGTTGTTTGGAAGCCACAAACTGGGCACAGCCACAAGTTCCTACACATTTCTAATTGTGTTTTGGTTAAGAAGCAGTAACAATGTAACAGAACTAATTACATATACTAATTGCAGTTTTTCTGTAGCTCTACCACTAACTCTTTAAACAATAATTTTCAGCCTGCTGATCTCTCTGTCACAGAAAAAATGTATCGAAAAGGAAGCTCAATTTGTAAGTTGCAGCACTTTATAAACTATGCATATAACAATGCCAGTTATATTTAGGATACCCTTTTCAGTGTGAGGGGGTGATGGTGGTAGGACTGGCTTCAAAATAGTTTAAGTCAAAGAGCTGAGAGATCAGAATCTGGTCTCTCTCAGCAGGGGATCTGCTTTAATTCCATGAACAGGTTGTGCTGTAAAGCAAGTCTCCACAAGCAGAGCTACTCTATTGCGCTTGTCCTCTGATCCTTTTAATAGCCAAAACATAGGGTGACATTTTATTACCACAGTCCATAGGTTAGGACTACATGTTTATCTGTGCTACATAGGTGAACATTGTGGTTTTATGGCAAGGAAGATCCAAGATCTACAAGCCGATTTCCCAAAAGTGTGTGTCCTATGGCCTAATTTTGCTAACTGTGCGGCAAAATTAAAACATACTGGCAAAGATTAAGTAATGCAGCCTTTAAACTAGCTCAATGAACCTTACTATTATTGTCATTAGCATCAGAAGATGTTCTTACCACTTAGAGTTTAGTAATAGCCATTTCCTCTGTTGATCCATATCTTCAACACTGAACTCTTGACTTAAGGCTCTGATTAGCAATTTTAATTTATATTGTTATACAGCTAGCTAGATGATCACATAGTCTACAAGTGTGCTTTTCAGCAAACATTCTGTTCACCGAACAGTAACCATTGTATATTTTCCATAATAAATTGGTTTTTTTTAACTGAGAGTAGTTTTTAAATATATAAAATGAATTTCTAATATGGTAATACAGTAATAAGTCCCTAAAAATGTTCATTCAAGCACTAATAGAAATAAAAGGGATAAAATGTATGAAAAAATGAACAAGTTCAATAGTTCTTTTGTACATTTGTTGTCAATTCTGTTGCTGTGTTGAAAAAATCTTTTATTGTGTCTTGTGATTTTGAGGAGATGACATTATTTTCTTAAGAAAATACGTACGTACGTAAGCAAGTAAGTGTTCCAGTGTTCCTTATTCTGTCGTGTTTATAATCTTCTAATCTTCTATATTGTAATCTTATTTACAGTTTTCTTTGTGCATGATCACTTGTAATAATCATACATATAGAAAGATTTCATTCTTTTTGCAGTTTTATTTGAACAAATGCATGTAAACATTTACAACATCTATGAGCTCCTATGTGCTTCACCACATGTGAGTAAGGAGTTAGGAAATGTCAAGCTTATTGTTATCATCAAATCCAGTTACTTAGTAAGGTAACAGAGTTGACAGTTTTGCTATATTGATTTTGATATTATTCATTTTACATGTTATTAACCATGTAACCCGTACAACAATTCTGTTATATGCCCCATAATTGTATCTTTATAGAATTGGGAGAATAATTACATCTTGTAAAATAAAAAGGAATTATAGCAACATCTGTGAAATGAAAGCAATATATCTTATAATATCTTGTGTAAAAGCGCATCTAAATATTTAGTGAATTATATTAAATTGTTATGTGGCACTTAATATAAAAAAAATTCAGTGTAAAAATGCATTGGATTCAATATCAAGTGACAGGGATGACAGTTTCCATGGTTTATATGACAAAAGGTTTATTATAACCTGTAGAATATATAGCTGTCTGTAATGGGCCAATACATAAACAACTTAGTAAGTCAAAATAGAATCCATTTGACCAAGTGATGAAAATTTCACCTAGCTATGCAAAACTAGCTAGCTACACTATATGGCCAAAAGTTTTGGGACACCTGGCCATCACAGCCATATGTATTTTTGAACATCCCTTTACAGGTTTAAATGTAATTGGTCTCACACACACAGCCATACACAGTACAACATGCAGTCAAATGCTTTTTATGACTGTCCGTGACATGAAAATAGAATTTACATAAACCAGAATTTACTTTTATACAGGCACAAAAGGAAAGGTAAAAGATATAATATAAGGGATATAAAAGATAGATGGCAGAAAGCTAAAGTCTAGGCTAACCTATCATTAATTAAATTTATATAAGAAAGAAAATGAAATAGCAGGAACAAGTAAAAACATACTTGCACCCTTCTCAACGTGTCAGGATGAATCATAAGATGAATCACAGCTGTAAAAAAAAAACTACAGACTTGGATGATTTTTTTGAAAGTTATACTAGCACATTAATTTAGCTACTATCATAACTATCATAATAGCTCAATGGAGTTCAAAAAGAAATTACCTCCATTTCTTCAGGCTGGATCATCAGGCTGAATCATCAGCAAGCGCAGCCTGTTTGCTGTTCACATAAAACAAAGGTGCTGGACCTACGCCTCCATGTGCTCTTACAGAGTTTAATCCCCAGTTTTGAATGTACACTTTTGTATCCAGTGAAACCTATGTAAAGACTATCATTTTTTCTTATTTATCACACAAATGATGACTACAACATCCTGAAGTGGAGGGAAAGATGTGGTGGAACTGGAGAGACATGTTTATCTGATGGTACATTTCAAGCATTCTTCTATGGTTTTTGCCCTGCAGCTGTACTGTCCAGGCCAGAATGGATGCTTATCACCTTCTCTTGGGCCTCCAGGGCTATTGTCCCTTTGTCATCCTCGTCTTCCTTCTCCTCCTCCAAAAACCTTGCCTATCATCACAAGGCCTTAAGTGACCCTAAAATGAAGCTCTCCAGAAAAGCTTATTCATCACAAAAGCATAATTAAGATGGTTTGGCAGGAGGGGGAGTTTTCTTTATGACACTGCTGCTGATGATCGAGGTTTGTGCTTCAGAAAACAGCACTTGACCGCTGCTCAGTTTAGCCATAATACATGCTTTTTTAGCAGAAATAATATTATTGGTTTATGGTTTAACCTAGACTTTTCTGTTTTATGAAGGAAACCTAGAACTTACAACCTAACCCTAACTGCTCAGTATTGTTTTTTGAAGCATTTCCTGTACTTCGTGTACTGGAGCGGGTGGTGATGGAGAGGAAGTGTAACCCATGCCAAGCTCCGCAGAGAGACATTATGGCTTGTGAGTTGTTACAGTTTCCTTAATGTTTCTCATGAGAGGTGGAAGCCTGACTGTGTTAGCCATAATGAGCAGTGGAGGAAGTGCCCTGGGCATACTGTGCTGGCCATTTGGATCTGAAGCCACTTCACAGATTTGACCCTGGCCAGGTGATGACGTGAGCAATCTCCCGCTTACCCTTACAACGCCCGGCTTAAATGCTTGCCCCAACCCAAGCAGTTGGCACCTGTGAAAACAGAGCCAAGAGCAAAAAAGAAGTGCCAAAGAATTTAGCTACAGTATCAGTTTAAAGGTCATACACTGTAGTGACAAACCTACTCACTTCAGCTGTACACATTCAAGCCTCCTCCTTATGCATTCTTTCATCATGATGAACTGGGCACAAGCAGAACTCAGCAGTTGTTTTGTGTCTGTTTACCTTTAAGGAATCCTTTTTGACTGACTAACACATTCACATGCACTTGTACAGTAAGTGTAAACAGAGCTAAATGGGGGCCTTGGTCAAAAATAACCTTATAGACATGAACTTCACTGACACTCAACACTCACGTTTTCATCATAGCCTTACAGTCAGCATTGCCTATGCCAAGTTAGATCTTTGGAAGTTAGAGGCAGCAGTGAAGCTCAAACCTGTAAAGCACTGTACAACTTACCTGTACACTGTTTTTATTTGTAATAATCTTTGAGGGTAACTGTGCGGCCTCATTTTCTATTCACTTCCTGTGCACTGAAAGGGACACTGAGTGGACATAAAGCCAAGTTGGTAACATTTCTCTTAAAGCATGGACTTCGAGCTGTTAGTGCATAGACCAGCCTCTCTGCTGCACCGCCACCAGGAGCAAAGTTGTGCTTTCCATTTACACCTGTGGAACATCAGTGCTTCCAAAAATGAGTCTGTCTCTGTTATGAAGGACTTGGTTTAAAATGATTAATCTTATTAAAATCTCATTAAAAGAGACACAGATTTCTTAGAAGACTTGACTTAGAACCATTATTTTAATTTCGATGTTTCATGTAAAATTTTGTTCTATAAGTAACTATTCATTCTTTGATAACCCACGGTCTCAGTTTTATGTACAATTACACAAAGTGGTATCTGATCTTCTAACAAATAAATCGCATTCCAAGACAGCTTTGGCCATGTTGAAAAAGACTCTCCATCTAAACCAACAGATTAATCTTGGGACAGCTATGGCACCAGGGCTGTGTAACAGGAATAAGGTCTCCTGCTGTGGTCTCTTTAGCTCCAAGCAGAGCAGCCCAAAGGCTAGGGCAGGCCTGCGATTGTAGCCCCCTGCTGAGGCTGAATGAGGGCTCTGCCTCCCAACAATTACCCTGAGGAACTGCCCTGTGAAACACAGTTTTACAGCTCCAATCCAATCGAATCCCCAGGCAATAGAGGCCTGGAAGAAAGACTGTCGGCAGGTAGTAATGGTCTCTCAAAACAGAAACAACATTCCACGGTGGGCAGCCTCACCCCTTCCTGCTGGGATCTTGGGGAAGCCCACCAGGGACCTCTCTTAAAGGACACATGATACCAGCTAACGCCCCCCTACTGTCCAACTCCAAATAACTCCCCATGCCATAATGGGCCTGTTTTCCCTACTCCATTGACACATCTATGTTAAGAATATTACACTAGGCATGTGCCACAGCAGTATTCAACTAGTATATTATTTTGTTATCGCAAATATGTTCTAAGCTAGTCGTTTCACATGGTCGTTTCTTTTATGCCAGCCTACTTTATTCACATGTGATGACTGGCACGTGGACAGAGCAGTGTGCCAAGTTTTAACCAAAAATCTTAATGTGCTTGTTGTGACAGCTCTGGATTGTGACTAAGCTCAGAACAAGCTGCACTGTAACATCACCACACCCAAGTACAATGTGTTACTCAGAAAAAGAGAAGTCTGAAATTTACTTCTATAAATAAAAAAGGCATCAATTCACATATTTACAATTTATTTTGCTTTAATTTAATTTGAATGTATTTATTTCTGTAAAGCTGCTTTGTGACAATGTCTTTGTGAATTGTTAAAAGCGTTATACAAATAAAATTTGAATTGAATTGAATAATTAATTCTGAGAAATCAAATTGAAAAAACTTTCATAGTCATTCATCACAAGTGCAAGATAATCGTACATACAAATTGGCAAGTGGTCTCAAAAATGCACCAGTAACAAAAATATACTGCAATATGTGACAAAAGTTTGAAAAAATTTTTTGTTCTGCACCCATTTTTTCAAATTATATATTTCGAAAGGGCCCAACCCTACTCTTGGAGTCCCTTATAAAATGCAGATCCTACCTGAACACACCTGATCACGCTCATCAGGACAATGTGTATATTGCAGCTAGGTGTATTAAACTCTGCTGAAGGGCAAATTTCCAGGTCCAGGGTTGGGTGACTGTGGCATTGTCATAACTTATTTCAATAACTTTAGTTTGATTTTTATTACTTCCTTACTGAAGTGCAAAAACGTCCCAAATTGTTCCCCAAATTTCAGTCTAGGTATTGCTCTTAACAGATGTCAGCCATTGAAAAAATGTCTCGAATGCAACAATGTATATAATTTGTTCTAAAATTTAATTTTATTTTTTTAATCATTATTTTCATAGATGCATAAACTCACAATGCATTGTGAGCAAAGATCAGTCATGGTCAAAATGGCTGTAAACAACATATTGATTTATTCCCTGCTCTGTAGAGTGCAATCTTGTATAAACCTTTAATGACTAGCTAGCAATTTTCTTTTCTAGATGCAGAAAATTGAAGCAGTATCATGTCTACTGTTCCAAACTACAAGTTTACCTGACAACTGTTATACTAGCAATACACTCAGTGTCTATCAAAAGACCCTAAAAACCACTGACTGTTGACTGGTGAACATCTATAAAGATGGAATTACTGTATTATGGCTCTAGCATCCTTTGGTCATCTGTTATACCCCCTTCCTTCCTCTATAATCTCCATTGTTAGGTAACTAATAGTCCAGGTACAGGTATCCAGCTGAGTTCTAACATCTACTCTCAGCTCTTCCTCAGGCTTAGGTGGGCTCTTCTTTGACTTAGTGATTAGTCTCACTCATGGACACACACCCATTCTGTCTGCTGACTTCACATCTTCAGATTCTGGCACTGACTTCTGTTTTGCCAGACTTGCATTCCTGAGTGAATCATGATTCAATTATCAGTCATCTATAAATTTGCTATGTGTTAGAAATATTCTTTTGATGCTGGCTTGCATTGTGCACTCACCACCACATCACCTTTCCCTCTGAGAGTAATTGTGGATTCTGGTTCCTGCCTGTATGTTTGATCTTTTGGAACATTTGCCATTATTTTTGTCAACTGGACAAAATTGTCACATTTGCGTCTCGGTCATGGAAACACTGCCCTATAACATCCCACCCCCCTTTCCCTGGAATTTTGCTATAATTAACAAATTCCGCACTGCAAGCCTTTTACAAGCAGAACAGCTTTGTGTATACAGTATATTTCTGAGAGATCACCATAACAAGCAAAGTGGCTCGATTTTCTAGATTAGCTATGCATTAATAACAAGCACAGTAGTATGAGCTAGTTTCTATAATATTACGCAGCTGTTATAACACATAAACAGTTTTTCAGTTCTACACGAGTTAGTAGACAACATCAGATTGTTTTTGGAACACTAAATGATTTAATGCAGCATTACCAGAATATTTATTTATACAGTGCAATAGCAGAACACAGATATTGCCAAAGATTTGAACCTGTACTCTTTCTAAAAATAAACAGTACACAGCATGCAGACCAGTAATTGTCATCTACCGATAACAAACAGTGGATATAATAATTAATAAGAAATAAAGACAAAAGGAAATATAGGATAAATTATGGCCATCTCAATAAGAATTAAACACATTAGGCACAGCAAATGTAGGATAAATTATAGCCGTTACATTCAGTTCATAAGGCACCTGTCAATAGCCCCTTATTGTCCCTCATCAGACAGGGACAAACAAAAAGACAAGTCCTCCTCTCTCACCTTGCATGTGCTCCGTGCTGTGTCTCGGCAGGTCTGAGGGCTGCAGGGGGTCAGTGCCGAGTGACGGGGATCCTGCCGAGAGGGGTGGAGGCCTCTTCATGGACCCAGCATGCAGTTCCATTCCCAGCACCACCTTGAGGCCTGTGGCCACTCCACGGGGGAGCAAATTTGACTCTCGGCCCTCACCTACCGGCCCATGAGGCAGGTGAGTGCAGGCCACACCAAGAGTCAAGCCTCTAATTTATCCTGGCCCTCAATCCTGCCTCCGCATCCTCTAATGAGCATTCCTAGGAGAGCCCATGTCAGAGCTAATGAACATTTCCACACCTGTGGTTTAGTTATGGTGGATAATGTTATGGTGGATAATGATAGTGGTCTATGTACTGTTATGCATCCTGTGAATAATTACTTAAAGGTCCACCTAAAGTAGTTATTTTCATCAAAATAAATCGACATTTTTAGGCATTTTGAGAAATGTCATAGAACATACAATTATACTTAAAAGACTGCTTTCTTGATTAAATTAAAATAAATACAGTGTATAAAAAAGATAAACCTAACAGTCAGGATGATCAAACTGCTGAATCATTCCTGAGTATACTGACACTATAGCATACCTCTTTTGATGCATAAATGATGATAGGCTGAGTGAGAGAGCATGGACTTTCCTCTGTCCATAAAGTGTAAGACAGGGCAGGGTCCTGGAACTCCAAGGGAGGCCACGCATATGACGGCCACACCAACTACTTGCGCAGACACGTTGCTCCTCTGAATAGGTGACCTGAATATAATAATATAGTAATTACCTTTAGTAGGTTTAGTAGGTTTTTTCCATGATACATTTGTTATTTTACGTGTGAATAACATTCCATATTGCAGCAGTTCCACCCTTTCTTTGATCCCACAAATGCTGCATAGCAGAGTGCCATGGACTGTGGTGCTGAACGACTCCAACATCTTGAATATCCAACTGATATTTGTTCATTTTATTTCCGTTTAATGTATCATCTAATAAACAAGGCATACAAATTTTAATAATGACCATGAAAACTATGTTATACCAGTCTTTATTAATAACCTACAGATCGACATTGCTGCCCATCTAGCAGTCATTCTATGTTACATACATTAGTGAAGTTTATTACACTTTATTAAAGAAATATGTTTATAATGAGAAATGAGTTAACACTTTGATTATCAGCATCATCCACATCAGTCTCTGTTTTTTCACCTGTTGGTGTTGGTTGGTTCCACCTTGGTTTCTGATTACAATCTGAATTGACTAGAATCATGTCCATTTCGCTATGGCATGTAACGATCCAACAACCTGATCAAAGTTTGACACTGAATGTGTGAGGAAATCACGCTTAGCTAGCAAGGTTTTACACATCTTTACGCACACGAAAGGTACTTTCCAGGTCTGAGAGATCCCTAATACAACTGGTTAACCCTGAGATTTCAGAAAGTTCATTTGGCCAATATACACTTAGTTTGACATCATCAGCAATGATGCCATGTTTTCAAGTTAATACTGGATGTACAGTGACAACAGCAAGGGACCCAGAGCAGAACGTTGGGTTACTCCATAATTTCCTTGTTGTATATCAGACAATCCTTATTTTACACTCAGACCACTTGCACTTACAAATTGATGGTGGCCTGTCACACACTACACTAAGATAAGAAAAAAACACCCATGGTAAGAAGACATGAGTAAGAAGATACTTACTGTACTCTGACAAGTGCTGTTTCGGAAACTACAACTTTATACTGTTCAAAAAGGAGCACAGTTGAACATATACAGGTTTTTCTAGAATTATATATTAGATATTGATCAACATTAGGTTTCTTCACATGATCTATTTTTAATTTAAAGCAGGAAATAAACAGAAAGTTTTAAAATTTTGAAAATTCTAAAACTAAAAAAGGAAATGTGCAACATCTTGACTATTCAGTGTTTAAGATGTTGCACAATTTCTAGGTCACTATTTAAATATAGGCAGATTTGTGATATTGACCATGCTAACTCCTTTGCACAAAAGGTCAGATTTTCCTTGAGTCTCATCCCTTCTATTGAAGCATGTGTTCAAACGACATGCCGATGGATTTGATCTAACATGGATTATCAGGTTTTACACAAACTTGTGGAGTCTGTGTCAGCTCAAGTGTACACCGTCATTAAAGCAAAAAGGGGACGTACCAAATACTAAGAAATTCTGAAATTCGTGTAAATATTTTTAAGATTCTACTTTTTACTCACGTTGTTGCTGATAACATCATTTGTAATGAAAACCTTTGGGTTAAAATTGAAAAAAGAATGCCAAAACAGCAGCATTTTCACTAGTGGTCTCAGACTTTTGAACCCCACTGTATGTATACAGTACATACAGTAGATACTGTATAGTTTCACCTAGTATAGAAGTAAATCACTTCTGCAATTTTTATTTTAAATCTAATTTAAAATCTTACAAATCTTACAAATACAAATCTTGAGATAAAAATCAAATTGTGAGATAAAATAGTGACAACATTCATTAAGTAGTTGCACCAGTATCAGAAACACACCATACACTGGGTAATACACTATGCACAAGACAAAAGAATAGTGACATACAGTAATAAATACCAGTTATATTGCTTGACTAGCAACGATAACAGTATAACAATAGACACTTGGAATTCAACAAATAAGGGCAGGTCTCTAATGTAATTTATGTTACATTATTAATACTAATAATAGTATAAGGCGTATGTTCAGATCATTTAGTTGAGTGAAGTTGGTGTGTGCGTATGTGTTGACCTAAGCCAGGTGCAGTGTTGATGGAGCATTGGTGGGCAGTGCTCCAGATGGAAAGGTGTTTTAACCTTTTCCATGATTCCACAATAGGGCAGAGGCCTTTTCCTGTTTCCAAAAGCTTAAAAAAGCTGCTCCAACATGATATCAGCTTCAAACATGCAAAAACACTCACTAATACAAACCATATATATATATATATATATGTATATACATATGTTTCCCCCAAGAAAGTGAAGCATGTGCCTCATTGCTAAAACATTAAAACAGTATCTGCTTTGTCTGATCAGTTTTCCATCACCTCGCAATCAGTTACCCCAATCAATTAGTAATTGTCCTTGCACTACTGCGCTATTGCAGCCCAATTAGCATGATGCGTATGTGTCAGTCATATGGCATCAGAAACCATTATAATAGTAATAATAATCTGTAAGAGGAGAAAACTCTTTTCATCATCTCAGTGAAGCATCTCAATTTTATTAAAAGCATCTGCTGACCACTGCAGATAATTGCACTTCTCTATTTTTGATGTGAAATAGGTTTGTGTTATATAAAACTACTGAATGGAGTAACTCTCATGGCTATGTGAATAATATGCCATGGTTTTGCACCTCATTCAAGAGGCTAATTTGTAAAAGCACATTGCCCAGTACGTGTGTTAGCTTGGGGACAGAGATGCACTTGAGCCTGAATGTTTCAATAGGACTCTGTTGTCTTTTTGTACTCACCCCTCTTCAAAACCCTGTGTCCTGAAATTGTGCAATTAAAGTGTGAAGTGGGTCGGTTTCAAAGCACGCTCCTACATTAACACAAAATAGGAAATAACACTTTGGAAGAACATTGTTATGTGGACTACAGGTTTGGAATATTATTTCTTGTGGATTTCAAATATAACTTATGTGTTATAGTCTTGGCATCTCTTTAAAGACCTTTTCCTGTTTAGTTTCTACAGCAACATGATTTTGTTTAGAAGTTATTAGGTCTTGATGTCATCATGCATAATTGACAGGGTGTCATGGGCAGTTGTAATTGCATGCCTATTTAAAGAGTTGTAAAGTCTGATAATAGATAACTAGCATGAATCAGAAATGATTCAGAGATAATAAATTGGTTTCTGGAATGTTGTCTCAGCCTTCAAAGTCTAAGCACTCGCCAAGCTTCCATGATTGTAGCATTTCCGTTGCAAATGTCAACGGAAGACTCTTTGTTTGATCTCAGTGGTTCCCTGGAGATCACTGCTTGAAAGGCGATGACACTGGCACATGGGAAAAAGAAAGAATGAGAGATAGATAGGGCGAGAGAAAGATTCTGAAGAAGCTTCAGTTACAGTGAACACAATATGTCCGAAAACGGAGTGAGAGAGAACCCCCCCTGTGTTTCAGAACCTTATCTGAGAAAGTGTCAGGTGAGACGGCAGCTTTGGAAGCAGGGATGCCTGATCAGAGGAAGGTGATACCAGAACAAGACAAATTACTTCCTTTTCTTTTCTGGTCACTTATTGTACTGAGGTCAAAGTTTATAGCCGTTTGTCAGTATGTCCCTGTAGGCATTGGGTCTAGTGTACCAAACTGGACACTGCTGAAAATAAAATGTATTATATATTATACCTGCTGGTGGTCTCAGATATTCAACCCAATGTTGAGTGAATAATCTTTTTACAGTAAAGTTTATAATGTTAGTATGATTGTAAACAATTAGTGGTCTGTGGCTCTTTGTAAAATTTTTCAGCAAAATATTAGGAAGAACAAATATAGAATGCCTATCAGCTTACTGGTGGCACAGTGGGTAGCACTGCTGCGTAACAGCCCCAGGGTCCCCGATTTGATCCAGCTCAAGCTACTATCTGTGTGGAGTATCAGATGTTCTCCCTGTGTCCATATTGGTGTTCTCTGGTTTCCTCCCACCTCCCAAAATCTTGCCAGTTACCTGTTCAAAACAAGATGGATGTGTTTTGACTGAGATGAGCATCTGAGCATCTTGTGTCCAGAGAAGTAAACAAAATATATTAGAGTGTCTAATATCTCTTGTTCACTTTTCTAGCCACAAGTTTCAGGGTCTTATATGTTGTTTAAATCTGATTGGCTCTTTGCACTTCCATGTACATGCACTTCTGTTCACTGGTCTCCAGCAGGATAAGTTTTGAATACTTTTTGAAAAACTTTGACTGAAAAAACTCTTAAGTTATTAAAGTGTTTTGCTCTAAGCAGTTACGGGTCAGTAAAGTGTTGCACGTTTTCCGACAGACTATGAAAAAAAAAAAATGTTCGTGACTGATTACTTAATTGGCCTCTTTCTCTAAAAGTAGGTGGTCCTTAACAAAACATACCAGACCAACTAGTGAGGTTTTTGGTCTGTCTTGCGAGACTAACTAAAGATTAACTCCATGAAAAATAGTTTTGCTGAATAGCTTGCTTGAAAGAGAAGAACTGACAAAAATACATAACTTTTTGTGTACTATTTAAGTTACCACTTACAGCATTTTACCAAATAGCCAGTAAATTAAATAAATGATTGAAAGAGAAATATCAAAGATCTGGAATAATCTGGAATAATTGTGCAGTGTGTGAATGTTAACTATAAAATTTTAGAAAGGCCAACAAAATCATAACCATGAACTAGAAAGTGTGTGTGTGTGTGTATGTGGAGTTTTAGCTCATGATGGAGTGACGCCTCTGTGGGAAAACATACACAATAGGTGAATAGTGATGAACCTGTTTGATAGAGAGAAGGCTGTGTTAAATAAGACATTGTCCTGGCTGTCAAAAACAATGTGAATGGTGAATGTATGTTATGAAGAAGTGAGCAGCTTTTAGACCTCTAATGACCTGAGGCCATGGGAACATATGGAGAATCAGTGTGTTATATATGGTCACAGTACAGATTGGATCCAGTGTGGTGTGTGCCTTGCCTTGAGATTTTCTCACCATGAGATGAATTACCTTTACCTGGTTATCCTAACTCATGCCCTAAAGCCATCCCTAATGCCCCCTACTTCAGTCTACCCCAGATCTGCTTACCTCTCTGACACGGCTTACAAAACGGTGCCTCTGAAAAGAGAAGACTTGCATTACAGTTTCCCTGTCTACGCTTTTGCATTTGTTTAATTACCTTTTGTCCTGGTGCATTATATAGTTTAAGGCAGGGAAAGTATAGTTCAGTATAGTTTAGTTTTTCCCTAAAAAAAAAGCATGAGACTTATTCTGGGGGTAGGTGATCATTCTGGAAAAAAACTGCGACTATTCTGTGTAAACTCTAGAGACTGTTCTGTGTAAAAGTCCCAGGAGATCAGCAGTTTCTGAAATATTCAAACCAGCCCTCCTGGTACAAACATTTATGCCACGGTTAAAGTCACAGAGATCACATTTCCCCATTCTGATGTTTGATGTGAACATTAACTGAAGCTCTTGACCTGTACCTGCATGATTTTATGCATTGTGCTGCTGCCACATGATTGGCTGATTAGATAACTACATGAATGTGCAGGTGTACATGTGTTCCTAATAAAGTGGACAGTGAGTGTGTGTATTTTATATGTATATAGTTATAGATAATTATTAGTCATAAATATATGTAAGAGATATGTACATTGTATATACAACAGTACCCAGATTACCCAGGATAATATACAATGTATATACAGATAACATACAAATATATAAAGATAACCTAGGAGATATACTATGAATATTTAAATTATACAGAAATAATACAGAATATACAGTATAAAATAGAATTGCAGGATGATTACCGGCAGTAAAACGTCAGTGGCCTAACAGTGTAGTGTAGAGTTCAACAGGGTAATGGTTGTGGGGAAGAAGCTGGCCTTGAGCCTGCTGGCTCTGGTGCGAATGTTCCTGTATATCCTCCTGGATGGAAGGAGGTTGAACAGATTGTGACTGTGATGGGAGGTGTCTCTGATGATGTTGCATGCTCTACGCAGACATATCTTGTGGTGAAGATATTCAGTGACTGGGAGTTGGGTATGAATCATGTGCTGGGTGGTTTTCACCACCCTTTGAATGGCTTTTTTTGGACACCGTAGAGCTGCCATACCACACTGTGACTGTGTGTTGGTCAGGATGCTCTCAGTTAAGATCTGGGGAGACAGATGAACTTTCTTCAGGAGACTTTTCGTCTCCTCAGGAAGTAAAGACTCTGTTGTGCCTTTCTAAACAGAATTGAAGTATTATGGTGCCTGGACTGATCCTCAGAGATGTGGACACCCGGAAGCTTGAAGCTGGAGACACATTCTACTTCAGACCCACTGATGTAGATGGCAGAGTGTCTGCTGATTTTAGATTTCCAGAAGTCCACAATGAGCTTGTTGGTCTTCTCGGTGTTGAAGGTGAGGCTGTTGGCGGAACACCATTCTGCTAGACTTTGGATCTCCTCCCTGTAGACCGACTCATCATTGCTGCTGATGTGAGCTACCACCGTGGTATCATCTGCATACTTGATGATGATGTTGGAGTTACGCAGAGGTACACAGCCATGGGTGAACAGGGACTGCAGACTCAGGACACAACCCTATGTAGCACCTTGGTCCTGGAGAAACTTTGTTTCATTTCACTATGTACTTGTATATGGCTGAAATGACAATAAACTCCACTTGACTTGACTTGACTTGATTTTTATTAGGTTAGGAAGTCCAGAATCCAACTGCATATGGAGGTGCTGATGCCCAGGTCATTGATCTTGGTGATCAGTTTAGTGGGAATGCCAGTGTTCAATGCAGAGCAAAAGTCAATGAACAGCATCTTTATGTACGTATTGTTGTAGTCCAGATGAGCGAGGGATGAATGAAGGGCAGTGGAAATGGCAACCTGTTTGGGCAGCAGGCAAACTGGTGGGAGTCCATTGTAGGTGATAAGCCTGCTATGAGGTGACTCAAAACCAGTTTCCCAAAGCATTTCATTACAATGGGGATGAGTGCAACAGGGCGGAAGTCATTCAAGCACACTGCAGCAGAATGCCTAGGCATGGTTGTTGTCTTCAGGCATGTGGGGACAGTAGTCTGGGCCAGTGACAGGTTGAAGATGTGAGTAAAGACCTGTGCCAGCTTTCCAGCACATGCACTAAGCACACGTCTGAGTGTGCAATCAGGACCAGCAGCCTTACGTGCATCCACTCTGCTAAGTACTGAATGCATCTGTTGTGGAGAGTGAGAGGGTATGGTCAACAGTGAGAGGGTCACGATTTGTAGTGTGCTGCCTGCTGCTCTGGTCGAAGAAAGCGTAGAAGTGATTGAGCTCATCAAGGACGGAGGCAATACTGGTCGGGAAGTCTGTGGGGCTGGTTTATGGTCAATAATATTAACAACTTTCTGAATGCTTGTTTAACATTTCTCTTCTCCATAATGCTAGTTTCTCATGCCAAGGAATGTGGCAGCAGTTCATCATTCGTAACATACGATGGCTGCTGGATTGATAAGGTTTGTCTGGGCACATGGAAATTGGTGATAAGATCAGAGTTGCTTTCAACTGAGAAAGATGAGTCAAACAATACCGTGAAAGATGAGAAAGAGTTCTCATACGAGTAATGTCGCCTGTCTCTGTCAATGTGACAATTACTCATAATATAGAATCAAATGCCAATACAATTGAAAAATGACAATAAAAAAAGAAAAAGCCCTCATGAAAATAACAGGTTACTGCTGCTTTATGTAAAAAAAAGGCAACAAAAAGTACTTTCTAGACTGCAGTGGTTATATTTTACAATGCTGTGTTGGTTGTATTTTAATATTTATACCACACAGAGACATAGCTGTAACGATCTGACAGAAAAAAATCTTTAGGACTTTAGAAAAGCATAAAATGACAAACTCAAATTTTTTCTCAATTATGTTTTATTCATATCAACAGAAAGGAAAAATGAGGCTGGTGAAGGAACGACTGTTTATAGCTGCTATAACTTAAGTGATAATAGGAGCTAACGTCTTTTGTGAACGTTCCATTGGATAAGATGTGTCATTTTATAATTTAAAAAAAAAGCAATGACAAACTCCAGACATTTTCTGTTATTGGAAAACAATCAACTCCAGCCTTCACATCAGGCTTTATCAGACTATCCTGTAATTGATTAATTTCCTATAACAGCACATCTCAATATGGGATTTTCTTCACTACCTATTTTATTCATATTTTGGATTGGAATACATCACACCAAAACCATAAACCACAGAGTTCAATAGCTCTTACTCATTCTCTTCCTAATTTTCCATGGTCTATGTTTAGCAGAAAGCCAACATGTGCCAAACAAGAAAAACAGGAGAAAAAGAAAACATGCTGCTGCCCCCGTTCCCCCTACCACCAACACAACTCTCCATCACTAATAGTATAATTGGTTGTTTCTTTTTCTCTTCATGTGGCTAAGGCCGATCTTTATCAGAGGCGCCATTGGAAGGTGGAAGATGGCGACAGTGTGCAGCGAGCGTATGTGTGTGCGTGTGTGTGTCTGTGCCTGGGCACACTGTGTGGTCTATGATGGGAAGTGGCATGTTGTCGCTACTGCTGTGTTTGTTTAAGCAGTTTCAGGCCTGTCACATCTCTTTAGTGACACACTTGGGACATGGCGGTGCCTCCTGCACCCTACAAACGTCGGAAATAGGAAACATTAGTCTATAAGTTTTCATGGTAGAAGGACCAAAGACGGATACAAATACAAACCATGTGCAACAGTGTCAGCCTTAACTATAGCACAAACAATAGGGTTAATATTTAACAGTAGAATTACTGTAAGTGGTCAATTCAATCATACAATGTATGATTCAGTGCTAAAAAAAAAGGTACATACACACCCTACACTTCTAAATAGGCTTCCATAACTATTAACACTCAAGTAAGTTTCATAATCACAAGCTCTGACATCTGGTAAGCTTTGTAGCCCATGTTATTGTCTGTACTGATCTCTTTAACGAAAGGTGAATTTAATATATATTTATGCATGTATTTAAATACTCATTACTCTGTGGGCTCTGTACTAGGTGTGCCTTCTATCTACTGGCCTTTTTATCTGGTAAACTTACCATATAGATCACTTTGTATCAGGGTAGAAAAAGTACTGAGGAATTAGAAAGTACAGATAATGTGTTAAAATCTTTAAAGTAAAAGTGGAAGCATCCAGCCAAAAATGTACTTAAGTTAAAGTAAAAAAAAATGCTACTTTTAAATGTACACAAGTATTAAAAACTAAATGTTTTCAACCGATAAAATCAAGTTAATGTCATGAGAAAATAACTTTTAGTACTAGTGGTTAGGCCACAGCGCGCTCATCGCTGTGGCCCGCGTTCGATTCCCGGCCAGGGGACCAACCTCAGCACAACACTGTGCTCTCAGTGCCGGTCCCAAGCCCGGATAAAACTGGGGAGGGTTGCGTCAGGAAGGGCATCCGGTGTAAAAACTGTGCCAAATCAAATACATTGACCAATGATCCTCTGTGGTGACCCCTAACAGGAGCAGCTGAAAGAGGAAGGACTTATCTAAAACTGTTAGGAGATGCTTTTCATTTTAAAGCCACTACACCGTTTTGCCTGAACACATCCTTCAGTCTCTGTAAGTCCACTGCTCATATGCATGAATAACCCTAAGTAGTTTGCTACTGAATTAATCAGAAGTAAACTATCCTGTAAATAACCAATATTTAGGTATATATTAGCTAGAAATTGACTTGTTGCATAGCCAGTTTATATTAGCTACTGGAATCAATGCTAGTCTAACCTGGCATTAGCAATAAAAAACAGGTCAACTTGGTTAAATATAACTAGTTAAAGTTATATGCTTTTTTTCAAATTAGATGGAGTTCATGCTTTCTCAGATACCTCATTTTATACAAGTCTTTGCTTACTCCAGCATATTAAAACATTTTACTGATGTAGGGCCAGGGGGGGTTCATCCTCAGAATCCACACTGCAGTCCAGACTCAGATAGCTGTAGCATTAACTACACTGTGTAGCGTGAGAAGGTCACAGCAGATGACAATTCTACATAGATCATCATAATCTTTCTACACTGATGAATTTGTTTGTATGCTTTCAACTAAGTTGTAAATAAAATGTACTGGATCCCATTTAACTGATGTATAGATGTATATGCAGTCATTGGCTAGATGAGAGTATTTTGAAGGTCTAAATAAAAAGGTAAGGAGTAAAGATCAGAGTTGCATTGAACAGAGGAGGATAAGTCAACAATCATGGGAAAGAAGAGAAAAGTAAATTCAGCAGAGTTCTCATATGAGTAAATGTTGCCTGTCTCTGACAATATGACAATTACTGGCAACCTAGAAGCAAATGCCAATACAAATAAAAAAAAGAAATAAAGCAAATAAACAATACACACTGAAGAATAAAACTGGTTACTGCTGCTTTGTGTAAATAATGTGTTGGGTTTTGTTTGTCTGGATTTTTTTCTGCTTTGTAGGTGTACAGTTACTGACTTTAGCTCACTGTAGAACCACCACTGACCAGGGTGGTGGATCATTCTCCACACAGCAGTGACACTTACATGGTGGTGTGTGTGGTGCTGATAGTGTATCAGGTTCATCAGCACTGGGTCTAAAACAGTTTAAAGTCTTACTGGTCACTTTATTAGAAACACCTACCTTGTTAGTCCACTTTGTAAGTGTATAGTTAGATACTATTTATCTTGTTCATGCAAAATTATGTGTTAATTGTTCTCTAGTCCTTCATCAGTGTCAGTTTCTGTCCACATAACCACTGTTTGGGCTTAGTGAGGGCTGACAAACTGTGAATAGCAACAGTCAGTAACTCTATACATACAAAGCTCACCTATATGGTGACAGTACCTGGCAAAATGGCCAAGTGTGTATACAAAGTGGCACTGGTACTGGCAAGTCCGTAAAGGTCATTCATCATTCATCAGACTTCTGTAAATATGGCACAGTTTTGTGGAATAAAACGCCATTAAAAATATGTTGATTACATCTTAAAATTGACCAGTTGACTATAAAAGATAATGAGGTATATATTACATGCACATATAAACATTTTACCAATAGTGAAGGTTTTGGAATGCAAACCAGAACTAGTATGAAGCACCATTATCATAATTATCATGTACTCCATGGCATTTATGGCCTAGTTTGCATTAAACACTTCCTGAATTTGTGGGGAAAAAGTTGACAACTTTGACAACTGTGTTATTTGATATTGGGAATCCTAATCTACCCTGTAAAAGGCTCTGTATTCTTTCTGCTTTCAACATTAAAACAGGACTTGATTACAGTACAATACACTATCCTTTCTATCCCGTTAAAAATCTTTCCAGTCTTTTCACTGTCTAAGTTCATTGTCCGTCAACACAAAGATGTGTAGCATGTGAATAATGCTAAGCGACTCCAGTTACCTCTGTGAGTTTTTAGCTCGCAAAAGTAACAATGATGGTAAAAAATGACCTCAGCTTTGATCAAAGGCTTTTACAAGTGAAGCTGAAGTTTTAGATATACTTCCACAGAAACCTGACCCAATTTGTGCTGCATCATACAGCAGCTCATCTATGGCTGCTTGATTAGTCTACGTGAACGGTCTCAGCTGCTCTCCTGTATGAGGTTAATCAGCAGTAATCGGGTCTATGCAGGCCAGACTGTCCCGAGGTGGACTCAGATAGTGGCCCGGCTCTAACGGAAACACAAGAGGGGAGCAAGAGATAACACACTCTTCTCCTTTTCTCAGAAGTTGCCTCGCAAACGTTCCAAGCAGGCGGGTCACTATGGAGGTACTGGCCAGAAACCACACTGGTGTGGGGTAGAGCTAAAGGACCATGAAAACCTTCTTGTATTTTATTTTTATAACTGTTTTGTAATTTGGAAAATATCATTCTCCAAAGTGACTTAATGGGGAGGCAGAACACAAGTAAAGCCTACACCTGTTAGCAAAACTAAGGTTCCACCAATTGACCAGAAACATGTGCAAGATAAATGTATGAGTTAAGGCAGTGGTTCTCAAAGTGTAGTCCAGGAACCACACAGATCCGTGAAGAATAGCCAAGGGATCTGCGACCTTTAAAAAGTTCTCTTACAGTGGTAGAAATCACAACACATCCTTATCAAAAATTATTATGTTTATTATTGAGTATTTATAGTTATTGGCCTATTTGACTGGTCACATGAATTCAATGAATTTAATCCAAATCTCTATAAGTCTTCTGCTGGTGGAAGGTTTAAAAATATGCTACGGCTCTAGTAAATGGCCAAAATATTATTGTTCATGTCTGAATAATAAGCCTAATATTTAAATAGCTAGATTATGTTCATACAATTAATCCATTCTGAAGGGGTCTAGGAAATTTCTATTCCATTTAAAGGAGTCTCTGGCTGCAAAATGTTTGAGAATAATGAGTTAAAGGAATAGTCTGGTATTAATGTATAAAGGGATAAATAAAAATAAAAAGTGAAATAAAAGTTAGGAACAGATGCAGTACCATTTTTGAATTTCTTGCCTGATGATATAAATGTAGTACTTCAGAATGTAAATAGATATTTTTGAATTAGATCCCAAGTAAATAAGCGACATGTTCTTCCAGAACATCCAGATTTCCCTCTCTGTGTCTTTTACAACGTCCTGTCTGTTAAAGGAAGCGGGAGAGGAAACACTAGCTTAAACACTGTTATCAGTACTAACCCCGTTAGTCAAGAATCTTGGTTTTAAAGTTGTCTACACTTATATTTACATATTTGACAGGTCTTCTTACCCAAAGGAGTAACAAGGGAAGCAATTACTGCAGGTATCCACCAGCTAACAACAAGCAAGTGCAAGACATTTGTAGGGAGCGTCACTTAGTTGAGTTACAAACGATAGTCATGATACCTAATAAAACACTAATAACAACGTCAGAGAAGTATGAATAACTGCAGTTACAGTCACATCACTTGTATGTGCTTCACTGTATGTTAATAAAGTAGTCTTATAAGCAACATGCCTGAATATAAAAAGAACATGAAATATATCTCAAATATATCTGCATGCATGTTCATATCAATAAACCATAAATATAATGTGCTTTGACAATAATTTTACTGTCCAAGCAGGATTCTGGTATAGGATTCTGGTATATAAAAGTTTTAAATTATTAAAATTTTAATTTATTTTTTGATGTTGTTGTTTAAATACTTGTTTAAATAAATGAAATTGTTTCAGGAGATTAATTCATTTGGAGGTTTGCACACTTCAGCTGTTTCCACTGATAAGCTTGAAATGGTGTTGTGTGTGTGTGTGTGTGTGTGTGTGTGTGTGTAGCTTTCTGCCTCTGACTTGCCCCAGGCCTCTATTTCCTAACTAGCACTCATTCATTATCCTTAATAATGTTATGTTGACCTCCAGGTTTAAAGTGTTTATTTAATCTCTCTCCTATCTTTCACCTGGATTTACACTAAAGATGTACATTAGTCTAATCCACAAGTGTGAGACTCTCTAAACAGAGCCAATATTTGCTTTTAGAATATTTATTAGCAATCAAATTAATGATTATATGCCTTCCAGTCAGCAAGAGTATTTTTTTAAAACATATAAGATGTTCTTATAGTAGTGTATCGTTATATATCTGTATGTTCAGTTAAAAGCATACAAAAGGGAAGCAGGTAATGCAGGCTGTTCTCTCTGTTTAAGCAGCCTGAGGGTGCAGTATGGAAAATTTCAACACAAGCTAAATTATGGACTTATCATTCTGAGAGCTTCAAAGAGCAGCAACCACAAAGTAAACTATTAGGTAACAATTACATGAAATATGACTATACCAACCCAAGGAGAAGTGTTCCAGCTGTGTTTAAAAATAAATTAAAGAGCAGCTTTTTGATGGAACATTAAAAGAGAGTGTTTGAATCAGAAAGCCAGAGACACTGTAACCGGAAATCAACAGCTTGTTAGATAATGTATGATTTAAAATTTTTCACAGTGCTCATCAATATCAAAACATGTGCAAGGTTTTCCTTCAAGCCATTCTCTGTCCATTCATTTATACTTCTCTTTTCACACTGGCATGGAATGGTGGTTGACCCAGTAAACACCTACAACACACTGACAGGTCCAGACTTACTGTACATTCCTCACTTTCAGAACTACGGCTTCATTGAAGTTACTGAATAATATGCTTTAACATGTATGACTGAATCATAAGCTGGGTGTCTAAGGGTTAATTTATAGCTTTGCCATGTGAGCAGGCAAAGTGCCAGGCTCCACACACATAATGTGTCAGTTCTCACTCTCTTTCTTGCTTGCTCTCACTTTTGTACCATCTCTTTTATTAACTTTTTCCTTCATAAAAAGTGCAACTTACAGTCTGATATCCTGCACTGTCAGCTTCCTGAGATGTGTGTGTGTGTGTGTTAATGTGTGCATAGGGACTCGGGAACACCACCTCTCAGTTCTGTGGATAACTCTAGTGTTTCCAGGGAGTTCCCTCTCTGAGGCCTTATCCTGTTCCCTTTGGACAAGCACAGAACATGACTGTCAGATACCAGGAATGAAAAAACAAATTCAAGGCGAAATACTCCCTGAGAGTTTTAAAGAAAGACTCCTGATAGCAACTGATCCCAGGTCTCCCAAAGTGCAAATTCATAAGACTTTGGATGAAAAGTTCCACAGGAAATCGATCAAAATCAGATTTGTTCTGTAGTATTCCCGGATGTTTTGAGTTAGATCAAGTTGGGATCATTTGTAATAGAACAATACAGACGGCTTGAAAAGCATGGAATTGTCACATCCGGCTCACTGCAACAAAGACAGCCTGGTTTCAGGGGAGAAAGTGGAATCAGGGGTGGGGGAAGAGAACTCAGATTACACCTGATACCCACTACAAGGTGTTTGTCATTAGCATCCCTGTGAAATGAATGAGATGAACGATTTGAGGCGCCATAAAAAGTCATGCCTTGAGCAAAAAAAAAGCCCCAACAAACACTTAATGTGCCCATAAAGTATTCCATCATGAGATTTAACAATACATCCATACATCCCTTTTCTTTCCATTTAGTTCTACATTCTAGGACAAATGTTTGCATCAACTATAGTGGATGATATTTAGATTTTTAACATTTTTAATAATTTAGCATATTTTCTTGTATTATTTTGCTTGTGATAATAAAGAAAAGCCTGTGAAAATCTCTTTTTTGTCTTGAACCTTTTCAGAAGGGGAAACACTTATAAAGGCTTCTAGGATAATAATTGGAACCCAGGAGCACCGGATCTGATTTCATTAATTAGCGAGAATCCCTACACACACAAATGAGAAGAAAACAGGTGTGAAGTGGCCAAAGTGTGAGCGCACAGAACCTGACAAGAGTCTCTCAACATTATTAGCAGCTGAAAAAGTCCTATCGGTAGCCACTTCCACAACCTGCTCTACCTGTTTGCCTCAGAGATGCACAGCTTTAGTATCTACACCGACTGAAAGCTAGAGGTATTGCAGCTGTTTTCTGGTACACAACGTAAAGCATAGTTAGAACTTTGCATGAGGTAGATGGAGACAGGGAAATGACTCAAGATCCTGAAGCGAGGTTATTATTTCTGTGTCAGCACTTACTTCCTGTGCACCAACACCTTGACTCATCATACTTGACTCAATATGAAACAATATTTCAATTGTGGTACAAACCTAATCTTCAAATCATTTGCTAAGCTACAGGCAGTAAAATCATGAACACAAAACCATAATGAGAATACTTGAGTAATTGTATTTTGTTACTACATGTTTGTTTGGCATAATTATACTTTAAGTGAGTGTTATTGAGAATGAATCCTTGCACTCTTACTTACATTTCCAAGAAAAAAAGCACTTACTTTTTACTCCTTACATTTTTATTTGGACCTTCAAAGTACTTGTTACAAATCTCAACGTTCGCTTCTTCTCTCATCCAGGCAATGACTGTACATGGTTATCAAGCGAATGGGCCCAGTTTAGCATCCAATCTATTTTAATACAGCATCTAATCACGTTCAGCAATGTAATAAAAAACCTTTCAAGTATTGTCCCCATTCCTCATCTGCAGTGACCATCTCATGATGCACAATGCAATCTAGCTATCTGTGAAGCTGGATAAGCCCCGGATTGCAGTGTGGAACTTGAGCATTAGCGCCCCTGTCCCTACCTCAGTAAAATGTTCCCTTATGCTGGAGTAAGCAGAGATTCATATAAAATGAAACATTGCCTTTGCCTTTGCCTAAAGACATGAATTCCATCTAATGAGGTAACTTTACTGGCTATATTTAACTAAATTATCCTGTTTTCTTTGCTAATGCCAGGCTAGACTAGCCTAAAATCCAGTAGCTAACATAATTGGCTAGGCATCAATACAAATTCTAGCTAATGGTAAATATTGAAAATGTTGTCAGATAAAATGGCATAGTCAGTTTAAAACAAAAATCATCTTCACAGAGTTGTAGATAAGTAATAAAATTTACTTTTCACACAAATAGACCTGACATTAACTAAATTTCATCAGTTAATAACATTTCCTTTTTTTACTTTTTAATTCTTGAAGCTGGATACTTTTAATCAAACAAGATTTTGACACATTAGCTATAATTTTCATTTAAGTATAATTTTTTAGTACTTTGTCCACCCCCGATCATGATAACAGCAAAGACACAAAACACAGAAAACTTTTTTAGAAACTTGACTCATCATCAAAGTGTCTGGGTTTTTTTCAGTGCCATTTGAGTCTATGAATCAACTATCAATTTAAAGCAGTTTTTAAACACTAGCAACACACTCAAAAAAGTCGACTGTTTATTATTTCTCTAAGGAAATGTGTGTGTTTTATACTAGCTGTTAGCTTCCAGTTGGCATTACACTACTATATTTGATTGTTATTATGCCAACAAGTTATTTGCATTTGCTCATTTGGCTAGCACTTTTAACCAAAGCGACTTATAATAGAGAAAGGGTACAAATGAGCAGTTGAGGGTTAAGGGTCTTGCTCAAGGCTAAACGGTGGCAGTTTGGAGATGCTGGGATTTCAACTCACAACCTTCTGATCAAAGGCCTTAACCAGTGAGCCACCTCTACCCCATATTTCCAGTGCAATCTCTGACATGATATATTGTTGCTTTTTATTCTTATTCATTTATAATACTTGGCGTAGCTGGTTTAACCAGGGAGAACTGTCTTCTCAGTCCCATGCTATTTGCTGACCAAAATGCTAACACCTTCTAGCGATAACATACTCCCTGCCGTGGCATCCATGTTCTGTTTAGTGGGGTTACTAAGGGTCCACCTATTATTCTGTTTGCACATTGTTCTAAGCCTGATGATCAATTAAGATAAAGTGTAAAAAAAATCCCAAAGCAAGTATTTGTCTCTAATATTTGAGAGAGAAATTAAGCAACACCAGCACTCTTATCAGACTGCAAATGGGTTAATTAGTTCTGCATAATTAGCCTGGTAAGTCTAATCAATATCTTAATAAATCTTGTCAGGGTCTCAGCAGGTGGTAGTGTGCTTGCTGTTGCCTCCTTTAAGGACACAAAGGAAAATGCACTTGTTCTTCTACAATTGACTGATTTGAATATTTGGCCTGTATTGGTATCCAAATTTTGCAATTATTGGTGTCATGTCTTGTACTAAACACTCAGAAAGCATGTTTCTTTCAGTATTATGTGGAAAGATAGGGATTCTGAGTTTTTGAAACCTTTGATAAAAAAAAATTGTAGAGTTTTTCAACATTACGCTAAAAGCACAACTGAAGTATTCCTAAGAGTTCTAGGTTTAACCTTTTTTTTTTTTAGAGTATACTGAGTAAACATGTGCATGAGATTTAGTCATGCGTTCTCACACTTTTCTGTGTCTGTTACTATTCAGCTCTTGTTGGTGTTGTTACATGTAGAAAGTGGCCTGCTAACTCCTGTGATTACTGTGGCTTAAAATTCCAGTTGTAATTGCAAATTATTATGACCAAAAACAGGCTGAGCTGGAACTTTTGCTACTAAATGATCATAGTGCAGAGTTAATCTAATCCCTCAATTATATTTCATTTTAGACCTATTTTATTGCTTTTAAGCTTAGTAATTCAGGACATTATGCTCCTTATGTACGTACTCCTGAAACCCTGGTAAGTTCGTATAAGCAACTCTCAAGACTCAAAACTGACATCCATAAAAATCCACACAATTGCCCTAGTTAGGTCAGTTTACTATGTGTCTTTTACATTGTGTGGGAAACTCGAGTCATGCTTTTCACAATAGTGGTATTTGCACTATGCACCTGCTGTGGGTTTTTTTTGTTTACAAATGCTTGCAGACATTTGTTATAAAAATTTTTATTTAATACAAAACACTTTTTGCTCCTTTACATTGCGATGTGCAACGCAACCGTCAAGAATGCAAATAGCACTGTCTGATTTTATACATCTCAGAAATACTTATTTCCATCATTTTCCACACAGACTATACATGATACTATCAACCTAGTTCTGTGTAATTTGGTTTCTGCCTTTAGGTTGGTATATGAATGAATGGTGTTATGTAACAGACAGTGGGAGTGAGCGGGTCTGCTGAAGGTAATAGACATTATCTAGTTTGGTGAGAGAAGCATTCATATTTTATCAAATTTTACCTTCATCTGTGTTGGAACCGTGATGAAGAAGCTGGCTGTTGTTTGCATGATTCTTCTTGGGCCAACATGTTCTGATGACTGAAGATGTGTTTTGCATAATTTTGGGATTGGGTTGAATGAAATGTGTTGCTTCTTCACAACTAGCATGAATTTTCTTATCACTGTAAAACAGCAAGCTTACCATTCCAGTGCAAAATGAGTCAACATAGCTTGCAAATCTTGGTATTTGCTTGTTGATATTTGCTCTCACTCTCTATGAACTATGCAAATTATTACCATTGTCTGTTTGGATCAGTTTGCAAAAACAACTGGTCACCTGTATCCTGTTTTATGTTTAGTTGTTTCTTTTTTTTCCTCTTTCCGACATCAAGTTTTTCCATATGTCAGTATGTTCAATGTGAAATGGTACTGCTCAGCTATATTTCATTTCTTCCTGTGTGAATGTTATAAAGTTTAGGTTCACATTACATTACATTGATCACATTACAATCAAATCAGTTTGACTGAAGAGTACCAAAATAACATAACAGATAGTTTTACAAAATAGCCTTTATAAATAAGACATGGTATTTTAATCGCTGTTACAGTTCCTTTATCTCTTATTTTAGATTACATCTGTGGCACACACACATTCTCAAGCATGTAAATGTGTCTATTTCCATAAATATTGTTTATAGTGCTAATACTGGAGATGAAGATAAGACATCTTGGGTATTTTCTAAAATGACAACTATTTCTATTCAAACCATATATCTAGTTCAGTGGGACCCCCAATGCTAGGTACTAAACTTGAGACGTTAGTAAACTTCACTTGGCTGCATAAAGAATATGAAAAGACAGAGAGCAGGTGTGCAAATAATTGCTTTCTTCAGGTACATTCCTGTTGTGTGGCAGCATGGAGGAAACTGATTCCTGCACTGGTTCCTCCTGTGCACTTTTGACCCTGGGACCCACAGAGACGACTAGAAAACATGTGTAAGGAATTGTATAAGTGGACTGGTATTATAATGTTGAACATGCTTTATCAATAAGCAGAGTGATTCAACAAAACCATGAGTAATGAAACACCTTCAAGATTTATAGGACACGTCCAGGCAACTTAACTACAACTAGACTCTCCAATAGACATAAAAAGATGTGGAGAAGATTAAGAGAAACTGCAGTACAGCCCACGGTGCTAGAATGTTGATGTTAACTGTAGATATACTAAATATCTGAATCTTGATTTCCTTGAATTCAGAAGAATTGACATTTTTTGAGTATGGTCAGTCAGCCCCAAGTTGTTCTATTGAACATTAGTATCAGAATATCTGATAACATGAAAGTAAAATACAAAGCAACGGGCCCTAGTGCTTCATGCTTAATACTACGTTGTCTCATTAACCATGAAAATGAATTGCAACCATGTTGATTTGACTTCATTGCTGAACTTGGAACTGAAGAGACCATCCCAAGTTTTCTTTGTTTTTTCCTAGTCTGAGGTTGAAAATGACAAGTTATGACCTTTAGTCGAATGCAGCATTAGTGTTGAATTGTAGAATGAACATGAACTAAAATGGTTCCTCAATACTTCCTTGGATAGTGAAGGGTTGTTTGGCTTCTAAACTTTCTAACTGCGAAAGCCTCAGCTCTACTCTTCTATATAAAACCTTTAAATGTTTCCAAAGGTAGTACAATTAAAGAATCCTTAAGGGTCTAAATTCAACTTTTTTCTCTATGAGTGCAACAGATGCTGCCTCATATGATTTTCCCCCCACATACAACTTTTATTTCTTCTTTTGTGTTAGGAAAAAGTCTTATTGGCACATCTTATGAGTAAGAGATCAAATCAGCTTTCTCCATTTGGAATTTCTTGCAATGCTTCCAAAATATTCTTCATTCACGCCATCTGCTCACAGGCTGCAAGACAGATTATTTAACAAAACCATGAATTTCTTCTACAGAAAGAGCTGGAGTTCTGATTACAAATCAAGGCCACCATTTTTGCTTTTTCATTTCCCATGGTCATCCAGGACTGATTGTTCCGCCTCTCCCCTCTTTCTTTGCTTGTTCTAGTTTGATGCATTAGCAAAGGTGCTGTCTCCATGTTGCTTTTTCACATCATGCGAGGAAGCAAATTTGTATTAGATAGCTGTGGATTTCCCCTGCTTCTTGCAAGATGGGGGATAATTACTACTCTGGAGCCTGTAGATTAGACTGTAATAGAGTTTTAAAGTGCCTGAGTGAAAAAACCAGTAGAAGAGGAAGACAAACACAGGGAGGCTGGGGAGGGGGTTGTATCAGCTGCAGTCATCACACAGAACACACAGCCAGGAGCTATTACTGAGCAACTATCTCATGCACCATGCAACAGGATGCCTTCAAACTGCCACAGCTTTTCACTCCACAAATATTAGTCTTATTACTTCCTAGTGTCTTAGTATAAATCTTATATGTAGAGGTTTAAAAAATTCTAATGGCATACAAAATGCTTCCTGAGAAACAGGACATCCTCTATTAGCTACCAGCCAATATCCAAATTTCTAGGATGTTTACGGCATCATTTCCTCTCCACTGCTCCGAACGTGTTCGAGATCTGCTCCATGTCTACTTTGATGATTTAACATATCATTATATATGCTACATGTTATGCTCCTTATCTTGGCTCCATACATTCTGTGGCTGCTGAGGTCATATTTGTGACTAAATCCTTGTCCACATGGCTCTGCCTCTCTGGTATGGACCAGTGGAAGTGAAAGGACTCGTTCTGTTGTAATGAGTGTTTAACCCGGCCAGAGCGAGCAGGGTGGTATGAGCACCCGGTGCAAATATTTACCCAGCCATGCTGATTTGTCAAGCTGGACAAGGTGCTGGAAACTTGATGACCACCTGCATTCAAGCATCCCATTACTCTGATAAATGAACGTGGAAGCACTGATTGGTCGGAGGAACAGCTGTCCCATTAAACACTGCATTGATTATTTCACCAAGAGCACAATATACCTGGTAAGCCTGACGTACCAGTGATGTAGCATCCATACATTTAGGAAGAACTTATTTTACTCTTGGATCATGTCTCATGTGGTCAAACACTTTCTGACGAAAAAAAAAGGTCAATAATATGCAGATGACACCCAGCTGACACACCAAGCTTTCACGAACCTCACGATGTCAACAAACAAGAGAAATGTTGCTCAGAGAGAAAGTCACATTGCATTTTTCAACAGACTTTTATTTAAATTCATGTTAGCAAATGGAATTATGCAGTCAGTGTTCAAAGGTGAGTAAGTTCTGTGTGTTTTTTTTAACCCAGACACACCAATTAGTCAAACTGGACAAGGTGCTGGAAAATTGGTGACCACCTGCATTAAGGGCATTCCACTGCTGTTATAAATGAACGGGGAAGCACAGGTTTCTTGAATGAACAGTAATCCCACTAAAAACACAGTGTTGGTTATTTCACCGAATATAAGTAGTAAACATTCCATGCTGGTAAAAGTTGTATTTTATGAATACATTTGGGAATGACATTTTTTTTCTTTTTAGATACATTGTTACATGACCAAAAATTTTCTAACTTAAAATATATAAGAAATTGAGGAGAAGGGCATTAACAATTCTGTGTGGTGATGCTCGGCTGACACAAAAACTTGGCTTTCACAAAACTTGCCATTGGACTAATCCATGAGAGAAATGTTGCTCAGGAAAGAAATGGTGCTCACATCCCATTGTATTTTGCAGTACTTTTAAAGAAAATGCAAAATGTAAATTCATAAGAAGGAGTTGGTGCCCTGAATGCACTTCTTCTGAAAACCAATTACCAGCTAAAGCAATTTGAACAAATGCGTTTCTTGCAGTGCCACATTTATGCAATCCAGTTTCAGCTCTTACGCTGCACACGTACACACGTCTATAGAGATAAGCAAAGTTGTATAAACACTGGCTATCATATACATCACACAACGTACACATTTGACCAAGCTCAAATTACTTTAAAGAGAAACAAATATGAAAGTACGTGAGAGTGGAGACTTAGACTTCTTCTCACAGTCGTATCTCCTCAGTCCTGTTCTTTGAGTGGAAGGTTCAGGAATAAACCATGATTCCAATGCTTAGCCCAAATATTACTGTGCACATTTAAATAATGATATAATGATATTTGAATAGTTGGAGGATTGTGTTCATAGAAATCTGTATTGTAGGCGTGTGTGGAGCTTTTTTTCAGGGTCCCTGCCTGAAATAAGTTTGAGAACTCTTGGTATGCTCTATACAGGATAATATATATATATATATATATATATATATATATATATATATATATATATATATATATATATATATATATATATATATATCATTACCTTACTTCTTCACTAATTTCTACTACTCCCACCACTTTTTACTACTCTTTCTTTCTTTCTTTCTTTCTTTCTTACTTATCTACAAGACTACCTGAATTTCCCTTCGGGGATTAATAAAGTTTATCTTATCATATATATATATATATATATATATATATATATATATATATATATATATATATATATATATAAAATATTAATGTTAGTCTGTATCGAGCACACTAAGGGTTCTCAAACTTATTTCAGACAGGGACCCCTTTAGCTGTTAAAAAAAACAAAACAAAAAAAAAAAAAAAAACTTTTGTCTTCTGACTTTTCCACAATATATATACATATATATATATATATATATATATATATATATATATATATATATATATATATGTATATATATTGTGGAAAAGTCAGAAGAAGTCAGACTTTTCCACAATATATATACATATATATATATATATATATATATATATATATATATATATATATATATATATATATATATGTATATATATTGTGGAAAAGTCAGAAGACAAAAGTTTTTTTTTGTTTTGTTTTGTTTTGTTTTTTATGTTTTATTTAGGCTTATTTGGCAACACCGATCTATCCGGGTACTACAGCCTGATGATACAGAGCTGAAATATCGCAGTGTATTACAGTAACATGTGAAAATGGTCAAGTGGAAGCAAGCACGTGTTTGTGTCTTTCAGTGTCTGTAATCTTCCTCAAACGAAACTCGGCGTCTGTTTCCCGTTTCCCGACCAACATGCAGGCTGTCCAGTAAACGAAGCGTGTATTATAATCACTTATCTGACTACATCTCGTAAAATGAAACCGTATCCACAAGGAAGCTACTCTGTCTGCCAAACTGCAATCATACTACAATCTGTTTAACTGTGTTTAGAGAAGAAGAGAGAGAACTTCCTTTTCTCTTTCAGCACACTGCCATGAACCTGACCACTATAGCGCACTCTTATTATTCACTCCGATGGCATGCAGAGGACACAGCACTTCATTATTAATTTAATAGCCCTTAATAATAATAATAATAATAATAATAATAATAATAATAATAATAATAATAATAATAACAGTAGCAGCAACAGCAACAACAATAACAACAACAATAATAATAATAATAATAACAGTAGCAGCAACAGCAACAACAATAACAACAACAACAATAATAATAATAATAATAATAATAATAACAGTAGCAGCAACAGCAACAACAATAACAACAACAACAATAATAATAATAATAATAATAATAATAATAATAATAACAGTAGCAGCAACAGCAACAACAATAACAACAACAACAATAATAATAATAGTAACAGCAGAAACAACAACAACAATAACAATAATAATAATAATAATAATAATAATAATAATAATAATAATAACAGCAAAAACAACAACAACAATAATAATAATAATAATAATAATAATAATAATAACAGCAAAAACAACAACAACAACAATAATAATAATAATAATAATAATAATAATATCATCAACTGTGCATTTATTTGTTTGTTTGTTTGTTTGTTTGCTTGTTTATCGATTTCCACACTGTTTTAAACCTCGGCACAAAGGGAAAAAAATCCGTTTCAAAACATCTTTAATATTTATCCAATAACATTTCATCAACATTTGTCAAATGACATCCTTGTAATCAAGTCATTTATACTGTGATCAATATTTTTCCCCTATAATGCTGAACTTTTCTTTTCTTTTTTTTACTTAAAATGCTTAAAATTATGAGCTGTAACGAAATAATAACACGTTATATGTGCTTTATTGTGGGGAAAATGTTTAGAAACGAAATGATGGAGTACTGTATGAAATATGCAGTCTGAAATCATTTTGCACTGGGTAGAAGTGGTGATGAATTCCTGTAACACATGCCCTGTGCTGAAATCTAAAGGATGAGGAGCAGGAGCAGGTTTTCATGCGTAAAACTACCCACCTTGTCTCTAAACATGATTTCGGCAACCACAAACTCCTCATTTGCATAATAATCAACTAAAAGAATAGGCTTATTTACTTAGGCATCATTAGCTTACGTTGAGTCTGTTGTTTGACATTGAGATTATCATGTTGTTTCGATGGGGCTGAGATTTCACAGCTCGTCTTTCGCATGGAAATGAGCTGTGAATTCGATTCGGACAAATTAATATCAGGCCTCCTGCGTGTCTTCAGCTCTGCTCGGGATCAGCTTCATTTCAATATGAAAGCCTGAGCTGCTGGGCGAAACTTCCAGAAACACACACTTCAGTTCCCAGCTTTCTGTTTGTTCAAAATGTTTCGATTTCTTCCTGCCATCTGAATGGAGGATTGGCATCTATTTGTTCTGAATTTCCCAGTGCTTCATTCAGTGGACCTTTAAAGTGTGTGTGCGTGTGTGTGCGTGTCTTACTGTTTACTTTCATGGAAGATATTACTCTTCGTGTGTGTGTGTGTGTGTGTGTAAAAACCAGTTACCAAACAGCCCCAAATCCACTGGACTGATGATTGTCCAGAGAAACTTGCGCCCCCTATGTGTGCTCAGCTCTTTTGTTTTTAATTAATCATCAACTGTGTCAAGTATTAAAAAAAAAAAAAACATCTTTAGAATTTAGTTACATGTATAATTCCATACATTTCTACACCTACATGAATACAGTGAATAGCCTAGTGAGCAGTGCTTTGGTTACTCCACAGTGAGTGCTCCATAAAGCTGATTTTCTGATTGGAGTTTAATAAAAACCCAGTCTTTTACAGACTATGACTAAATCAGTTATAGGATATTTATGGGTATTGTTATGATCAGTATGTGCTTTTTGTAATATACACGTATAAAGCTTTAGAAACACACACATAGACACACACACTCACACTCACACACAGGGCTTGATTATATTCCACAAATAGAAAGTCAGCTTTATGGAGCACTCTGTGTGGAGTAACTGCAAGCCTGATCCTGAGCTTAAAAACACCCTGTTTAATAATCTTGCCATTTATAAATTAAAAGGTGTTTATGTTTATGACAGGTCTGAGGCCTGGACACCTAAAAGCGCTGTCTGTATTTTCATTAACAGCACTACAACTGAAGGGGTGGACGCACTGCGTCCTGCGTCACGACGACACGCCCACCTGTCATCCAAACCCTGTCTTAAAAGGGCTCAGACGCGCGCACGGGAGGCACTCGCACCTTCAGCTCAGAGGTGTCTACTCCTGCTCACTTTGCCTGATGAGAAAGTAAACTTGGTGAATTCTTTAGGTTGTTTGTAAAGGATGGCTCTGGCGGATGCGCTTCTGCCGTCCATTGCTGGCTTTTCCAGCACTCAGGTTTTGGATGAAAAACATGCTGAAATCCTACGAGTAAGTAGAAATTACTGTGATAAAGTTTGCTTTTATACATACATACATTATATATATATATGTCTGAATGACTGTTAATATAAGCGTGTAAATGGATGATTTAGATCCAATGGTCAGTGCTGTATTATCAAATCCACCTTTAATTTGAAAAGAAATCAGTTAAAGTGATGAAATGGGACTTTTACAGAATGCATGACTAAAGCTGTGTTTGTGTGTTATAGGAATGGTCCACTGATCAGACTGAGATCGGGACAAAACCCCGCGTCGAGGTTGAATTCAGCATTGTAGAGTCCCCGCCACTGACCAAGGACGAGGACGAGTTGTCCAGGTTTCTGGATCTCGAGTTTATTCTGTCTAACTCGATGGCATCACAGAATGAGGGTCCCTCCGTCACCCCTGCGTATCCGCTCCCGGAATCACCGGAGAGCTGCAGCACTGCGTACGACGGCGCCGATTCTGCGCACGGCCTTGTAGCCGAGCTTCTAAGCCCAGACATGGGCTACCGACCCGACACGACTCAAGACTACAACCCGAAAGGACATTTTGATACACCGGAATACACTGATTTGAGCATGCTGGACACCAGAAGTCACGTGCACTTGCACCTCGCCACTCCACACGCGTCGGCTTACAAAATAAAGACCGAGCGTCGCGAGCAGCCGTGCATGATGGCCAGTGAGTACCTGGGACACTTTTATGGACAGAAGGTTCACGGTGTTGCTCCCGTGCAGCCGTTCGTCCAGCATGTGCACGACGCGTCCCGGGAGGTGAACGCGCACGTGGCGCAGCAGCAGCAGCACTATGCGTACCCACCGCAATATCACGGCGCGCAGCACTACCATGGACAGTACGCCGTTTTCACGGATCCCATGCGGGCCCATCACCCGGCTATGCCCGGCGCAGTGCTCACGCCACCGTCGTCACCGTTGCTCGAGCTCTACGGCACGGAGGAGAACAGACCGAAGCGGGGACGGCGCGCATGGGCTCGGAGACGCGCCGCCACGCACAGCTGCGAGTTTGCGGGCTGCGGGAAAACCTACACAAAGAGCTCGCACCTGAAGGCGCACATGCGGACACACACTGGTAAGTGAAGCCACAGATCTGAATCAACACCTGGAGCATTAGGAGGCGTCAGTTTAATACTGTTATCATAGTGTGAAACTGGTAACAAGATGGAGAAGTAGCTTTCAAAGTGTAAATCAGGGTCAAACCTTGTATTACTTTTACATGTCTTTCACAAACCACCCTTCAAACAAAAACTAGGTCAATAAGTATGTAACATGGATAACAACAGTGGCTAAATGCAGTAGGTGATTGAAGCTGGCACAGCGCCCCCTATTGGCAATGTGATGGATCAAAATATCAAACTGAAAAACATAGTTTCTGAACCAAATCTAATCTCCATAGAAGTAAAATGCTGAAATAACATGTTAAAGCCACAGTAGATGTGTTCATGAACTGCACTATTCAGTAACATGGCAATGCATTCACATTCTTTCCTCACTCTCAGAACTGAGATGTAACCAGTCTTATTTTCTTGGCCTACAGGTGAGAAGCCGTACCACTGTACCTGGGAGGGATGCGGCTGGAAGTTCGCCCGCTCCGACGAGCTGACCCGCCACTACAGGAAACACACAGGACACAGACCCTTCCAGTGCCACCTCTGTGAGAGGGCATTCTCCCGCTCCGACCACCTAGCCCTGCACATGAAGAGACACATGTGAAAACATGCCTTATTTTAAAGGACATTTTTATTAGAGTTAAAGAAGTGGTCCAAGGAGAAAAAACTATTTTATACATATTTTCCCTTTACCTCACTTCAATATTGAACTAGTTTTGCACTGGAGCTCCTTAGCTGATGTACCTAAAACAATAATGGAAGCTCATGACCACTAATTAGTCTCACCAAAACATATGTAAATTAGTTTTTTCTTCATGAACTACTCCTTTAAGGCTATGCCTGTGTTTGGACAGCAGGGTTGTAAATATGACGAGGATTGTGTCAACTTTAAATTATAGCAGTATTTAAGAAGAAGAGAGTTTTGTTGAAAAAAAAAATAAGTTATTTAGTGCAAACATCGAAGACAGCTTTGTAAAGAAACAGGGCAGGACCCATATTTTTGTATATATTGCTTTTTGTCTTCATGCTTTCAGGCTGAGACAGGGGAATTTGGCATTTGGGGTTTTTAGTAGAGTTCAGGATCTTCTTATGCCCCTTTTTGTACAATGAGTTGTTAGAACTGTTCATAAATATTCAGTATGAACTCAAGGACTTTCAAAGCAGGTACTCAAGCAGTTTTTTTTTATCCAAGTGATATGTTTGTGCAAATATTTTAAACCTTTGTATACTACATACTTGAATATGGTGTTTTTTATGTATATAACCACTGACAAAGTTTTAAAATACAAAAAGTTGAACTCATGCATTGACTGATTCATTTTTCTCGTCTATTCATCTATAATTTTCAAATCAGGAGTAAGAGCATACATTCACGTACGCATATACAGTGTCATTACATTCACGTACGCATATACAGTGTCATTACATTCACGTACGCATATACAGTGGCCGATTGTGCCTCCAGTATCATAGTGCTGTATACAAGACAAAGGTGTACAAACTATAGCCTTCAATGCAATACATGGCTCCCAACACAAATAGCGTAACATGAAAGACAACAACAAAGTACATTGCAGTAGAATAAAAGTTACACCACGGTACCACAAATACCCATGATGTGGGTGGCCACACACTAAATTTCTGGACTAACTGCACGGTTAAGGGTGTGGTTAGGGGTTGTTCTTATGAAAGTCAATATAATCCAACCATATAGCCCTTGATCACTTAAAGTCTTAGCAATTTTAAATGACATCAGGTTCATCTTATATTAAATCAGGCCACTTGAGATAAGAATATAGATTATATTTAGACCTTTTAAGTAACTCCTAATCAGGGACTAACCAAAAAGCACACAAAAAGACCAAAATAACTGCCATTTTACAGTCGTGTCTCTATCACACCGTTGGGAAAATTCACTCCAGTTTAGTGTTTGTTGTTACTTTTTTCTTTCCAATGTCGCCCCCTACTGGCCCAAATCAGCTTTACACACAAGAATTTTATTTACAGTGTAACCCAACTTCAGATCTCTTATTAGAATTCATCACAACAAATAAAAGAAGTCATCAGTGACAGTATGCATATATATACTGCATCTAATAAGCAATATGTATTATGTTTTCTATGCTATTTTCAAGCTATCTTAGCAGTCTAGTTACATTTAACAAACAGAACAGCCACTTCATTCAGCCTGTGGTCTGGTGCACTTAGCCTTTTATCAGCCTCAAAATTGGAGATATACCACTATTTTTACAGAGCACTTTCTTTACATTTCCTTGATTTTTTTTCAAAAGTGTATTATAGAACAAGTCAAACCCAAGGTCAATGGCATCAAGGGGGACGCCTCTGCCACCAACAAGCTATTGAAGAAAATTATTTCAAACATTTGACCTTGCTGTGACCTTAACCCTGTCTGGATCGATTCCAAACGCTAATTAGTTCATCTGCCGGTTACAATGATAAGTCCATATACAGTTACTCCATTCTTAAACATTCAACCACCTGTTCTTGAGATATCATGTTAGCGAGAATCTTGGACCGACAAATGGACAGACGGATGGATAGATAGATGGAAAACCCGAAAACATAATGTCTCTTATAATTAATACATCATCCATTTTATTTTATTTAAGTTACTGTAAATTAGAGAACTGGGATAATTTTGTATATTACATTTACATAAAAATGGATTGTTTTCATTGAACAAACTTATGCAAAACAAACATGCTATTCTAGGAAAAAGATGGTGCATACAGTAAATAATAAGAAAGTGTGAACGTAAACCTTTCTAGTGTTTACATTTAATAAAAACAGAGCAGCAGCTTTTTTCCCTTCAAGTGACTGGTGGTTACCTTAAAACCGTCTACATACACACGCTTCCGTTTCTACCATGGCTGGCTTGACTGTAGTGGCAGGACTGTGATGCATGGGCACTGCTGCTGGATCAGGCATTCACAGGGAGAGCTGATGGAAGCTAAAAACCAAACTCTGGTTGAGAAATTTTACTTTCATCTGCTACTCAGTAGCTGTGGCAGTCACAATGATGTGCACATTAAAACATTTTTCATAACACCTCTGCCTGGGGAAGTAGTTCCTGTTTTCAAATTGTTTGCCAGGAATTTCTTGCCTTTTTCAGCATTTAAACTATGCCATTTTTTCTGTTTTCATCAATAATTTTGCACTATTGTTTTCTTTTGTGGTCTTTTTCATTTTCCTTTTCTGCTGCATTTTCATTTTCTCAAAGAACATTTTTGTTTTGTTCTGGGTTTTTTTGTGTAAAGACAGCAAGTAGAGGCCATCCGCATTGGATTTGCCTATAATAATCTCAACAAATCTTCAGCTAAAGTACATTTAACATGGCATACATTCAGCTTGTTCTTTATGTTGAGTGCAGGTTGTTTAGTCATTCTTCCTCCACTATTAGTAGTAGATTTATTTTTGATAAGTGTATATTAGTGACCTCTTTGATGGAGAAGATTACAGCATTAGAGGTGTGAATCCAGACTCTAGAGAGGGTTAGCAAGAGTGAGAACAGCATAGTTTCTGTAGGGGAAAGTCTGGATGCCTTAGGCGGAGTTAGCAATCCCCCAACTCCAGCAGTAGAAACCTCACAGCAGGTTGAATGGATGACAACTCAACAGCATAAACACAAAGCCAAAGCTGACACTAAAGCTCACCCACAGGAGCACCACTCCTCTCTGCTTCACGTGTCTCACAGGTTTGCTCCCCTCAGTGAAGCACCCGCTGAGAAACGTGAAAGAGCTCTGGTCATAGGAGACACTATCTTAAGGTATGTGAAATTAGCTAGGCCTTTAGGGGCACCAGCAGCTTTAGTTAGGTCACCGAACATAGCAGATAATCTTAGGGTCTTAGGCAAGCATAGGTTTTCAAAGGTAGTTTTTCCACATAGGAATTAATGATATATGCTTTCGTCAGTCAGAGGTTACTAAGAGTAACATTGTAGAGGTGTGTAAATTAGTGAAGGCGATGTCCGATGCAGTAATACGCTCTGGCCCCATCCCAATGCGGCGTGGCGATGTAGCTTACAGCAGGTTATGGTCGCTGAACTGCTGGATGTCCAGGTGGTGCTCTGAAAGTGGGCTTTATGGATAATTGGAGTACTTTTGAGGGCAAGGCTGGTGGAACAGTATCCATCCCACTTGGGAAGGTGCTGCTCTCATTTCTTGCAGCATAGCTCATAGTCTTAGAACGGCCCTAGTTAATTGGTGACAATCCAGAGCCAAGGCCTGGGAGAAGACAAGCAGGCTAAACCGACCCACTGCTAGCTGCACTGAGACATCAATTAGGTTCCACTATATTGAGACTGTGTCTGTTCCCTGAGCTAAAAAAAGCGTGGAAAAACGCAGATGCTACAAACCAAATGAGTATGCAGCATTAAATGAAGCTAGTCCTCCGGGATACAGTTATATACATCAGCCTCTTTTAACTGGCAGAGGAGGAGGTGTCGCAGTTATTTATAATAATCCAGGTGTCACACAAAAACCTGCACATAAATTCAACGCATTTGAAGTTCTTTATACTAATATAAAAATATGTAGTGACAAAAAATAAGTCTACCCAGTTGATTCCACAGATCCCCAGGGCCATATTTTGAATTCCTTTGTGAATTTGCAGATTTCATCTCAAACGTGGTTATTTCTTTAGACAAAGCGTTAATTGTTGGAGACATCAATATTCATATTGATAACTCGGAAGACCCTCTGAGAATAGTGGTTGTGTCCATTCTAGATTCAGTATGGGTTAATCAGAAAGTAATAGGACCCACTCATAGTTCAAAGAACCCACTCTTGATTTAATACTAACATTCAGATTAAATATAGAAAATACAGTCTCACTTCCACAGTCTGAAGCTATCTCAGATCATTACCTCATCTCATTTAAAATGTGTCTTTGTCATAATATATGCACCTTGCCATGCTACTGCGTCAAACGTACATTCAAGTCAGCTACTGCAAATAGTTTTATCAATAATCCCCCAGAGTTTAACTTTGATTGGATCACCATCTGAACCCACAGGACTTGATTAGGTGGCTGATGCTTAGATTCAATGTTTCTCTATACTGTAGATAATGTAGCTCCACTTAGAAGAAAATTTATTATTAATTAATTCTGGTATAACATTCACACATGCCCCTTAAAACAGACCACTCGAAAAATAGAATATAAATGGTGTCAAATTAAATTGGTAGTATTTCAAACAGCAAACAGTGCTGATAGATAAATGTATCTCTGCACCCTAATAGAAGATAACAAAAATAATCCTAGATTCTTACAGCAAAATTTACTTGGAATAAGACCACCACAGAAGCATGCACACCATGAATATAAAGTAATGAAAACTTCATGAAATTCAAAATATCAGGCAAAAAATTCTGAATATTAATTTAAACCCAGACAATCTGATAATTAACCATGTATATAACAATATAACCATATCAGATCGTCGATTAGAATGTTTTACTCCATTTAAAGATAAGGTATTTTTCATAACTCACTGTTGAAATTTTACACAGTTGAAATTTTAATAAAAAAATCTAGCAAATAAACTACTATACTAAATATATAATCCTCATAGGATTATAGACTGTGGGGGTCCAAGCACCTTCAGCAAAGATAAAGATTCCATGATGAACATAATTTTATTAAGTACGAAATGTCTGAAATTGTAAAAAAAAATATTGCCAAAAGCCATTTGGCTGAAGGCGGCCATGTTTTTGAAGTAATCCAATAGAAATTAGAATCTACTTACAGATTAGCAGGACAAATCAGAACACCAATATTCAGCTCAATCAGACTTTCAGTTCCTTTGAAACAGCTAAACAGCAAACTTTGCATACCTCCTCATAACATAGGCCTGAAGGTGCCTTTCAGGTTTCATGTTATAGATGTTTTAGTAAATCAAGTTCTGCCCCACTTGCTGTTTGCAGGTTTTTTGATAATTCTTGAATATTAGCCTCTGTAATTTGACACCAATTTTGGGAATAAAAAACAAAAAAGTCTAAGACTAGTTTAGCATATTATGCAAACTTTCATAAGTATGGCTAAATGGTCCAAAAGGCAATTTTTTGTGTTCAGCAAAAGGATTACTAGGAAAAAGAAATGTCACTATTAACCTTTTCCAGGGATATGCTTGTGTGGAAAAAACATGTACAGTGCCCTCCAGTGGCCAATTTGAGTGACTTGCATGGCTTATTAGTCCTGTATATGCATGTCAAGGTTTGTGTGAAACCATGTAAGCAATCATGAGTTAGAGCTGTATGTGTAAATTAGTCTCCACCTCAGAGGCATGGTGGCTATATTGTTTAGAAATATCAACAGGTTTTTGATTATTACAGAGGTTCAAACACACCTGTGGTTTGACATCAAGATTGCGATTCAAGTTTTATGACAGCAGGTCAGTGTTAACCCTGTTAAATGCCTGTTGAAAGCTGATTGGCCAATGGAGGCCATATTTTATAAGTAATCAGATCATCATCAAAGGTCCACTTGCAGATTAGCCCAGATAGGCACTCTACCAAGTTTCAGTTCAATAGTACTTATATGGTTCCTGAGAAACAATTCAATTTTTTTTAAAAATTCAATTCAATTTTTATTTGTATAGCGCTTTTAACAATGAACATTGTCTCAAAGCAGCTTTACAGAACATAAGAAACAAAAAGCATGCAAACAGAAACAAAAACATGCAAACAGTCCTAGATGTTAGACAAAATTATCCCTAGTGAACAAGCCTGAGGCGACTGAGGCGACTGTGGCAAGGAAAAACTCCCTTAGATGATATGAGGAAGAAACCTGGAGAGGAACCAGACTCAAAAGGGAACCCGTCCTCATTTGGGTGACACTGGAGAGTGTGATATGAACAATGTCCTTTCTGCATTTATTTATAGTCATGTAGAATTTTATGTGTATATTAATTTGGAGGTTGTTGTCTTCCTCAAAGTCCACATAGAGTTGGCAGCGTTGCTTTGAATACCCAAATCCTCACGAGGCAGAAACCAGCTGGAGCTGGTCCATCTCTGGATGCCTCAGGATCCTCGTAGGGTTGGCCTCTGTTTACTGGAGCTGGGACAATCTCTATGTGCCTCGGGATGGGTAGAAGAAGGGAAACAAGTGGAAAGGAATTAGCGTAGCTGCTGTTCATAATATTAGTAAGCCCTAAATCATAATGTGCAATTAATCAGATGTACTGAAGTACAAAGTTATGGTATGTATTAAGTGTGTGCCTGGATAAAGATATATGTCTTTAATCTACGTTTGAACTGGGAGACTGTGTCTGAGCCCCGAACACTGTCAGGAAGGCTATTCCAAAGTTTAGGAGCTAAATACGAAAACGCTCTACCCCCTTTTGTAGACTTTGATATTCTGGGAACTACCAGAAGTCCGGAGTTTTGAGATCTTAAGGAGCGTGGTGGATTGTGATGTGTTAGAAGACTGGCTAAACAGTTATCTGAACTTAGCCCAGCCTCGCCCCCTATGTACGAGCACGCCCTAAACATTGCATATGACCTCAGAATGGTTTCCTGTATACCTTTCAGGTTTTGTGCAAATTCATGCAACTAACCATGAGCTAAAGCTGTTTAAGTAAATTAGGCTCCACCTTATAAGAATAAATTAGCATGTGACTGTCATATTGTTTACAAATGTCAACATGTTTTTGTTAATTATTGAGGTTCACATTCTCCTGAGTAGTTTGACTGCAATTTTTTGAAGATAGGCCAAAAATCCTAGGACTAGTTTGCAAAAGTAGGTTTCACATATTATACAAATTGTCAAATTTAAGTGGGTGGCACTAAAAGTTCCAAAAGTCAGTTTTGCATGGATTGAGCAAGACAATCAAGCTAAAATGAAATTTATCTGTACACTTTATTCATAGAGCTATGCTTGGTTTTGTGGGAACAAATATGGGCCAATATGGGCCAGTGGCCAATTTGAATGAGTTTCATGATGATTGCTCAGTGTTAACCCTGTCAAATTCCTGCTTAAATCTGATTGGCTGATGGAAGTCATGTTTTTTAATTCATTATGTTATCGTAAAAATTTGTATATGCAGCACACCAAGTTTCAGCTTGATGCAACTTATGGTTCCCGAGAAAGAGTTATATAACCATAGCTTCACCCCTATGAATGACCACACCCCAAACTTTGTTTATTACTTTAGATTCTTGTCCGGTATAAGCCTTTCAAGTTTGGTGCAAATCCATTCCAGCAATCATGAGTTACAGCTATTTGAGTAAATTAGGCTCTGCCTCAATAGAATTGAGAAAACAACATGTTTCTGATAATTACTGAGGTTTACACTCTAAACTTGACTTGCTACTTGACTTGTAGCAGCCACATTGTTTACAAATGTTTGTGATAATTATTGAGGTTCACACTCTGCTGAGTAGTTTGACACCAAATATGTGACAATCTGGCAAAAGCTTAGGTCTAGTTCACAAATGTAGGTTTTGCAAATTATGCAAATTATTGTAAACTGGGGTGGGCGAGGCTAAATGATTCAAATGACAAATTTATATGGGTTGAGCCAAGGAATCCACACTAACAAGAAATTTCACTGTGGCTCTTATTTTCCAAGAGATATGCTCAATATGCTTGTTTAGATGCCTGCTGAAATTGTAATTCAGTGATGATTAAAAATACAGTTACAGATTAACAGATTGATGCAGTACACCAAATCTCAGCTCAGTTGGACTTTTGGATCCTGAGAAACAGCTATTTAACAGCTATTAACTCCAACCCCTATGAATATGAATAGCGTCTCCCATTGGCCAATTTGAGTGAGACTGCTACTAGTATGTCACTTCCTGAAACTACCTTTCAAGTTTCATGACAATAGCTTAATAGGAACCTTGTCAAATGCCTAAAACCTTATTGGCCAATGGCAGCCATGTTTTTTCAATAATTAGTGATCATGAAATTTCACTTATAGATTAGCATATAGACGAACCCTACCAAATTCCAGCTTGATCAGCCTTACAGTGCTTTGCAAACAGAAAGAATTTTCTATTTGAACTTAAACTCCACCGCCTAAATTTGATCACACCCAAACCATTGCAGACATCCTTAGAACCTTATATTGAATATATATTTCCAGTTTGGCTCAAATCCATATGACCAATCATGAATTACAGCAAGTGGTTTGAGTAAACCAGCTCTGCCTCCTTAGAATTGAATGACATGTGGTGGCTATATTGTTTATAAGTGTCAATATATTTTTTATAGTATAGTATTTTTTATAGTTTTATACTGAGGGTCACACTCTCCCGAGTAGTTGGACATCAATATTGTGAAGCTTGGCCAAAAAGTCTAGGACTAGATTGCAAAGGTAGTTTTTTGCATATTATGCAAATTATCGTAAATTTGATTGGGTGTGGCTAAATGGTGCAAAAGGCAATTTTCTATAGTTTTTCACAATAGAATCAAACAATAAAAGAAATTTCTTCCTACACCTTATTTTCCAAAAGATATGGTTGTTTATGTGTGGAAAAATACAAATAGTACCCCCCAGTGGCCAGTTTGAGTGGTATTGCATCAGTTATTAGTGGTTCAATACCTGAACCTACCATGCAAGTTTCATGACAATAGTTCAATGTTAACCCTGTCAAATGCCTGATGAACACTGGTGTTGGCCATGTTTTTTAGTTAATTAGGTCATCATCAAAAATCCACTTACAGATTAGCACATAGATGCAGCATACAACATTTCAAATCGATCAGACTTACAGTTCCTGAGAAAATGTTATCTGACCTTAGCCCCGCCGCCATATATGACCACTCCCAAAAAAAATCTAAAAAGAAGAAGAAGAAGAATCCTAACAATTATAATAGGGCTCCAGCACCTTTGGTGCTTGGACCCCTAATATTAATAATAAGAAAAACAATAGTGTTCCAGCACCTTTGGTGCTTGGACCCCTAAAATATGGTTCTTCAAGGGTTCAAGGGTATTTTGTGCAAAACTATATATTATTTACTTTTTTTTTAAGTCTAAACTACTTGAATATTTTAGGGTGCTAAGACATTCAAGTAGTATGGATGGAAAAAAAACGTAAATAATATATAGTTTTGCACAAAATATTTATACTAAACAATGGCAAACAGAAGGAAGAGAAAGTGAAAATAAAACTTAGCAGCTTAGTGGTGAAATGATGCAGCTATTCGTTTCCACCACTAGATGGCAGTATTTCGTGTTATTGCCTGCCATGATGTTATATTGTGCAGGTCTTAACACTAAGGAAGTGCTGCTAGTAACTGCCTTTACTTTACAAAACCGTCTGGGTTCATTTCACAGCTTAGTGAACAGCATCTCAGTATCAGCCTTGTATCCCTAGAAGAAGCTCAATAAAGACTTGCTAATTTACCTAATGAGATGAATCAGGGGAGGCAGAGGAGGGAAAATGCTCGAAAACACTGTATGTGATCACCAGTACATGTATTGAGAAAGTACTAATGGCATCTTAGACTTACACATTTTCACTAAGGCAACAAAACTATGACACACACTATTCTTTGGATGTCAATGGGATCCGGTTAATGAAGAATTAACTGTTAGTTTTAATACCCATTTTGCATATTACCATAAACCTTTTTGATTGCCCAATTTACATACCAATGTCAATCTTGGTATATTTTTTTAAATAAATGTAGAGCCCCTTTACTGCAATTATGACTGAAGGTACACTATTTGCATCTTTCCCAAAAGAACAATAAAAGAATAAGCAAAACTTTGTGTAATATCAGTTTCATATAGGCTAATGAACAAAACGTAATTCAAAAACAACTTCTTAGGAATAGAGGTGTAAAGTCCATTGGTACTGAGTAAGTAGGAGTAGGCTGGAACTCTGCATCATTTAGAATTTGGGATGCAGCACTTACTCCTCAACTGAGACTCATACTCATACTGGTGGGATGTACGCAGCTTTTTTCATATTTTTTCTTTTTTCCTGGTCTTAGTATGATTACATTAGAACATCATTCTCAGTTACAGTAATGATCCAGTCCCTCTGTAAGCCACTCATGCCTCAGGATTTCCTCAAAAGTTGGATGACATTCAGGGTCTAGATCCAGGCAACACATTATCAGATCACCGCAATGTGTGTGACCAGTAATGAAAGAGGATATAGGTTGAGATAGAAATTGAAAAAAAAAATCACTAGTTATGTTTAAAGTCATTTTGCTATACAAGATTTACAGCTTCATTAAACAGGTCAAAATTTAATGTTTCTGCATTTTCTCACTTCTAGACAGACCAGGACATAAGTGGAAGTACCCATCATTAATGCCATCCTTGGATTTAAAAGGGAAGTCTCCACAGACCACGTTAAACAGACTCCATGTGGTACAAGACTCCATGATGGCCCTCATAATCCAATGCAAGTATCCAATCAGGGGGCCAGAAAGCCAGAGTGCCTAGAGTAAAAGTGCACCATCAGCATTATCACAAAAAATGGTTCTCCACCGTGTACCCTTTGATTCTGTGCCATATCTATTGTGTAATTACCTGAATATTCACTGTAGGGGGTGTCCTTCAGCAAGTTGCTGAAGCCTGTCAGCTTAACGTATAATCTGTTAGTATTGATATTGCAGGTTCTTCACCATGATGTCATGGTATTAAAAAAAAAGCACCCTGTACCACATGCAGCATGATATCGTGGGTCAGTGGTTCAGAGAGTTGACCTCTGTGAAGATTTCAGAAATTCTGGTCTATGAAATGGTTGTTATTTGGACCTTATTGCTTCTCTGAAGTATCTCAGAAGTAAAGTAAGCTTACACACAGTGGTGGGAATTTGTTGAAGGAATCTTTGGACACATTTAATGGCAACCTGTATACAAAACTTAATTAGTAAGATATAAAAGCAGTAATTTTACTAATTAGTATAATCAATCATTCAATCAATCAATCAATCAATCAGTGTTTATTTATAAAGCACATTTAAAAACAACAAGGGTTGACCAAAGTGCTGTAAAAAGAATAAAACTATAAAAAATACAAAAAGTAAAACTAGAAGAAAAACAAAACAGACAACGAAGTAAAGCAAATACAGTAGTAAAACCATGATCAAACCAATGTTCATGGAATATTGAAGGCCACAGAGAATAAATAGGTCTTCAGAGCAGACTTGAAAACTGAAACAGAAGGGGCTAATCTAATATGGAGAGGTAGACTGTTCCAGAGTTTTGGACCGGCGAGTCCCCATAAGAAGTCTGGCAGCTACGTTTTGTACCAGCTGTAAACGAGAAAGAGAAGACTGAGAGACACCATAATAAAGCAAGTTGCAATAATCTAAACGAGCTATTATGAAAGCATGAATCGCAGTTTGAAAGTTGCTCTTAGATAAAAAGGGTTTTACTTTTAGTGAGAAGGCCAAGGTGAAAAAAGCATGACTTTACAATGGTACTAATCTGTTTATCAAATTTTAGGTTGTGATCAAACAGAACACCCAGGTTTCTAGTGCAGTGAGTTTCATATGGAGCAAGAGAACCAAAGTCAATAATTAGAACAATTCTATAGCCACCATATTAGGTGTCAGCAAATGGAGGCTCCTTAATAATTATCCGAAAGATGCTGACAGTTGGAAAGAATATGGCTGCTGCATGCCAATCAAGGTGGGGCTTTATTTATTAAGACTCAGGACTTGAACATGAAATGCATGTTCAGGACAAGGAAGTCTGCAAATAACTGTTTCTCATAATCTATAGTCCAATCAAGTTCAACTTTGGTAGACTGTATTAGTGTGATAAGCTCTAATTTGGAAAACAATGGAGATGGTTCCCTAAGAGGGTTAGAATCACCGCTTGTGACTATATTTCTTGGTACTGTGGTTGAGAAGACATAGACTCACTTATTTCTCAGTTGTAAATTTAAATCCTGTAAAACAGTAGGGTGTTTGGGACAGCCTTGCAGCCCACATTAAACAGTAAAGAAAACAGCCAGTTGACACACTGAATTGCTAATCAGTGCACTAAAATTAACACGAGTCTATAGATCATTTCTTAAAAGTCCCTCAGTCCATACTATAACCTTTCACAACCAAGTGACAACTTCAAATGAAGGTCTTCAACTTCAACTTCAAATGATGAAAACAGTATAGTTAGAAACAGGAAGTCATTTCAGTGACTCAAGTCTTTGTTTTGTGAAAGTTTTTTCAGATAATAAAAGTTTACAGATTCCTTCCAAAAGGCAATTACACATCTGGTTTGCCCAGGTGTGCACCCTGATCATGCCAATGACTAAAGGGACTGATAAATAGCTAATAATTGCTGCTGTAATGTGTTATTTATAAAATGCTTATATGTTTAATAATCCAGAACAACAGACAAATTTCTACAGCAGGCAATACATTCAAGATATTTAAGATATGCTACACGTTGCACAGACACACCAAATGTGGTTCTAGGAACACTGTATAACCAACAGGGGCAGAACATTCCCTGAGTAGACCCCTGGTTCTGTTGTATGTTTGGTTGCAAAGCATTCCAACCGTAGCCACTGCTATTAACTGCAGGGTTACTTAGAATTCTTTCGAGGTGGGAAAAGGCTGCTTAGGGCCCGACACATATGGCGGACCCAGTCTGTGGACCTTCAGAGCATGTCGGAGCATTGGTTTGGCCCTTGGTAACCTAGTCTATTGGTCCCATGTTGCTGGTCCACTTTGTTCTTTTAGGTTTGGTCACAGCCCCAAACAGCAGCCCATTATGCAGGGCAGACTTTGCAGGGTTGCTTTGTATGTTTCTGCCGGTGTGGTCTGTACAAACCAGATTGATTGAGAGCTTACCTACCTCCTGGGCCATGTCCCCTGCTGTCAGAACTGAGGCTTCAGTTAACTCTATAGAAGCTGAGACCAGCCTCTACCGATTGAAGCAGCCAAGGCTGGAGCAGTGCTTTAGGTGTTTCTTTGGATTTTTGTATAGGGAGTCTCTGAGCCAAAGATAGCAGGGCAGTAGGCACACAGCTGGTGGCTGTCCTCAAGCTCCAGGAAATTCAGACACTGGCAGGTCAGGCTGAACACAGCACAGTCGATGGAGGGGGACACACGCTCCTGCCCTGTTAGCTCCAATATATCCAGTGGGTATCACAGAAACAGAGGGAACACAGGATCCTAGTCAGTAACCCGGAGCAACTGAGGGAGCGGCTTGCCTGGGGTTTGGTTGGCGGTAATGGAGAGATCCTGCTGAACAACAACAACGGTCCAGCTATTCTAGACATAGTGGGGTGTAAGGTAACACTCTAAGCTGGCAAGTCACAGACTCAGAGGTGCATTGGTACACAAGATGAATTACAGAATAGGAAAGAGAAGATGTGGCATGAAAATATTTATAGCAAATACTATGTCATGCCATGATTTTATTGAAGATTTCTGAAGAACATGCGTACACACAAGTTGTTGTTCTTCTTCTTTCGGGCTGTTCCCGTTAGGGGTTGCCACAGTGGATCATTGGTCCGTGTATTTGATTTGGCACAGTTTTTATGCCGGATGCCCTTCCTGATGCAACCCTCCCCAATTTTATCCGGGCTTGGGACTGGCACTGGTAGCACACTTTTATGCGTGCACACAAGTACTAGAAATGTATTTACAGCTTGCACACTCTGCATCTACCAGGGATAACCATTGAGCAATACAGTGATCATTTTGATTATTTCTATCACTTACCCAAATACTAATGAAGCCTGTATGTAAATGTGGCCTTCTTAGTTACTCACTTGCTAATAAAACTTTATATGGTGCAAATCTAACCATTTTTGACCTGGCTGAATTTAATTTAATTCAATTCAATTCAATTTTTATAGGATTTTTAAAAATGGACATTGTCACAAGCTTCACAGACCTGTGCTGACAAATCTTTATTTCTATGTCTGCTAAAACTCAATATATCTTAGTGGCCTTTTTGTGCTCACAGTCCTCTTGCATGCCATGCACCTCCCTCACCTATGTCTTTCAACAGTTAATTTTTCCTTAATTATGAGTTACCCAGCTACACAACACTGTATATACCTTATGTGATTATGAAATGTTCAGAATAGTTTTTGATCAAATGATGGATTCTAACATACCCTCTGGGTAAGAGTCCTGCGCTAGAGTAGGAAGATGGAGAGCAGGGATCTCACCAGTCATTAGGCCACATTCTGAGCCCTGAAACTCAGATTTCTCTTCATATCTACTTCATATCTACATAGCACTAGATGTGCTGCACTGGGTCAGCATTATCATTTGTATGAGCTGCTTTGACTGTGCAGCTGGTAAAGGTTTAGCAGACATTTAGACTCTTTTCCCTTCTCTTAGTGCAGTTTCTCAGACAACTCCAAGACAGACACATAAAGAAAATTTGTGATGAAGACAATTCTTTGCATTTAAAATCTCCACACAATTTCACAAATATTAATAATCTTATTTACCCTACTAAGCCATTGCTTCAAGGTCTTTGTGATGCTGTAGCGGAAGGTGAAGACTGCTCTAGTGATGGTCTCACAGAAAACAAGGAGTTGAGCAGACAGCCCAGACTGGGCTAGCCTGCTGGCCTGACAGAACGTGAATATCTAAGACAGACAGAGTTATTTACTGTCAGTACATTGGTTCACCCCTAAACGATCCATGCCCCTGAAAATGAGAAAAAGACTAATTTCAATCTTGAAATTTGGTCCCTGTGGTCAGATACAGCACACATTCGTAAACCTCATTTCTCTCAATAGCTTCCCACGTAGTTGATTTTTCAAATGGCAAACTGAGAATAATGTGTCAGAAGCAAGTACGGAAAAACACCACACACACACACACACACACACACACCAATACAAACACAAAAAACATCTCATGTCCAATCAGATCAAATTTACTATATGACCCCCCAGCTCCACTTGTGCCACCATATAGCAGATATACAGTCGTGGAAAAAGGAAAATACATCTCCTTCAATTTTCTTTTTATTTATCTGGAGCTAAATAACAATTGTCTGGTCCTCAACAACGTCTACAAACAAACGAATAACCTCAGGTGAGGATTACTTTCCCAAAAAGTAATCGAACATTCAGAAGCCAGGTGGTAAAAAATAAGTACACCCTTCCTCACAATCATTAAAAAAGTTATTAGCAGCCAGGTGTTACTAATGAAATGCACAAGATTAGTTAATCTTCAAGAAGTGTGACTACCTCTATAAAAGCATAACTTTTGGCAGTTTGGTGTGCCCAGATGTGTTTCTACATCATGCCAAGAAGAAAAGACATCAGCCATGACCTCAAAGAAGCAATTGTTGCTGCTCATCAATCTGGGAAAGGTTATAAGGCCATCTCCAAACAATTTGAAATTCATTATTCTACAGTGAGAAGGATTGTTTACAAAGGAGAGCCTTCAAGACAGTTGCCAATCCTCCCAGGAGTGGGCGTCCCAGCAAATCTAGTCCAAGGTCAGACTGTTAAATGCTCTGAAATATAAAGAAAAACCCAAGAGCTACATCATGTGAACTACGGGCCTCTGTAAGCTCATTAAATGTTTATGTTTATGACAGCACAATCAGAAAAAGACTGAACAATTATGGTTTTCATGGAAGGGTGGCTAAGAAAAAGCCCCTTCTCTCCAAAAAGAAGAGACTTAGGTTTGCAAAATTGCATCTGAACAAACCACAAATGTTCTGGAACTATATCCTTTGGACTGCTGAGACTAAGGTGAAGTTTGGTCATCATGCACAGTGCCATGTTTAGTGAAAACCAAACACAGCGTATCACCAGAAACACCTCATACCAGCTTTGAAGCATGGTGGTGGAGGGGTGATGATTTGGGCTTGTTTTGCAGTCACAGGACCTGGGAAACTTGCAGTCATTGAGACAACAATGAACTCCACTTTATACCAGAATATTCATGAGACAAATGTGAGGCCATCTGTCCAGCAGCTTAAGCTGGGCCGAAACTGGGTCATGCAACAGGACAATGATCCCAAGCACAGCAGCAAATCGACATCTGAATGATTACAGAAGCAAAAAATCAAGGTGTTGGAATGGTCAAGTTAAGGTCCAGACTTCAATCCCACTGAGACGCTGTGGCAGGATCATGCATAAATGAGATGTGCATAAACAATTGCCCACAAACATCAATGAACAGAAGCAATGCTGTAAAGAAGAGTGGACCAAAATTTCTCCAAAACAATGTGAGAGACTGATAAACTCCTACAGAAAATATTTACTATATTAGTTATTGTTGCTAAAGGTGGTTCTACATCTCACTGAATTATAGGGTGTACTTATTTTTTTCCCCACCTTGTTTCCGAATATTGGTTTACTTTTTGGGGAAAAATGACTACATGTTGAAATCTGTTGTGTTTTTTTTTTGTAACCTTAAGTTATTTGCTTATAGAAATTGGTGAGGACCACACAATTGTTATTTTGGCCCTGATAACTAGAAACATTTTCCCATGATTATATGCTGCATAGGTCAGTCCTCTGGAGGCCTGCGATAAAAGACCACATATGCAAGTGAGGACCAGGTTCATGATATTAGAATATAACAAAATTAATCATGGCCAAATCACATTAGCTCTCTGGATAGGCTTTCACTGATGTGCAGGGATGCCAGGTCTCAGCAAAATTTCCATCCATCTCAAAAGCGGCATAGACCTGAAACTACTTTAAAAAAAAATTCAGGCACTGGAAAGGAAGATGCATTTTTCTTCTTTTTTCCAACTATTTGTGTGAAACACTGTGCCTTAACATCTGTGGTCATGAAGTCATTTGAAGGACTAGTGTTGACCCACCTGAAGAACATCACTGGACCCTTACTAGACCCCCTTCAGTTTGCCTACAGAGCAAACAGGTCAGTGGATGATGCAGTCAGCATGGGATTACATTACACCCTGCAACACCTTGACAGACCAGGGACTTATGCAAGGATCCTGATTGTGGACTTCAGCTTGGCTTTCAACACCATCATCCCAGATCTCCTCCTGATCAAACTAACACAGCTGTCTGTGCCCATCTCCATCTGTCAGTGGATCACCAACTTCCTGACAGACAGGCAGCAGCTAGTGAGGCTGGGAAAATTCACATCTAGCACCTGCTCAGTCAGCACTGGCACGCCTCATGGCTGTGTGCTCTCCCCACTACTATTCTCCCTCTACACAAATGACTGCACCCCCTCAGACACCTCCGTTAAGCTCCTGAGGTTTGCAGATGACACCACAGTCACTGGCCTCATCCAGGACAGTCTGCATACAGAAGGGAGGTTGAGCAGCTGGCTGTCTGGTGCAGTCAAAACAACCTGGAGCTGAACACACTCAAAACAGTGGAGATGATAGTGGACTTCAGGAGGTACCCCTCAGCACTGCCCCCACTCACCAACCTGGACAGCACTGTCTCCACCGTGAAATCCTTCAGGTTCCTGGGATCTACCAGCTCACAGGACCTGAAGTGGGAGACCCACATAGACTCCATCTTGAAAAAGGCCCAGCAGAGATTGTACTTCCTTCGCCAACTGAGAAAGTTCAACCTGCCACAGGAGCTACTGACCCAGTTCTACTCATCTGTAATCGAGTCTGTTCTGTGCACCTCAATTACTGTCTGGTTTGGTTCAGCTACCAAATCAGATATAAGAAGACTTCAATGGACAGTCCGAACAGATGAGAGGATTATTGGTGCTCCCCTGCCCACCCTACAGGACCTATACTTATCCAGAGTGAAGAAACGGGCAGGTAAAATCATTTCAGACACCTTGCACCCAGGCCACAATCTCTTTGAACTGTTGCCCTCCGGCCGGCGCCTCAGAGCACTGACCACTTGAACAACCAGGCACAAGAACAGCTTTTTCCCACAAGCCATTTCCCTCATGAACAGTTAACTACTTCTAGGTCCTTCTTATTGTATTATCTCTCTGTGGATAAAATTTTTTTCACAATATGTAAATTCATTCTTTACTATATTACCTTTACACATATCCTTAATGTTTCTGCCATTGCCTTCACCTTGCACATAGCTGTATTATACCTGTACATATATCTATTCCGTTTAAGCCTATTGTGTCTACCGTACAGTGTTATATATTCTCTCATATTATTATTTGTAAATTTTATTATTATACAGTCAGGTCCAGAAGTATTTGGACAATGACAGAGTTTTTGTGATTTTGCCTTTATACACCACCACAATGGATTTGAAATAAAACAATCAAGATGTGATCGAAGTGTAGACTTTCAGCTTTATTTTAAGAGGTTCCACAAAAATATGGCATTTACCATTTAGGAATTACAGCCATTTTCAACAAAGCACCTCCATTTTCAGGGGCTCAAAGGTATTTGGACAAAGTGACATAATTGTAAATATAACCATAATTTTAATACTTGGATGTAAATCCTTTGCAGTCAATGAATGCCTGAAGTCTGGAGCCCATGTTCTCAAAACTCAAATTCTGAGTTTCCTCCCTGGAGATGCTTTGCCAGGCCTTCACTGCAGCCACCTTCAGTTGCTGCTTGTTTGTGGGTCTTTCTGCCTTTAGTCTTGTCTTCAGTAAGTGAAAAACATGCTCTATTGGGTTGAGATCAGGCGACTGACTTGGCCATTGAAGAATATTCCATTTCTTTGCCTTCAAAAAGGTTTGAGTTGCATTCGCAGTATGTTTAGGGTCATTATCCACCTGCACTGTGAAGCGGCATCCTATCAGTTTTGTAGCATTTGGCTGAATGTGAGCAGAGAGTATAGCCCTATACACCTCAGAATTCATCTTGCTACAGTCACATCATTAATAAACACCAGCAGTCACGTCATCAATAAACACCAGTGAGCCCGTTCCATTGGCAGCCATACATGCCCATGCCATAACACTGCCTCCACCATGTTTGACACATGATGTGGTATACTTTGGATCATGAGCTGTTCCTTTCTTTCACCATACTTTTCTCTTCCCATCATTCTGGTATAATCTTGGTTTCATCAGTCCAAAGAATCTTATTCCAGAACATGGGAGGCTTTTTTAGATGTTTTCTGGCAAAGTCTAATCTGGCTTTCCTGTTCTTGAATATTACCAGTGGTTTGCACCTTGTTGTAAACCCTCTGTATTTACATTCGTGAAGGCGTCTCTTGATTGTAGATTTTGACAATGATACGCCTACCTTCTCCAGAGTATTCTTGACTTCAGTTGATGTTGTGAAGGCGTTTTTCTTCACCAAGGAAAGGATTCTGCAATCCACCATTTTAGTTGTCTACCGTGGTCTTCCAGGCCTTTCGATCTTATTGAGCTCACCAGTGCTTTCTTTGTTTTTAAGAATGTACCCAACTGTTGATTTGGCCACACCTAATGTTTTTGCTATCTCTCTTATCTCTCTTATAGATTTATGTTGTTTTTTCAGACTAGTGATGGCCTCCTTTACTTGCATTGAGATCTCCTTGGACATCACATTGGTAGCTCTAGTTGAGCAGCTGCCAAATGCCAACTCAATACCTGATATCAACTCCAGACCTTTTATCTGCTTCATTTGTCTTGAAGTAACGAGGGAATGGACCGCACCTGGTCAATTAACTTCTTGTCAGTCAATTGTCCAAATACCTTTGAGCCCCTGAAAATGGAAGTACTTTGCTTAAAATGGCTGTAATTCCTAAATGGTAAATGCCATATTTTTGAGGAACCTGTGATTCGATTTTAGTGACAAAGGGAGCCGTCTGCACTGGCCTACCTAACCCCTTTGGTGTTTAGGACTTTTAATGTTATAAGTGAAATGGTCAAATTTATGAACAGGCTGATTGACAGTATAATTCTAAAATGTTGATGTGGCAATGTCACAGTAATGTGACATTGCTAACCACTAAGCCACCATATCCCCATGAAGAAACGTGAAGGAAGAAAATAAATTCTGCGACTCAGTTTGCTAAAAACTGTGACTCACGAATCTGCTAAAAAAAAAACTGTGTCTCTATCTGCTGAACACATTTTACTACTCATCTGTGTTTCAGTGTTTCACCTGTAGAGGTAGTTTGTGCTTTCACCTTTTTAAGTAAGTAAAAAAATACTTTAAAAACATTTAGTTGTATTGTAGTAGAAATGTTGTTTCTGAAATGTGTGTTTTGCTAGTTAGATTAGTTAACTGAAGAAAGTCAGTGCACAAATAGTTCCAGTTAATTAGCTTGTTCTGCTTTTTTTGTGTGTTTTTCTGCTGCAGATAGAAATAAACGCTTCTTCACGATCTTCCTATGTTAGCTACAAATTTAGCCACATGAATTGCATTTTCTATTCTTGTCACACCACAAGGTGGCCCCCTGTGACTGTCTGTTACATAAACCTTTTCACCAAATTATAGTGTGCTTGTGCTTACCCGAACCGTTTCCCCTGCCTGATTTGCACACAGTTTTAATGAGCGCTAAGCGTCCTGGCATGTTGGCACATTTGCACCTAGTTCATTAGCCACTAGCTAGGCATAAGGACTTGATCTCAGGCTGTAAATTTCAACTTAGTCTAATGTTATATTTAAAAGCTTATAACAGACAATGACTCAATTGTCATTAAAAGCATATTGTTAGTTTATTATCTGTAACAAAGAAATTGTGTAACATTTCATTTCACAGACCACACACACACACACACAAACAAAAGAATTGGCCTTGCCGTTTTCCAATTACTATATACTATATAGACTATATCCCCTCCAAAAGAATTGGAAAAGGGCAAGGTAATTTCTTTTGTTTTTATACACAGAAGACATTTGGGTTTGAAATCAAAAGATGAATATGAGACAATAGATCATAATTTCACCTTCAATTCTTGATATTCACATCCAGATGTGTTAAACAACTTAGAATATGGCTCTTTTGGTGGCAGATCACACAATTTTTAGGTGAGCAAAAGTATTGGAACAGGTGTAAAATAGTTGTAAAGTAAATTGAAGTTAATAGCACTTCATTTTTGTTGCATATCCCTTGCAATAACTGCATCAAGCTGGTGACCAGCTGACATCACCAAACTGTTCCATTACTCTTTTCCCGGCTTGTACCGCAGCTTCTTTCAGTTGTTGTTTGTTTTGGGTGGGGGGGCGTTCCCTTCAGTCTCCTCTTTAGGAGGTGAAATGCATGCTCAATAAGGTCTGGATCTTGACTTGGCCAGTTTAAAACCTTCCACTTTTTTCCCCTGTTGAAGTCCTTTGTTGTGTTTGCAGTGTGTTTTGGGTCATTGTCTTGCTGCATGAAGTTCCTCCCAATTAGATTGGATGCATTTCTCTGTAAAGACAGAATGTTTCTGTAGACTTCTGAATTCATTCTGCTGCTACCGTCATGAGTTACATCATCAATAAAGATTAGTGAGCCCTTTCCAGAAGCAGCCAAGCAAGCCCAAGCCATGACACTACCTCCACCTTGCTTGACTGATGAGCTCAAATGTTTTGGATCATGAGTAGATCCTGTCTTTCTCCACACTTTGGCCTTTCCATCACTTTGGTGGAGGTTAATCTTGGTTCCATCACTTTTGTGACTCATCTCTGTATTTCTTTGTGAATTGTAATCTGGCCTTCCAATTCTTACTGCTGATGAATGGTTTGCATCTTGTGCTATGGCCTCTACACTTCTGCTCCCGAAGTCTTCTATGAAGGGTGGATTGTGATAAATTCACCCCTGCCCTGTGGAGGTTGTTGGTGATGTCACTAACTGTTGTTTTTGGATTTTTCTTCAAAGCTCTTACAATGTTTCTCTCATCAACTGCTGTTGTTTTCCTTGACCAACCTCTGTAATATCTGGATGTTAGTACACAAGTGCTTCTTCCTTCTTCTTTTCTCAGCTTTTCCTTCTTTTCTCAGGTGTTTTTCTCCCATAGACAGCTCTCTGGTCTTCATGTTGGTTTATCCTATTTAAGAACAAATGCAGTCTTTACAGGCAAAACACAGGACTCAAACCAAGAGTAGACATTCAAAGATATTAATTGTTTAAACAATAAATCAATCTAACAAGGCACACCTGGGCAACAAGAAACATCAGTGAGTTAGATGTTCCAGTATTTCTGATCACTTGAAAAATGGGTGGATTCAAACAAAAGGTGCAATGTTCTAAGTTGTCAGGAAACGAAAGGTGAAATTCTGATCTATCATATCATATTCATCTTATCTATCATTTTGTTCATCTCAAATCCAAATGTTTCCAGTCTATAGCAAAAACAAAAGAATTGACCTTGCCGTTCCAATACTTTCGGAGGGGACTGTATATATTAAAAAAAATCAATCAGCAGTATTTTAAAGTCTCAGGCCAGCCTGCATGGCTTAAAATCCTGTATAAGAAAGGCTCCTAGTTTGCAGGTATTCCCTCACAATGACATGCCATGGTTTGGAATTCTTCTATGTCAAAGCAAACCCGTGATCCTTCCCACAGACTAGCCCTGAATCAGTCCTGGGTCCTGAATTGGACTCAAGTAGTTGGGCCAAGTCTGAAAAGGCACTTAGTAATCTGCAATGCATTCTCATTAATACATTTGTGCCCTGCTTTACAGAGTCTCCTGCTTCTGAGAACTTGATTGAAAAACCATCAGTGTTGCAGACATCTTCTGATGTGAGACCAGGCCAGAAGAGGAAAACTGCATGGAGCATCTGCTTGGCTGCTGCTGATGAAGCACACTGCAAAAATGTTTAGGTGAAACATTGAGCTCTACTACATAGAAGATGCCCCCCACTTTTCTGATTTCTGTTATATTCACCTTAAGAGAGTATATAAATGTGTGAGTATATAAAGGTGCACTGGTAAGTCTTAGGCTGACATATGTAACAATAAATTTAGAGAAAGAAGAAGACAAAATTCTGGTTCTACTTGTACAAAAGGCTTTATGAGTGTGGTTTTAAAAAGTGTCTGTTTCTATTGGTTCAAAGTCTATTTTAGAATAGATTTATATAGAATTACATTGTCTCAAAGCCACTTTCAGATCATCAACTAGGGCTGTAGTCAAGACCACCAATAGGCATTGCCACAAAGCAGCTTCACAGAAATCCTGATGTAGATTTAGATCCCTAATGAGCAAGGAGGCAATACACTGGCAAGAAAAACTCCCTGAGACAATATGAGGAAGAAACTTTGAGAGGAACCAGACTCAAAAGGGAACCTATCCTTTTCAGGGTGATACTTGATGGTGGGATTACTCTGTCATTATTATCTTATCATTCACCTGGAAAAGTTGATGTAGTGCTAACTTTTCTAGGTTAAAGATACATACTAAAGGTACAAACTGTGTATCCTTGATAGTTCCACCCCAGCAACATGAACTGTGCCATAATTAGCTTAACATTTTCCGAAAGTGATGTCAATCTTTAATGCAGACATATTTTCTCATTAACAACACACTTTACTGTGTCACACAGAAAAACTGCAGAGAAATACCATGCTACTGGGAAAACCAGTCAGGCGGTTGCCAAACACAGGATTATGCCTTTGAGCACAAGAAGGCACGGTCCATTGGAATGTGTACTGTTCTCCCAGCCGAAGGTAAAAATCCAAGTAGCGATTACCTAAATCTCTATATTTCTCAATGTTCTAAATGAACTGTATGACCTGCATATATATTTGTTTGTAGGTCACCTTTCTCATGTGGGAGAGGAAGCATCTGGTGCCTCTCAGAGTACACTACCAAGCTCCAGGATAGGTAGTGTTTCTTGCGTCTGATAGTTGTTTTTCATGATACACTGAAATGTTTGTTAGATCCAATGTGACTCTTGCACAAATGATGAGATCGACTTTGTTATCAAAGCCTTGGAGAAGCTTACGCTGAAGGACACTGTAAAGATCCATTTAAAAACAGCTGGCATGTTGGCAGATATATATATAAAATCACTTCCGTAATACATAACTAAACAGTGCTCGTCATACTTTTATGGTTGCACTTCAGTAGAATGACACACATCAGTGAAACTGGCCCTGAGAAAGAAACCATTCAAAGCTTCACAAAGCCAGCAGCTATCACTACTAAGTGTGGTGCACCATGAGATATAAGACTTAGCCTTTTAGGCTTTTTTCCAGACCCAGGGCTGTTTGTTCTGAGAGTTCAGTATGTTTGATCGAGTGTGAGAGCTGTTTCTAGCGAACTGACACCTGGTCCTCTTGAAAATGGTCTGGAACTCACTCCAACCAAACACAGGTGTGTTTGACATCATGTGTGGATGCTCTCAGTGCTGCATGCCATGGAAGATAATTGGTTCACGTTACTTCCTGTTTCAAAGTTCTTGAAAGGGTAGTTACGGATGCCTTATCAATATATGGACCAAAGAAGGAATTCAAATGCAAATGGCCACAACTCGAAAACTGTTTTTATATACAGTATATGCAAGGCATTTCAACTCAAAGGCTGCACTCAAGCAGTTGATCACTTTTGAGCTAAAGTAAAAAAAAAAAAAATCCATCAACAGTATTTGAAAGTCTAAAAAAAATCTTATTTAAGTGTACAACAGCTCCTTGTTTAGAGGTACTCCCACACGATGACATGCCATGCATTCAAAAAGTGCCGCTCTTCACGGCTTGACTGTTGGAACTAAAGGAAAAGACAATGATAGATTGAATGCAAACCCTTGTGCACAAAAGTGACATGGAATTGTGCGATTGATCCAAGTTCTATATCAAAGCAAACCTGTGTTCTGTGTAAAAAATCAGCTGAAGCAAGGAGATGTCAGCTTCTTTTTGTTTAACAATAATCTCAGACATTGCTGCAGCTGTTGTCCACCTTATTCTCAGTTTACATCTTTTGAATTTATGCTGTAAGCTGTCAGTCAATAGGGGAACATTATGCTCTCACCCAAGAATAAATATTTGCTAGTGGGCAAGCCTGTCTTAAGCGTAGGAGGGGACATAGTGGGGAACAAGACACTGCCAGTGTCCAAACTTCAGATAATAAAAACTTTGTCAGCTGTGTTTAAGCTGTAAGGAAAAACCTATCATGAATACTAACCTATTATCACTAAAATGTATTTGTAATGGTCTCATCAAATTTCAGTTTGAAAACGTGCCTGTGGACCACCTGAAAGGGATTGTTGTCCTAGACACAACCATATTCTAACAAGATAGACTCAGAGGCAGAGTTAGGATCCATGGGCAAAAAAGGTTTATTTGGCATCATAATCCCAATCCACAAATTTTAAGGGAGGTAGAAAGTCAGCACACAATCAGGAATAGCAAACACGGCCAGAAGACAATCCAAAAAATAAACGAATATAAACACGGCAAGGGTCAAAACAAGGCAAGGCAGTCAGATACAGTGGATATAAAAAGTCTACCCACCCCTTATAAAACTGCTTTCTGTAAAAGATGAAACCAAGATCAATCATCAGTCAGGTCATGTTCCACCTTTAATGTAATATAGTAACCGGCAAAATTCAAGTGAAAATAAATATAAATGTTTTAGAAAAAAGAAAAAGAAAAACTTACAATAACCTGGTTGCATAAATATGCACACCCCTTAACTAATACTTTGTTAAAGCACTTTTTGCTTGTACAAGTACTCATTAGCATGCTGACTGCAAACACAATGAAAGGGCAAATATATTAGCTATATCCCTAGCAAGCTAGAATGAGGTATTAGCTAGCCTAAAAAATTAAAATCCAAATACATTACCCTGAGTGTGAGACCAATCATATGTCAAACAATAAAGCAAATGTCTCGTAGCTTCAATTACCAGCTTCTGAATGTGAAAACGATTCATGTCAACCACCGATTCTTTCCAAGAGGGAATTTTCGGAGTTTTCTGACGGCCCTGATTTCTGTGAAAATATAGGACCAAAACATGCCATGTGTCTAATAAAAAATAAAATCTTTGAGTGAATTACAGCTGATAAATTGCACCACCCGTTTTAGCTTATTAAAAAGATTAGGTAGACATTGTGCTAATCTTTAACATGAACACAGTTACATGCTAATGCTTCCTACCAAGTGTTAGATATTTTGTCTAGTAAACGAAATCGAGTTGGGATAATGGGAAATTTTCCCTCCTTGTGAAATTCACTGTGTCATGAATAAGGTTAAAGTACAAGCTAGCTAGTTAGGATTTCTACCTAGCTAGATAGTTAGCAAACTATGATTTACTGATCCAGTGTAGCTAATGTATACTGTTGTTTAAAAATAAATGGAGAATGGAACCAATTAAGTCTGTATACCTGGTTCTTCCCAAGTACCCCTGAAATACCCAAATTGCATTGCGGCTTACAGAGCAACCATGTGTTTTAGTATGTTACAGGGATTTATTGCTGTAAATTTAATTTGCTGCAATTATTAACAGTGTGGGATTTGAGAGTCCTTAATAATGTGCATATACTAATAAAAATATCATCCATGCCGTCTCTCTTTGTGGTCTAAGCCAAGCATTAAGTAAAATTCTGTCATCTAGGCCATTAGTCAGAACCCAGCAATTGTTAACCATGTAGATATATTCAAAATAAGATCAACTGTGATTTTTTATTTCATAATAATGAGATGCGAATGGGGATTTTTTTTTTCTTGCATAACCATGATAGCAATGATACAGATCCCCGCTGGTGACTTCCCAATGCTAAATGATCTCCCATGGCTTACTATTAACTTATGGTCATGCATTAAGATGAAGACTTTGGGGGCATGGTGGCTTAGTGGCTTAGTGGTTAGCATGTTTACCTGGCACCTCTGGGGTTGGGGGTTTGATTCATATTGTGAATCAAATGAATTCATATTCTTTTGCACATTTGGTTGCAATAAATCTGTTTGCACTCATATGCACTTTTGCACCCAAGTTCTGCCCCAACTCAGTTATGTACACTGTATCTGTTGCAGTAAATAAGCATTTCAAAATATATAAGTGAAGTGTTAAGTGAAGTGTCTTTTCTGTGAAGTGCTTACTCTAATAAAAGAAAGAATTCTGTCGTGTTGTGTGCACTGGTTCAATGTGTATATATATATATGTCGAGGGCATGACCATATATATGTATATGGTCATGCCCTCGACTCGTGCCTCACAAGCCCAGGGGCTGGCCCTGTTGGCAAACCTTCTGAAATGTTAACCAAAGTATTTTTTTGCTGCAGATGAAAGAACCACATTAATGGTGATATCCACGCTTGATAGCAATGCTAAAATTGTTGAGAACAGAGCCATCTCAAATGGTGTAAGGGGCACAGGGTCGTATTTTTGTTGTGGGGCTCAGGCTGAGAGAATGTGGCTTGTTTGTGGTGTGCGCATACAAATGAACTGAACATAACCAGGACTGCACGCCTTTTCAAAAGCCTGCTGCTGTGCCGGATCTTCCATTCACATTTAGCGTAAAGGGTGGGCACATGGCAGTACACACAGAGTAAGCCCAACGACTGTATAATACAGGCTTAAATCTACTATTAATATGGAAATATGTGCAGCTCCTGCAGAAACCTTGCTGTTTGGGTAGAGAATTGCACCATGTAAACTGTTTTAATTAAAAAAAAAAAAGTGAAAGGCTCAGGAATATGCTAGCATGAGCAGGAGTGTGAATACATTATCAGGACTGCAGACCCTAGACAGGAAAATATTTTCCCCAACACTTCTATAAGATTTAATAGTAACACTTAATAAGCTAATAGTACTTAAGTTAAGCCCTAAATGGCCATTACAGTTAAATTATTAATATAACCTACTTCACATACTGCAGAGTAGTTAGCAGGTGATTACTGATATTGTTATTGTTCTCTGTCTCTGATGAATATACAATAATTTCTCATAAATACTCTAACAGATCTGCCGTGGCTTTCTGCCACCAGGAAAAGTAGTAAATAAATATAAATTTCCATTTCATCCATCCATCCATTTTCATACCGCTTATCCTACACAGGATCGCGGGGTAACCTGGAGCCTCTCCCAGGGGACTCGGGGCACAAGGCGGGGGACACCCTGGACGGGGTGCCACCCTATCTCAGGGCACAAATATAAATGATGAACAATAAAAATAAATGAAATAGTAAACATAACTTGTTACAGACAAAATATTTAACTATGTACATATTTGGTCCTGTTCTGGTGCTCCGTCTCGATAACCTTTTTGTAGCAGGAGGATGTTCTGGGAGCGTCCTTTAATGCCCTCGTAACCTTTGAGGACATTCAGAGGACGTCCTAAAGACATCATTTTTGTTAGTTGAGTATTTTGCGTATTAAGGTTATAGTATGAAAAGAGTAAATGTGGGTTTAGGGTGGGAATTGTAGTCTACACAATATGTGTGGACGATTCGAAAGAATCGAATCGGTGAGGTGAATCAGTGAGGTGAATCGGTGAGGTGAATCAGTGAGGTGAATCAGTGAGGTTGATCACTTGTAGGCTGTTTCTGTTTGTCCACATGGACTGGAGGAGGGGCGCAGCGAGTCCTGCTACTTTGAATATTCCGTTTCGACACAAAAAAAAAAAAAAAAAAAAAAGGGAGGGTCTTACTTATAGAAAAGGGAGGTCCTGAGTTGTTACCCGGAGAATCTGGTGCTAAAAGATTTATGCACCATTTTTTTTTCTTTTTTTAATTGTCTAAGGAAATTCTCATTTCTGGCCAGTTTACAGCAGAAGGGAGCGAGTGATGGTAAGAGCAATGAAACACTGATTGTGAATTTGCCGCAGAAAGTAAACAAACTGTGCGTCGTTTAAAAGTCCTAATTATCATTATTATTATTATTATTGTTTATTTTAAATGCTTGTTCCGGTTAAGGTCAAATATAGACTAAAGCCGGTTTTTCGTTTTAAAAGACGTTAATCCATCATATGGGCTAATTAAGTGTTAAATATGATATTACACTGTATCTTTTATATGCAGGCTGGTCACAACCTCGCACTGTCCAGACAATCGGGCTCTCATGGTGTTGCTTGCAATTTATTATTCAAACTTGGACTTTCGCCAAACTTTTGACAGAAACCTACACAGTGATGTGTTAAGTGTGTTCTCTAACCACGTGGCGAATCACTTGCAGCTCCAGAGTCTGCAGTAAGAGGGCAGAAAACGAATAGAAACAACCTAAGAGGAATATATTAATAAGAATATTCTCATCCCATTATGCTCTGTGAAGGTTTGCTGAGTCCCTGTTTTGTTATTTCTTTCATGGGAATTTTATGGAGAAAAAACAGTAGAAAATATATCAGTAATGTTATATAATGTTATAGTTAGGCTATGTGTCCATATACAAGTGTTATCTATCTATCTATCTATCTATATCTATATATATATATATATATGTATATATACACACACATATATCAGTGGTTAGCAATGCTGCCCCACATCCCTGGGGTTTGGGGTTCGAATCCTGCCTCTGAGTTTGCATGTTCCTCCTGTGCTTTGGGGGTTTCCTCCCCAGTCCAAAGACGTGCATTGTAGTCTGATTGGCATCTCTAATTTGTCCATAGTGTGTGATTGTTCCCTGCAGTGGGTTGGCACCCCATCCAGGGTGTCCCCCACCTTGTGCCCCAAGTCTCCTGCAATAGGCTTCAGGCTCCCTGCCAGCCTGTGTAGGATAAGTGGTACAGAAAATGGATGGATAGATGTTTAGTTCCTGTGAACACTTCAAAATATTCCATATACATTAGCTGACTAGGTGCACCCATTAAAATGGTTCTTCAGGTCTTCTTGAAAGGTTCATTGGATAAATAAGGGTTGTTAGCTTTTCAAAAGGGTTCAACTTCAAACCTTTCTGATAGGAAAACTCTGTGTAGAGTGAAGAGTCTTTCATGGTTCTAAATTTCCTATGATTGTAGAGTTATTGACTGATTGATGTATGTAGTAATAGTCAGTTTCTAGATGGCATGGTTCTCAAATTGGGGACTAGGAACTCCCAGGGATCCGTGAAGCCTACACTCTCAGAAATAAATGCACCAAAATATATCTTTCTTTGTAACTGGGGTGGTACCTTCAATGGTACATCTTTTGTACATTTAGTATGTATCTTTTACCTGGGAAGGTGCATGTGGTGTACCTATAGAGTATAGCTTTAAAGGTCCAGTTATGTACCATAAATTATTTTTAAGAGTGAATAAATGGTATATACTAAAGAGACATAGGATTTATCCTTTATGGTATCACCCCAGTGACAAGGAAAATAACAGTGTAGCCAGGGTGTCTGTTATTTATTATGTAGTTCATATAGATATTGGTTTATTTGACTGGACGCTTAAGTTGAAAGGGTTTAAACCAAACTTAAGTAACTCAAAACAATGATAAATAGCAGTAACTCGATGACAATTTTAATAAAAAAAAGTTTCTGTAAATGGAATATTTGGGAATGAAAAGCTTAATGGCTCAAATAAATAACCAAAATATTATTGCACCCATTTAAATAATAAGACCAGTATTTAAAAAGTTGGCTTACTCTCATGAAAGAAATCTGTATTAAGGGAGTCAAAGTTACAAGGTTAAAACGGTTCCCTGGCTCTATACTACCAGATTTGATGTAGGGTCTGTAGCTCGTCAGACTTGGAGACCAGCCAGTCCACATTTTTCTTGGCTTTAGCCCCAAACTCACCTGACCCAGGTAAAGTTTGTAAGATGTTTATCTCTGCAGTGGTTTCACTGAATTCAGATGTAGAACTGAAGGTAAATATGAACTAGCTGGGATTTCCTGATGTTTGAGAACATCTGAGGTAGGAAATACTGCATGTAATATGTATTAGGTATTATGAAGTATTAGAATTCATTATGCATGTATTGTACTGTATTGTACCTCCTCTAGGCCATTCCTGTTTTCCTCCCTCACTTTTTTCCACTTTTAGCCATTTATAACATTGGCATCAGTGACATAATGTTTATTTTTGCACTTTGTCATAGGGGAAGATTGAAAAAGATGTTTAAAGTCCATTCACTGTATTGAATCAAATTTGGTTATAAAATAAACAAGATAATGACTCTGGGGGGAAAAAATCACAACCCATTTTCATAAATGTGGACACATCTGCTCGTGAAGGTTTTTCTTTATTTCTTATTCTGTTTTTGTACAACTTTAGAATAACAGTGGAGACAGTAACATTTTGAAATACTGCAGTGAACAAAAAAGTGTTAAACTAATAAATGCTATTATTATTAGTTGTATTTACAAGACATGGTGATATTTCTGACTTAAAGTTGGGTGCTCCCAAATAGCCCAAGGCCAGAATGACAGAATATTCAGAAGGGAATAATGTCTAAACAAGTCAGGACAAGTGTTATATTTTAACCTGTCAGACAGAAGGGAGGAGGTCAGTTAAAGGGGTTCCCCTGAACTCCACTTATTAACTAACTCCCTTATCCCATAAGCAGACCAATACATAGTTCAGGGGTATTACGTAATAAGGACAGTAACATGTTTTGAGCAAGGTTATCTGTCAGACGGAGCCTCTGATGGCACGCTTGGGTGCATATCTGAACCCACATCCAGACACTTTTTTTGTCTACCACATCTGAGCCCAGTCTCTGCTTTTTTTTTTTATGTTGTGTGTTTTTTCACCAGATGTGGTCCATCATTGTGGAATAAACCACACTGTCAGAGCCAGGACTCCTGCCCTTGCAGAAGTGAATCTTTTTTTTTTTCTCTTTCACTGCAGTCTCTGTCGGGCTTAATCGGTGTGAGTCTTGCGTTGCTGTTGTGACAGGTGAAAATGATTGGAGTGCTTTAAAGGGAATGCAGGCGTTTAAACGCTAGTCAGCAAGCTTCATTCTCATGTTGAGAGTGCATGATGCAATCATTTTAACAAGCCATTCGTTTCGTCACATAACTCTCAATGCACTCATTTGAATTTCCCCCAGTTTGCACCACAAGTTGAAAAGGATTCTCAGAGTGATGTGCACCATTGTGTGCCTCTTTTCTGCAATCTTAGTGCTGATAAAATCCTGGTCGGCAGACACAGAGTGAGAGACAGGGTGGAAAAAAACAGCAAATTTTGGCAGGTTACAAAACACAGGCCAGGAGTGGTATGTCCATATTGTCTTAGGGATGATCCATTAATTGAAAATTACTTCAACATGATTAGCTGGGAAGAGATCTCAGATTATAATACTTTTTGTATTGTTCATGCCTCTGGGCACCGTCACAGAAAACCCAAACACTGAATTTCCTGTCCAGACCATGTGCCTGTCCTTTGTCATTACACTGGGGGCCACAGGATTAGGTGGCCATATTTTCCATATTCCCTTTCTCGGATGAGTGCAAACCAGGAATGTGTTTATCAGTGTTGTTCTGTCGAGTGTAATCTCCCAGATCCCAGCATTGAAAAAACAATCTGATCCTGACCCCTTTCTTGTTGTACGCAGCCTTTATGGAAAAAAAAGTTATGAATCCAACATAAATCATAACACATTACATCAATGATTCGAACACTTTAATCGTTCTCATTTCTGTTTCACACGAATGAATTAAAAACTAAGAATAGACTGTTACGTGGAAGTGTCAGTTTTCTGTGTGCAGTCATCATTATTTTGTGCGAATTATTTGTGAATTATCTTGTTCAAAGTCGGGGATGAAACAACACGTAAATAAATGTTGTGGTAGATGCAGAGAATTCAGATTTCCCAGAAAAGTCAAGATAAACCTAATGAATAACTTGAGGAAACTAACTCAAGTGTAACAGCAGTGAGACATTGAAAAACTGTTCAAAATACATGAATAAATGTAGACAATTTGACCAAGGTAATAATTTCAGATGCTTTCTGATTTCTTTTTAATTCAGCATAATTTAAATAAACATTAAAACCTATTGAAAATGGTACTCACACCTCTGGGGTTGGAGGTTCAACTCCTGCCTCCACCCTGTGTGCGTGGAGTTTGCATGTTCTCTCTGTGCTTTGGGGGTTTCCTCCGGGCACTCTGGTTTCCTTCCCCCAGTCCAAAGACATACATTGTAGGCAGATTGGCATCTCCAAATTGCCCAAATTGAGACAGTGTGTGAATGGGTGTGCGTTATTGTGCCCTGCTATGGACTGGCACACTGTCCAGGGTGTCCCCCGCCTTGTGCCCCGAGTCCCCTGGGATACGCTCCAGGCTGCCCCGCGACCCTGCGTAGGATAAGGGATACAAAGAATGGAATGGATGGAATTTTATCTTCAGTTGGCTTTCGCAAATTTAATACCTGCACTGTGGACGTAGTAATTTGCACAGGCAAATGTTCCCAAACCATTCCCAAAGTGACTTTCATGCTTAGTAAATCTTATTGTGGGTGCAAAATTAATCTATTTGCATTGACTCTGCCCAGTATTTTACACTTTCATGTAGAAAATATCCTCCTCTGCAGACTCTGTTAGTAAATCAGCTATGTTTTTTGTACTGGTGGTCAAATTTACATGTAGTTTTACACACAAAACCTTTAGTAAATCAGGGCCATAAACAACTACCTTCTAAAGCCCCAAGTATAATCTGATTTGCTATCTCATCCACCATTTGGAGTTAAGTCAGGAAATCTGGAAATCTGGAGAAGGCATGTACTGTTTTTGCACAGGCTCATGAAGTGTCATTAAAAGAAACATTGATTCACATGATTTGCATTCACTTGTATTTTATGAAGTATTCAAACTTTCATCTGTTGATCTTAAAAAAAATAATGCTTGAAAAAAATTGTGTCCAGTAGGTACCATCACCTGGTGTGTGAATTTGCATCTTAAGAGCTAAGATCCATAATTTTTTGTTGTGTCTCATACTTTATTAATGAAGAAAAGAACATGGATATAAAGCTCGCCGTTGCTGTGCAATTGTGGCGGATCATATACTTATTTAATTTGATTGTATTTTATATTTTAGGTTTAACGTGTCCCTTTGACAACATATTGTAGCATTTTAGGTCAAATAATTCAGCATCCATACACAGCACAGTTATGATTATTACAGAGAACAGTGATTATGCAGAAGACGATAGAAAGGGGTTCATGTTTTCATAGTTTGTATTAATACCTAACTTCTCAAAGGAAGCTTTGTTTATTGTGTGTTTATTTGTGTATTGATCTTTAAGCCTGTAAAACATATTTATAGTCATGATGTTCAAGTATGTTTTAAACATTTTATCAATTATTTTTAGGATAATATATTCACAACAGGAGTCTGCTACAACCAGCATTCATTTCTATTACTTCATTTATTTCATTTTTAAAATAGATTTTGCTTCTATTCTTTTCACTGAAGCCAAAACAAGTCCCACTGCACAATTGTAACATTACTTAGGTCATTTGTAACAGCACTGAAAAACATAAACTTGCACAGACATCAGGAAAATTCAATGCTAAATTTTCATATATCCATTCCACTGTTTGATATACTTTTGAGTGTAGCTTGGAAAATGTTAAATGACAGTAGATCACTGGATGTCCATTATGCACATGCAAAGAAATGCAACCAGAATGAAGACCTATTAACCATGATTACTATGATCTGGTATATGGTTACTATGGTTTAACCATAATTCTCTGATTTTAAAAAAGAATAATGTCTTTAGGAGCCCTACATACACTGGAATTCAGTGTGGAAATTAGTTTGTGCAACATTTCTGTCTCAGTGCTGCCACTTTTCACTATTCTGAACAGTCTGAGACACCTCTGAGATATGTGTTACAATGGGTGCAACCTGCGGTACAATGCTTTTCCACAATCTTGCAAACAGAAATAGCATGCATGTAGAGCTAAGCTCCTAGGTGTGACTTAATTATGTAAGAGGGGAAAAAATAATATTAGAATAATAGTTTCATTTTTTTACTTACCTAGCACTTTTTTACAAATATCTCCAGTAATATATATATATATATACACACTTGTGCTGCAAAAATGTAAATCATCATGTACATCATGTCTTTCTATAATTTATACATATTACATAGATAGACGAGTACTAATAAATTCACGTGCACCTCAGGATTATTAAGTGTTGTGTTGTGTGTGTTGTAAGTAATGTCTCATTCTTCTATGCAGGAAAAACAGTAATAGTAAATTTGTTCCTGTGAAGTAACACTAGTATATGTAGCTCATATTGTCATAGCTGGCTTACAGATAATTTCTTTGCAGTTATTTATTGCGTGTAAATTAAAAAATATTTACTTTGTCTTGGTTTCTGTGTAAGTGCCATCTGTTGGTGAAGCTGATAAATGCTGCCTTCGTCTACACCACTGATTGTCACTAATGCCAGAAGGTTGATATATTGTTTGCTTTGCTTAATAAGTCCCTTGTTATTTTTGTTCCAAGATATAGATGCACTTGTATATCGTATATTTATATGATCTAGCTGTGCTCTTTACCATTTCCATTAATTTAGTAACAGAAACTTCTTCCATTAACCCCAAAGGCTGCAGCTGGATAAAAGTGTCTTCTTTAGGACTAACTGATTATTTCTTTGGTTTCCACTTCTTCAGAGTTCTTCCTTAATTTTTTCTTACCCTCTTCCTGGAGACCAGGGCATTAGGGCATCTTTCCAGCCTGGATAGATTTGGCTTTACATGCACGCATGTTATGGTGTCTCTGAGAGTGGGTCTTGTATTTTTCTATACATAATCCACCGTGTGAATAGCTCAGCAAAGAGCTGTGTGTACATAAAGGAGTTGGAGGAGGGGGAACGGACGCTGGTCTGGCCTCATCAGAGTTTCACAGAAGTGCTAGTCGAGCAACCTACTTCTTCTTTAAAACATAGTGTTTATGAAAGTCAGTGGTCTGCCGTGGTAAGGCTTGGTTTTTAACCTAGTTTTGTAAGGTCTCTCTGCTCTACATTTTCCCAGGGGCCACCAGTGTGAGTGATTTATGACTGTTGACTATATGGAGGCCCAAATTTTTCTTCACAGAAAGGTTTTTGTGACTCATTGAATTGTGCTCCAGTTGTGTGGCGCTGTCCAGCGGCTGATATGTTTGCGTCAGCGTCTGCTTTCCTGCATGCACCCTAAATTTCTGGTGTGAGAAACCATAGAAGAATATGGCTTAGTTGAAGTCTGACTGTCACACTTGAGACTGAACATACACTCTTTGTAATGAATTCCTACCTATTTATACTGATTCTAATATATTCTCCCAAATTATCACCTCAATCTTGTATTAAGAAAAAAAAATCATTATTTTTATTATTTTTTGTTGTTGTCCTGCTTCAGTGGCAAATAAAAGAAAGTGATTTAATGTGATTTACAGTTTTTAAAAGTATCACTATTGGTCTAATACAAAGACTCAAATTTCATGAAATGCACAAAATAAAATAAAATGGCACAGTAACACAGTATCTCAAATTTATAGAAAAATTGCTGATGTTTTAAAAACTTCTAGACCGTGAAGCTCTCTGTTCCAGCGCAGTCTGTCTAATTTAGCACCTTCAGTGAGCTGAGTAATAGAAGCTATCTGTTTTAATTGCTGAGGTGCTCCTAAAACGTCTAGCAGATAATTATTTCCAGAGATTAAAACCAAGTAGGAAGCACATGACACTATTTGCCTTTGAGTTACTGCATTTTCATGAGTGCTGACTGATAGGTGAAGGAATGGCAGTAAGTGATAAGAGCGTCCGTCTGTTTACAGAGTGATAATGAATTTGCTGAATTATGAGCTCGGATGTGTGAAGTTTTCTGAAAAACATATGATTTGAATATGCTTGCATGTTATAAATGTGATGAAGCATTTGGTGTGTAAGAAGCTGTGCTTAGCATTTTAACTACACATTTCAGCATTATTGATGTTTTTACATTATGCATGTTTTAGGACAGATGCAGGGCTTCATTTATGAAATGGTTTGTAAAGGGAAATGCAGTAAACCGTATTTCTTTCCTTCCCATTTTCTTCTGTCCCTCCCGCCCCACTTTCTGTCACATGTCCCTGTTCACAGCATAGAAAAGTTCCTGGATTAGTGTGGAATTAGCATAAAGCCCGGCACTGCAAAGTAGCCAGCAAGTGAACAAGAGGAGTGAGAGAGCCAACGTGCGAGAAAGAGAGAAAGCACAGAAGGAAAGACACACATCCAGCAACACGAGGACAAGTCCCAGAGAGCAGAGGACCTTCATCCTTCTGCGAGAGGACAGCATAGTTTGCCAATATGGAGGAAAAACAGTTTTCTGGCATTTTGGTGAGTCATTTTATTCAAATTTGCATATGTTTTTATACATATACTTCTCTAATGCTGATATTTTTACCTAATTGTTTTTTGATGGTTATTATATCAGTCCTAACTTCTGCTGTACACAGTATTCACTTTAATATCTATTACAAATGAGTGAATTAGTGAGTTAGTATAAGTTCTCTCAACAACTCATCAGCTGAGGAATTTTTAATGCCAAGTAGACAATAAAACAACATTCATGCATTTTGCTCAAACCCCAAACTGCAGGTGCGACATTACAACACCATGATGCTATCAGTATCAAAATGTGAAGTAGTTATATTGCTAGTGTACTGTACTGTTCATTATAATGACATCACAGAAAATACAACTTTTCATCAGGATAAACAATGGCAAATAATCCAAACCCTTTGCTTAATAAATCCATTCTAGCAGTTTCCCCTCAGCAAATAATCTAACACTTCTGTTATTTAATGCTCTATTTGAAAATGAGAAGTAAAATCCTGTTGAAAACATACAATGCATGCTCATCCCCAGTCCAAATTCCTATTTATGAAGCTGTACTTCAGCATTCTGAGCATCAGTACAATAAATCAGTGTCTTTTTCTGTTTACATTTCTTCTCCGACTCAAACAGAGTCTTATGTGTTGTGCAGTGTTAGTAACTGGCCTGAGCCCATAGGAAATTTCCTTTGACTGTCATAAACTTGCATTTGTATTTCAAATATGTGATATTCAGTATTACTGGGATGGTTAGCAGTACTAACCATCCCAGTAATATGTGTAAAGGATTTAAATGTGTAAAGGATTTAAAGAAAACTTTTTTTTCTTTAAAGCCTTTACACATTTTAGCTCTACTGCTAATAACCCTGTATGGCAGTAGCCTGGCTCAGCCTACGCAGTGTAATGACATGACACAGTGTCTGTTTGGAAATCATGTTATAAAGGCGTAGAAATATCAGTGAGTACAGCCTAGAGGTCATCCAGCAGTGTGTTTGGTGTGGACAGGAGAACAGACTTGTTAGGGCATGCAGTGAGAAGTGTGGGCAAACATAACTCAGAACTCAGTGAAATGACAAAGCACAATGTAGGTCAGGAGAATGTTGAGTAGATGAGATTTGTTTACACTGCTTGTTTAGCCGGAAAAAATATAGTACGTGTTCATATGGATGCCATTAGAGTAGTGGAAATCAGGCTACTGTGTAGATCTGGGCTTCATTATTGTGCCTAAGTGTCAGAACTTCTCATTCTATATAAGAGAAGATTTTTTTTTTTTTCACATACTTATGGTATATCATTGCTAAACCGTGATTATTATTATATTATTAGGACACTTTCATGATTCGATTATTGTAGTTTATTATTCTTGTCCATCATTTTGGATGTATACGCTGACAAAAGTAATATTTCTCTAAGAAGAGCTGCTGCTCACGAGTACAAAGGCACTGAAAATGTCTGTTCAGTTTTTTTTTTTTTATTATTATTATAATCATTACTTATTTTAAAGCAGTGTCTCAGTTTTAGTTTCATTTTATGTATTTCAATTCTATCTATAAGACAATCTTGTCCTCATTCATGCCAGTCACTCCTAATTCTGATTTAAAAAAGCTTTCTTACACAGAGCAGTTTAATTCTGCACTATTTGTGCAGTCCTATACAAAATCACATTTGATTATTCCATCTAAATTGTAGTTCAGAGATTATATTTATGTAGCAATTTCAGTAACTGTACACAAGATGACGTTGCATGTCCAGCTTAATACTTCTGCTTTCTTGTCAGTACAGTTCCATCTAAGAGGCTTCAATACTGCATTCCCTATGCTTCAGATATTTTTGTGGCATTCCTAGCAAAGAAAAAACGGGTAAACATATCTGGAAAATTGCAGGAACCCTTAGATACAATTGAGTAAATATAAATGAACCAAAATTAAATAAAAGCTCCTCCCACTTCCACCGATTGGTCACCATGATTTTGAAGGTTTACCAGATTATGCTAATTGATGCCACAGCACTATTGCTAAAATAATTGACATTGTACAGCAATACTTTTGGTTTTCACTGTTCCTTTTTTCATTTACTTTTTACAAAGGTGATGATTTAACCAGGTGCAAAAGAACAATGGTGGAAAATGCACACATTTGCAGGGTCAGTCTTAAAAATGACTGAATTCAAAAACTAAATTACTTAAAGCTAACAGATTCTTTTTAAAATTATATGTCCTTTGAATAGGGTTCTAATTAATAAAGAATAGGGTATAGCTTTACATTACATGGCTTTTTGTGAGAACTAGTGAAACTATAATGTGAAACTATGAGGAAGAGGTAGCTTAGTGGTTAAGGCATTGGGCTACTGATTTGAAGGTCATGAGTTCGGATTCTAGTACTGCCAGGCTGCAGCTGGGACTTGGAGCAAGACACTTCACTCTCATCTGCTCAGTTGTATTCTCCTACAATCATAGCTCAGTTAGAGGATATTTGTGATATTATTATTCATTTATATGCATTAAAATATATCTTATGGAACTTATGTTTAATCTTTATCTCTTTTTACTGACATGCACGCAAGCCACTGTCATTAATATGTCATTTTTTATGTATCATTCATTTGATGTAATTCAGTTGGGTGAATGGAATAGGATAGTTAAAATAAAGTGAAACTGACCAGTAAATCACTAAAAGTGTCCAGGGTGCATTTTAGAATTTGTTCCTGATGCATGTGTAGGGAATATTATGTAATTACATTTCGGTATGTTGTGGTAATTATATTATATTTCCAAATTTGGAATAGAACAGATTATATGTTACAGGACACATGGCCCTAGAATGCCATTTGTGATTTGAGCAGTAGAAAAAAGAGCGACTCCTATAAATGGTTGTTAAAAACTGTTTACTACTCAGTTTTAATATCACTGTTAGAATTATTTATCATTGTATCAACCTTCTAATTAAATATGAAAAATAAGCAAAGTGTGTTCATAGGGTGTTGCATGTATTTCATAGGGTGTATGTGCATTTCATAGTGTTACATGTATTTCATAGAGTGTTACATGTATTTTATAGGGTGTTACATGTATTTCACAGGGTGTTGCATATATTTCATTAGGTGCATATGTATTTTATAGGGTGTTGCATATATTTCATAAGCTGTATATGTATTTCATAGGGTGTTGCATATATTTCATAAGGTGCATATGTATTTTACAGGGTGTTGCATATATTTCATAAGCTGTATATGTATTTTATAGGGTGTTGCATATATTTCATAAGCTGTATATGTATTTCATAGGGTGTTGCATATATTTCATAAGGTGCATATGTATTTTACAGGGTGTTGCATATATTTCATAAGCTGTATATGTATTTTATAGGGTGTTGCATGTATTTCTCAGGGTGTTACATGTATTTCATAGGGTGTATACATATTTTATAGGGTGTTGCCTGTATTTCATAAGGTGTATATGTATTTCATAGGATATACATTTATTTCCTAGGGTGTTACACGTATCAATCACAGGAACAAAGAAATGTTGTTGAGGTGATCAGCTGCATAATATGCCAAGTATGGAAATTCATGCTGATTACAGCAGTGTTCAGTGTTGCTTCATTTAATTTGCCAAATTCATACCACCTAAAAGTAATTATGTCAAATAATAATAATAATAATAATAACTATTATTATTATTATTATTATTATTATCTGTCAAATGAGTTATGAGTGAAATCCGTGATTAGTGTTTGATCATCCTAATGAGTATTTAACTGTGTAATACATAACACTAAAGAAAAAAGGACAAAGGCTTGTACATGTGTACTGTAAAAAAAGACTAATAGCCAATACAAGTTAAGATCATGGCATGTACAAAAATATATTTGCTGTTTAGCCTTACTTTTAGCTATGTAGAATTTTTGTTTGTACTATTAGAAACAAATATGGGCTTCACAAAATGGATTATTTAACAATCAGCAGCTAATCCTCAGTGTACTGCATTGAATATGTTTTTACTCAAACATTAAAACTAGTGCAAAAGCAGCACATGTAACTGAACTCATACTTCATTCGTGCTAAAATGTTACGTGTTAAGATGTTTGTTATACTGTTTTAAAGATCACAGAAATGTGTTTTGTGGCCATGTTCGGGTCTTCTCTCTTCTCTGAAGTGGAGTTGACTGTAACATTCGTGTTGCTACGTGTAGTGAGGAGATCACACAAACGTACCAAAGACCTGTGTGAGATGACTAAACACAGTGTAGTTAGGCAGAATGTTAACTGAAGTTTATTAGGGAGAGATTCAGAATATATTTGTGCCTTTAGATTACTGTAAATCTGCATAGTATATGGATCAGGGTTTCATTATTGCTTAAGCATCAGAATTTTTTATGTAATAGATTAAGTATTTTTATGATATCTTTGTTTTTAGTTAGATATATATCTAATTGCAGCTTTGCATATAGCAAACTTTATGGGTTCTTGTCTCAGTTTAATGTGATATTGTTCCTTCTAACACGTTAAAGTCTATTAATTGATCCTACTTATTTAAAAAGCATTATAATATGAATAGATATTTTTATATAGAACATATTCCTTCTTTTTATTTTTTTTTTACTTCCTGCAGCAGTGCCACTGTGATCATCTGTAGTTTCTTCTGCTAGCTGTTTGTGCCACTGAGGCTCGGGGCCCCATGCCAATGTTGTAAAAGACGGGCCTTATCTATGCCCTTGTATAACTTATGGACGTAAGTGACTTTGTGGACAGATGGGCTTTTGGCACTCAGCATTCTTATTTTTTAAGCTCACTGAATTGTGAAGCTGGGGGCAGAGTGGCTAGAGCATTGCATTCAGCAGGAAATTACTTTTCTGATGGACAGATCACTTCTGTTGCTGTGTCCTGATTGAAGGGCAGGAGCATCTGCCCTTTTCAGTACAGGACCGTTTTGCGTACTTTACAATATCTGAGCAATGGACGCGACTCCAAATCTATAGAAGGGAAGATTGGTGTTTGTACTGTCATACAAAACAATGGCATGCAATCTGGTGCCAAGGGCTTGAATAGACTTTGCCTTCTCCTTATCTCAGGACAGGAGCTATTCAGCTTTAAGAAGCTCTTGATGTGTAGACAATGAAATATCAGCTCAGCGTACTCGCTGTTTCCCTCCTCAAACTGCATATCGTCCTTTACTGTCACCCACCTTCCAAAGCTCCAACAAATCAGAGCAGGGCTGCAGTATAGGTTGATCTTTCCTTCTCCTTTTCCTGACTCCTTCTGAGGTAGTTGGGCATGAAACATCCTGTCTCACTCACAAAACAGATTGAATTCCATTAGGAATTCAAAAAGATGTTTTTAAAGACATTTTAATTTTGGTTTAATCAAATACAAATAATCTTAATTAAGAGCAGTTATTTTACAATACAGCATATCCTGTGCATCCTTCATTTTTTTTTTACACATGTAGCCAAGCTATTCTCAAGGCCACGTCTCTAATGCTAGACATTTTGGACTTACGTAAGGAACATATTGAGATGTGAATCGCCCTCTAGATTTTTGTAACACTCGCATCCCTGTGAGGCTTTGCGTCATGCTGCCTTTAGGGGAAAGGAAACAGATGTGGTGGAGCAAAGGGGAAGTCAAACACTCTGACTGTTTTGCCTTGCAATACAGTGCACCGAGCCTGGGTCAGGCAGTCACTGTGGTGAAGGCACAATGGGAGGACAAGGGCCACCAAATGCTAAACACGTCCACTGCTGCGTTTCCTTAAAAAAAATCCAGCTTTCCTGCGCCAAAAGGCCCCATTGAGCCTTAGCCTTTGGATTCTGTTTGAAGAAACCACTCAAGCTGAAAATTTCGTTTTTCTGTTTTGCTTCCTTTCTCCTTTTATATATGGAGGTGGCCTGAAGTTAAACAAAAATACCAACAGCAAGTCCAACAGCAACTACAAAAATAGGATGGTATTTTGTGTTTTGGTCTCTCCATGAGACTTCACAACGTTTCTCCATCTCGCTTTGGATTATTATTTCTTTTAATAGTTGAATTACAAGCCTTCAGTGGCTTTTCACCCCATATTTAGGTCATTTTTTGTGCTTGAATCTGACCTGCTCCCCTGGTTGCCTTGCTGAATAGGAGGCATGGGATAAAGGGGGGTTCACAATTCTCAGGGGTCTTTCCCCACAGCCAGCCCCTCTTTGCTATTATTTATCACTTTGAAGCTATCCGTGTCAGTATCCGTTTTCAAATTCTCACTCTTGATTCTGAAAACAAGCAAAAATATCAGAACAATAATTTCTTTCTCTAAAGTAAAACTTCTTGCTCTTTTTGGTCACCATGTCTTTTTTTTTTTTCTTCACTTGTATGTTAAAGTATCTTAGGCTTCTTTCTGGAACGTTGCTTTGTGAGTTGCGAAAAACAGCCTTGACCCCTCAGAAGCCCTTTTAAACCCTCTGCCCCGACCTCCCTTTGAAACTTGTTTGCTCTTAGCATGTGCCCAAATATGCAAGCCACAGTGTTGCTCTTCAAACATGGAAACACATGGTCTTTCTGTCTGTTCTCATTCATATTTTCCCCCAATAAAATACTATTGACCATTGCCCATTTACATATATATATATATGTGTGTGTGTGTGTGTGTGTGTGTGTGTGTGTGTGTCCTCTTAAGCTTGAAAGTGCAGCTTTTCCAATTTTCCTTGCTGAATCCACATAAGATGATGCAACAGTCTTATCAACCTCCCATTTGTCCATGCTGATGGTCCCATATGTTTGTCAAAATGTGTATGCTTTTTTTTTCTGGTTCAATTTGTGTCCTAGCCTCTCTGATGAGCACCATTCTCCCCAGAGGCGAGCAACTTGCTATTTATACAGAATTAGCATCTGGGGCCCTTCCAGTAGGGGGAAATTATCATGGAAACTTCAGATTAACCCAGGCGTTATAAATTGTTCCCCCGTGTTCCTGAACATTGCTGAACCTGTCACATGTCATGTATTTAGATTGTACTACACACAAGCTAAAGGAATGGCACAGGAAGTTGATTTCAGCTTCATATATATTTGCCCTTCTGTTGCCTCAGAGAGGGGTGTGGGGAGTGGGGAGTGGGGTGTGCTCAGGTCAAGCAGGATTAAAATACTCCAAAGACTCTTGTCTCCTGCTGCACAGTAACTTGAGCACCTGCGTCTTTTTATGCTTGGGAACCTGAATTGAAAAGACTTAAAAAGGAGGATAACACTTTCGGAAGCCCTACACACCATCCTGTGCATCTTAATGCATAATTCAGTGTGAGTGGCAATTAAATTGATCACAATAATGGTCATATATATTCACTAGAAAGGTTAAAAAACATGAGTGCCTTATAGAAATGCTTTGAAGTCTCTATCAAAAAATACATCCTGATACTGCTTTACTAGGTCACGGACTAAGAATACCATCAGTCTAAAATCTCTGTTGTGGAAGTAATATAGTAAAAGAAGCATATAGACAACACAATATACATATATATATATATATATATATATATATATATATATATATATATATATATTTATAAAGTGCTAATTTAAGTACTCCAGGAAGAGGTAGGTCTTTAGTCATTGTTTGAAGACTGCCAGTGACTCAGCTGTTTGGACATCTAGGGGAAGTTCATTCCACTAACTAGGTGCCAGAACAGCGAAGAGTCTTGATGCATGCCTTGCTTGTACCCTGAGAGAAGATGGGTCCAACCGAACAGTGCTAGAAGATTGGAGGGAGCATGGTGCAGTGTGGGATGGGATAGGTTCTTTGAGGTAAGTGGGTGCTGGTCCGTTCTTTGACTTTGTAGGCAAGCATCAGTGTTTTAAATCTGATGCGGGCAGCAACAGGAAGCCAGTGGAGGGAGCAAAGTAATGGAGAACTTATGAAGGTTGAAAATGAGTCATGCAGCTGCACTGCAACTGGATCATTTGCAGAAGTCGAATGAGGCTCAGAGGCAGACCTGCCAGGAGCGAGTTGCAGTAGTCCAGTCTCGAAATGACAAGGAACTGAACAAGCACCTGAGTGGCCTGTGTGGATAGAAATGGACGAATCTTTCTGATGTTCTAAAGGAGAAATCAACATGAGCATGTCAGATTAGCAATGTGAGAGGAAAACAAAAGGTGATTGTCCACGGTTACCCCAAGGGTTGCCTACAGTGACCGAAGGTGAGATCAGAGAGTTGTCCAGGGAAATAGCAAGATCATGACATGGGGATGAATCACCTGGGATGAACAGTAGTTCAGTTTTGCTGGGATTAAGTTTCAGTTGATGAGCTGCCATCCATGATGAGATGTCTGCCAGACATGCTGAGATCTGAGCGGTCTGAGGGAGGGAAGGAGAGGACAAGTTGAATGTCATCCAAATAGCAGTGGTATGAAAACCCATGTGAGGATATGACCTCATAGAGAGATCGAATATAGAGGGAGAAAAGAAGAGGACCAAGTAGTGGGACACCAGTGGAGAGTCTGCATGGAGCAGATGTAGATCCCCTCCACATCACCTGATATGAACGACCTTCCAGGTAGGAAGCGAACCATTGCCATGCTGCACCACGAATTCCAAGACTCATGAGGGTGGACAAGAGAGTCTTGTGGTTGACTGTGTCAAACACTGATGAAAGGTCAAGGAGGATGAGGACTGATGACAGTTTGGCTGATCTAGCAGCATGTAGCTTCTCAGTGATGGCCAAAAGGGCAGTTTTGTCTGGAATGTGCCGCTTTGAAGCCAGACTGATCAGGACCTTGGAAGTTGTTCTGTGAGAGATAGAGAGACAGTTGATCGTAGACAGTGCATTTGAGGATTTTAGAAAAGAGAGAAGTGTTACCAGTTGGTAGTTGGCATCCAGATTGGGTTTCTTCAGGATGGGAATAATATGAATTCCCGAGGGGGGGAGACAATTGTTTGTAACCATAACACCTTCTATCAAAGTTTCTGAAGTAGCCTATCATTATATCGCACATAAAACTGAGTTTGTCTATCATCTTTATTTTTTCTTGATATGTTTATATGCAGGAGAGATGGCTACACATTATTTGCTCAGTTTCATCACTCTTTCACAAACCTGCATGTTTCTGACTGTGAAAAGATCACCAGTCACCGTCTTCCAAGCTCATTAGTACGGATAGTAAAAATCATTCTACTGTTAACCAGACTACCCCTCAGCTGATGTGTACAGTGCAGCAGGCGGTGAGATTCGGAATGAGGAGCTTGCACTCTAGTTACAGCATCGAGGTGTGTCTCATTACCACGAAGCACATTACGCTGAAACTTAGCTACATCCCAAATAAATTATTTTGTTTTGCAAAAGTCAATATAGAGTAGATTTTTAAAAATCTGGTTGTTAAACCTACTTGTCATCCAGGCAACTATGAATAAACAACTAATAGCAGGGACACAAAATATGTTTGTCCTCTCTGAGACAACATGAGGAAGAAACCTTGAGAGGAACCAAACTCAAAAGGGAACCTATCCTCATCTGGGTGACACCAGACAGTGCGATTATAAATAATTTCTCTTCTATAACTGTACACATATTATATAGTCAAAAGTTGCAATTACGTAAACAGGAACTTATGAGCAATTTACGAGTATGAGCATCAGAGTCATTTCTGAATTCATTATTGTTTTAACTTAAAGTTTATTGTATTGAACTAAAGTTATTAACTGTTCAGTGATGCAGACTTGAGTACAAATTGTTCTTTATGGTTTCTAAGTGGTACCATCCACAGTAATCTCAGGGTGATCTTTAGGTTGTACATGTGGGGCCATTCTAAGCAGCAGCGAGTGATTTCTTTAATAATAATAATAATAATGTTAAGGTTATTTGGTTGCTTAATGGGAAACTGTTGTCGCTCATTGTCCTACTAAATTAAACATGAATTAATTAATCGTTTCTCACAGACCTATTGAAAAATCAATAATAGGATCTGAAAGTAAAGCATTAAAGACTGTTAGACATTTTATATTATATGGTTTCAGCAATTTTTGGACTCTTGAGCTGTTGGGAATGTCAGTTATTATGCTTAAATCATTAATACAACCCAATAATTGGGTATAGTGTACACATTACTGCTTTACAATGAGTCTTCAAAAGTCTTCATTCAAAGCTAAATTAGATCTATTGGTATACTTGAGTGTTTGGGTTTCTAGCATACTATCAGATAGTTTGTTACCAGCATAACGTGCTATGTAGGCCAGTCAGTGTTCTAGCCTCATTGTTGTCCTGTGCAGTGGGCTGAGAATCGTGCAGGATTGCTTTATGCCGTGGTCCCCTGCTTTGTGCGTGTTAGTTTTTATGTGTCTGTCGGACATGCCACTTGAGATTGCAAACGAGAGAGTACGGCGGAAAGAGGTGGCGCATCAAAGGCGCAGTAAGTTCAAAAAAGTGACATTTTTAGTCAGCAGTAGTATTTTAGCGCTCACTGAGGCTCTCTTGTTCGGCTTGTCAATAGCACAGACGTGTCTCGAATAGGAAATACCTGGTTAAGCAGAGATGCTTGAAACTGCACTTCCTCTCTGGCAAATTTAGTGGCTGCTTGTCCTTTCCTCTGGTTTTCCAGTCCAGTACTAACAGATTCTCAATTCACTCTTATGTGTCCCTTATCTTTTGTTTCCTCTTCTGTCATGAATCTTTGTGAGTTTTTTTTTTTTGCTCCCTCTGAGCTTTCTGAAAATGTCCATGTTGTGAATAGGCTAAATTTTTGGAATAATGGATAATGATGATACTCTTACCTCTTTGCAATTATGAAGCAAAATCTACATAATGAAGCAAAGAGAGAAAAAAGAGGTTGGCTCGCTACTAGGGTTGTAACAATAGGGAATATGATACTGTTTTTTTTTATACAAGGCTCTTTATGTCATATATCTGTGTATAGAACTGCATCATAAAAAAGTCTATTTGCCATAAAATACCACTTTAAAAAAATTAAATAAACATCTAACACACTCCTTTGTTTGAAAAAGCAATTTCCTCTTTCTCTGGAATCAGGAGAGGCTACGGGAATTAAAAAAAAAAAACACACACACAGACACAGATCACACACAATACACATACAGTACAAAGATCCCCCCCGAATCACTTCGTCAGGATTGTGGTCTATTGATGCCAAATTTGCTGCTTTTGAAACAACCAATCAGAAATGCATCTGCTCCATGGTTATCTCCCTTCCAACATCTCACTTTTCAGTTTTTTTTGTGCAGTTTTTGAGTTGAAGTTTGGGTGGAAATCTTGCTGAGACCTGGCAACCCTGCACACCAGTGCATATTACCTTTTTTTTGGTCTGAGACCTAATGTTTACTAATTTTGATTTTGCTACATTCTAATGCAGAGTTTTGTTTGGCTATATGCTGCTAAGTGTATGAATGGACTCTTAAACACTGTGTCATTATTAAATTTCAACTGAAAATGGAAACCTAAGGCCCATATTCAGGCAATGCTTATTTGTGCCGTATTGAAAATGTATCATACCGAGACACCTCTATATCATATCGTATCGACTCTTAATCTTGTGTATCGTTGTGTACCGTTTTGTGCTGCATTATGGCCAAATTAAGTCATAGACTTATTGTAATGAGCTCCATGCACTCAAATTACCACTTGAGGACCTTCGACCTTCTTGCTTATAAACTTGCTGTTGGTTTGGAGGGTGTATCCAGTGCCTCATGCTAGACATTTGGGCATTAGGTGTTGGAAGTACAGGACTATTTATGCACCTAGCAAAGCCTAGTTGTGGAGTTTCTTCTTGAGGATGAACATGTGCTTTGCTAGTATATGTGCTTAGAGCAAAACTAGAGATGCTATTTTGCTACAGATTCTTACAGCTTTTACAGGAAACGAAGTATAAATTTGATTAAACTCAATGCAGCTTCTGAGGATATTCATTTGGGAGGTCTGTGCTACCTGCTGAATCCACACTCCAAAACTTATATTGCATTAAAAGTCAACAAAAAATAGAATAGCTACTGTAGAGCTAAAAGCACCCTTTCTCTTTCAGAGAGACCTTTGGAGAGTGATAAAGGTCCTGTTGAATGTTCACTGCTAATTTGGACTTAGTCAACAGTTTGACATCTGTGTTCCCTAATGAGCACTAAGTACCTGATATAACCATCTAATTATCAGAGCTAATTGCCCCCAACACATGCTTGTTTTGGGAACCCTTTTTGAGGTTAGACTTAGTATGCGTTTCCTTTTTTGTACCTCCTTCCTTGTTCTCGTAGCTTTCATTCTGCTGAGTTGTCAAAATAGCCGGTCTTCATATCCTCATTAGAAGAGCGCTATTGTACGGCAGGCGGCAAGACGCTGTGCTGCATTTTGACTAATAGGAGTTGGCTGCGGCCCCTAGAGACTCTAATGACCGCTGGTGTCAAACTCTCTCCCTGCCAGGCCCATGGCTCAGATGCAGCACGCTGCCTGGAGCGGTGTGTGTATGTGTGTGTGTCTGTCTGTCTGTCTGTCTGTCTGTTTGCATATGTACATGGAACAAAATGAATCACAAACACTGTTTCACTGTAGTCGCGTCCATGCTTGAGACACTGTAGATGGAGAAGATATGCCGGAGCTGGAGTGCACGCTGCTGGTGTTCCAGCACTTCATCACTTAGGATGGAGCTAAAAACTGGCTTTCATTAGTAAATGTAAAATAAAATTACAATAAATTAGAGCTACTGATACCATTCCACTATTTGATTTACGTTGTCAAATTATCTAGATTGTCTGTTTTCAGCCAGTTATCAGACAATGCAGTGGAATTCCTCACTTACCAATTTTTTCTATTTATTTAAATAAGACTTAATTCTACTTCATCCATGATTTGTGCACAACAAACCAAACGATTCTTTCAATCCCGCACTGAATCCAGACATCACTACACAACCCCAGATATATGCTGTCTTCTAAGCCATAAAGCTGCAAATAGTATGAGATGTCTCTTCTCCTTGAGCTAAACAGATCCTTCTCACTGGGCCAGACTGCCAGGCCAGATGCACCAAGGAGCTCAGTGTTTATGTGCTAATGTAAACTTAGCTGCAAGACTCACTTACAGAGGACCGAATGCCATACTCGGTTTCCAGTGCAGACATTTTACCCCATTCAGGCTCGCTTTACCTGAGAGTCCACGTGAACAAACCACAAATAAACACTCATAGGCCCTGATGTCCTGTTTGATCCTAGGTAGCTTATGTGACGTTGGTAATTTATATGATAGTGTCACACGCTGAGCTACACTATATGTGCAAAACGGTCTAGACACTTGCTCATTCAACATTTCTTTTGAAATCAATGGTATTTTTAGCAAGTTTCCATTTGCACTAGCTTCCATGTGGATAGAAGAAACAATGTGGAAAGTTTTTTTTTCTGGTCATGATACCAGAATTGGTTTTATCATGATTCTCAATATCAGAATAGTAATTTGAAAAAAAAGAAGAAGAAGAAGAAAAGAAAGAAACACATTATCTGACCTTGCAATGTTTTATTGGATTGAACAAAAATAGGTTTAATTTTTTTTTCAGTTTTATCCTTTTAAGAAGTGAAAACCGTTAACCTTTCATAAGAAGTGAAAGCTTCTTCATATATTAACTAAAATTATTCATTTAAAAACTTCCACATGGCCTCATTAAGGTTCTTGATAAGGATAAAGTATCTAGTTACCCTAAAATGTCATGCTCAGAAAGTTACTTCATGACCCCAAACTACATTATTTTGTAATTATGTTAAAAGCCAGTAGCTGGAGTTAAAAGCCAGTAGCTGACTAAACTATTAGAACATTAAAACATGAATGTAACAAATTAGCATGCCATCTGTTTATTATCTAGCTTAACTAGCATGATTGAAAGGTTCATTTGCAACTCTCTGTTTAGGTAAACATGCACCTCAACAGGTTCCTAATTAAAGGTGTGGTGAGGTGATGGAGATATTAGTGCATTAGTGTGCATGTGCAGTGTGCATGTACAGTTAAACAGCACCAGTCATGCATTTCTGTTTATACCAGAATACCGCTGAATTCTCGAATCAGAAAGTTGTGCATTAATTTTTTTATATTAGGACACTTCTGACAGGAGTTCAGCTGTAAATACCATACATGATTTGTATTTGTATATGGATTTGTATATGGACTTGTATGGCAGACATTCCACGTAACATTAAATGTAACTACAAACAGTTAAAAAGTATGATATGTTGTTCAATAATAAATAAAACAACTGTAATCATTGGCAAACCACAGTGATATAAGTAGAATAATACACTTTGGACCATGGTGTTATTCCTAACTTAACACCTATCTGTTGTGAACAGTATTTGATAACGTTCATTTAAATTAGGCTTCATAAAAATTAGAAGATTAATTTGATTCACTGAATTGCAATGTATTTGCTGTTGCTTATTTTATTTTAATGCATTATTATTTCACAGTCTTTTATTAGCTACCGCCTTGTTCATATGTAAGTGCACACATTATTGGCCGTACAAGTGTCTCTACCCCATTCTGTTAGTTAGCAGTTAATGTAAAGATAATTTAAAAATCCTAATAATAGTGTGGCTGATTATCATTTACAGCCCTGTTCTTATTCTTTACATCACAAGCACCTGAAAACTATGCATTTCCATTTTCTCGGATAAAGCAGTGATAAATAATAAAATTCAGCTGGCTTAAACCACTGAATAGGAGAGAGGAAAGGAATCGGAAAACCACCGATCACTGAATAGAAAAGGATTTGCTTCCAGTAGAGGTTTTGTCAGTGTGCTTTGAACCGACCTTGAATAGGTGAACTGTGACCTGGACATTCATGGGACTCTGTCATATGAGCCAATAGAAAATAAGCGGATGGGACTGTGGTCTCTTTGGTCAAAAAAAAATAAAAAATAGTGGTAGCAGTCGCACCAAAAATTTTGCCATGCTGTTACTTTACTGTTATTTGCTGCAACTCTGAAAAAAACTCTGCTAGATACAGAGTCAGGGCTGCCTGTAATGGTCTGATTTTGATTCTCAGTATACAAAAAAGTCAGTTTTTTATGCTATCATATACAACAGCATAATATGGACATGGACCGGACTGCAGACTGGACATGCACTTATGTTAATTTTCTAACAAATGTGTAAAATTAGCTTATACACTGTGCTGGTTGCTTTGAAATCCACACATTTCTGCAGATTTCAGTTAATCAGTTCATCTCAAAAATATATTATGCTGTTAGCATAGAGCCTTCCCATCCACCAACATATGCTGGGAGTTTTGTGGTAAAAGTCTGTTTTGTGGTAAAAGTCTCTCTGCCAGCTAGTATTTTCTTGTTAATAATGTTGGCACCTGTGAAAATGTACAACAGTATAGTCATAACAAGAAAAAAAAAACAAGGCTTTCAGTTAAAATCTCAGTTTTATGATCAGTTATTGATTTAAACACACATTATTCAGAATATTCAGTATTCAGTACCCTAATCTTAGAAAGATCTCAAGTTATGAGCTGATGGCTCGTTAAAATTTAAATAATAATTTATCTGCTACCCATATAGATGGGGTGAAGAGACTTATATGGGCACAAATGCATGCATCCATTAGCAAGGCAACAAATAATATTTTATACAGAAGCTAATCATCCTAACAGTGCATATGTACTATAACTAGCTAGCTACAAGCATGTTGTGCACTCTGTCAACCTCTTCAAACAGGTTTCAGCTTCATAGGCCGAGTTTATTAGCTTAGACTTGAATGTATGCCGTTATCACATAATTATGTTTTACGTGATCATAAACTAGTTAACTAATTGCAAATTATTAATTCTGGCTCCATTTCAAATATTAGTTAACTAGTTAGCCAGGTTAGCTAGTATCAAGGTTAGCTAGTGTTGGTGATGTACCCAATATTACAAGTTAGCGAAGAGAAGGAACTTGGAGTCTTTATATAAGCTTCATGTTCAAGCCTAGATAGATATTCCTGCTCAGTCTGATGGTCTGCCATGCTGAGTGAGATATCATGGATAACTCCATGTTATCATGGATAACGTCTTCTAAGGCCTGTCTACCTGTGAAAACATGACAAAGTCTGAAGCAAAAACTGATTCCAGAAGCTGAAGGGAAATCCAGAACAAAAAATGCACTGGCAAAATGCATATAAAATAACTTAATAAATGGAAGATGTACTTAAAATGTTTGACTTAACCTTACTATTTGTACTTAGATTTTGATACTTAGCACAAAAATTATTAATTCACGTCTCACCCATCAAATCAAATTAGCATATGCAGTATGATTCATATATATGCTTCTGCTACATCAGTTAGAATCGATTTGTTTACCACCTTGTAGTGTTGTAAAAAGGCTCAAATGTTTGACTTTTGTTAACAGCATTGGTTGTTTGCAGCAATGGGTGATGAGTGATTAGATTTGGTTTATGCTGTCGCTGTTTAACCCAGAGATATTTGATGCAGTTTAAGGGAGGGCTGTTCACTCAACAGTTCACTCAGCAACCCATTTCTATAAGGGATCATTAGTGCAACAAGAACAACCCACTGCCACAGTAAGAAGCATTGAATTGTCTAGAAATCTAGTGTACTGTAGTGAAATCAGTGGAACCATGTTATCCTGAACCATGAAAAACAGCTCTGGGAAATTATTCCTCCTTCACTAGTTGGTCACAGTCATTCTTCATACACAGACTCGTATGTGACCCTGTAAACACGGTGAAATGCTAGGAGTGCAATGATACACAAAACTCAAATTCAATACGATACAGTGGTGTCTTGACATTTTTAGTACAGCAAACATAAGCATTGCTATCTGCTTAGGTTTTTATTTTCATTGAATTAAAACCTTCAGAAAAATGAAAGAATTCCATTTTATTTGTATAGCGCTTTTAACAATGGACATTGTCACAAAGCAGCTTTACAGAAATAAATACATTCTGAGGAAAAACTCCCTGAGACGATATGAGGAAGAAACCTTGAGAGGAACCAGACTCAAAAGGGAACCCATCCTCATCTGGGTAATAATGGATAGTGCAAATATAAATAACTCCCTTCTATAACTGTGTAATACATGGACAAATAGTGCAACTGATGGAGACCTGAGTGCAAAACTGTACAACAGAATTAAACCTGGCTGATTAAACATTAGCTCTGTGGCCAAGCTTTCACTAGGGTTACTCTCAAGGAGGTGTGACTGAAGTGCAGGGCTTTTTATTTCCCATTCTTCCGTTAGAGTCACGTAGTTCTCTGTAGCCCTAGACATGTTTTTGAATCTTGCATTCTCCACTAAACTGCGTAGAGTCTTTATATCTGCAGCTACGAACTTCCCAATTGCTTCCCAATTTCTTTCTTGAATCAGTGACACGTGTGTGAGCGCTGCTTCATGTTTTTGTCTAGTTTTATTGACCCACAAAAAAAAGATGTTGTGGGCACAGATACGTGGATGTGCTGGTGTATAATACACTTCTTTGTCAGATTCAGCACACTAATATTTTGCTCCTCCACTCACTGGCCATCAGCATCATAACTTACCAGGAAGCCAAAGTGCTTCCATACACCAGACCTAAAGATTTGCTGACTGAAGCCATTGCTGCTTTTCCCAAGCTACTATGCTAGTATGCTAGCTTATTGGCTTGTGAAAACATTGTGCTTATGGCTTATGGTTTTTTAACCCCTTGTACCCTGTATACCCCTGATTAAAGATAACGAGGAAACTTTAAACTTTTTCAGAGGAGGGACTGTGGACTTGATTTTCTGTTAGTCTTGAATTTTCAGTATACATGTAATATAAGTGGTATTTCATTTTGAGTAACCTACTTTATTATGTGGTCTGTTGAATATATTGTTCATATGCAGATTGAAACGAAAGGAAATGCAGTTCATCAGTCCAGAATATGCTGCTGCATTGCTCCAGAGTTTGGAAATGTTTAATCTAATTTTTCCTGCCACTTTTTTTGGGATCTCTTGATGATTCTGTAAGTTGAAAAAAAAAACACAAAGCAACAATTTATCTTCTGTAAGTGTGTTACACAGCTGTTCTAGGATCTTCGTGTGTATCTCTGATGCATCGCTGAGATCCCGTTTTAATATTGGAGTTTCCTATTTCGAAAGGAATCAGTTTGAAATCTGTGGCATCAAGACTTTCATCATATTAACTTGGGGCCTGTTTATCGAACACCCTGCTACCATTGTTTACCTTCACTAAATGCTCATTAGGCTGATGGCCAAATGCTTGTCAACTTCTGACACCACTAACAGGATACTCGGTTGAGGCCACCGCCAAGAGCATCCATTGAAAGCTTTCTTTTGTGCGAAGATCTCAGCTTCTCTACAATCTTTTTCCCATGCATTGTGATGCAGTTATCCTCCTTCCGGCAAGCGACACCTTCCTGCAATGGATCTATGGACTGGTTGTGGGCCACAACAACAAAGAGTAGGAAATCTGCTGCCTTTTAGAGAAAAAGCAGATGAATTACAGGGAGTATGGTGCAGCACAGAAGGAGGACAGCGTCTGTCCCTCCCCTGGCCTCTAGCAGGACGTTACTGAAGGCTTGGCAATGTTGAGGGACAAGGATTTGAGAGTCAAGTATCTATGAATGGGAAGCGTTGGTGGTCTGGGTTCAGCTCGTCAGAAAACAAGTAGAAGAAACTGTGAAACAGAATCCTGTGGATGTGCATGGTACTCTCGCCCTTTCATCTAGCAAACTCCAGGCAGCTAAGCTAGCAGTTCCCTGATACTCAGTATGCACCCAAAGTGCTTGGAATGACAACGAATCTATTCATGGCAAAAGTAGAGGCAAGGGCTGTGGATCTGCTCAGCTCCCCCCACAATGTAGACGAGGGCGAGGGGGGGGGCACTTTCTCCAATGTATAATAGAGCAGAAAAGGGATTGCAAAGAAGGAAAGGAGGTAAGGCAAGGGAATGGATGAGGGAGGGAATGCAAGAGAGGGAGTGTGGGTTGCAGGAGGGTGGGAGAGAGAGAGAGAACGCTTCCACGCCGAATGATTGAGAGAGGCGGAGAGGAAGCAGAACTCCCTCAAATGAAATGAGGTGAAAATAATTCAGGCATTAATCAAGCCTAGCCGAAAGGAGGGTCCCCGCCCCCCTTCTCATGCACGCGCCCTCTGTGAAAGCGAATGGAAAGGTGAATGAAGAGCTGGAGATCGGAACCTAGAGAAACTGCAGGTGCTGGTGAACCATGTCGGAGTCCAGCAACACCGTGGCGTGTCAGGCCGATCAGGTTAGTGGGTTTTTTTCTGTGTCTTTGGTAGAAGTGCCATAACACTGTAATAAAAAAAGTTTTGTCTTTTTTTTAAGCAAAAGGTTGATACCTTAACTGTAATGAGAAAATCAGTAAGGTGGAAATTTTGAAAAATTCAATAAGCGCACAAGAGTATGTTATCCCAAGCATCAAAGCGGCGATTGTCTGAAGCTGCCCGGACGACGGCGCAGGGTCCTGAAAGAATTGAATTAATCAAGGCCAAGCATTGTTTGCACCGCCTTATTTTTCAGCCATCATTCAGGGGGCCTGTGACGACTCAATAGTCCATATACCACGTGAGAAGGGAGCTGCAGCTCCTTAAAAAACAAACCACGTGTGGGCCGACTGAAAAGTTTTTATAACTAATTGCAGTGGGAAGTTCGGGCTGCACTAGCAGAAGGGCTGTGTGATAAACTTTCTAAGGAAGTGGGCAGGAGAACTGTGTGACCGAATGACAGAGGGAAGGAGGAAAGTGTCCAGGCTTTTTTTTGGAGGGAGGCTGACTCATATTTATGCCCTTCTTTCTTCCTCTGCTTCCCTTTTACCCGCTAGGGCACTTATCACTTAAACAATCCCCAGGAAGATTTGCTCAGAAAAAAGAGCCACAGATATCCGTTAAGCCACTTTGTACTTCTCAGATTTACATGTGGCTTATTTGCCACTACTTCTACTGAGCCACTTGTTATGAGCGTGGAGATGCAACAATACCGTCAATCAAATCAAATTTATGAATGGACAACAGCTTTTTTTTTTCTTCTGAAGATTAACTGCATTTGTTTTTAAATTGTGTTGCCGACTGTGTTTGTGCATGCATCTCTACTCTTAAGTGTAGAAAATATATATATATACATATATATATAAAACCTCGACTTTTTTAATATTTAAAATATCTTAAAGCATAATTTGATATTATCCATGTATTATTCCAGTGGAATGGCTACATTGTTTCATGAATGGTTAACAGTTTCAATTGACATAATGTTGTTTCTGGTGGAGAGATTTATGGCACATTGCACCAAGCGCTGTCTCATTAGTATGATTATTGTCAGATGTCTATACACTCAATGTAGGAAAGCTGATTTATATGTGATTTATGACTGATTTATGTGTGACATATTTGCTGAACTTCATACACGCAAAAGCAGTAGCCAGGAAGATTTGTCGGAAATAAAATGTGAAGAAGTGCAGTGAAGCAACTGTTCCTCTGGGATGTATATGCTGCATGTTTGCTACTTCTACTGAGTTCACTCGCGGAGCAGGTAGAAATGGAATAACATGACCAATTTTAAAAAATCATGAGGGATCAAAAGATTTTAGTTCTGTTTCTCCTAATGATTAACTGATTAACTATTTTTAAATATGTTTAAGGCACTAAAGGGTAAGAGTATATCAGATGTACCTGCTCTTCTGAATGAACATGTGTGTGTAACAGGCTTATGCGATATTGATTTTTCCCTGCATTTACCATTTAATCGATTACCAACAAGTTAATTGTCCAAAAGTGATAGGCAAAAAGATGAGAAATGAGCATTTACACCATTTTATGTTCAAGGAGAGTAGGGGAATTAGGCGTAATTAATAATAATACCAGCTGTGCAGTCGGGAACTGCTTGCTGGCAGCAGCAATTGCTGGATGGAGAGAAGATTAGAAGATACAAAAAAAAAATACATTTTTAATATAATCCTTTGTACACATGGGTTGTATAATATTCACATGTCTGTGATGATCAGTGGAGAAAAAAAAACAACAGATTTAATCACTTTCTAATTATCATCACCACGAGTAATATTATTTGTAAAGTTGTTAGATTAGGCTTATTTTTTTAGATTAAAAAAGTGCCATTTTTGAACATTTCTGTCCAAATTAATATATTTGTAAAATGTTAGCCAAGTAAACTGATAGAATTGATAGATGTAAATTGATAGATTTATTTTCATGTTAATGAACTCAAAATATTCTCAATTTACCATGACAGAAAGCACATAAGATTGGGGGAAAGGGGCGGGGCTTCCCGGCAGTGTCAGTTAAGATTGGAGAGTTCAAGACACTTGCGCAAATCATCCCAGATTAAAATGTGTATGGCCTCATCTCCCAATTTTCCTGGGGAGAAAAAAATTGTAACCCATACCACTGTACTCCACTGTTGAATTGCAGAGCTCCAACACAATATATGTAAAGGTAGTCAGGTCTGGTCATATAATTTAATCAGAATAAACGTCACTGGACATCATGGCAGTGGACTTTTGTGTAGCTACGATTAAATTGTTATATCGCACAACTTCATCCCTATAAAATGTTAATTACAAGCTGCTAATATTTGTTGATCACTTATCCTGCTTCTTGAATTGCTTCGATCACCTCTAAGGCATTAGTGTCCATGTCGGGCTTCAGTTTCTTCTGCCTCTACCAGCATCCCCTTCTTCTTCAAGCATATAATACAGAGTAGTTTCACCACATTCTTATGTAACTGCTAAAGGGTTTTCTTAGGCAAACTGTATGCTTCAGTAATAATTGCACTAATAAGAACTTGTAAGAAGTTACGTAGAGCTATGATTGTGCCAGCTCTGACAGAGCCCCACATGCTTTCACAGCATGGACAAATGAAAGGCATTTATTTTGCTGAGGTATGCAGTGGACTTCCGTCCATTTCAGAGTGTATTCTCGCCTTGCTTCACCTCAATCCTGACCAGAATAAAGCCTTAAATAGTGTGACAGACATGTAATGAATGTTATTGCATTGGAATGGAGAAATAATAATACGGCTTGTCCTGGGTTTGTGCCTTATCACTCGTTATGTGATCACGCAGGTGTGATTTATTATTAGCAGCGAACAGATTGAATGTTCACTATTTGTATGTTGTAGTGTCGTTGTTCAATACAAAGACATTACATCGGAGAGGCAGGAAGAGAGTGAGTGCGAGAGAGCAAGCGGACATCGGGACAGACATATGGTTGCTTGGAGGCAGCAGCCGCTCAGAGTCCTCCTCTTGTCTCACACTGACTACCCTCCAAGGCATACAGCTGCCAGTCACTAGTGCGTATGTTCTACTAAGCGCTCTCTCCTCCTGTGCCTTTTCCTCATCTTTCTGAGGCATTTCTTTGTGTTCTTTTCTGTCTTGTAACAGTCTGTATCTAGGTGGATCAATCTATCAATCAATCAATCTAGCAGCCGCTTTAATAGCCTGTACAACTGCATTCATGCAATTATCCAATTAGCCAATCATGTGGCAGAACCACACTGCATAGAATCATGCGGATACAGGTCAAGAGCTTCAGTTAGTGTTAACACAAACATCAGAATGGGAAAAAATGTGATCTCTGTGACTTTGACTGTGGCAGGGTTGTTGGTGCCAGAGAGGCTGGCTTGAGCATTTTTTTCATGCACATGGTGGAATGGTGGAAAACAGCAAAAAAAAAAAGAAAAAAGAAATTCATCCAGTGAGTCGCGGTTCTGCCCTCAGAAACACCCTGCTGATGAGAGAGGTCAGAGGAGAATGCCAATACTAACAGGAAGTCTACAGTAACTCAAATAATCACTCTTTACAGCCGTAATGATTATAAAAGCGTCGCAGAACACACAACATGCCAAACCTTGAGGTAGATGGGCTACAACAGCAGAAGACTGCATCAGGTTCCACTCCTGTCAGCCAGGAGCAAGAAACTGAGGCTAAATCATAAATATGAATGTCATGTGTGTTTCAGTTGACACCCTATGACCTAGTCATTGTCACCTCTCAGCAAAATTATCACTGGTATTCCTCCCGACTCTGAGAGAGAGATGAGTAGACTGGAATAAGATAGAGATAACCTTCCTCACACTCCAGTCCTGTCACACAGTTACAATTCTTACATGCTCCAGTCTTTGCAATCTCTGCAAAATGCTCTTTACATGCAGGCACTATGCACTATGAACTGTGAGAACACAATATGATGAAAGCAGCTCTGGAAAATGTAATAATTGTGCTTATCTGTATTTGGTGTGAATAATCAAAATATGGCTTCGATACCCCTGGAGCTTCCTTTACATGGTGTGTAAGACATACCTTTGGGGACTCTAAAATGAAACTACAACAGTGTTCCCAGTCGTGTAGAGCCCTGCTTTGGTAGGCCTATTTTTATTTGAGTTTTGTACTCTTAAAAAGTCAAAATGTCAACAAATGTGTACACAATTCTATTTACAGCTAAGTTACTTTTACTTTTTAGGCAAGACTCGTAATATTCTTTAGAGGTTAGTTTAGGATTAATAGCTAACAGCCTCCAGTATTAGCTTTATAACATTCGTGGCATGCTGAGGGAGTATGCAGAGTGTGTATGTGCAAGTTCATTGCCATTTCCAAACCTGAGGAATAGAATATTATGTTACAGCAGTATAGTTGTTATTCCATAGATGAGTATAGGTTAATAAATTATAGGTAGTGTAGGATCTGCGCAGTCACTGTTTCCTTGCCAATGTCTAGATCTGAAGCCTAGATGAATTAGAAGCTAATTGACTCCAGGCATCACACTTGTGTGATGAGTGTCTGTTTGCTGAGAATGTGAACATTTGAGACCAGTCAGTATTGCCTGCATAAGTAAGGTGGACTGATTCTTGGTACTTTGCAACATCTGCATTCATTATTTTCCACCGATTGGGCAAGTTTCAGTGCCAGAATAGGAACATTATGTAGTTTGTCAGTGTTACTTTGCTTTCGGAGGTTTATTAGTCCAAGTTTTTGAGTGCAACACGTACTTTAGTACAACGGATCCAGATAGTGGCATTGCATTACAGCTCTATTATACACAATGATTTAAAATTTCCACTCAAACATTTGAAGAATTGAAGAATTGACAGCCTGAAGGAATTGCCAAATTTGACAAAAGCAATCCAAACTATTAGCTGATACCAAACAATTTAGCCATCAGATCGTATTGATTGATACACATATAGGTATATTATTATTATTATTATTATTATATACATATTATAAATGTATATATAAATTTAGTAAAGAGGTTGAGGATAAAAAGAATTCAGTCCATCACAAACAACAAGTAAAGAACGTGAACACAGTGTACAGAAACTCAAATACAAACTCAAATATATTAAATATATAATAACAGTATGCATGTATTGTAGTCAGCCAATATATTTTGTGTTTCCAGAACATGTCCAACAAACATGTTTCTAGCTCATATATGAAGATTTATTTGTTACGTGCACATTGCTTTAATTTCATTCTATCCAACGGTATAATAACGTTTCCTTTAACAGTGCTGTCCAGTGGCTGAATATATATATAAAAAAAGTTTGCTCCTTCTAAACTTTATGTATTATTGTAATATTACTTATTGCATGTTGTCATAAATAAAAATTGTGTAGACCAGTTCGCTGATACAAATAGCCTGGATTCATACAGTAATGAGAAGAGCTGATGTTGAGAATGGTGCATATGAGGGGACACTGCACATGGACCGTATGCACATTTTTAACATAGAGATTTAATTGCTATAATGTTTGCAAAACCCTCAAGCTGTGGACAAATAAAAATCAACGCATGGGCAAAAAGATCAACCCATTACGTGTATCAACAGTGAGACTGAATGAGCCTCGACTGAGCCTGATGACTGCAAACCTGACATTACTAGTGACTAGGCATTTTGATGTTGTCCGGGACTCATCCATTCACACTAGAAATGTAATGTGGACACATGCTTCCCAGACCACTTCCGCACCTCCAATGACCCGAGTGATCGGATTACAAGAAGCATTTGACCCCATTCACACCTGTATTTAGTACTATCTGATCTGCCCACCTGAGATGGATGTTGACACCAAATCTGAAAGGGGCCAGTGACCCCAAACCTACATTCAAATAAACACAGAAATGACTGCTGAAATGTTTCGCAATGGCCACCTGGTCCATTTTTTTTTATTTCGAATTAAAAAAAGTGTATGTAATATACACCGATGTTCAAAACAGTTTTGGGCTTTAAAAGAATAAATATTACAAAATTTTGTACTTCTCCTTCTCCTTTGTTTTTCATAATATCATATTGAACGATTAGTTTATTAGTCCTGGACATGTATCAGCGATTACTGGATGGCTAGTAGCAAGAAGGGGAGATTGCCGTTAGTCCATTGTTCGAGATGTAATGCTAATATGGATCACTATATGTTTTATAAAAATAGCAAGAGGCTAATGCTAATGGTGGACGACTGAAAAAAAAAATCAGCAGGATTTTCCAGGTGCTGCAATTTCAGAATATTTTAATCACCGAAAATGTATTTCTGCATATGCGGATCCCTTTTTTTAAAATCATAACTTTTATGAAAACAGAATAAGGTTCCAGAGTACATGTCTTAACCAGAGAATAGCATGTAGAATAGCCCACTTGTACTTCCAGATATGAATTCATGAATATTTGATTAATAGGCTTTATGTGGTAAAATGTATAGAAATTAACTTCTTAAGAAAGAAATGAAAAACGAGTCAATCTTTTATTTTTTTTAAATAATTTTATGAAAAAAAAATGCATTTCCTATTTTAGTGTGTTAGGAAAACAAAAGTAAAAGTAAAAAGCTGCTGTTCTTGTTTTCTTTTTTATTATAAAATGAAAAATGAATGAATGAATGCGACATGCACAGACCTATACGCACACCATCTCAGTGTCTGGGATTTTGAATCAGACTGAAAACCTATGGTCTGGATTTTTGCTCATTTTTAATTTGACTTTAATTTGACTTGTAAGTGATGGAGATTAATTATGGTAGAGCGGCTTGTTGTGCTCATGCTATTTTTAGTGTGTGTGTATGTGTGTATGTGTGTGTGGGACAGGTGAACAGCTTGCGTTGGCTCAGAACTCCTCAGGCTACATTCCTGCATCACTTGACAGCTATGCTCACTAAGCACTAATTAAATGATGCAGTTAAGCACGTGCAGCGCATAGCTACAGCTAGACCTTGATGTCTGTGCCGATCATTCCGGCAGTTTTGTACATGTTCAAGCCTGTGCTGAACTCGGACTCTGCCTGCAAGTGCTCGATATTCAGTGAGAACAAACTGATCAGCATAGCTCTGACTGGTTCCTCACTCCACTTACACTTGTTCAGAAGACTTTATTTACTGTATTGCATGCCAAATGCATGACCTGGGTGTGGTGGAGAAACTAAGCAGTGAGCAGGTTTTTTGTTGTTGTTGTTGTTGTAGTTTTTTTCTAGCAAACTAGATAAGCCATGACATCAGAAGCCTGGATATAGTAAACGAATATCTAGCAGATGAAACTTACGTGTAAACTTCTTTTTGGTCCTGGCTATTAGTAGTCTGAGGTCATTGTTTAAAAAAAAAAAAAAAACTTTTTAGTGGAATGTATCACATTAAGATGTTTAGAATGTACGTATAGCTACAGGAGCTGATCCATAGAGCAATGCTGTTCCATATTATCATGGATATACAGTATTATATGGATTAGTGCTTTCACCACTCCAACATGACTGCTTAGAAGTGTAAAGGAAAGGAGGATTAGCTGCAAATTTCCGCTGATGTATAAAACAAGAAAAAACATGAATTTGTGTATTGAAAAAGCCATATAGGATTTAGATCATTTCCCAGAGCAGTCCTCAGGCCATTTTTTTTTAAAGAGTTCATGTTTTCTCTGTCCATGCAACACCTGAGCCAGCTATCTCGTGTTCTTAATAGCTTGGTACAGTTTGAAATGAGCAAAAATGTGAACTGTCTGACTGGACTACACACAGTAAACACTCACTCACACCTGTACATAAGCACTGGATTATGGGGTTTTGGTGTCCGAAAGAATTCTAAAGGGTTTTTTTTTTTTTAATAAATCAAGACACCTTCTCCTAAACATGCTTGCTACTAGTCTAGGTGAAAAGCTAATGATAAGTAATAGTTTCAAGGTTTTGTCTTGAGACCACTGTACCCTAATCTTCACTCTCCTCATGGTTTCAGTGCCATTTTGTCTCAATTTCATCTTGTTTTTGTGCATAAGTCTTTAATATGGTCAAGACAATGATTATGAAATCACAAATAAAAAAGTACACTTTAAAAGACTTTTTTAGAAGTGCTTTTTATAACTTTTTAAATGGATATGTTGTCCTGCTCCTCTAGTTCTGCCTTTGCTGTAGGTTGCTTAGTGTACCAATATCACTGTCCTCACTTATAATACAATTTGAAATTATAACCATAAAGAGTTTTCCGGTGGATCCACAGAAAAACAGACAGGTGTGAAACTCAAGGCCCATGGGCCAAACACAGCCCGCTGCCTCATTTCATTCATCCCGTGCAAACTTGCCAAAATAGTTTTGCATGAATTTGAATGAATAATTTCAAATTGAAACAGCCTGTAGTACCTACTACTTGGCATTTTCATCACTGCAAAGTATTACTATCTAGAATTCACATCAGACGCATAGTGTAGCGACCACCTGTTTACCTGCCTCTGTTCAGTGCACATGTTGACGGAGTGCGAAGACAGTAGAGAGGGGAGACTAAGGATATGTATGTTCTTAGCAGTGACAAGCCTGGGTGAGTTCTTCTTAAATGTCTTTCTTAACATTATATTTTCAGCATTTGCAAAACTTGGCTGGACCACTATATAATAAAAAAAAAACAAGCATTAATTACTTTAGTAAACATCACCTATGCCTAATAGTGAAGAGCTTCTATTAGTCCTTCTTTTCCCTAGAAACATCCTATTCCACATTTAGAGCCTAGGATATTGGCATTAATAGACAGAATAGATAATATGTTATAAAAAAAATGAATAGTCTTACGTAATGGCCCTCACAATCTCACAAAAATGCTGATGTGGCTTGGACAGAATTCTACACCTCTGGTCTAGACTGAGACAGTCTTGACTACAAAGCTGGTAATAGTCACAGGAGCTTTTTGACCTTAGCATTGTTAACTGTGTCTTTATTGTCTAGGGGATCATCAAGTATCAGTTTTAAGTTTGAGTTTGACTCACATGTGTATATATTTAAACCTGCAGCTTAATTATATGGCTACAGAATTAGCTAGATCTAACTTCAAACCAAAGCAACACAAATATATCAAGACAATTTTTGATTGATTTGACATGACCCCACATTGCCCTCTTTCCTAACCCAGTAACCTAATGCTAACTCAGAGTTGCCCTTCCCAACCCAGTTGTCCTTGCAAGTTATTCATCAAACAACTACTTTGTTTTCAAAGGCTATGAACCAATGAAGGTGCAGAAATGTGGCCCACCACTTCCAGGGTGAGAAGCCTAAGCTTAGTGTCTTTGGCTGAATTACTTTCACCTCACAGGGATTGCATAATGGGCCCTTTAAGAGCTTTGTCCACACAACTTTATCTAATCCCACTGGAGGAGAATGAAGCCCCTCTTATTTACCTCCTGAATGATGTTTAGGGAACTCTGAGGGGCCTAAAGCAGATGGTGGTCTAGGAAAGACTGACGCCTAATACAGATATGATGAACTTAACCTATTTTTACATTTACTAATTCATTTCAAACATGCTGCTTCAGCCAGGCATCAGAATTTCACTTTTGTGACAAAAAGGCAGCTATTTTAAGATTGTTGCATTGAGCTCTTTCCTCTGTTTTTCAGCCTTCTGAAAATCTTCTTATTAAGCTCACGATATTATGCAGGGTGTCGAAAAGTCTCCATACATGGGAGAAATTAACACTTTTTAGCAAAATGTCTTCCAAAAATTTTTGTACTTAGTTTTATTAAATATTTTTTCAGATAGTCTTTAAGAATGGCTTTGACAAAAGAAGAACATATTGAAATCATTCTCATGGCTGAATCATGAAGCTGTCACAAGGTTGTGATGGACATGCAGTTACATTCACAACCCCAGATGTGTTAATACGAGATCATTATGAGCAGGAAAGACAACTCTGTGTGTGTTTACAGAGTTAAAGAAATGGCGATCATGTAATGGATGTTTTGGAAATAAAGTTTGCTAAAAAGTGTTCATTTCCCCTATGTATGGAGACTTTTGGGACACTCTGTACTATTAACATCAGTTGAACCATGGTAATCACTCTGTCACTTTTTGGATATTTGTAGTACTCAGTGACCCGCTGAAGCTGCACTCGCTCTGAACTGGGACTTCTACTCTCCTGTGGTGAAGGAATTTCTCCCCAAGGAGAGAACGATTGAAAACATGGTGTTGGAAATGAGACCTCGAGGGGTCACTTGGGTTCAGAAGGTTTAGCAGGAGGTCAGCCCTCCAGCAACGGTGAACCTTGTATAACCGGAGTATTTGAACAGATGGCTTCAGCTGTTTCAAAATATGGTGTCTTGACTCTGAGAAAAACACTCTCACTGTCCTTCAGGTTGTCTTTCATGTATTTTAAGCTTATGTCTCCATAATTCAATTCAATTCAATTTCATTTGCATAGCACTTTTTACATTGTCACAAAGCAGCTTTATATAAATATATAAATCCAGGATATACGTTTTAAATATATGAATTTTTCCATAATGAGCAAGTCAGAGGCGACGGTGGCAAGGGAAAACTTCCTGAGATGATAATATTGTTTATCATATCAAAGAATACACACTTTTCTTTATTGGTCCCTGTTCATATCATGCATCTTGCTTGATATGTTACCATCACTAGATCTCTACTTGGTATTTACAAGCAGAGTCAAAGCCAATGACCTTTAACCTGTTTGAGCTGTCTCACCAAAGCACTGGCAAACATTCAGCTCATTTCAAAAGCCCAGCTACTCCCTATCTTCCCTACCTGTATCAGATTTTTTTCACAGTCTCATGAGTTCACCTCTTCTTCCTGTGTTTGTAGAGTCTCCAGTGTTTTGTTTCTGTGCCATCCTACTATCTTCATTCTGCTGCAAAGTTGTTTGAGAAATAATGCACATACATATGTATATATGTACAACTGTACTTGTTTGTGTGTGTGTGTGTGTGTGTGTGTGTGTGTGTGTGTGCGTGTGCGTACTTGTGTAACAGGGCAGATGATCCCAGCTGGGATCTTTAGTTCTTGATCACTCTCTGTCTCTCTCACTCTCACTCAGTGCTTTTTTTAAAAACAGCTAGCCTGGACACAGCATGATGGTCCCCATGACTGAACAAAATAAATTAAATTAAATCTAAGGCTAAACATTGATGTGACTTGAGTAAATAGATTACTTTATCAAGTAGGCATTATGAAAGTAAATAATATAAGTAGAAATGACTGTGATATTCAGGTCATTTATTTCTATGCAGGCACTTAAAACTAGCATGCTAGTCAAAAATTAGGTATGCTTCTCTTTATATAAGCTGAAAGCATTTTGAGGCATTTTATCAGGTCTGTATACTGCTTAGCTGCATTTGAAACTCCCTTGGGATTAGACTTAAAGCCTTGATGTTTAACCAAATATAGCTGCATTCATGGTGTAAGTGGTAATTTGGTAAACTGTAATAATGTCATTTCATTTACATCGGTGCATTCGAAGTGCAAAGTGGGAAAAAAAACATGGATGCCTCCATGAAAGTGTCTTTTGTTTGCTCTGTCAAAAACTAAAAACTACTTTAACTGTACTTTTACAGTTACAGGCCTGAGTGGCTGTTGGTTCTGTTCTTCTGTAGTGAACTTCAAATATTCATGCAACGTTTTGGACTGAGATTGCAGTACAGCTACAACACGGACAATATCAAATAGTTTAGCAACAAGCTAGCCGGCTAACATTTATGATAAGTCTAATGTTGATTATTAGCTTCTCAAAACAGTGGTTAGTATGGTCAGTGTTATAGAGATAACCAAGTAGTGTGTTAAAACTAACTATCTAAAGCTAATACTGGTATAAACGAATTTAAAAGTAGAGAAGGGAGATTTTACACTGTTTACAGTGTGCGCAGCCATGTTGATTTGACATCACTGTGTAGACAGGAAGGAACTGATAGCTGAGAAGACTACCCCAAGTTGACGAGCTGAAATTTCAAGTAGAAGGGGCGTTTTCGGGGGGTTTTACCAGTTGTAGGTGGGGAAATACAAGTTCAGAGAATCACGAGATCAGAATGTAATAATTCTAATGTGGCAGGATTTGTAAGAATACACACAGCATTATGAATTTCACACACTCCTGGGATCTTCTGGGAACTTCTAATGCTTGAGTGTTTAATAAGCAAAGTGCCTGATCACGAGTCTGCCAGTAACGGACTAGCTTGATGGGAATTGTGCAACATGGTTTGAGCAGGCCATTCTGAAAGAGTGCTTGTGTTTATGTGCCTTCTCCTTGTTATCTTCTCTGGTTATATTTAATACTTTAAGCAGTGCAGGTGTGCCATGCCTTCTCCAGCACACAGCCACAACTCACTCTTCGTGCCTTCGTCACGGAGAGCAGGTGCACAGCTGTCCAGCCAAGTTTGCATACAGTTGTACTTAGACATTCAGTAATGAATCTGAAAGGTTATTGTTTATCATTCTTGGCTACATTTCTCTTGGTTTCTTACTAAGCTAATTATTCCCCAAAATACAAATAAACCAAGTGGATTTTACCAAAATACCCAATTTGTTTTGTACAAATCATGACACATAAGTGGTTTATCTACAAATAAAAAGAATTCCAAGAAGTTAACAGTTAGACCTGGTGCTGTGTCTGGAACGGCTCCCTCCTCATTTGATAACTATTTACAATATAAAGTGCGATGGACTGGTTTCCCATCCAGAAAGTATTCGAGTCTCAGACTAAGTGTTCCTAGAATGGACTCCGATTAAACTTGCCAGAATAAAGTGCTTACTGAAGATGCATGAATGAATAAATGAACTGTTTACTATATAGACTGTTCTGATAGAGCACTATGTAGGGGCAGCAGTAAAAGGGATATGTCAACCTAGGGATTCTGGTATCTGTATTGGTCTGATACAGTGCTCAATTACTTGTACAAAAAAGCTCTGATATCAGCATCCGATACCAGGTGGTACTATGTGACGGAAGCCTAGAGTATGTTGCCGTGCAAATGAACAGATGACACAAATTTAAAAATGTATTTTATGATTAATGATGGCAATGAAGGCATAAAAGAAAGAAAATATCAAAAGGGGGAGCTACAGCATCTTCTTACAATACAAATAACCTGAAAACACATCTTAAATATAAAACTCAGCACAAGGAGTTCATTGACGGACAAAAATGGAGAGTAATAGATTAGAAAAAAAGGTGTTTGCTTTTAAAGGACCTGTAGCCAGTCCACATTTCTGAAGTGTTGCAGCTGCTTCCACACCCAAGGCATTTTATCAGGCCTGTACTGCCATCAGCTATTTGGCTCAGGTGCATTTAAATCTCCCTTGGGATTAGACTCAAAACCTTAATGTTCAACCAAATATAGCTAAATATATCCAGTACAAGAAAAGTGCAAATACTATAAACCCTGGTGCTCAGATCAGTATGCAATAATAAAGAGGTAAAGCAGTTACTGAAAATTCATGAAAGAAAGAACAAATTATTTACGTATAGTAAATAGCAGCAGTAAGGCAGACACCAGACTGCAGTACAAGTAACCAGATAAAACGTCATTGTTTTCTGAAGTGAAAGAAAACTTGTACTTCTACACTACAGCCCTACTCAATCCAAGGTAACTAGTATAGCTAGCTAATGCACAACTTGCTAACTTTTTAAAGAAGTAGCCTAAAGGGCTGAACATGCATGTGCACTTTTTATGACCACTATTTAAACCAGTAAATAAGACACCCTGTATTGTCCCTGATTGATTAATAAGCAAGTTACTCAATTCAGTATTGATATCAGTATTTGGCAAGCACCAAAAAATATGTGCTCATACTCAGTCTGAAAAAAATTCATGCAACTCTACACCAGACTGAATTCAGACGACACTGACTAGTGAGTGCTCCAGAAAGTCATGGTCATGATCCACCAGATGCTACAAATTACCCAGCATCCTGAAATCATCTAAATAGAGAAGTGATTTATTTATATTGAATACAACACAAGCAGATATTTATACATCTTTTATTTCCATTTTTATAACAAATTGACTGCTTGTTTTCATTCTCACAGGTAAATTTCAGCTGAAAGAAAGCTTTATGCATTACGATACGGAAGTACAGTGCGTCAGTTGTATACTGGATTTGTGGTGTGCTATGGATGATAATATAGTTAACTATTCAAAGAATAAAATTTATCCACTGAAAATTTGGACAGCAACCACAAAACTGGCTGCACTACATGGTGAATAGGGAACGAATTTACACACAGCAAAAGGACAACATTCCAAAACTTAGCAAATCTAGCCGGAAAAAATAGGCAACCCTCACATATCTCAGATCTGATCATAAGAAGGCAGTGTGTGGTATCTGCCAGTGTTATGTCAAAAGCTGTTTAAAGAGGTTGGGGGCTGTTTGGCCTCCAGGCAAATGGTAAGTGTACACGTTATTAGAGACTATATGTCCTGTTCTGTGAGGGGGATGCAAGCAGACCAGTTCATTTACTATGCAGGACAAACTATACTATTCCAGAAGAATGAAAAAGCAGGAATATGACCAGGTACAAAGGCCATCTAAGGCTGTCCCATGTTAATTAAGAGTACTTTCACATACCCAGGGTTAAACGTTGGTTTCATCAGGCGAGAGCACAGTAACCAAAATGATCCATACGTAACCATCTGAGAGAGGTGGTCTCGGTCCTGTTCCAAACAAACTCTAATGTTGTTTGATTGCACTGAGGGAGTGATTCCAACCTCAGACGATCCAGCTGCAAGAAATGAATCAACATGACATATTTCAGTTTGAGGGCTTCATTGTTCTGTAGATACCAGCTGTGAAACCACGAGATGGCACGAGATGCTAACTGAGTAAAAAGAACAGAGTTGTAGAGATGCAGAAATGTGATGTGTTCTAGATATTTGGACCAAGGAACAAAAAGAAAACGTAAACGCAGACACTACAAAAAATGACATCTTATCAAGTGGAAATACCTTGAATATAGTCAAATTTATCTAATATTTCCTATTATAAGATTACAGTAAACCAAATATAAGATTATTAAACCTATTTCAAGCCATTTGTACTCATTTCAAGCTTGAAATAGTCTTGTTCTCTTGGCAGATAATTTTACTCATTTTAAACATTTATTTCTAAAAAGAAGCAAAATTATCTGCCAATAGAATAAGAAAACTACACACTTAAAATGACTAATAATGTCCAGAAATAGGTTTAATGAACTTATATTTGGTTTATTGTAATCTTATAATAAGAAATGATAGATAAATTTGACTATATTCAAGATATTTTCACTTGCTAAGATGACATTTTTTGCAATGGTCTGCATACACAAAATGTTTTGAACTAGTTGTTTATCTAGCAATTGTGTTCTCTGTGCTCAGGTGTTTTTTTTATTATTATTCTGTTCTGTTCATTTTTTTTTATATGAAGTGTTGTTCAGCTTAAATTATTGATGGGAACCTGAAAAGCCCAGACAGTTGTGTAAGCAGAGCGCCTGTGAGTTCCACTCCTGCTGCGACTGTGGCAACACACACTCACTGGGCCTCTCTAGTGGTCACTCTGGAGGTCACGCCAAAGACCATCTGACAAGAACAGATGGAGGAAATGAGCCAACAAACCCAAAGTGTAGTCTTCTGGAGGCAACAGTCATTTTGGTTTCCATCAGTTGCACTCCTCACTCACATGCACTCCTTGCTCTTTTGCAGGGTTTGCAGAAATCTACCTTCACGATTTGGGTGCTAATAGGGCTAAGAGGGCTGATAATATGCAAATAATTGTGAGGAGTTAGCTTGATGTGTGTTCAAACACTATACTGAATGCAAGCTTCATTTGAGTATTCACTTTTTTTGTTTTTTGTAAATGTCTAACCCTTAGTGCTTCTGTGTGTTTGTGGTCCAGAATGGAGCGGTTCCAGGGGAACAAGTGAAGAAGGATGAGAATTCTCGACGAGGAAACTGGGGGAACCAGATTGAGTTTGTCCTGACTAGTGTGGGCTACGCAGTGGGGCTGGGAAACGTCTGGAGGTTCCCTTACCTCTGTTACAGGAATGGTGGAGGTGACTATGTTGTTTTTTTTTTTCATGTTTTCTCTTATAATGTATTCTTAACAGATTTTCTATTTACATTCAAAAAGATTATTGTGTAAATCAATATGAGTTTATATTATCTTGTATAATAACTACATATCCTGCCTTTAATCTTATCGAGTATGCAACAGTGAATCACAGAGTTTGCACACTGAGTGTGTTGTGAATAGTTGTGTTACCCAGTATTGCCATAAAAAGGCAGATCCTCTAGTATCAAGTTGGCCAGTTCACTTAAAATAGAGTATCCTGGTGCTGTCAAGACTCCAGTAGCATCCAGTAGCACTGATTCTTTCTTTATGAGCTTCAGTGACTGCCACCTCCAGCGAGGGGTCATACACTGAATTAGAACAAACTCAAACAATACTGGGCTTTACAGAGCACCACATATCCCAGCACATCAAACTTAAATGCCTCTGTGTGTATTTGTGGGTGGTGTTAGTTTGTTATACTTAGTTTGCTTCTTGATGAAGCCTATACTACTCCGAAATAGACACATCACCAGCCCAGGAGCCTGGGACAAGCAGATTGTGAGGCTGGGCTATTAGTTTTTCATTTGTCATTGCCCATCGGACAAGTGGATTCAACAGCCATAAAAAGACAAAACCCTACTCCTTATTGACATTACTGACCACAGTTTATAGCTGAAACATTGACCAAAGAGTTTTTGTCAAAGGTGCAAATGCAATGTGTTACTTTTTTTTTAATCAATGCACTTTACTAGTTAACTATTTAGCTCGCCATATGTTATTCCATTGTGTCGTCTACCAGTTTTTGGCCTAGTTTATGATTTGTTCACCCCTGAATACTAGTAAAAAAGGGTTTTTCAGGGTCTTTGTATAGTCATGATCTCTTCGCTTCCTAATGGGGTCCTATATTTTGGACCATTTTCTGAAAATGGGTTCTATATGGAACCATTAAGGGCTCCTTCAGTTGGCAAAACAAAAGAAAGAGTGCTTTATGATTATAGAGTTATCCTTATTTCTAAAAGTCTGTTCATTTCTCCTTACTTCATCTTAAGTGAAATTTGAAAAAGAAAAATGCTGGATTTTTTTTTCCTGTGATAAGTTGATGTAACTGCAACCATGTTTTGATATAACAGAATAATTTGCTCAGATGGTATTTCAGTTATTTAACTAAAAATCATCCTGATCTAAATAAAGGACTTAGTATGAGATGTGTTTATATGTTTGTCAGGTGCCTTCATGTTACCGTACTTTATCATGCTGGTGTTTTGTGGCATCCCACTGTTTTTCTTGGAGCTCTCCTTTGGCCAGTTCACATCATTGGGCTGTCTGGGAGTGTGGAAGGTCAGCCCCATGTTCAAAGGTGAGCCGCCGTAAATAGTACCACTTACTGTAGATACGGAATCAGATGTCACTTGATAATGACTGTAAGACACATGGTTTATGGTCTAAATTTCAGTGTTTCTTTTAACCAAGACCTGTTGTCTAATGTTCAGGATCTGTTTGGTTGTGAAATCTGAATTTAAAAAAGTTCAAGATTTCTATGAACAAATATAAAAATATTTTTCCCCTATGAAGCTAAATGTGCTTGTCTGAATTTGTCTAATGAACAAAAAAATTATATTGGAAAACAAAACAAAGTCTTTACATTACAGAAACTATGTCCAGGTTACTTTGACCTGAAGTTGTCCTGACAAATGACAAATGATGAAGCAAAAAGATGATTTTAGTTCCTGTCGCATGACCTCCATCACTTATTTGTACTTCCTCCTGTACGAGCTGCTATTAGTAGGATTCTGATATTGTTTATATTTCTAAAAACTGACAGCCTGCATCAGTAGGAGATTACATTTGTAAATAGCCGACAGATTAAATAATATACTGCCCTTGCACTTTTTTTCTCTCAGGTGTCGGCTATGGAATGATGGTGGTCTCCACTTACATTGGCATCTATTACAATGTGGTGATCTGTATCGCAATCTACTACTTTTTCATGTCCATGACCAATCTGCTGCCATGGACATACTGCAACAACCCCTGGAACACCCCAGACTGCAGTGGTGTAGTGGGCACACCGCGGGCAAATGCCTCCTTCGCCAATGTCACTGCTAATGTAGTGTCAGGCCTCACTGAGGTGATCAGCCACACCAAGAGGACGAGTCCCAGTGAGGAATACTGGAGGTTAGCATGGCACCAACGAGTTTGTCTTCTTTAAACCTCATAGGATTTACCATATATATATATTTATATTAGAACAACTGTATTCTGATTATTTAATTTTGTGGTATGGACCACTATGGCTGCACCCACACATGCTTCTCTACATCAATTTGCCAGTAGATGTAAATGCTAGACTCACTACTTACTGTATTCATTGTAACTTCTTATATAATGACTGAGCCTCACCTGAGACCATGTAGCTCCACCTGATCCACTCTCAGTTCTCAGTATATACTAGGTATCTTCTGATAAAATGATGTGCAGAATAAATAAGTAGATACTCTGGGTGAAAAATCTGTTATGGTAAAAAAAAACTAATATAAGTTTTAGTGAAAATAAATAAAGTTAAAGTGAAAGTAAAAAATAAATAAAGTTAAAGTGAAAGTAAAATACATAAATATTCAGTACTGTTCAGTGCAGTACAATGCAGTTTTTAGATTGATCAGTATTCTCTAAATTAACACATCTTATCCAATCTAAACATACGGAACATCCTCAATTATAATATTTTACAGTCGTGAGGAAATCTGGGAAAACCCTTTTGATATCACCATGGCTGAATTCTTGAAAACAACCAAATATAATGAAAAAAATTCCGGTAATATATTTTCACTCTCTTTACTTGAAGAAAATATGAATATATTTTCCTAACACAGGGAGTTTTTTTTTATTTAGGGTACTTTATAACCTTGCCTTGGCTTTCTATCTGCAAAGTTCATGTTGCAGAAGGAGCAAGCAGTAAAAACAGTCAGCCTGCCTACAGGATGACTAAAACCTTGTTAGCCAAGTTTGAATTCCTCACACAGTGGATGCCAGGCTTCAATTAAGTTGTTGGATAGCTACGTAGCAGTGCAAAATAGACAGAAGCACAATCAATTCAGTTTGTAATCAGATATCAGCAGTCAGAAATGTCTTTGATGCTCCTGCACCATCACATCATTAAAACAGTGGACAAAATTTTCAAATATTTGTATGAAACGTACCCAATCAAGCTCACAAAATTACCGTAATCGGCGATAATTTCCCTACTGATGTTAGCGTGGACAGAAATCAGTCGGGTGAAGAGATGATGAGGCTCATTTTATCTCTGTGAGATGTCACTTAGGGCCCCAGAAAGTTCAGAAACAGCCCTGCTTGTAACAGTTAAACTTGCAGTGTGCTTAAAAATGAATGAACTGATCTAATTATTATGATAAACTGCCTTTTTCATTAGTGTATGAAATTACTGTCTCTGCAGTTTTCTTATGCTGTGGGAATGCACTGCAAGTTTTGGATTTGGAGTTCACAGATATGATTGTTGGAGGGTTTTTTTTTGAGTCATCAGGCCTGCCTTCAGCTTGAAGAATTAAACATGAGGCTGGCAACAGCAGAGCATAATGTTTTTGTGTATGCCTGTGCGCGTGCATGCACACGTGAATGTACGTGTGTGTGTGTGTAGTCCTTCTGTATACATACTTCCACTGTCATTGTGTGAAGAATGGAAGCTTTGACAGCGAGGTGTGTGTGCTGTGTTGAATCATCCTCTAGATGGTTTGTGCCTAGCTCCTCGGGTTGTGTTTGTTACTCTACCATGAAAGGCGTTTCTGTTGCTGCTGTTCTCTTCCCCAGACCACTGGTTGTGAGGGCAGAGTTGTTTGGATTGGTTGGATTGGGCAGCGATCTTGAAATATTGGATTGTTTTTGTCTGTGTGCAAAGTTGAAGTCCTTACTAAACACATGGTTCAGAGTGACATAGTGTTTCCTCAGTAAGTGAAAACCTACAGCAAAGGAATAAGCAGGAGAGAGAAAATCTTCTCAGTCAGTATACTGCCTCAATTTATTTTCCAATTTTCCAATTATTTATTTATTTCAATTTTTATTTTTATTTTTTTGCTTTTGTAATAGGATAAGGAACAGTTGACTTTGTATGCTGTTTTTCAGAAGCCTTATGTTCAAAGTGACATTTTTAAATACTACCCTACTTCCAAATGAGACTTTGCATGAAACTGGTTGTTTCTCTTCATGAAATTATTCTTAATAATTATATTTCTATTGATTTATAAGACTTCATTTCTATATTCGATCCTATATTAGTTACTTTGCCTTTAGGAGGATCCCTAAGCATCTTAAGGATTTATGTGTCTGCTCCTATAAATGTTGTTGATATTACCAATAATTGAGGGAAAGATGAATATTTAAAAATAAAATAATTCTGTTGGTAGAAAATAAAATAAACAGACATGAGGGTTAAATATGTATTCGTTTTTCACTCATTACTCGTTTGTCTTGTCCTCTCAGGAACTATGTACTGAACATCTCAGATGGCATAGGTAACTTTGGTGAAGTGCGCCTCCCCATCCTGGGCTGCCTGGCTGTCTCCTGGGTGGTGGTGTTCCTCTGCCTCATCCGTGGGGTGAAGTCCTCTGGCAAGGTGAGCCAGACTGTCCTCCATCTGTTCACAAACTACATACAGTGGAGAAATCTAAATGACTCAGTGTGATTTTTTTTTTTTTTTTTTTTTTTTTTGTGAAACACTCAACATAACACATGATATATTTCCGTATAGCTCTTTTGGCATTGTTAACATTGTTAAAGGGGTATGCAACCAAAATTTGTAAAGATTCCGTTACATAAACCTCCTTGCTTACATGAACCTGGATTAGCAATTACCCTGACGGAATGGTGACAACAGATATCTTTTAATGCTTAACCATTACTGATGAGTTTATGTCTATATAAATGAATATAGACAATTCGAAGTGGTGGTTTGGTTTCGTAGTGACTCTTCACATTACCAGTTTTGGCTAGCACCATGGACTCTGAACAGATGAGACACGTCTGTCTTTAATTTAATGCAGGGAGAATAAACGCATATGCGTTGTGTATTATGTTTTTTTTAAAACGAGCCTTGCTGTTAGTTCACTTATCAGAGACCAGATAGGGTAAATAAATGAAATAAAATCTGTGTAAATCTGTGAAAACAGACCTATGGTCTCTAGTCCTATAGTCTCTGGTCTGAGCTGCTTTTAACTTAATAATTTACCTAAATTATTAAGCTAAAAGCAGGATAAGCTGTGACAGAGGATCTGCTGGTCATGATAGTTCATGTATAGAAAACTAGAGGCACTGAATTGCGGCTGTCTTTTTTTCATTTATCGGCTCTGCTACAGTAATATTAAATTTTAATTTTTTGGTTGTCTTTTTTTGTTTTTTGTTTTACAAGTACTCAGTTTCATCCGCTGAAATTCTTTGCTGCGTCTTTATCCGGGCCACGGTCCGGCAGTTGATGACCCCTGATCTACAGAATAGAAGAATTTATTGAAAAAATGCCTTGCACTAAGTTTGCTATATTGGATGTTTCTCAGGTGGTGTACTTCACAGCGACCTTCCCCTACGTGGTACTGACCATTCTCTTCATTCGAGGCATCACGTTAGATGGTGCCATCAGTGGAATTCAATACTACCTCACTCCACAGTGGCAGAAAATCCTGGATGCCAAGGTCAGCATACCACTGACATGGAGGGAAGTGTAACAATAAGAAGTGGGTTGTGTGCTGAAACAATGTTATTAATTAGCACCAGTATAATACAGTGTGTGTTTTTGTGTGTGTTTGTGTGTGTGTGTGTGTGTGTGTGTGTCCTGTAGGTGTGGGGTGACGCTGCTTCTCAGATTTTTTACTCTCTGGGCTGTGCCTGGGGTGGGCTCATCACCATGGCTTCCTATAACAAATTTCACAACAACTGTTTCAGGTACTGGCCATGCCATGATTGACTGACTGTCTTGAAGAGTTTACATGACATTTTTATACCATTCTGCTTATGAATAAGTAAAATGGCAGGCTGGGTTGACTATTTGGGGGAAAAAAAGCCTTTATTATCACATATACAAATACAGCACAGTGAAATGCTTCTCTTTACATATTTGATGAATTGGATGTCTTGTATAATATTGAATATTGCCTGGTTCCAAATTTTACTTTAGCACAGCAAGTTTTATAAATGATTATTCATAATTTAATTGAAAATGTTTATTTCACCAAACTGACCACTGCCACAATAAAAAAAGGTATATAAATAATAAATAATATAGGGTATGTTTTATATTATTGTACATTATGAAATGCAGCTTAAGGAGATTTACAGTCTGTGAAAACATCAAAACGTGACCAACAAGAACAATGTACAAGAACAATGATGAAATCAATGGCTACACCATGAATAAAAAGCCCTATAAAAACTTTATACCTAAAGCTTGGGTTGGTGTGTGAATTTTCAGAACTGGGAGAATTCACACTAATTCCCAGTTATAGCAGGAATATTGAGTTCTGTGACAACCTTAGCTGGTTTTCTGACACTTTATTTTGATTTTGCTGAACAGAGACAGCATCATTATCAGTGTGACAAACTGTGCAACAAGCGTGTACGCCGGCTTTGTCATCTTCTCCATCCTGGGATTCATGGCGCAGCACCTGGGCGTGGACGTGTCCGAAGTGGCTGACCACGGTCCAGGCCTGGCCTTCGTCGCCTACCCAGAAGCCCTGACGCTGCTGCCCATCTCGCCACTCTGGTCGCTGCTTTTCTTCTTCATGCTAATCCTGCTGGGTCTCGGCACACAGGTAAACTCAGTCTGTCTTTATTGTCTCGGAAATTCAGCCTGGGTCGGAATATATCAAAAATTCCAATCAAAATGGAAAATGTTATTTGGAGCATTCACCATGGATGAATGGAGAGGCTTCCTGTTTGTGTTATTGTTACTAAAAGATGCTTTAAAATTAAGCAACACCTTCTGACCAATCAGAATCAAGAATTCAACAGTGCTGCACTTTACATACATTTACCAACATGTGAAAAATGGAAATAATAAACTCGAGGATTATTTTGAGCATGTCAGATAGTCCACTCTTCAGAACGGAATGTTTGAAGAGTGCAGTATTCCCTCACTTTAGTGTGTGTGTGTGTGTGTGTTTGGACAGTTCTGTCTTTTGGAGACGTTGGTGACAGCCATAGTGGACGAGATCGGCACGGACTGGATCATCCGAAACAAAACCTTCATCACGCTTGGAGTGGCCATCCTCGGGTTTCTCTTAGGAGTGCCATTGACCACACGGGTGAGTTCAGCATACACCTGAGAATAAAAATCAGTGACCCATGCAATGCCTCATGTTGTGTTGCCCTCTTGTGGTTGCAGGCAGGAATATACTGGCTGCTGCTGATGGATAACTACGCTGCCAGCTTCTCACTAGTCATCATCTCGTGCATCATGTGCATCTGCATCATGTATGTTTATGGTAAGTCAGTCGCCTCCACTTCCTGCTTTTACTGACGTTTATCTGTTGGTGTGTGGATAGGGCTGTAGTGTTCAGTGTGTTTTCCTCTTGCAGGCCACAGAAACTACTTTAAGGACGTGGAGATGATGCTGGGCTTCCCTCCACCGGTGTTCTTCAGGATCTGTTGGAGGTTCATCTCTCCGCTTATTATCTCGGTAAGTGTGAGCCTTTGCCAGATTGGTAGTCACCATGCAGTAAGGAAGTAAATGGGGTTTTGTAGTAAATTGGAAGGAGGTAAAAATAAAAATTGTGTTTTTCTGTATATAATCTATTGTTTCAACTAAGTAAAAGTGCATATCAGCTTTGTAGTGAAACTCAGTTCTCAGCTAGCATTAACACTGTCTCCTCCTCTGTGTGTGCAGTTCATCCTGATCTTCACTGTGATCCAGTACAAACCCATCACTTACAATGACTACGTGTACCCAGACTGGTCTCTGGTCATCGGCTTCTGCATGGCCCTGTCCTCGGTGATCTGTATTCCAATCTATGCCCTTTTCAAGATTGCCATGTCTGATGGAACCACGATTTTGGAGGTGAGATGTTATGCGTCTAGTCAGTGTTTTGTTAAAATGAAGTGCTCATTTAAACGAGGACGAGTACCTTGGGTCCTCCAGCTTCCTCCCAGCTTCTAAAAGCAAGCCAGTTGGTAGATTGGCTATGCTAAAATTGCCCCTAGGTGTGATTGAATTGTGAATGTGTGTGCATGATGCCCTGCAACGGTCTGGAATCCCATCCAGAGTGTATTCACGCCTGGTGCCCAGTGTTCCCGGGATTCGCTCCAGATCCACCATGAGTCCACCGCTAGTACGACACGACTGTGCTAGTAACCAGAAGGTTGTGAGTGCAAGAGAGAAACCCTCAGCTGCTCCCATACATAGACTTCCTGTACAGATCTGGAAGTATGGAAATTCAGAAAATCTGTTTGTCTGTTGTCCAAGTAGACTTGAGACCCTAAGGTTAAAAAAGCTGTTGTCTTTAGCTATTCTCATATCATCTGCACTAATGCAGCCTCCTTAATGCATTTAATCACATGCAGAAATCAGGATGCAGTTAATGACCTTTAAAATTACCAACAAAACTTAGCATAGAAAGTTTGGAAATTTTGGAAAGAAAACTCTGTGAAAACAAAGTCTTGGGAAAAAATGTTTCCACAAGGAAAGGGCAAGAACCCTGAGCTATATGCTTTGCATAAAAGAGTCGCATGAATGCAGTTAATCTAGAATGTTCCTTTAAAATGAGCAAGCCTTCTATTACTTATCTACATCAGCATGCCATTCATTTAAAATTGCTCCATTATTTTGGCTTACTCAGCTTTTTCTGAAGAATTCCAACCGCCTTGAAAGCACGATAAAGCGTATACCACGAGGTAGAAAAGATACGTCTGTCTTCTAATTCTTAATCTAATTTCGATCTCTCCGCTTTGCTGCAGCGGTTGAAGAACTCGATGAAGCCACATCCCAGCTGGGGTCCGGCGCTGCAAGAGCACCGCAAGGGCCGCTACGCGATGGCCGGACCTGAATCCGTGGAGGTGCGTTCCCTTAAAGATGAGGAGAAAGAGAAAGATCAGGATAAAGAGAAGAAGGAAGAGATCGGGCTCACCATAAAGGGCAGCAACGGTTCCACACTCAACCCGACACCCAGTGTATAGACGCGAGGCCACACCTGCTGAACCTTTACATATTGTAAGGGCTTTATTACTCCTAACCTCTAGAGAGAATCGGTTCTCATCCCAACCCCTCTTTTTTCCTTTTTAATTTAATAATGCTGTTTTTGTAAGTACAAAAATGTGTTCATATGCATACACAGGAAGTCTTTTATGCATCCCTACCATGTGTATATATAGTGCAGCGTGGGATATATTGGTTTCTTTCTCCTTCCATGTAAAATGTATCTGGAAATGTGACTACTGTTGCTGCAGCTGTAGGTTTCGGCTTGTTGTGTGTACAGCGGTGACAGTGCTGGTCGGGTTAAAAGCTGAAGACCAAATGTTCTTTGAGTATAGTGAACATACCATCTATAATCTATAATCATATCTCAGCCACATGAAATCTTTATTTTGGGATTTCTGGTTTTTTGCCCCTGCCTGTAGCTTTTCATCAGTGGTTGTATTTGGTCGTTTTTAACAGAACCCACAGTTTTTACTCGAGTAAACAGATGCACAAGACGAAGCACAAAGGATATTTTGCCTTCAGCTTTTAGAACAGCCACTGAAGGAAACTCCCTCGATCTAAGCACATTAAGTTCCCAAACCCATTCTCAGGGTTGTGCACAATTTTCCTTTTTTTTTCTAAACCTTTTTCCAACAGCTTGTGATCATGCTAACATTTTTAACTCAAGAGACGACTCTTTGGCTCTGACTAGTCTTCCATTTTGAAAATTAAAATATGCTATATGTTGAGCGAACGGATCATTTGAGAGATGGCAGGAGGGATGTTGCCATAGACTCAGTACTGTAGTGTGTGCACACACACAAGGATTGTCATGGGGGTAGAGGCATGCTGCCTCCAAAAAAAAAAAAAAAAAAAAAAGAAAAAGGTATGATATGCACAAACCTCCTACATCCTGGGGGCATTGCTGGACTGTGTGTGTATGTGTGTGTGTGTATTTTTTTTTATATTTGTGTTTAGTATCATCTTTTTAAAATCTGTCCTCACCACACTGATGAAGAACGAGAAGTGCAGTAAGGTGGAGACAGAGAGTTAATGCTGGAGATGAACTTCTGATTTAGGAAACGAAATCAGTCCTCATTACTGACCTCACTGAATTGCGTAGTGTGTGTAATACATAGAATAGAGCTTTACTGACATTCTTCATTGTATAGTATGGTACTACATCATTGTGCGTTTATTTTGTAAAGACGCTAGAGGATCGTGTGTAATAACTTTTTAATGTTTACCATTCCTCACCCGTGAATTGAATTTTTGTGTTTTATTTTCCGAAAGAGACGTTGTAGTGTTTTTGGGTCGTGAGCTGTTCACTGGAATTGTCATTTTACAGTCATTCCAGTCACACAAAGTCACCAAGGCCTGTCTTTTATTGTCACAGTGACCAGCATTCTCAGTGTTAGCGGGATGTTGGACACCTGTATATGTTAGGGATATTGCCAGACAGTGCCAGAGGAAGGCAGTGGTCTTGCAATGTAGCTGCTATAAGTGCATTTCATGATGCAACTGATGAAACTCCTGGGTTGTATTTCTTCTGTGTTAATCTCTTAACAGTACTGTGTCATGTTTGGCATTTTATTCAGTTTGTAGTATTCCTTTTTGTTTAATAACCTCTTGATGAAAGTTATATGATTATCCCCCAGAACGTGTAGAAAAAGGTACAAACTAACAAACAGCAATAGGAACGAAAAAAAAAAAAAGGAAGTAGTGGGAGGTGCGAGGTATCGGACGCTCAGCTGGGCACAGCGCAGTGCAAATCCTTGATGCAAGCCATTTACAGAAATAATAATAAGCACAAGCTTAAACCTGGTCAGTGCAATGATTTTACATTACTTGACTTTACAATGAAAAGAGCACAGCAGCATCATACATGCTGCGTACATTAGCCGTCATGGTTATGCATGTGTCCATAGTCATTTCCATGATATACTGCAATAATCCATATCTTGTAATCATCAAAATGTTGTCACTGCAGAGTTTAGAAGCCTGCACGTGCCCTGGCCCAGTATTAAATAAGCAAATAACCTGTGTGTTTTCCATAAGAAGAATCAAGCCTTTTATAGAAAATCCGCTGTTTGACCTGGACTTAGACATGCTCGTTATGGCCGAGGTTTATTTATTACAAAGGAGATTAACATCCTCTTGTAGACATCTGACACTCTTCTAAAACAGTCTTTTAGCTTTCAGGTTTTTTTCTTTACCCGATTTTGTCTCAGCTGGGACATTTCCAATTCCCACCCACTAGCCAGTTTTCTCTCTCTCACACCACTAACACGTGTTCCTAGGAGACTGCAGCTCTACCACCACATCTTGGAGAAAAGTGCTAGCTCCTCCATATACAAGTTAGTGTCACTCTGTGACAGAGGAGAGAGTAATGTTATCCCTCCCACCCTGAGAGCACGGTCAGTTTCGCTCTCTTGGACTTCCGGCCACAGATAGATGTAGCATCATCAAGATTCAAAATCGCAATATCCCATCGATAGGAAGAGTCAGGTACTTTTTTTTGTCACCGCCCCCAGGAAAAGGCCTTGCAGTGACATTGCAAATGGCCAAATACATTTACTTGCTATGTTTCAAAAATTCTGTACTATCTTAAAAGACATGTCTGTGACTGTCTTTTTGTTGTTGTTTTTTTTGAAAATCTTGTGTCACTGTGTTTCCCATTGGAAACCAGTGTACAGAATTGTGGGGTCCAGTCAGCTTGCAACTTTCATGATTCTGAAAAGGCATGAGACACTCAGTCAGGCTGTGAGCAGGGCATCTGAGGCTGAGACTAGCCTTCACTTGACCTGTAGCTTCCCTTGACCTGTAGCTGGTATGAAAAAGTATATTAGCATGTGCAAGCTTACCCATGCCAGTAATAATTTCTTATATCGTGTAATACGAATGCACAGTGTTGATGCATGAAGGACATGTTCATACGGTGAATCGTAGCCCACAAACTGTGTTTTAGCATTTAATTTGATGTTCTGACCTCTTCGTCTGAAATGAATATGGTATTAGTGTGTAGAATTCAGTTAATTCGTGTCTATGCTAGCGATGATGAGACTTGGTCTAATTGCAAATACACCCTGGTCTTGTACTGTTTTATTTTACAGTGATATCAAAAATAATAATTAAATAACTGGACAGGTGTGTATGTGCAGTTTTTTAAATGATTTTATCAGATTGGGGACCTTTTGGTTTGGTTTTCTTTTTATTAGCTGGTGTTTGTGTGTATTCAGCATTATGTGTAGTGAAAATCTTTCACTAGTGAGTCTTTACATAGTACAGAATAATATCAGTATTGATGTCATTTTAAACCTGTATGTAACTAGCCACGTGGTCATTTAACAAAGAGTTTACCTTTTTAAGAGAGTCGCTTTTGTTTTATTTTTATAGTACTAAAACTGTGTTATCTTAAAGTTGTATCTTTTTTTTTTTTCTATCTGTATACAGTGACACTGTTTATTTTATCTCAAGCTCCTTAAACCAGCTGATATCAAAAATGTTGCCAAACTAACACTCTGGACTGAAACTTGAAGCACAGAGGAATGATTTTCACAGTGCTCAACTAAGAAAGAATATTCACCTCTTTTACAATGAATGCACAGTACAAAAGCAGGTTTAAAGAGTTATTCTTCCACCACGGTGTAATACATTCTGCCTGAACCACTTTCCCTAAAGCATGAAAATATGACTCTATACACACCCTGGTCCAACTGAAGGTGTACTCCAAACTCTTTTGATAGAAGTGTTTGATAGAAGAGTTCTTATTAGATTTCATTTGAACATGTAACGGTGGAGAAAACTTTGAGTGTGTACTTTGGGACAGAGTACAGGAGTCCTGATACAAAAGAGAGGAATTTGAAAAGTGAACATAGTCTAATCAGCAGCTAGCTAATATTAATAATAGCTATTGTTTGGCGAGATGGTAGCCTACCATAAAGCAACAGCGGAGTCTGACAGGGGACACAAGGACACTAAGTGTGTGGGGAAACCATCTGGGAAAACCCTTCACATGATGAAATTTTCTCTACTATATATAGGTTAGACTATGGGATGTTGTTCTCTACTATATATAGGTTAGACTGGGGTGTTGTTCTTCTTTCAGCTGCTCCTGTTAGGTGGCACCACAGCAGATCATTGGTCTGCATATTTGATTTGGGACAGTTTTTATGCTGGATGCCCTTCCTGACGCAGCCCTCCCCAGTTTTATCGGGGCTTGGGACCGCCACTGGGAGTGTACTGTCTTTTTCAACCCCAGTGGCTAGGGTCAGTTCCCTAGCCAGGAATCGAACCCGGGCCAGGGCAGTGAGAGCACTGAGGCATAACCACTAGTCCTCCAGGGACCCTTACTGTCTATCTATATATAGTATATAAATGTCTACCATATATACGTATATAATTATATATTCAGACCCTTACCATATACAGTTATGAAGACTATAGACTTCTTGAATTGAAATTGTGAAAAGTGAAGATGGAAAAAACTGCAATTAAAGATTTCATTCTGACTGCAGTGCAGGGTAATTTGACAGCCAGTATCTGATTACAAACTGAATTGATTGGGCTTATATCCATTTTGCTGCTAAGTAACTTTTCACTTGATCAAAACATGTCGTTCATCGTGTGAGGAAGCGCACGTTAGACATCTTACAGTAGACCGACTGTTTTTACCACCACATTGCTTAAACTGACGCCTAACCCAACATGCTCCTTGAAGGAAGATAGCCCAGGCAAGAGTAAAATGTAAATAACATTTTATTATAACACGTTTTGATGAAAAATAATTTTTGTTTCCAAGAACATTATAGGCAGAAAAAACAAATATAGCCAAAACTCGATTTTTTTGCCATAATTCAGCCACAGTGACATCTGATGGGTTTTCCCTGTCCTCTACACATAGATATTCACTTTTTTTGTGTGCTCAGTGTTTAAACCTGAACTAAAATGTGTATGCTATATTGGATTCAACAAACCGTGTAGTAGTTGAACTGGTTAATTAGTGAGAAATGAATTATTAGTTAGACTGGGAACTGAGCTGTTTCTGTAAACTTCCAAAGGATCCACTGACGTTTAAAAGTGGATGATCGACTCCTACTAACCTGTAGCTGTGAAATTATTAGTCATTTTAATACATAACATCATCCAGTTGTTTTGTGCTGCTGATTTAATTGAAATGTCACAAGCCCTAAAGTTGCACGGTTGCTGCAAAATCTCCCAACAGAGATACTGTAACACACCGTGACACGTTGTACTCCTGGTTTGAGTATCTGAGCTGCTCATCTGTGTGTTATTCATTTCCACTATAAATGTAGCTGAATTTATGTTTTGTGGGTTTGCCAAGTATTAATGCACACTATCTTATTTGGACAATGACAGTAAAGCATAACTAAAACTGTGATTTTTTTTTTTTGATCCAGATGCTTGCTGTCGTAAAGAGACCTTTTATTTGGGAACAGAATGCATCATCTTGCATTTTCATGCTGTTCCAGCACTTTACATGATCATTTTTATGCTGTTTAATAGCAACATATATTACAACCCCACCCATTCTCTTCTACTCAAAGGTTCTGCAGGTCTGTGTCCACTACTGTATTGTTCACTACTGTCACGTCCTGGTGAAATTACTGTGAGGGCAGGGAGGGAGAGTAAAGCACCATGAAAATGAGCTCAGAACTTTCTATCAAACATATCTAACCATGTCTTTGGAATCTTAGGGCCAAATTGCATCAAACATTGTCTTAGTCGCATCAGCTGTGTATCTTAAATGGTTCAATTTCAAATGGTAAAATAAAGTTTATTTTAAAGATCAACTGTCTGTGTGCCTTTTATGGAATAACTGAGCTGTTTAATTGCATTGCATGTATGAAATAAATGTGTAAACATGCGGTGTCTTTTGTTAAACCTCTACTATAAAGTTTATAATGTAAATAATACGTCTAAGCCAGCTGCCAGATCATGCAGTTTAATCTGAGAGAATATGGAGCTGGTGCGTTCAGGTGGCACTGAGCAGGTTTCCTGTCTGATGGAGTGCCAGGCGTCTGCCCACCCGCTGCCCCCTGCTGGTGGCTCTCTGCCCTGCAGGTGGGGCAGGTATCAGTGGTGTCGGGGCAGCTCTGAAATGCCCAGCCAGTGCCCTGTCTTTAAGTCTACAGGTTGCAGATCCTACAAATGCAATTTTCGACTCACTTGGAGAACTCTGTACAGTGGCTGAAGAAGCAGAGCTAATTTGCGGCACTGGCTGGATATGAGAGTTCTCCAAATCCAGTTCCTGTGGAGGATTTGGGGACGACCCTGGAAGTTGTGTAACCTTAAGAGAAATTCTGTGCCTGGTTTTGCCCAGGAGAGCGGGTCTGTTATCGTGTAGTGCTACAGCTGGAGGAGGCTTTGGTTGAAGAAAATCTGTTTTAGGTGAGACTGGTGAGACTGACTGCTTCTTCTCAGAGTCATTTGCCAAACCAGTCAGCTTCATTTCTCTGAAAAATGATGATTAGTAGTGATTAGTGGAAATACTGACGTTGTCAATATCTAAGTTCAGACAGAAATAGGATAAATTGGTTTTATAATAAAAAACATAAAATAGTTAAATGGTAAGAAACAAAATCAGTTATGGGGCAGGATTTTCAATCAGACCTGCTGGGAATCTGAGAAACATCAGGCTTCAGCTTATCTGTGCATGTAGAGTCATTCATCAGATTCAGGGCTTCCAAGTCTTGCTGGATAAGTCGCCGTTCCTTTTTCAGCTCTGTGAAGAAATAAGCATCAAAAAGTGACATAAAAGACCTGCAATCTCAGAAATACTAGACGTCTCTGCAAACCAAAAACCTCTCCATTCCCTTCTGTGAATAAAAACATCACTTAAAAAGTATATTTCTGTTTTAGTGCTCTTATAATAAAGCAAATATTTAGTGCCAGGATATATTGTTATAATTAGCATGTTGAAGCAGCTAAATGGAACTGAAAAATGTCATTGTGTTAAAGGGGGTAAAGAGGAGGTGCTGAGGCAGGACACACTAACTGAGCTCAAGGGCTAAGATTGTTCGTTCCCTGGTTTCGATGCTTAATTTCAGGTGTTTTTCACTCAAATCAAGTATAGATGTTTGTGCTGTGCAGGCCACTGATCCATTCAGAGGGTGAAACAACAGTAAAACAGGATATAAATTCATCACTAAACCACTAGATGGTAGTGAAACCCAATTCAGCAGCTTGTGCTTGCACATCTGGATATGGTTAAGAACTTGGTTTAAAATGTACTTCAAAGTGGTTTCACACAACTCTCCCATGTGACAGTTCAGAAATAATTATGTCAGTAATTATCTTAGTGAATAAATCCATAATTTTATTCTTTTTTTACATATCTGGTTAACCATAGTTCAGTGTTGTTGCTTTAGTTAATTAGCTTCATAATGTTCATATTTCGTGATACATTCATTTAACAAAGTGTTCAGTGGATAATTAAGAATTCTTCCAAAAAAGCCTCCAAAAAAGGGTCCTACACAGAACCTTTAAGGGCTCCCCAGGGGGACCACATATCTAAATATATGTTGTATTTTTAACTGTATTTTAACTTTCTTTTTATTCCTACATAATTGCCACAGATTGTCCACAGATTCTTTTGGTTCATATAAAAGTTCTTTCTTGACGACTTTCCAGGTATTTCACCAGATTAATCATTCACAATAAATGGCTGATGACCAAGACCTAAATCAGAGCAGCTAATTCTGCAGCTTCATTTAAAGTCCTTACTTTTCTTTCTTTTTTCTATATGAATATTGTGGAGGAGAAAATAATAATGTATAAATTTTGTCTAGAAGCTAAATCAAAGCCTCCTTCTGATCAACTTCATCCATGATTAAATTCCTAATGATACCTGACCTTGCAATGTCCTTTTATTGTACTTTTATTTCGGTTGTGAGTCTCAGTGAAAGTGAAATCACAGACAAAATATAAATATATAAATATATCATTCATTCATTCATTCATGCATTCATTCATCTTGAATAACCACTTTAACCTGATCAGGGTCATGCTTGCTCCAGAGTCTATCCTAGCTGATTTTAGCTGTGATTTCAAATCCCAGCACCATCAAGTTGCCACTGTTGGGATCTTGAACAAGATCCATAACCCTCAACTCTTGTATCCTGTCTCGACTGTAAGTTGCTTTGGATAGAAGCATCAGCCAACTCAGCATATATAATTTAATGTTCTCCCTGTATCACTGTGGGTTTCTTCAGGGTTCTCTGGTTTCCTCCCACCTCCCAAAAACATGCCTGTAAATGGATGGGCTATTCTAAATTGCCCCAGATGTGAATGAATGCACAGATATGTGCGTATGATGCCTTGCTATGGACTGGCATCTCATCCAGTGTGCCTCACACTCAGTGTCCCCAAGATGGATCACCAAGAGCCTGACCAGGATAAACTGGCTATTGAAATACATTCAGTATATGTGGGGTGTGATTATAGATTCAGCTGCCTACTGACCTGTTAGAGTGGGCTCCATGAAGCCGCTCTGCTTCAGATATTCCAACTCCACACTCTCCTGAAACACACACACACACACACACACACACACACACACACACACACAGGTGAAGCTACACTGCCACGGAAGCATCTGAATGCATAACAAACTGTGTTATCCTTACAGAAACCAATAAATGGAACATCATGTTGCAAAATCAAATGTACGACTAAGCCTGAACCCCATAAATTCTTGGTCCACTTGGTCAGCCCAAAACTGCTAAATGATTGGACTTCAAGCAGCCCTATTAGAACACTGCTTTAGCTGACACAGGACATGCTCCCTCATTAGTGCATGTGATATCTAGCAGCTGGCAGTGAAGGAGCACTGTGAGGCCCATCAAACCCTCTTTATGTGCTCTGATACATGGATTCAACAGCTAAGTATCCTAGTGGGCAGGACACAGCTGTTATGATGTTTGTGCTAAGTGTGTGCTAATTTTCTGCCCACAGTGCAGCTGAAGCAGATGGCCGTGTCAGTGTGCCAAGAGTGTGGAGAAAAGCCTGCTGAAACACAACTTCGGAAGGGCAAAGATGAAAATGTTATAAAATAAGTTTGCATGTTTTAGAATAGGAGTTTCAATCTGGGTGTTGATGATGTAGTAAATGTAAATACTTTCCAAACAGCTCAGTAATAGTGAGTGTACCTCATTGAAAGCTGTTCTTTTAAATCATATAGTAGTGAGGATGGAGACACTGAGTGCTACACTGGTAGTACAGTATGTATGTCTGGGAATGTGTGGATAGATGGTTTTCCCATGTGTGAGCAGTAAGAAGTGCCACATCTGGAATTGCGTTCAGTGCTGTGCCAACACAAATTGGAGGAAATGTGTGTTTATAAGAGAGAAAAAGAGACAGAGAGACTGGTAAAGGTACACTTATGACTGAACTATTAACTACAAATATCAATGACAATGATCACAAATCATGAAAAGCTCATTTTTTGCAGAGTTTGGGGGTGATGTTAGAGCTGCCTGGGATGAGATATACCTCTTCAACCACTCTGGGCTGTAAACATCATAAGTAGAAGAAATCAAACAGTACGGGACATTTTGTTATAAGATAACATAATAATCCATGACAGGATGGTGTGATGACACCCTGTAGTGCAGGATTTTCCTATAACTGCATGATTCAGAGTGTTTCATTTCCAACAATTTCCAATGATTACAAGTTTTAATTTATTAATCAATGACACTTATGACATAATGTTACGTTTAATGTCATGGAATGTCCGTGAGACAAGTTAGTTCCTGTTATCACTTACATTATATTATCTTTCCCACATAACCTCCTTCATCTTTCTCTCTCTTGACGTTAATCAGTCCCCTGAACTGAAGACTTTCCCATGGCAGAAAACCTACTTACTGCCAAAGCGCCGACACCCTCATATTCTACGAATGGTAAATAAACATTTCCTTACAGAAAGCTTGACCATAACAACAATTACATGATTTCCTTTGTTAAAGAGCAACAACAAGAATAAGTTCAGCCAGTTCTACTTTCAGAGTCGTTGTTATAGAAAAATAGGAAACACCTTCAGACTAATCGGATTTGGGAATTCAGCAGTGCTGAGGTGGGATAATATGACTGACTTTTTCATTTTAAACTCCTTCATCTTTCTTCAGCTGTACTCCCAAAAAAGTTTTCTTTAGATCTTCCTAAAATGTTAAGCTCTTTGTTATTTGTCCCATCCTCCGGCTGCTTTATATACTTCAAAATGTTCCATAATAATGTTCAGCTCCTTTGGATAGTTATGTTATACTGTTATGAGGATTATTTCATGTGTGTTAGCCCAGACACTTTGAACTGGCAAAAGGTTTTTGATCTTGTTCAGTAAATGGATGATGGCCAAGGCATAAAGTACAGTGCCTCACTGGACAGCCCCAGATATGTTCCTGGTAATGATGTGTGCATTCTGAAGTGGAAGCAGCGCCATCAGCTTGCAGCATGCTGAAATAGAGGTTAAAAATACAAGTACAAGTACTGCATTATGACAGATTGGAATATGTCTTATTTTGTCTCTCTAGTGATAGAGATCTCTCTAGAAATCATATCACCTCTCTTCTTAATATGTAGTTTTAGAGATGTTAGATGTCATATTTAAAAGAAATGATAGACCAGTTTAGAATTACACTAAGGTTCTTTTGCCTTTAAAGAATAGCCGTCAAGCTCTAGGGGACGTCTAGCTGTAATAAAAAAGTTCCAGCTTTTTTATTACAGCTTCCACATTCTTCCATTTTGTGTAGCTTGTTATTGAATCTGGCCAAACTCATAAGTCTGTATCATAGAAGTCATACGTCATCATAGAAGTGAAAGCCAACAATATATCTGTTAATTATGTATCCAATGGGCTATGTATAAAAGTATAAAATGAATAATAAAGACACTAGAACAGAACCTTGCGGGACACCATACTACAATGCTTTCAAATAACAGCCATCAAGCTCTAGGGCTGAAGTTTTAATATCCAGTGTCAGCATTTCTGTTTATTAGAGCTTAGGAGAATGAAATTTCTTTATATCTGAGCTTTAATGTCTTTAACATGGTCTCTCATTTTGTGTAGCTTTGTTGTTCTGGTTGAAGTCATTGGTATAAGTGAAATAAACCAGATTATATTCGTGAATTATGTATCCAAGAGGCTATATATAAAAGATAAATGATAAAGAGTCTAGAACTCACCATACTGCATTTTTAGGCTCTTATGACTCTTCTTTAATGCTCACAAACTGGTAACACTCTGTCAAGTTAGAGCTAAACCAGGCAAACCTGACCATCTTTTCAAGCCTGTCCATTAAAATTTCATGGTCGATAGTGTGTGATGCTGCACTCTTCAGTAGAGTGCAGTACTGAAAAATACACTCTGACTTGGATTTAAACCTTTCTTATGGGGTTTTGAAACTAGCCTGAGCTCATCTTACACTAACACAACGAGCTTCTGTAGTCAGAGCTGATATGACAGAGCGCTGACCTTTACTCAGGTATCCACATTAATGAAACCATATGTCTTCAGCTGCAGTGACATCAACTCAAGATAAGGTCTTCCAACCTAAAATAAAGCTCCAGGTCTAACGAAGACTGACTGATGGTCAAGCATTGCTCTATTTTTCCATTTTTCATCAATATGGATGTTTAAAAAAAAAATCACATGATTAATAGACAACAAAGGGCAATCTTACCTGCAGCAACAGAACATCATTTTTCAGAACTTCACACTCCTCAGTAAGAACTGATCTGTCATTCAATACAAGCAAACAATCAGAAGCAATCACATTCATTACAAAAAAAAAGATTTTACTTGGATTATATAGGGATCAAAATTAAAACTTTATTATATGTTAAGAGTGACAGGAACATGATTCAAGGATTAACATACAGTATTTTTACAGTCGCTGAGCTGAAACCAATGCTAACATTCCTCTTGTTTGCTTTATCACTTTTTTTCTAATGCTTCTGTCTCGTTATTGTACATCCTTTATTCCAATTTTCCTTTACTCTGAGATACAATAAATTTATGTCTAGTTTAGGCTATTTGAACATCTTACTGCAAAGCTCAAAGTCTTTTTTAAAAGAAGCAGGAAAGAAGTGAAAGAAGGGGCTACTCTTTCCCTGTTACAAAAACACCGTTGGCTTTTAATTTGCTTCCTTTTTTTAGGACTCAGGAATCTTACATATGCCTGGGTCTGCTATTCATTTGCTCACAAAGGGGGTTTCTGTTCTGGTGGACTGAACTGGCCCACTTCCTCTCCACTCTACACTACCCACTAGTCTCCATTCGCTTAAGTGTAGAAAACAGTGCAGGATATTATTTTATTTATTTTATTATACAGTTTTTTCTGTTGATATCAACCAGGCACCATCCATGCACCATCCATGCTTCTTTTAAAAGGCTGATAATTGCTAATTATTACTAAATTGCTAACAAGACCTCTCTTAAAGTCCGAAGTTAATGTCCAGTTGGGCTATCTGATGTCTTAAAGGATAACTGTAGAAGTTGTGTAGAAGGTTGGGAGTCTAGACAGGGAGTGCCACTGAAGGGGAAACAGAGGAGAGGGAGAAACAGGGGGGGGTGCTTAGTCTTTAAATAGCACATCTGCACACACGTCTGCTCTGTGTTCACAGACCGGGAGAGCAGCTGAAGAAATCTCAGTAGAAGAACGTTCATTCCACAACATTTACCTCACTGGATGGAAATAGAATAAAGTGGGAGGCCACACCAAGAGATGTGTTCTGTGTTTCTAAATAGAAATCTTGCTTCAGGTTTTTAAAATCATATATCATATCATTTAATGCATGGTGAAGGAGTTTTATAAACAGTCGTGGTTTTATTGTAATATTGCTTCCCAGAGTATAGCATTATAGCACTAAGTGAACTTTTGTGCCACGTCTGCTTCTACTCTAAAAAATAAGAAGCTATAAGTCACTCCAATCGACTGCTATTAGGCTTTATAACACAACCACTGTGAGCCTGGACTTGGACAACAAGGATGTGGTTGTAAACTAAATCCTAGCTTTGTTTTCTGATCAGCCATAGATGGATGTTTTACACGCAGTAGAATCATACACTGTACATTACAGTCATGTTACAAAGAACTGTGCAATCTATAATGCAAAATGTATAGGTATGCATCTGCCATGGTTTCCGGGTAGAAACAGGGAAATGAGGCTTGCACTTGACTTATGCCAGAAGCTAGCGTCTAGTGAAGTTACCCTGAAATAGCAAATTGTAAAAAATAACAACAGTATACAGTCATCCCCCACACAGTCTAGCAGCTCATGTCGGAAAAAAAATAGGAGTTTTCTCAGGCTTTGAGTGGGAAACAAGTTCACCGTGGTGCGCACGCATTTCTAATGTATAGACATCATCCTCTCCATAATCCCCCTTTCCCTCCCGATCTTAATATATATGCAATATATCTTACAATAGAAATGCTTCTGTACATCACAGACACACTGTCTGCACTTACACTTTGCTTTAATTAATTTGATTTAATTCTAATTATTTGCTATAAAAATGAGATCCTGGTAGCCACACACTATTTTAAACTCCAATTTAGCAACTTAACTGTCCTTAACTGTCCTATCTGCTGTTCCTCTTCCAATCATGAGGCAGAGAAAATCTTTTTTTATTTATTTGCACTTGCTACAGTTCCCATTTTTGACCACTAGATGCAATAGTAGCTAAATACTAAAAGCTAAATAATGGCGCTAAATGAAGCATGCAGTCCCATGATTAGTCAACATGCAGAAAGGCAAGTATATCAGTTGAACATGGGCTTTACATCTGTCAAATAGCAACTTTTTTTAATGGTTGGTCACTCAAACGAGGCAATTAGTATTTCAACAGTATTTAAAATGTATGGAATTGTGAATGAGGACTTGAATCTCTGAATAAAGAAATGCATAAATGAATGCCTGTATTTCTGCAACCTATTGAATTATTTAGATCATTTTTACTCACTTTAGATGGGACACAACCTCGTTTATATGGGTGATGTTCAGTTTATGGCGCAGAGCTTCAATTTCATCTTCAATGCTGGAGTGAGACGATAGCCTTGAGCTTGACCTGATAAAATAATACATAATACATAATACATAAGATCTGCTTATTACTGACCCTAAAATATAAATTCAATAATTCTGCTGCCACTAAAACACATACAAAGTTGAACACAGTATAGTCCAAAGGTCTAGGAAAAGCTATGTTCAACAAATTAAATATACAGAGACAAATCATTTTATGTACTGTACTGAAACTCCTGTTTACATGCCGTTTGCTTAATTTTTTATTACACTTCATTATTTTCATTTATTTTAAAGTTATGTCTTTTTAACAGAACTGTTAAACTTGTGATGTGTGTATTGGACTGTACGAATTTGGATTCACCCTGCATGCATCTGTGCCTGAGGTGCTGTGACCTTTGACACACTTCTCACACTCTTTTCGTGCTTTGCTTCTAGGTGCTTTTACTTTACTGGGTCACTGGAGACCTGCGTTTTCTGATTAAGTCAAGGTCAGATGTAAAGAATCACATGATTCTGAAACACACGTTGCATAGTTTCACAAAGTGCAGATATTTGACTTAAATATTCAGTGTCCCAATCCATGATAAATGATGTAATCATGGTTGTAAAATATATTTTGGTATCAGTTTTTGAGATGAGATGAAATGGCAGTGGATTGGTAGTTGTACAATGCTTGTGCAACACTGACCTGCTGGACTCAGGCCTGCTAGTTGATGCTGTACACTCAGTGCTGTCTGGACTTCGCTGTCTCTCTGTGCCGAGTGCATAACTCACCACCCTGGGACTGTACCGGGACATGACTTCATCTCCATCTCTACAACACACACAGAGGACAAGGATCTTCACAAGGAACTAGTGCACAAGAGTCAAAGTATTTATAATTTATAATAGATAAATAGATATTTATATTTCTGTAAAGCTGCTTTGTGACAATGTCCATTGTTAAAAGCGCTATACAAATCGAAGTGAATTGAAACTGAAAAGAACACACACAGTAACGGAAATAATTTATTATTTAAAAATAATAGTAACAATAATAATCAGTGTAACCATCATTCATGTATCAACAATGGAGAAAGGTTCATTTGTGTGTGCAATAATACGCACTTCCAGTTATTCAGGTCTGCTCTTTGGTGTGAAACAATAGGGAACACTTTTATTTAAAGGATACTGGGCCTTCATGACGTGTCCAGAAGCATTTCTAAAACAATGCTGAAAGATTTAGGAAAGGTTTTATGCAGTGTGACATCTTTACCAATAATAAAAGTCCTGATTTACCAGCAATGCTAATTTATTACAACCTTTTTTTTTTTTTTAATAATTTTGCTCATTTGTATTACTAACAATATATTAATGAAGCTTTGAGAAATGTTCTATCCATTTCTATTCTTCTGGGCTTCTTATGAAGTTATAGAGTGTCATAAATGCAAAATTTATAAGCGTATCCTTTTGAGATGAAACATGAAAACCATTCCACTGAAATATGGGGTGTATGCAAGGAATAAAACAGGATGGGGTGTGCTGTTATAGGAAAATGATCAAAGCCAAGCAGAGGGTTGTGACCACCATGGTTATTTTTTCAACAATAGAACATCTTGAAGTGTTTTATTGCTTTTATACCACAGCAATTTGCCAAAGATTACAATTAGTACAATTGGGATAGCTGCAAAACAAGTTAGTTCCTGTTATTACTTAAAATATCCCAGCTAGAAGCAGTCATTTCCTTACCAGCCTGCTCTGAAGCTCTCCTGTGTCAGAAAGCTTACTGTTACAAAGCTCTCACACTGGAGACTCCTTCTATAAATGTTAAATAAACATTACAGAAAGCTTCACCATATCAGTGATTATACTTTTTCTTTGTTAAATGCCAGCATGTTTCTTGCGAATCCCTGTGAATGAACTGTCACTATAGAAACGATTTATGGAATCCCTGCTTTAAATGATTTATGAAGACCCATAAAGTGTTACCTACACGGTTTATGAAAGGAATATCTTACACTGAGTAGATGACTACAGGCATATTTTGACATACACAACAAGCTGGGTTGTTAGCGTCACCTATAAGGCTGGCGTCCATAATGTTTAGCACATTCTGTGCGTCTGCAGTTTATGCATGTCTCCTAAATGCTGAACACTCTGCCTCTTCCTTTAATGTGCCCTGTTTTCTGAAGCTCTGTGCTGTAATCTTTAACTCCCCATGCTGAACTGATTCATAGACAGGAAGAAAATAAAAGATAAAGGGAATCCTTTCCTTTTCCTTTTTTTCTTCTTGTCTGTGTTCCAGTCAGAAACAGAGACAGAGAGAAAAAACAGAGACTAAGTAGAGGGATTTGGAACTGGGCAGCAGGAACACATCTTTCATCCCTAGCCAATTCCACAGCCATGAAATAAACTCTGCTGGACTAAAAGACGAGTGTGGATGTGGATGTGTGTGTGATGATCAGAAAGCAGAAGGCTGTGTGTTTGGACATGTGTGAGGCACTGCAGTACCTTCTCATTAAGAGATTTAGTCACAGAACCCTGTAAACTGAGTGTGTTTACACTGCCTTGGAGGTGAACATAAGCCCTTTATGACAAATGATACACACTTCCCTAAATAACAGTGACAGTTTATTCCAATAGCTGACAGCTGTCAAATAATACTTTTGTCAGTTTTGTTAAGTTACATAGACTTTTGTCAGGATAAGGTTGTGTTATGACATTCTCCAAACGGACATACTTTAAAAAAGTCATGACTACTGAGTTGCAGCTCATTGTACTTATGATATGACACAGGGCACTGATCAGAGTCGGCCATTTTAAGGGCAAAATCCTTCCAGTGCACTGGAACGTTAGCTCCCTAAAAAAATCCCATAATGGACTGCAAAAACCAGGGAGCATCAATGCTCACTATGTTCCCTTACAGGAAATGACGTCATATTTTCGGAATCCTCTCAGCTCGAAAAAAATGGCGGACGAACTCTCAGCCAAATTCATCTACAAATTTAAGTAGCTTGTTGTTGTTTTTGTAGCTCAAACGTTCACTTACATTAGTGATTTTCAACTTTATTTGATGTTCTATATATTTGTTGTTTGAGTCTTACGACTTGTAAGTGTTTAATTATTTTTAAAAAATGCACTAGCTGGCCTACAATCCTGCTTGAAGTCCCGTCACAGAAACGCGTGTGATTAAGCTAACAAATTTATATTACATATAATGCCAGAAAGATTTCAGTCCTGCTTGTTGTTGATAAATGCCAGTTGTGACGTTTTACAATGTGGGTACGTAGCCATGTTGCCAGAAATTGTCCCAATGTGTAGTGAGCCAGGCTCGTGTACACGATATATTCACAACCTAGTGAGCTAGAGAGCTGATTGAGATGCACCCATGAAGGTGATGAATATAGATTAACAAAATAAACTGACAAGTGTCCTGTGGTGTCAGCTGAATATAGCACTCAGTGGTAATATTGACTCAAAAACCCACTAAACAACACTGTTACGTGTTACTGGACCATGTTTCTGAATAACATCATCAAGGCTGTCTGGAGACCTGCAGAAACAGCTGCATTTGAGCACCGAAGCCTTGCAGAAGAACTGAGGTAAAGTTTGCAAATGGTTGGAAAAGATTCCTTATGAAACTGCACTGAGATTTAAGAGTATTAGGAGTATTTAGTGCTCTTTCTAGCATTTTGTAAAAGGTTATTTGAAAGCAACCTTTTAATGCTTTGAAGCAGTATTTAGGTATAAAGTTCTCTGTAAATAATGAATAACATTGACTCAAGATTGCTAAAGCAAATGTTGATAGAACAATATAACTCCAAGGGCTGAAAGTAGAAGATTATTGATAATGAAGTTAGTGTATATGAATCTAAGATGAATATGAGTTTTTTCCATATTAGCTGCTGTATATTTGAAGATCCAACAGGCAAAGTGTACATATAGTACATCAGACATACATCTAATTACTACATATTTAATATCATTGCATTGTAAAGACAGTTATACCTTATATGGCCAAAAGTATGTGGACATCTGACCATCACACCTATATGAGCTTTTTGGACATCCCATTCCTAAACCATAAGTATTAATAAGCTCATCTGCTCCTAGGCTTGTGTGCAGCTGCTCGGCCATGGAAACCCATTTCCTGAAGCTCCTCGTGCACAGTTCTTGTGCCGACGTTGCTTCCAGAGGCAGTTTAGAACTCTGTATTGAGTGATGCAACAGAGGATAGGTGATTTGTACATGCACTTCAGCACTTAGCGGTCCCACTCTGTGAGTTTGTGTGGTCTATTGCTTCGTGGCTGAGATGTTGTTGCTCCTAAACGCTTATATTTCACAATAATAGCACTTACAGTAGACCAGGGCAGATCTAGCAGGGCAGAAATTTCACAGTGATTAATAGCAAAGGTGTCATCCTATGATAATGCCATGTTTAAAGTCACTGAGCTCCTCAGTACAATCCGTTCTACTGCCAGTGTTTTTCTATGGAGACTGCATGGCTATGTGCATGATTTTATGCACCTGTTAGCAATGAATGTGGCTAAACGTCAATAACCTGAACTCAATCATCAGGAGGGATATCCGCATACTTTTTACCATATAGTGTATTTTTTTGATTTTTCATTTTGCATTTTAATAAGATTTTGATAATAACCAATGACACCATAATGACAGAGACTATGTGCCTTACGCATACATCATTAATATATTATTTATGAAAACTCTTGACTTCTGAAACAACATTGTTTTGTCTGACACTAAATAAGAGCGTGATGTTCGATATATTACACCATCACCATTATGTGACTCGGACATATCGGAACTCCATCGACTTACAAAGTCAATCATAACAATGATCTCAGTAGGTCAGCAGAGAAAAGGTCATAACACAACCTCATGCCAAAAAAACTGTCCCTAATAAATGTTTATGGAGGGTTATTAGGCTTATATTACACCAATGTACAGATTAACCAACGTACACACTAACCCATACACCAGTGTAGAGGGTAATGTGCAATACTATCACTGGTCACTTAATCACTTAGATTGTTCTGAATGCTCAATGTTCAATATTATGACTTAGTCACTTGCTGTATATACTTTATACTATACTGTATACTTGCTGTACATACATACATACCTTTATACCATACGGTATACTCACTTTATAGTCTCATTTATTGTCTAATGTTATATGTTTGATTTCTAACACCATTCAGACGCAGTGCTCCTAATTTCGTTGTATACAGAGATATACAATGACAATAATGGCTTTCATTCATTCATTCATTCATTCTTATATATTATATAGAACTAACCTTCAGTAAAGAAGACATCTAGGAAAAGCTAACAAATTTGGATCTTAAGGTGAATATAATGTACAGTATATTTTACACTATTTTATAGAAAGAGGCCACAAGCATGATAACCAGCCTCCTCATCTCTCTTAGTGTGTGTGTGTGTTTGTGGTGAAGGACGAGGATGAGAACAGAGGCTACATTGTGCACAGATCACAAGCGTAGATTGGAGAGTAGCACAGAGCTGCTCTCAGTGAGAGGATTCCTAATGACTTAAAAAAAAAAAAAAAAAAAAGATGGCACAGACATCAAATAGTAAATGCTTTTTCGCTCTGTTCATGAAAGCTATGCATCTGCATTAAATAAGGACTCATTAGTTTCCTTTAGGCTGAAAATGTTGCCTCCGTTACAAAATAAAATACGATGTACACACAGCTTTTGCAGGCTTCCAGGCTTGCTGCACTTGCTATTCTGCTTTCCTGTGGAGATTTAGGGAGCTTTGAGGGCCTACGGCGTTTGCAGTTCACACGGCCACGTTAAGGCGCTCGATCAATGCGCATTCAGTGTAAAGGGACAGGTGCGGCTCCACTGCCTTCACCCATAACAAATCACACACACAATAAGTGGAGGCTGACCACACAAGAGGGGAGGGAAGCTGGTGAAACCCAGGGAGAGAAAGAGAAAAAAATGCTGTCAGTCGACTCCTGTAAATCAGGCTCTTTTTTAAAAGGTGAGCCCGCCCCCACGAAAGTGGCACTGAGTCAAAGGTTTCCTGTTGTGTGCTGGGAAAAATAAAAACACAAGCCTGGAGCAAATCAGTGGGCACAGATCCACACCCCATCTGAAAGCACTTGACTTACAGTGTGAGACTTAATTATACAAGCAAGGCGAGAGAGAGAGAGAGAGAGAGAGAGAGAGAGCAAGAGAGACCAGACATGACAAACAAAACAAACAGGACTGAAAAACAGCGAGGCCATCGTATGGTCGGCATCCGCTAGTGTCGACTGGGGCGATTTATTTCAACGTAGCACGAAAGAGATCACAAATTACGCTTTAAAACTATTTGTAAACATCCGAAGTGTTCTCTCTGATTAAGTGCCTCACTGTTTGCTGTGCACCTGCTCCCAACAATGAGGTCTAGCGCACCAAACAAAGCTTTAATGAACACTTTTCCGGACGCAGATTAAGCCGTGGGTGGACCAAATTACAGTCGGTTGGTATTCGGCATTGAAAAAGCCTTTTAATCTACGATTAGGCTTTAGCCACGTCTGGGAAACCAGGCCTCTAATCTTAACCGTCAGTGTGTAACTACAATGCATGCAAAGTCAAGTGAAGTTTGACATCAATGTCGAAAAAATTCTATAGGACTAACACATAAAACCACTATTTAGAAGGAAGTGCTTTGGCAGACACAGCATTCTTTCCACCATCCTTCCACTACTTGGATACGATCACTCCTTCTGTTCTAGTAGTACCTGTAAATAACTTCTTTTAGAAAGAGTTAAACGGTCATCCGGATGCATTGTTGCACTGAAAAGCAAGGCCACCCAAAAGCCTGCTATTTTGCCACATGGCATCCTCTATACTAGGTGTAACCAGGCAACAAATTGAAATGTTATCATAAAATGCAATAAATTAAAAAAGCAAACAAGGAGTGAACAATGCTAAAGAAATGCTTTGTAAAACAATTAGTAGCAGCATAGCTGAGGTTCCATTATGCTTAAAGTTGCCTTCATACTTAAAGACTGGGTTAAATTTTGTCTCCGCTCCTTTCCGGTTTCTACCGGCTCCAACAAATAAATGATTTAAATCCCAGTGTTCGCTCTTTTGGAGCTTTGTCCACATTTCACAAATTGGGGTCCTGACCCTTACCCACACCTCAGAGACCAGTGTAGTCTCAGCACATTTATCAGCACATTTATTTGTGAGGAAAGTGAATCTAAAGGCCAACTGAGAGCTGAGAATAGAAATGAAGCCTGGATTAGTGCAAAGACTGATTCATTCACATGAAAGGACTTGAATTTCGCTGGTTTCTTCTCCCTCTGTTATCTCAGACACCCATTTAAATTGATTCTTTGTTAGACTGCAGGATGTTTTAGTTCCTGTTTCAGTCCTTTACATCTCCTGCCATGTACTTGACGATAGAAATTTCATGCATGGCTGTTCATTGAGGTCAGACTTCAAGTAGACAAGGATCAGTCTGGTTAATGCAGACCAATCGGGTTAAGTCAAATCCATTTTTAACCTTTTAACAGGCACTCAATGAAATACTTGTGCAAAATAATTATTTATATGTTAGTTCTTACAATCTATGCCAAAACCTTGTGAGCTGCTAAACAGTCTTTTGCAACTACAAATTTAAGGAATTTTGATTGTAAGCTTTTCCAAATGTTTAGATATGAAAAAATAATTGAATATTTTTAGGTATTTAGTCGCCCACACACACCAGACAGAACGATACCATGACTATCACCTTCTATAGAAAACAAATACAACCAAATAAAATATACTAAATATCCTATACACATAGCTGGAAACTTTATTCTTTATTTCTTAATCTATATTTATTACATATTTTAGTAAAAAAGCTCACAAAAGTTCATAGCCGCCCAGTTTGTGTGCTTGCCTGAGTTTTAACAACAACTCATACATAAATACAGGAGCATGACTGTCATATCATAATTTCAAGACTGGAAAGTCAAAAACAAGGTATGTGTTTTGTCTTTTCAGTAACTTTTGACATTTTAGCTCGGCAACTTAATGAATGAGGAGCAGGCACTTGTCTGGTTTGCGTACCGATTTCCAAGTTATAGTTAGAGATGAATTTATGAACACTATATATTGGAATTACAATGATACCTGTGTGTAACCGTGTGGTTGAGCCACCTGTTAAAGGGTTAATGTCATCCCAGCCCTACCCATGTATACAGAGGAATGACATATCAGGATCAGGGAGCAACATGTAAGACAACATAAAGTGTGTGAAGCTGTTCTATTCTCAAGGGTACCACCGTCCAATATGCACTATTCATTCATTCATTCATTCATTCATCACTATTCATTCATATTATTCATGTATAATTTGCAGTTTGCTTCATAGTTTAACTCCTTGGTTGTTACAGTAGCACTGGAAATGATACACAATAACATCCATATATCCATAATAACTCCGAGGAACAAAGGTTATGAATTACCTCACGAGGTAAGAGCACAGGCATACACACACAAGCACTCAGAGACAGAAATGTGCATCAACAATCACACAGCAACATGTGTTCCTTGTACTGTTTTTCTGAGCATCACAGAACTTCAGCTGTGCTACTAGTCGTTGCTGTGGAGAGCCTTTCCTTCGCTGCGTTTGCCATTTTAGTGTAACACTGCAGCTGTGTGTTAGCTGTAATGGTTCAGACTGGAATTTCTGCTCACCTGCCCAGTGTAACGGCTTGCTGTCTCAGACTGAGCAGCAGCAGCTGGAGCTCAGAACGCAGCAGCTCTTTAACAGCTGGAGGGTCAGCAAGAGAGGAATGGGGCATCTGGGATTTTCCATCATGCACCTCATGCCACATCTGCTCCCACATCTGCACCTGTAGTGAGCCAACATGGGAAAACACAACATTCAGTGCGTGTACACACACACACACACACACACAAATACCAATATCAATACCAATAATGATCCTAATAAAGACAGCAATTATTATTATTATTATTATTATTATCAGGAGGCACTTTGCTTGCACAGACAATGAAGGATTTTAGTCCAGTCTTGTTTTTGTCTGGAAACTTTGTGCACGCTGAGCTACATACTGTGAGTTATGTGAGTCATTACAGAGCCAGATATTCAATAAGTAAGACATTTATATATGAAGTACAAAAGAAAGTAGGTAGTAATTGCATTTAAAAAGAAGAGCTGAGCTGATCTAGAATCAGGCCCTGTCCACTTGTCTTGCACTTAGTCTTCTTAAACTACAAAGATAAACTGATTAAAGTAATCTATGTCAGGAAGCTTTCTGAATCCAAGAGCCAAATGTCCAAACCTCAGGCACAGAACCCCATGTTCGCTGTACACAACAGTCTCGGGATACGCCATTGTGTTCTGTCACTTCGATATCGCATTCCTTTCTTCCAATTAAGAGCTCACAGTAATTAAACACTCACAATTATCAAGAGAGCAGGAAATTTTCAGAAAGCTGAATGAGATCCACATGCATGAAAAAATACAAAGTTATTATATAAACATTTCAATCCTGATGGGAGTGGTCTCTTACAGGATGACTGTTCCCATCCACAGGGCACGAGGACTCAGTGAATGGTTTGATTAGTATGAAAATGATGTAAATCCCATGCTATGGCATTCACAGTCACCATATCTCGACCCAGTTGACCACCCATGCGAGATCTTGGATCAATGTGTTAGACAGTGCTCTCCATCACCATCATCAAAACACTAACTAAGAGAATATCTTTTGGAAAAATGGTAAAATGGTGCTCTTCCCTCCAGTACAGTTCCAGAGAATCCATTCCAAGGGACACTGAAGCTGTTCTGTTGGCTCGTGGTGACCCAAAATCTTACTAAGTTTATACCTTACTACTTTTCTTCATGATACAAGATTCAACTGCATTGGAAACCTTCTGAAGGCGGTAACCTTTTTATCAGATGTCTACTTTGTTCCAAGTTTAAATATCCTACAAACAAAATCATAAAAAGTGATATTTTATGTCTACATAATCCTAACAACAGGATGAAACTGGAGCATTAAAGTCCTTGATTAGCTCTTTTTTTGAGCTCAGATCTCCACACACTCAATCTTAAACTTGTGACTCATTGATAAACAAATCACAAAACAATTACTATGAAGTAGTAACCGAAAGAAATTGTTAACTATTTACAGTATTATAAAATAAGGTACTTAGGCAGATACATACAGTATGTTTGACTTTCCTGAAAGTCAGCAGGCTCTTATCCTTGGCTTAAGCACAAGCAAGTCAGAAAAAAATAAAGTTTGCGGGATCTATACTCGTGCTTGGAAGATTGTGATTTTAAAACCCAATCCTACCCAATGCTCTTGGATTCTTAAGCAAAGCCCTTCAACAACAACTACTCAAATTTATGCTTGGATTCTGCCTCACTTGTAAGTCACTAGTCTGCCAAATGAATACATGTAATGTACATGAAGGCATTCCACACATTTAGGCCATGTGTGATAGTGCACCTCTGGGAGCTCTAAATTACCTTACACTGACATGTGAAGCATCTTCACATGAGCTGGTTTTACTGACATTGTGAACACACACACACACACACACACACACACACACACACTCACTTCCCTTCCTTTACACAAGCAGTAGTGTGGAATATTCTTCGAGTAACTGCAGACAGCCATGACTTTCAACGTTCAAGTCCAGCACTTTTGGAGTTGCTGCTAAAAAATTCTGCTTTTGTCAGAGCTTTAATGTTGGATGAAGCGATAAGTAAATATGAAGCTGACAGGCTCACTAGATTTGTGTCTAAACCGCAAACTTGACAGAAACCTGCAAATATGTCAGAAAAGGAACAGCTTCTTTTTCAATACAGGAAACGTTGTAGGTTTAGTTTGGCTGGGTTCACTGACTCCAAGCGACGCCAAGGCAAACATCTACGCAGACCTACTCATTCATGCGTACCACATTTACAGACAATCCTTTCTTCAAAAGGTTTTGGGGGAAACAATGCAGTTGGTAACATGTGAACACAGTTAGGCATTCGTTTGTGAAAGCAGATGAAGTGTTTTGTTGTTGTTGTTGTTGTTTGTTTGTTGTGTATCATGATACCTGGTGACTCAGTGGAAATTACAGTCTGGTTTACCTCAGAGTGGATTTCTGTGTACATGTCTATGAGTGCATCCCCAAGTATAGCCCTTATCTCAGGAAGCTCAGAGTCTGGCACACACTCCTTTATCAGGCTCCATACACACTGCTGCTGCTGGACAGGCTCCATTAAGCCACTGACATCATTCATTTAACACCATTCTGTGCACTCTGCAGTATAATATATAATAAGCATTGCATGAAAATCAATCAGTAAAGCTAAGCTGCTCAGAAAACAGTGAGTTTGGAAACATACAAGACTAATAACAACAGTTACAGGAAGTTATTTATATAATCAGATAGCACATAAGCATGAAAAAATATTAAAATACCTGGCTAAAACTATTTTTCCACTGTTTGTAGCAACACTATTAAATACGTGCTTTAGTTAGATTGATTCTTACCTAATTCCCTCGCCGCTTCCTGTATCGATGTAAACAGCGCGTTGCTAGGAACAAACTATCGCGAGATTTCAGCTACAAACGAGAAACAGTGAAATTACATGGAAAAGAGCCCACAGCACATACAGCCCGTTTTTCTACTTCTACTTTTTTTTTTTTTTTTTTTTTTTTTTTTTTTCAATTAGGATTTAATCTCAGAATATCCAGGAGGTTTTATATTTTAGATTTTTAAATGACTTAAAATACCATCATATATCCATATTTAGTCTCCCTGTGGTAATCCCTGCTTAAGCCCCATTATACTTCTAAAAGCCATGACAGAGTGAATCCCAGACTGAAACACACAAAACACCATTACAAGCCATAAACCATCAGGAAACAACAGACTTTTAATGGTATTCTTTTCATCAGGAAAGACAATATTACAGGAAAATATAAAGAAAATGCATTTAAAGAAAGAAAACCCAAACAAACATTACATTAATCAATCAATCAATCTCATTACATGTGACAGGGAATATTAATGTGCTAATAATTATAATAATAATAATAATTATTATTATAATTAATATTAATGGGCACAGTTTACTGATTCCTTCACTCACACATAATGTAGGTACAGGTGCACTTGTGCTGGGAAACCTCACACACACACACACACACACACACACACAAACAAATACCAGTAATGATACTGATAAAGACAGCAATTATTACTATTGTTATCATCATCATCATCATTATTATTATTATTATTATTATTATTATTATTATTATTATTATTATTGTTGTTGTTGTTGTTGTTGTTAGGTTCAAGGTTCTTTATTTGTCACAGACATATAACATACATGTGATGTAATGTAGTGAAATGTTTTTCCTTAGTTCCACGTCCCACAGTGCAACAATGAACATTATTATTATTATTATTATTATTATTATTATTATTATTATTATTGTTAGGAGGCACTTTGCTTGCACAGATGAAGGACTTTAGTCCAGTTTTGTATCTCTGGAAACTTTGTGCACACTGAGCTGTGTGTTATGGAGTCATTATAGAGCCAGATATTCAATAATTAAGACATTTATTTATGAAGTACAAAAAAAGTAGATGTAGTTGCATTTAAAAAGTAGAGCTGAGCTGATCTAGTGAGCTGAGGAACTTTGCTTGCTTTACAGAAGCAGTAGTGTGGAATATTCTGAGTGACTGCAGATAGCCATGACTTTTAACACACACGTAACATGCGTATGCACGCGCGCAAGTCTGTAGCTACAGTACATGAGCATGTATAGAATATTGCTGGGGCGTCGTGCAGGAGCGCAGGAGTATCCCTCTATTCCTCTGTCACGTGTGAAATGAAACATAATCCGAGAGGCGTACAAGTCTGACTCCGGGTCGGTAAGAGGGCCAGCAAGAGCGCCAATGTGAAACCAGCCTACAATGTAACAGCTCGCTTTCTTTGTGTAACTTTGTGATAGCAAAGCACAAGCACCTAGTGCACCTAGTGCTGAGCAGATCAGTGGGCATGGCGGCGCTGAGGCAGCGGACTGCGTGGCTCGGAATCGGGGCGTTTCTGCTGTGCGTGCAGGGCGTCTGGGGCTTCTCAGTGGCAGGGCAGGACGGCACGTGTGAGGCTAACGGCTCGGTGTACTATGTGGGAGAGTGGTACTTCCTGGACTCGGAGCACTGCACGCAGTGTGAGTGCACGGCGGAGGGAGCGCTGTGCGCGCGGACAGAGTGCACCGCGCTGCCCGCCGCCTGCATCCACGTGAGCCACTACCCGAGCGACTGCTGCACGCGCTGCGAGAGGATCGGCTGCGAACACCGGGGCGAGGTGTACGAGCTCGGCCAAACCTTCCAGGTGAGCGTTCCAAACCACACAGTGCTGCACTGCACAGGATGGAAATGTTTAAAAAAAAAAAAAAAAAAAAACACGCTAGGAGTTATTATGATCGACCAAATCTTTTTACACTGATTCAAAAAGATTCAATCCCTGCAACAGCATAAACCTCCTCCTCCTTCTCCTCATCCTCCTCCTTCTTCTTCAACTCACTTCCTAACTGAGCATGCACCTCATTCCTGAAACTATTCCTAGCTTTGAATTTCTAGAAGTTTCTCCCTGCAGCCTCCATCCCAAACCTGAACGCAGCAATGAATCAATGAATCAAAGAGTCGAATCATTTTGGTGTTCTCAGTTTAATGACTCTAATGAATCACTGCTCTAATGCACAAAGTCTCAATCCGGCTGCGTCCCAAAGCGCAAACCTCCACACTAAATAGTATCAAGTGTTCAACAGATGGCAGATTTAACCGAATGCTAACGTCCCAAACCTGCTAAAAAGTGTGCCAAAAGGAGCAAGGATGTGTCTTACACACATTTTTCAGCATGGTTTGGTAGGAAAAGGTGTTCTTTGGAGAGTTTAAGGACTAGTTCTGGCATCTAAAATGGTTCTAATTGGAACTTTGTCTGAAACTGAACCCCTCTGGTGATGGGTTGTGCATAAAGCCTTAAATGTGCAATAGTCAATACTTTTCTTTTCTTACTAGTACACATAATGTGGACAATTATGTAGAAATGTTTAAAAAAATAGTTTAAGCCATTGGCTACAGTTACATGCACATTAATAATCTGATATTAATCAGAATTTGGCAATATTCTAATTAGCGTTAGTAAACGCTGCAATCTGATTGGCTGATTCAGATTAAGACAATATTCTGATTACCCAAATTCTGATTCGCACCCTTGTTTCAGTCGAAAATTTATTTTATGTAAACACCTTAATCAGAAAATCCACTGGAAGGAGATATATGCACATGCTCAGTCCGCAAGGAATTGTGGGTGCTAACAGATGCGTAGCTTAACGTATGATTAACCAACGCTTTCCATTTCGAGGCTATGTTGTTGGGCATTTTTGATGGTTAGAGTCCTGATCAAATTAATGTGAAAAAGTAGTAATAAAACGAATAACTGAGCATACTCTATAACCAACAGCAGCATATTGAATCCCCCGGGAAATAACAGCGGGAAAGGAAAAGCGCACGTGTAGATCGGCAAACTTACAACAACCATGTATACAGGAATATTGTACGCATATAAACATCGTATTCAGAATATGGCTGCAACCTGTATATAGACCTTAAACAGAATTTGATGTGCATGTGAAAGTAGCCAGTGTCTCAGAACAACTGGATTATGTAGCTGGAAAAAAAAAAAAACGAGTTTGGAAGCGTGCCTTACGGTCCGGAATGTTTGTTTGTATTCGGATTGGTCATTTTATAGACACGCCCCCAACGCCGCTTCACATCCTCTTAAATCATTATGAGGAGAATTTTGCATGTTTATATGTAATGGGTTGTAACTCGGCTTTCAAACAGTTGAATGTCCAAGTGTGCTTGAAAGTGACCCCCTTGTTAATGGTAACCCTATTTAGCATGTTAACTCTACTTGAACCGCCATAAGTTTTTGGGGCGGAGCTTTGTGTACATGGGTGGAAATGGGGGCAGGGTCAGCGAGTAAAAAAAAAAAACTCCATTCAGTTAACCATTGGAGATCTTTTTTTCTCACAAATCTTAGCTAATGCACCTTTAAGGGTTTCCCCAAGGAGAAAAATGAAGAACAAAAGCACACTAACAGTTGGTACAACCTAATTATGTATTAGCCTACTGTACTGACATTGTTTTTACCCTATATTTCCTAATACAGTATTAAATATAAAAGGGTTTCCCTGTTATACATAGGGTTATACGTAGAACATTTAAAGGTTCTCCCAGAGAAACTAACCAAAACCCGTTGGTGGTGCTAGATGTAACCTTTTTTTGTGTACTGAAGAGATTTGGTCAAAATATCTACAATGCTCTAATGATTAAAAACTACATAAGCTAGATATGATTCATTATTACTCCCCATTGAACTGCATACAGTAGTAGATCTCTCAGAGTTGTGATCTGAGGTCAGAGTTGAGGTGGCAGTTAGGGTGGCAAGGCTGATTTTAAAGGAGGCAGCTGGTGCCACCCATGTGGCCATGGCCCTTAACTGAAGCAGAGGTTACAATTTATTATACAGTTTATTATAGTAGTAAGCTATATATATATCCAACATATATACATATATAACCAAAAATAATAATAATAAAACAGTGTGGCATGAATCCAGCTCCTTGTTGCCACATAATTTAAATGAACAGTGTGTAAGAAGTGGCCCACTCTTTGGGTAGTTTCCTTTTAAATACTATTTTTATTTTTACATACTGTAGATATTTTTACACATAGTAGTGTGTGGTATGGACATCAGCATGTCACCTGAGTTATCATTCCTCTTGAATTAGTATTCACAGCCTGACTGCTTATTGAGGCAAGACAACTGGGAATGGCTTTCAAACCCAAGTTTCTTATCTTCTGGAATCATCTGCATGTGCGTTGAATGTTCTCTGCACTTCTACAGATGTTTCCCAGGCCAACTGTAATTCAGACAATTGGTTCCTAAACACTGTAACCCAGTAAATTGGTTCGAGTCTGCTTCAAGGAACCTGGGCACACTGCCAGCCAAGATGAATATTTCTTTTGGAAAGTTCGGTGCCACCATGCGGTTGTCCCACTGTAGGTCTCTGTATGGTACTTGCCCATAGTGCAGTCCTATTTATTTGTCACTTTTGATAGATTTTGGATTTTTTTTTTTTTTAAATCGAGCCTTCATCCAGGAATGATTGTCTAAGCAGGTAAACTATAGTGTTTTATATATGCTTAAAACCAAAGTTTAACTTCCATGTTTGCACTTTGCATCTTCTTGCATGCAGTGTATCTCAGTGATATACTCAATCACTAAGATCTTGTGGCTCATAAACAATCTGCCTGTCTTTCTGATGGCTCCCAGAGGCCTACCCCCTTACAACCCCCTCTGTACCTCTGATTATAATGGAAAGATGGTCAAAGTCAAGGCTGAGTAGAGACCTAAAGCCTAAATATTTCTTCAGTTCCTCATAATAACAGCTGTAAATTGTGAGATCAGTGGTCACTACTCCACTTCCACTTCAAGCTTTACCTTTTTGCACATACTGAGATATATTGTACTGCACCAGATCCAATTAATCACTTTCAGAAGACATTGGACAAGGTGAATATTAGATTTGGTTTGATACTGATCTCTGCTTGCTAAGAATGAGGAGTATTGGAGGAGTATTGGAGTATTGGTGACCACTGGGTTATTCATATCCTATACATTCAGTACAGCAAAAATGCTAATGTACTTTAGCAGCTCAGGTTGTAATTAGTGTAGTTTATTAGGTTATTTATGGAGAGCATGAAAGCCTAAATGTGATCCTGTACCTTACTAAACCTGGTATTGTAGAGATGAGTTGAATTAGATGTTGCCTGAACAGGGAAATCACCAAACAGTACCTGACTCTGGACATGCAGGTCCTCTGTGGAGTACGACTGAATCTGCTGTCAAGGAAACGGGTAACAAGGGACTTGACCACAGACATCTTTAGATGATATGAGAATATTTGATGTGCATAATAACCTGGAGCTCAGGCTAATGAATTATTTCTTATAACTGTGTACAGTAGGACTGGCCCAAACAATCAGGCCAATACTTGAGTATTCATTTCTTACATTGGTATTCCTTTCTTTATTATCTATAGCTTCATCTTTACTTTCTTACTTCTTATATAAGTGCACCATGGAGGTAATGAAATAATGGTTTCTGCACTACACTTGTAGCGGGCACAGTTGAAGACTGGAAAAAGGACAGGTGACGTTTTTCAATCTTCAGCTGTGGAGTTTTGGTGATCCTGTGCCCACTGTAGCCTCAGATTCCTGTTCCTGGCTGACAGGAGTGGATCCTAATGCAGTCTTGTGCTATTGTAGGCCATCCATCTTTAGTTTCGGGCTGTTGTGTATTCTGAATGCTTTTCTGCTCACCATAGTTGTAAAGAGTGGTTATCTGATTTACCGTAGCCTAACTGATCCTAAGCGAACCAGCTGTTCTCTGCTGACCTCTGTTATCAAAATGCCGTTTCTGCCTGCAGACCTGCTGCTCAATGGATGTTTTTTTGCACCATTCTGTGTCAATTCTAGAAACTTTTGTGTGTGTGTGTAGGAAAATCCCAGGAGAGCAGTAGATTCTGGAAGACTCAAATCAGCCCATTTTGCACAAGCAACCATGCCACAGTCAAAGTCACTGAGATCACATTTTTTTTCTCCATTCTGATGTTTGATGAGAAACTGAAGCTCTTGACCTCTTGGTCTGATTTTATGCATTGGCCCAAGTAATCTGCCACTTGATTGGCTGATTAGATAGATGCATGAATTAGAAGGTGTACAGGTGTGCCTAAGAAAGTGGATAGTGAGCGTATATTGCACCATCGGATGAAGTATCTTGGCTTATTATTTGTTAGCTATTGCTATTATTAAGTTATTGACTTGCAGTTTGTACGATAATGAACATAATGAAAATTATGGTTAATTCTGAATGACCAATGCATATGTGATGTCTGTGAAATGCTATTCGGGCCAGCCCTACTATATAATCCAGGGTTCCCAAACTCCAGTCTTGACTAATGTCCTCACTTTAAACCACCTACTGATCCTAGATAGTGATGAATTTCATCAACCATCAATGAGTAGGAAAATCATTGAACTATGGAAGCCTGATTTAGTGTTTTATAAATCTACCTGTAGGTAGGGACACTTTTATAGTCATATACATATACTGTTGTAGTGTTTCATAATACATATTGTCTTAAAGCAGCTTTACATTATTGTGAATAATTGTGAATAAGTACTAGATGCTGGACTGGATCTGACATTACAGGAAGCACATCAGAACACTGATGTGCAGAGACGGCATGTGATGTTTTATAAGGTTCCTGCATAGTCTTTTACAGTCAGAGTTCAGAAGTTGTCCCTTTCTTGCGTGTATAATGGTGGCAGAGTAGCACTCCTTCATTCAGTAATAAAAAAAAAGCAAATAACTCTGTGGACTGCAGCACAGGATGCACACAGTAGAGATCAGTCTTAGATATGCCTTGTTATCTTCCTCAGTCAGTGATTATAGTTATTATGATTATTCTAGGGAATGGAAGAAACCTGAGGGGGTAATCAAAGCCCCGTGACAGGTTTGCAGTCGAGCGCTTTTCCCAGCTGATGTGTTTTTTCTTTTTTTGGCAACCCATTTAATCTGAACTGCAGGTGGCACGCTGTCTCGGTTTAAACAGCAGGTGGGTGTGCTGGCCTGTGATTTCTTTGTCCTAGAGGAGAACATATTGTATAAAGTATTCTGTGAGAAAAGCTCAAAATGATGCAGAGCAGCTAGTGACATTGTATTAAAATGTGAAAGGTTAAGCCTGTCATTTTATGGTCATGTCTCTACATTTGTTAAAGTACAAGAGCTCTACATATAGAAGCCAGTTGTCAGCTGCCTTGGTTCGTTTATACACTGAGGAGAAAACTGATTTTCTGTATGATAAATGTGGCTTTAGAAGATGTTATGTGCTTTGCATACTACATTTCAAGACTAGGCTAGACTAGGTTCCACTGACAAATGTATGTGTGTGTATTTTACAGCCATCAGAATGTGAGCAGTGCACCTGCGACAACGACGGCATTGCCAGGTGCCTGGTAGCGGACTGTGCCCCCCCTGCATGTGTGAACCCGGTCTTTCAGAGAGGGAAGTGCTGCCCAGACTGCAAAGATGGTAAGCTGCTTTAAATAGTGTAGATAAACCCAATTCAGGGGGAGAAAGCCCCTTTTCCAAACACTGACATCAAAGTGTATTACTAATCCTATTATTCCGAACTCAAAATACCCCAGGCAGCGATATAGCCATCGTTTATCTGTGTTCCTCTTTTCTCTTCATCTTGTCTCCTCTGAAATGTAATAACCCTGGTGTAATACTTGCACATAATCTGAAACTCGAGAAAACGGATATGATGCGGGAACATGAGTGTGCCAGTTTCCAGTCAGGAAATGTAATATTGCTCCTTGTGAAATTCATCCAGGCGTGCACTGTGAGCTGTGTATGCTGGAAGCAGGTACTCATGGCATTTATCCAAACAGATAAAAAGGAAAGAATCTCCAGGGAGCTAAATCAGCAGACCATGCTACTGAGGTAGTACTGAGGTACTAAAGGCCTGCAAGCCAGCTGAAGGACTATTGGTAGTCGTCTCTTCTTTCTTTTTAGGGTATGATTATGAAGATAAAGGTGTAGCATATGAAGGAATTAAGGCAATATCATAAAGCAGCATAAAATTACTAGTAATATTAAGTCAAAAACAATTACTTAACGCATGTTTCACCACTCTTTGTCTTCAAGGTTATAACATAAGATTATAATATCACCTTGATTTACTCTCATGAGACATTTAAAATAATAAAAAAAAAAACATAATTCATAATTTAAACTCTAGAATTATTGGCACCCTTCATGGAATGGGGAAAAAATGACTACAAAAATTAGAGAAACTACTCACAAAATAATTATTAAATGATTACAGTCTGTCTAAATTGTGTAGCAAAACCAAGCTATGATTTAAAAAATTTCCTCTCTCCAGAAACTGTTGTTGTCTTTGACCTGTTGAACTTGTCATCCATCACATTGAGCTAACACCAAAAAGCGTTTAAATCTCTTGTGTGTTGCAAGTCCTCTGGTTTTCTCCATGGTGATGGAAGGTTGATGCACAAGTCAAGTAATTACTTTATTCATCCATTCATCATCAGTGAACACTTTATCCTGGTCAGGGTTGCAGTGAATTTGTAGCCTATCCTGGGAACACTGAGTGCGAGCGGGAATATATTCTGGATGGGACGCTAGTTTACAGCAGGGCATCACACACACACTCATTAGAATTTACAGGAGCCAATCCACATACTGGCACTGACCCAACACTAATTGATGCCACAGTTCAAGTAATAAATATTTAAAAAATGTCTAAGCAGTATACTTTTAATACCATTAATAAAAAAAAAATTAAAAAGTATGGCACAGTTTGAAACTTTCCAGGAATTGGATGCATAAGTATACCTTTCACACCTTACGTAAGACCCTCCGACAGCTTTAAAGCGGCATTACAGCTGGCCTGACAGGAAGAGGCTTGTTATTTTCTCAAGCCTCATTAAATAATTATCTTTGCAACTAGCATTTCTAGCAAAAAAAAAAAACTTGAAAATATTGTGGTAATATCGTTAGTGTAATATTCTTCATTATATACATTCATTCAGGCTTTCATCTTCAGTAACCACTTTATTCTACTGAGGGTTGTGGTGGATCCGGAGCCTCTTCCAAGAACACAGGACGTAAGAATGTACCCTGAATGGGACACTAGTCCATCTCAGGCCTCCATGCACACACTTTCACACTGTGGGAGTTTAGAGTAGCCAGTCCAAACACTGGCATGTTTTTGGGAGGTGGGAGGAAACCCACACAGACACAGCGAGAACGTGTGTAACTCCACACAGACAGAAACCCAAACACAAGAACAAGCCTGGAGCTGTGAGGCGACAACGCTACTCGCTGTACCACCGTGTCTATAAAGTCTCTACATAAATTCGTTTCTGTTTTGTTATTTTTCACATAAGGTGCCAATACTTCTGAAGTTGATTGTAGGGGCACTAGATTCTAATTCATCAGAGCTATTATTCTCAGTAATAAATACAATGCTTATCATCACAGCAGTGTTAGTAGTGTTATACCGTGCAAGAGGTAGAGCATGTTATTTATAAAGTGGGCCACGCCGTTTTAAATAATTCTAGCATTTATTATTTAAAAGAAAAAAATTCTGATTTCTATGTCATGCTATTATCATTATAGCCCTAGTCATAATGATTGGCATGATAATTTAATTTCCGGTCCATGGTCTTTTTGTGTGTGTCTTTGTTATTGTTTTAGGTCCCAACTGCTATGTGGACGACTCTCGGGCGCAGATAATCCCCGGAGGCGAGGCAGTGTGGGTGGATTCCTGCACCAAATGCCGATGCCATGACGGGCAGGATGCCGGCTATTGGGAGGGCAACCGAGTGGCCACATGTACCCGCCTCCGCAACTGCACAGTCAGCGAGGGGGAAAACTAAAACTCACACACTCTCCAGTAGCAGAAGGTGAAGCTCAGCAGGGCCTGCATATCAAGCTGAAGATGGCTTGTGCTCGCGTAGCTGATTGTAGCCTCTTGTAGCCTTTGTGATTACAAACAGTAGTCTTGTATAACGTGCCCAACATTGAGGTTAAATGTTAAATGACACGGCTGAATGTCGCTTTGGCCTTGTAAGCGATGTTCCCAAATTAAGCCCTAGTATGTAGACTGTAGTAAGGACCAAAAGTATGAGCACACTTCCAAAAATATTTAATCAGCTATTCAAAACTAATACAAAATCCAAAACCAATAGCAATAGTGTTAGACATTGTTTAGTAACTATGAGACTCTATGAATTGGGTGCCATACGTGTGACATCAGTCTTTCTTTTCTTCTTGAATGTTGTTTAGCCTTATTGCATAAGAAGTTAGATTTAGGTACAGATCTGTAAAAATACATCGTACAATGCACACATGCAATACACAGAGCTAGAACTGTTAATGGTTTGTATAATAAAATGCACTGTCCTGTATTTCCTCCAACATTTCTGTTTAATTTGCCATCACATCAGTTGAAGTCTTCTGCTGTTAGTGGTTACATGTAAATACGTTTTCAAATATTTACAGGAAAAAAAAACATGACACGAAACAAAATCAGAGCAATATTCCAGAAACTGAAAATGATTCTGCAAACGATTCAACCTGTGCCTTCAAACTATGAGTCAATTCATGAACAAGTTTCTTCAGAGAATCCCAGATTTTGCATTGGAACCTACAATAGGTACAGTTGTTAAACAGAACTGATGTGTGATTATTTGCTCATATAACAATGCACATATTATACACTTAATGATTACATAATCATATACACATGTACATAATCATAAAGTTTAAGCATGTGTGCCTGAGGTTCCTGCAAACGAAATAAAACAAACAAAAAAAAGACACTTTGTGGTTAACATTTACTCCAGTTCCATGCAGGCATGGAAGTAGCTTTTTCAGAATTTTCAGAAATTCACTCCTTTTTTTTTATTAAACAGTGTAAATCAACATTGTTTTGATTTGTCCTGTAACTCTGAGATATACTGAAGTACACAACAATAAATAAACCACTTTGAATAAATGCTGTTTTGTCTTGATTACCAGGTTTTTCCTTTTCTTCTATCAGCTTGTATAGAAAGTCTTGATTTCTAATGTTCTATCAGCAAGTTTTGGAATCTGCTAAATTGTAAAATAAATGACCGATGGACAATTTAATTGTTCCAGTATAAGTGGACTAAACATTCAGTAGGAAATGAAGCATTCAGCAGTTTTCCTTGTGTTTATCGTGACTCCAGTAAGCCTGCAGTCACAAGCCGTTAACCTTTCTAATCTTTATACTGGATGTTAATGATGCTGGCAGGTAGCATGCGCTTTCTATGAGAATCAAGCGATTATCACAAATATTACACCATCATGCCTGGCTAACAATACTAGAAAATTAAAATTACAGTCTGTGGTTACAGCAAAGGCCAGCAGACATGTCGCAAGTCCTGTGAGAAAGAAATTAACACACTGACACTTATAATTTGAGTCAAATAGCTTGGAAAATCTGGACTTTGCACAAGACTTTCCAATAGTATTGCAGTATAAACCTTGAAGTTACACACTTCATAGCATAACATTTAGTTAACTACAGAGCAGACTTTCGAGATTTTCAGAAATGTTATTGAACTTTATCTAGCTAGAAATGTAACTATGTTTCTTTACATTCTCCCATTTATAAATTCGGTGAACCATACAGCTTAATATACGAAAAATGACAACAAATTGACAACGGAATACATAAAGTACTAACTATAGCCCAGGATTTCAATCTGATTTTAATGTTTTATCATGTAAATCTAGTAATCAAATGACTTACTACATGTAAACACCTTATACAGTAATATGGCACTGTGCAAAATCTTAGGTTACCTTAATTTATTTTAGTAAATGTTGTTTTTAGATATTTACGTCTCATGCACATAGTGTAGTCAGTCAACAGAAAGAGCAAAAAATGTTTTCCAGAAAAATTGAACCAAGAAATTTTTGTACAATGTTAATGAAAGCAACATTAAGGTCGTCTGGGACCTGCATAGACAGAAGTAAGTGAGAGCCAAACTCTGCAGAAGAACCGTGGCAAGTTCTCTAACTCTGAAACAACCTACAAGGTTTGTTTTAAATAAATCAGTGCTCATGTGAAAACTGATGCAGTAAAATCTCTAACAGAATATTTTTTATATATATCTGTAGGTTATTCTGTGTTGTAGTGGAAAAAGGAATTCTCAAGCGAGAAAGATCTCAGGAATGAAATCTTGAATTTCAATTTAGAAATGCTATCCAGCCTCTGTGTCTATTACCTATTTATAAGACTTGTATCTAGTGAACATTAATATAACATCTGATATCCTGTGTGATTCTCGACATAAGTTGCATGAACAGTCAGACATCTCAAATCAAATCAAATCAAATTTTATTGGTCACGCACAAAACCATACACAGTATGATGTGGAGTGAAATGCCTTTTATGACTGTCCGGTAACATAACACAGATTTTACATAAAACAGAAATCTTCTTTACTTATTCTATCTGTGATAGAATGACTCGAATGTCAAGTCATATTGGTGAGTTATGTTATGGGATATGTCCAAAAGCACACACTATTCACTGTTTAGTCCACATGGTCTTCCAGCAGTGGAAATCACAACCCACCATTATCATAACCACCAAGTTTTTACATTTATTATTGAGTTCTTACAGTTATTAGCCTGCTTGACTGGTCACTTCAACGGAATGGGTTTAATCCAAACTTTAATAAGTCAAACACTTGTCAATTTGGACCTGTGGGTGGAAATTTCTGGAACAAAAAACTCTACGACTCCAATTCATAGCCAGAATTTTATTGTATTGTGTTATTTTACTGAATTTATTTTATTGTGTTTTAAATGTGAATAACGAGCTTAGTATATGAATAGATGGATTATGTTCATAAAATAAATCCATACTGTGTGTGTCTGTGGAGTTTATTTTACAGGTCGCTGGCTACAAAATGTTTGAGAACCTCTGCTCTAATGTAGTGACCTTGTTGTGGTGCATTATGGGACGTCGTAAATGCTCAGGGTATATGGACACAACTCCCACAGTGATGTGTGAAAGAGTGAACAGGGTATTAATAGGGTGTAATGTCAGACATATGCTGGATTTATCCTGTTAAAAATTGTGCAAATATGAGACTGTATACTTCAAAACGCTTTAGCTCATGCTTTGATAAGTTCTGCTGGTATAACGGCTTGACATTTAACAAGTCCCCTTAATGTGAGATACTGTCAACACCATGACAGTCTGAGGCACTGTAAACTCTCACTCACACACACACACACACACACACACACACACACTTTCCCCTCCTCTGTAATGTTAACACAGTGTAGCAAATGAGTATCACGAGGAAGACACAGGTTTCCAAGCCACAGCTCTTCTTTATTTGTTGTATACAAAAAGTATGTTCGATATGACATAATGCATTCTACATAGAACCATATGTTGACATTCAATGTACAAAAAAACCCTAAGTAGATCCAATAGGTGTTTAAAAAGCCACTCCGAGCTTGAAGACCCGAGTTTGTTTCTTACAGGTGTAATATTTCGGAGAGCCCCTGCCCTTCTCTCGTACGGTTCACTTTCTCCCGACGAGGATGGAGGGATGGGATGGATGAGGAGAAGAGAGGAGAGGAGAGGAGAGGAGAGGAGAGGAGAAGAGAGGGAAGCATAAACACCAAGAGGGGGGAGACAGAGCTACACACAGTGCGCTACTTCTTTAGAGAGGGAAAATATTCGACATAAAAACTCCCAACAAAAATGCTATCATCCTGGAATGTGCTTAAGCTGTGATCATATGAAGTAGTTCTGTCTTATGTATAATTAGTGATACTGATCTTTTCCTTCTTGCACTGTGCAAAACATGTAATGAGATGACTGCCTTGCTAGCGTCATGATATAGCAGCAATGATATGTAGATGATTACAAAAAAGAACACATTCTTTCATAAACCACAGTGAGATTATATTCCAACGACGTTTTTCTTCCCCTCCAGACTGACAAAACGTGCACCTTCACATCTACACTGTAGATTCAATTCAGCAGCACACACGCACTATTCTAACTTACAGACAGATCGCATTATTTTCCTCACTGTCACATATGTACACATTCACAGCAATAAAAAAAACTGCTGCAGATGGCCTGCAGTGTACTGCAATTCGTAAGACAGCCTCGAAGTGAGGGAAGAGGGGAAAAAAAAACACCCTTCACATCTCATAAACCCCACACATGGCTGGTATGGGAAATTAAAATTTAAAAGATGATGTGCTCAATGTACTGCTCTTGTTCCTCCTGTTCAGAATATACCAACAACAGGAACAGAAAAAAAAATACAATTACCTTTTTTTTTTACTTCCATCCAGCATGATGGTCTGTGCTATATTTAAAACCATACTGTTGCGTATAATATGTTTTTAAAAAAGTGGACTATAATGCCGTTGTGTCCAATACTGCTGTTATAATGTTATATTTGCTTATTATGTTCGAGTTTGTGTTGTATGTACGTAGGCCTATTTATGCTGCACTATATAATAGATTGTTGCATGTGGGTTATCACAAACTGTATGTCAGCTACATTTGCACCACAGTTGACTAGCAACACGGTTGATAAGCTTTGGTATACTGTATATTTGTATAAGGATTATATAAGTATAGTATTATAAATATAATATTATAAGTAAGGAATAAAACATAACAGGACGTGCTGTTATAGGAAAATAATCAATAGTAGGGAGGCGTTGACTATTTTCCTAAAACCGTTTTAACAGCATGTCCTGAACTGTTTTTTTTTGTTCCTCTTATACCACAGCAATCTTTTAACGTGAACAATTTTTTATTAACTAAAGAACAACACGTCGTACTTATACATCTATTTATAGTTACGTTTAATATTGCGGAACGCCTATGAAACAAGTTAGTCCCTGTTATCACTTATGTTACGGCAGCTATACAGTTGTTCCCTCACCAGCCTTGCTTTTTTCTCTCTCTTGACATAAAAAGACAAAAAAGGCAGCTCGTCATATTACTGAGAAACCACAAAGCTCTCCGTCCCTGAATTTTTTCCTCATTTCTGAAACATTACCATATTAACAATTACACATGGTTATTAAGCCATTTATGTGGCCATACCAGTCCCTGTGTAAACTGTTCCTATACTAATATAAACCTGTGAATTGCCTTGTAGCTGGCACTACTACCTTCTGACCAATCAGAATCGAGAGTTCAACAACGCTGTGGTAGTATAATATTATAAATATAATATTAAGATAATGACCAGCTTGAATAAATGTGTTGAATAAATGACCATGAAGTTTGCTGAATTAGACATTTCTCTTTTAGAGAAACTTTTGACCTATAATGCAAAAACAAGGCAGCTTTGTAAATCTAGGCCAAATTTCAGAAACACTATTAGCTTTTGAGAGAAGTGTTCTCCAAAAGGTGACAAAAAAAACAACTACTCACCACGTGGAAGAAAAACACGGCACATTAAGAGGAATGACAAGGGGTCAAACAGAAGGCACCAGGAGGAAAAAAAGGAATGAAATGTATTTCTTTAATAGGCTGGGGGAATGGCAATGAAAAAAAGGTGGCCCGATTAAAGTTAACACAGATATCCAAAGAAGAAAACACGACTCGAGCACCTCATAAAATGTCTGAAGGCATCAGTATGGTGTGCATAGGCAGTAAATGAAAAAAAAAAAGGGGGGAAAAAACAGGATTGCAAAATAAATCAAATCTCATCCCCAGTGTTTGATAAAAGTTCACTGTGGTCTTGAATGAGCATGACTTCACACACACACACACACACACACACACACACAGCAATTAATGTTAAGATGCATTAAGCTGAAAAAAACTTCAGGCATAGGTGAACAACCAATAAAAAAACACAAACATATAGCTTCTAATGTTGTTTTCAAGCGATTGACAACGGTGACCATGTACAGCTTTGCCAGAATTCCCTTGGTCTCCAAGTGAGAGTTCCCAGAATCCCTTTCTACTCAATTCTAGACCACCAAAGGCAGGGCTCTAGTAAGAAAAAGGTTGCCGAAGCACCTGTGCACACTATCACTTTACCCAAATCCGGTCACTGAAATGTTTAAGCTTTCAGCGCAATCAGTGCTTCCGTGGTTGAAGTCACAGAGCAGGAAGAGTAGAAATACAAAATAAGAAAAAAGTGACAGAGAAGATGATCCAGAGGCTTCTTCAAGCACCGATTAAGTGTCTTTATCATCTCCAGCTTTGTAGATATGATGAGAAAACGAGCTGCAGGTACAAACCACATTCGTTTCTGAAATGTTCCAACTGATTTACATCGAGTGAACAGGGTTCTCCTTTGAGATTGTGCCCAGAAACAATGTTTATTTGTGTCCTCTACGTTTGACCAGAAGGTCTGTCAGAGCATCATCCATATTGCTATGGCTGTCCGTGCTCTAAAGTCAGTTCCCCTCATCGCAAGATACTGAGTGTCTGTACTGGAGTCAGAATCTGCATGTGGATTTGTGTGTATAAATCCACAACAAGTCCAGTGTATTCCTGAGAACTAACCTGTTCAGCATATCAGTGCTGCACACAGAGGCGCACGGCCATGGGCGGTATATATATATATATGTTTGTGTGTGTGTGTGTGTGTGTGTGTGTGTGTGTGTGGACCTGGCCGTGGTCTATCCTCTGAGTGGTCTGGGAGGGGGTTTGCCAATCTCCACTGAGATGTTGGTGTAGAGCGGGTACTTTTTAATGGAGACCAGGCGATACGTCAGCGAGCTGATGCCGTCCTTCCTCATGGTGTTCTTTGTGTTCTGGATTTTATTGAACCTGTCAGAAAAAAAGCAGGAGAGCAAATTTGAAGCGGATTTACGAAAAAAGAAAACGTGGATTGCGGCATATTTTCATCATCTACTGTTGTGGATATTCTGAAGAAGCATCACAAGATGGTGTGTTAAAACAGCGCATAATCAGTGGTACATGCTATTTATCAGTGCACACACATGCCTCAACAAAGCTTTCCTGGTTACTATGAACACCTGTATGGAATAATGTATCCTAAACACCTGTACAACATCATTTATTATTTCCATTACCATTTATCATGTTGCCTATGGACCTCTACTTTTATTCTGTCATTTCCGTTCAGGTTTAAGTCATGCACAAATTCAAAATGAGTATAAAACAGCTTAATGAAAACCCCCAAATAAGCATGCTACCATTCCAGCATTAAAATAAAATATTTATAATAATAGTGCAAATGTCAGGTCCATGGCCTAGAGCGTCATCTACAGCCAAAAGACCGGACATGCTCTGAATGATTAAACTTTACATGTATGCACTTTCTGTCAGCAGCACCACTCTGAGGAAATCTATTTATCCCGAATATATGAAAATGATCCAAGATTACATTCATGCTTTTCCATTTCCCGGATTGTTGTAACATCATCAGCCAGAAGATGGCAGAAGTGGCAAAGCAATAACAGAGCAGTCAATCCCCCTCCTTCAGCAGCTCTTTTTTTTCCAGGAAGTTTATTCTACACTTTATACATACACAACAACACTACTGCAAACACATTTTTGTGGTGGACTGGAGAAATAGTTGTCTAATATATATAGTTCTAAAACCTACATGCTTTCCTAAAACTGAAATATGACTCACTATTTCACATATCTCAACCAGGAGTAAAGTTATTTCCAAAAGCAAAATGGGAGAAAATTGCAAGGTTCCATTTCAATCCACTGACTTTATAAAGGACTGTTACTGTAAGCGCTGGCACTGGAGACTCCTTCCATACATGTTACACAAAGTCTGAACAAATAACTTCCAATCTAACTTCTTTGTTAAACATGTCTTTTAAAAAAATGTGTTTATTATTAGTCTTAGATACCAACACATTATTTGTGCAAACGCTATGTATTGACTTCATTTGCATTTAATTTAATTTAACATGTAATCAATAAAATATATAAATAATAAATATGACCATGGAAACCACCATCTGACTTTATATCCACCTTTATACAGCTCTGGTGGTTAAAGATGTAATATCAGATTTTTTATTTCCTTACTTATACAAATAACCTGGAAGATATACGTAGAACTTGATTGAACTTGAGCAAAAGTTCATTAAGTCGCTGAGAAAACCCGTTTGGAAAACTGACTTCCGGTCCAGAATGCTTGTTTGTGTTTGGATGCACTTCCTCGTCAGTCATTTTATAAACACTACACGCGCCAGCTAAGGACCTGGGAGTGGAGCTTCGTGAACATGGATGGGAATCATTCAATTGTCGAACCGACCTTATCGTTAGAGAACTAATCCTGAAAAAAAAAAAGACTAATCTTACCTAATGCACCTATAAACTGGCCACTTATCTACTTCACCTGACCTTTGCAGAAAGCCTAGGCAAGTTAAGATAATAAAACATTTCTATATCCTTTTGTTAGAGATATATGGCAGAGATGTATATATAAGTATATAATATTCAGGAAAACCCACTTTTAGTTGAAATCTGATTGTTACTCATTTTGGCTGTTTGCCAGAATTCAGCCACGGTGACATCTGACAGATTTTCCCAAACTGCCACACAAATCTGGGTGAAGCAGTACAAAGTTTGCCTTGATTCAGTTGTCAAAGTGAAGCCTGCGCCTGTCTTACTGAATCAAACATTAAAGCTAGTGGCTCTGGTGTAAGATCCTTAAGCATCCTCCTGGCCTTGATGTACAACAGGCTCTCTAACTGTGCACAGAGAATATAGTGTAAGACCTATCATTTGCCATCCACTTCTAAATTGTCACTGTAGAGATGACTGAAGTAATAATAATACTCACAGAAGGCAATTATCATTAGACTATGACTGGGTGTCTTTATAATTTATCATTTCCAACACTGGTATCATGATCTCAGAGTGGAAGCTGACTAACGTACAACCATGCCAGTAATTCAGGGGCTTCCTGGCAGGGCCACACTTGGGCTACAGGAACAAGGCCAACTGTATCTGGAGGGAAAAAATTAGAGTGCATTACATAAATTGCACTTACACATATTTGAGTGGTTTTGCTGCTCTCATACTAATTTACTCCAAATTTATGCAGCATGTTCCTTGCATATTCATTTTAAATTAAGCAGCAACGTATCTGCATAGTAATGATCTAATAACTACGCAGAGTATGCAGTGTGTTTCGTAACATACACAGTGTGGCTCTCGGGTCCTATGACTCAAGGTCTCATGACATTGAAGTTATTAGACAGGGCACACAGGAAAATGCTTGCTAGTACACAAACTCAGGTGACAGAGAAATAACGTGGACGCAGTTCTTGAACAATCTGGACCTTAATGCTACTCTAAACCAACCTAATTCTTTCAGCTGTCTTGGCTTATTGGTCTTCAAACTGCACTATAATGTAATCCCTATAAAAATTGTTCCTTGTGTAACCTGGCTTTCAGCTTTTTCTGTAATGATATTGTATCATGTGGTACAGCCATAATCACATAACACTGTGAGAGTACAAAGTATAGCAACAGTCCTAGAACAGACTGCTGGGGAACCTGAGTAATGATCTGAAATGACTCGGAATGTGCCGGCCCCATCGTACCTAGCAAACACTACAAAATGCTCAAAAACTTCACTTTGCATAACTGTCCCTTCACTTTCACTCGAACTTCATAAGACAGAAAAAATGCAGCTTGTTACTAAGAAAGAACAAAATGTAAAGTCCTCTGTCCTAGTGTAAAGACTCTCCCGTAGTGGAAAACTTAAAGGAACAGCTGTAATTTCTGACTGGTACTAAGTGCTGAAACTGGAGACTCCTTCCAGTTTGAATGAATGTTAAATAAATGTCTCCTTACAGAAAGTCTCCCCATATCAATGTTTATGTGATTTGTTTATGTGATATGCCTTGCAGCAAAACTACTGTCAGTGCTTCTGTTATATAAAAAAAATAATAATAATAATATTTACTGACCAATTTGAATCCAGAACTCAACAGCACTGTGGTATAAATAAGGAATATCACATGACAGACCGTGCGGTTATACGAAAATAATCCATGCTTGGGTGGTGTGATACGGTCTGACATGACGTGGAGTGCCGCGCGTAGTGCTACCTCGAAGTGGATTATTTTCATATAACGACGTGTTCTGCATATTGCCAAGGATTACAATGATTATTAATGAATGACTCATTGCATATTTTAACATGTTATGGTTAGATTTAATGTTATGGATTCTGTTATCATTTACATTTTCTCTCTCTCTCTCTGTCATTTTGTGAAGAAACCACAAAGCATAAATTCCTCTGTCTTTAAGACTTTCCTGTGCTGGGAAACTTTATAAAGCATCATGAGTGTTACAAAGCCCAGGAACATGAGACTCCTTCCATAAATGTTACAAATGCATCTCCTAATAAGAAACTTTCCGCCATCAACAATTCCATGTTTTTCTTTTTTTTTAATCTGTTAATTATTAGTCTTAGATCATGTGGCACGTCCACCATACAAGTCCCTGTGTATGAGCTATTTCTGTAGAAGAGATACAGTAATGTATTAGAACAAAAGCAATAATATAAAGTTATCATTCATGTTACAGCCAGAACTATCAGAACTATCAGAATCCGACATTCTACAGCACTGTGGTATAATCTAATAACTAATCTACTGGTAGAATGCTATTATATACACACCACAAACCATATTAGACCTTAGAACATACACAGAACATTTATCGTCTGTAGATCTGAATAATGTAACTATATCATAAATGTGTCATGGAAGATAGCCGACTCTGTTATGATTAGCCATGAAAGTTTAGATCCAGTGATATAAGAGCGTCATATTAACATCATCAGTAATAGTCATGATGTGTAGCACAAGATATAACTATAATGAACATTTTAAAATGGTACCAATTCTAGCCGTAATTTTAGATAAATAAAGTAACATGGAGTTGCTATTTCAGTTACACATGTAGAAAGCACCTATAGTATAAAACATATAATCAAGTGCTGGATATCAGTTTTTCCTGCTTCTGCCTGGCCCAGAAGTTATGTTCTTTATGTCTCTTATGCTCTTCCTCACAATCTTTTATGAGAAATCATGCGCACCAAGTGACATTTCCTGTAAGGTTAAAGTAAATATAACACGTCAAGCTGTCACAACAAGCACAAGAACACAGTTAGCACATGAGATAAGCTGAAATGTAGCTATCATAATAACCACCGATAAATAATAAGATGCTGCTAAACACCTGGGCATAAACTGTTATGGAAAGATCATGTGTACGTAGTGTGTGAGCCTCCTCACGACTGCTTGTATAGTCTGCACAAAACACCTGATCGTGAGCGGCAGCAGTAGCGCAGGCTGAGCAGTACAGCATTTCTGAGATTTTGAAAATCATAGGGTGTCCACTAGACATTCATGTAATGGTTTTATTGGTTTCAAATACAGTATTCAAGTTTTGCGATGTGGCCAATGAACAGCTTCGAATGAGGCTCAGTCCATTTTAGAACTGAAAATATACGTTTTATAAAAATTTCACTTTTTAGAAATTGACATTGTTCGTAGACATTTTATTTTCAAATTTTCATTGTAACAAATGTATTAATGTAATTATAAAAACATCAAAATATACAATAAAACATTTAGTGCAACCACACAAACACTTCTTACAGGTCTGCTAGGTGGCCTTTAGTACTCAGCTACATTAGAAATTTCAGTTTATTATGAACACTGCATGTAGCTAGCTAAAGTCAGTAACAGTGAATGTTACTGTTATCAGATAATAGCTAATGTCAGTAATAGTGAATGTTATCGTTACTGTTATCTGTTAGCCATAATATCAACTTTCTACTCTGTTGAAGACTTTCTAATGTGCCAGAATACTTGGCTTACTGCCCTTCGAACCTGCATAGTGAATAGTGAAGTGAAGTGCAAACACACACCGTGAACACACACACACACCGTGAACACACACCCGGCGCAGTGGGCAGCCTTTTTTTGCTGTGGCACCCGGGGAGCAGTTGGGGGTTCGGTGCCTTGCTCAAGGGTCTCACCTCAGTCATGGTATTGGGGGTATCCCATGGTATCCCTGCCGGACCTGAGACTCAAACCCACGACCTTCAGGTTCACCTTTGGGTTACAAGTCCGACTCTCTAACCATTAGGCCACGACTGCCCCATCTCTCTAGGAGTCCATTTCACTACAGTAAGGACCCTTGCTTGAACCTGCAGTCCTGACTACTAAGCCCTACTTTCTTATTTTTTCAGTGCCAGACAAGTTCTAACAAAAAGATGTTTCCTTGAAGATTTTCTTCTTAATTGATGGTGAACTTTTCCTATAGAAGTCAAGTCACAAGGGAGCACTGTTAAACAAGTCCTCATAAAGCCTGGCATGATTTATACCCTGCTATCAGCTTCCATATCATCAGACAAGCTACAAAGCCTATTAGAGCCGCTAGAGTGGTCAAAGCTGACGATTTATGTCCTCAGGTGGAACGGCTTCAGTGTCTATGAGAGGGCTCATGCTAGACTGGATTTAATATTCAGGTGGCATCGATGTTAACTAATCAGTGCAATGTTGATAAATAGCGCGCTGTCTTCCTCGGGCGAGCGTGGTGTCTCATTACTGAGCTCTTTCGCTGGAGTGACCAAAACAAAGGCAGCGATGGCAGTGATAGAGTGGTAAAGAGGGCAAACATTCATCAGCAGGTAAACATCAGCCTTGCTTGGAGAATGCAAGCACATTTTCCGCACCTATCTCTCTTTCCTTTTCTGGATTTTATCTAAGGACAAGCCACTAGTATCATAACACATGACTGCACACTCAACACTCTGAGTTCACTTGCGCTATGTATATAAACTTGTCCACTTACAGGTGAACAGAATTTGCGTGCTATTAAGTGTTTTTAGAAAACTAGTGGCATTTTCAATAAGCAAATTTTCAGCCTGGGCTTAAGGGAAATACAAATTACAAAATATCAAATACGCCTATTTCATACAAGATTAGCCTCAGAATTAATCCGTGCTTGAGATACGACACAGAGCTCTTATACATGAGATAACCAGCCCTAATCGAGCAAAGGTTCTTACACACTGAATCACGCAGCAGGCCTAAACATAGGAAGTCAGAAATAAAAAGGACCAACATGAGCTAATCAAATAGACAGGCGTCCCTTAAAGGCTCTTCAACCTTCTTAAGCCTTTTATCTAAAACTAAACCTCTTATCATGCAGAATAAGACCTTTTGAAATAATGCACAAGTGTGCTAATGACGGGTGTTGTGTGTTTGTCTCCCAGAAGGCACTAATAATTTCGCACTATTTTTATGATGTTAATATATGAACAATTACTACAATATTCACTAATTCTGATCTGCACATTCCCTCATAAGCATCTAGATATGCCTGAAATCCTGGCTCAAGAACACTTTAACATAAAAAAAAACACCCTCAGGACTGAATGCAGATGCGTGTAAAGGTGTGATGCACTGAAAGTTCAGCGAATATTTCATCCAGCGAATATTTCATACTAAATCCACTCAGTTTTTAGAACAATGCTCTATTTTACATTCACTTAGAGCTCAAATCCACCCGGAATGACTTGCATAGTAATTTTGATAATTTAACACATAATCTCTGATGGAGTCCAATATTTATTATTTATTATTTATCATAGGCATGTTGGTATATTTTCACTCTGGTTATATGTTTTCCACAGTACCCACAATGCCGTTCAACTACCTGCTGATAGCTGCACCAATGGGACAGCCCTATCTTTAACTCTACCTCCTCTCTGTACACTCTTCTCAAACAGTTTAGCTTCCAAAGCTTCAGCTTTCATGTTTTACAGCGCCATCATCATCATCATCATCATGCTTGTAGACAGCTAACTACCTGAGCCGTCTCTCTGCCGTAACTCAGCGCAACTGTGCTGTATAGCTGCACTGCATTCTGGAACTTTGAGCCTAATTTTAGCTGTTTCTTATATTTTTATGTTGGAATTCTCATTAATGTGAAAGTCAGTGTATCTGTAAAATGAGGGGTGAGACAAAAACTCAAGCACTAATTAATTTTTTTTTAAATTAAAAGCATCAAAATAGAAAGGAAAGCAAAATATATACAAAAATGACAAATAATTATTACAAAAATGATGTATTTTTTTGATGATTTAATGATTTTGATGATTTAATTTAATGATTTATTTATTTATTTATTATTATTATTATTATTATTATTATTATTATTATTATTATTATTATCATCAGTAGTCATAGTAGTAGTAGTAGTAGTAGTAGTGGTAGTGGTCAACATTTTTACTACAAAAGCATCGATTCTGGGTTTTGATTCTCAGCCCAGATTTTGCATTAGAGCAAGATTTTTCATTTCACTGCAGTGCTAGAGTAAATGTCTACTTAGGTGTGTTCTCTTTTGCTAATACTGTTACCAGCTGAGGTGACTGATGAGTCTGTCGCTTGTGATTATGTGTATTACTCAGCACTTTGCTGCAAGTTCATCTTCATCATCTTGTAAGATTGCGTCTTTTATAGTCTGACTGCTTTGTGGCCGTGAAGTAACTATAGCAATAGTAATGATGATGATTTAAAAAAAAAAAAAAAGAAAGAAAGAATTTTGTTATAAGAGTTCTGCACATCTATTTTTGGCTGTTAGTTGTCATGCTCCTATTTCTTCCACCGTTCTTAATAAAACCACACAATATATGTATACAGTTGAGGTCAAAAGTTTACATCCCCCTTTCAGAATCTGCAAAATGTTCATTATTTTACCAAAATAAGAGGGATCATACAAAATACATGTTATTGTTTATTTAGTGCTGACCTGAATAAGATATTTCACATAAAAGATGTTTACATATAGTCCACAAGAGAAAATAATAGCTGAATTTATAAAAATGACCCCGTTCAAAAGTTTACATCCCCTTGATTCTTAATACTGTGCTGTTACCTGAATGATCCACAGCTGTGTTTTTTTGTTTACTGATAGTTGTTCAAGAGTCCCTTGTTTGTCCTGAACAGTTAAACTGCCTGCTGTTCTTCAGAAAAATCCTTCAGGTCCCACAAATTCTTTGGTTTTCCAGCATTTTTTGTGTATTTGAACCCTTTCCAGTAATGACTGTATGATTTTGAGATCCATCTTTTCACACTGAGGACAACTGAGGGACTCATATGCAACTATTACAGAAGGTTCAAACGCTCACTGATGCTCCAGAAGGAAAAACCATGCATTAAGAGCCGGGGGGTGAAAACTTTTTGAAGATCAGGGTAAATTTAACTTATTTTGTCTTCTGGAAAACATGTAACTATCTTCTGTAGCCTCTGAAGGGCAGTACTAAGTGAAAAAAAATACGATATTTAGGCAAAATAAGAAAAATGTACACATCTCCATTCTGTTCAAAAGTTTTCACCCCCCGGCTCTATATGTAAACATCTTTTATGTGAAATATCTTATTCAGGTCAGCACTAAATAAACAATAACATGCATTTTGTATGATCCCTCTTATTTTGGTAAAATAATGAACATTTTGCAGATTCTGAAAGGGGGATGTAAACTTTTGACCTCAACTGTACATACTTACACATACACACACACACACTCACATATATATATATATATATATATATATATATATATATATATGTATGTATGTATGTATGTATTAACTACCATAAACAATCTGAATTGTGATTTCTTTTGGCTAATAAAAGTGATTTTCTCTTTCTGCACATTATATCACCTACTGTATTTTGACATATGCTTTTATAAAGTGCTCATAAATCTAATATCTATCGCCCTAACGCCAAACTGAAAACTAAACACAGAAGTAGAGGATGTGATATCAATCTGAATTTTTTTCATCCGCTGAGAACAACAGAACGATAAAGCTGTATAATTGACCACGCGAAGTGGGAGCATAAGGAAAATTACACCAATTGATGAGCAATTTCCATTGGATATTACCTCTCAATAGACGGTTGTGTTCATTTGTATGGTGGGGTTTGTCTCACGCAGCACTTAATAGCCTCACACTGAGCTTTTTCCACTTGTCTTGGGGATATGAAAGCCGCTGCAATTAGAATGAACGCTGACAATTACAAAAGAGTGATTTACCGCAGGGCTGAATATAATACCATCCATTAATAAGGCGTGTAACGCTGCATCACCCTCCTCGACACATCCTGTTAACCATTTTAGTGTGCATTCCTAAAGAAGAAGTGGTCAAAGGTTACCAAGAACACTAAGGCTTATTTTTTAGGGAATAACAGCCTGTATGGATGGGTAGTGGTGATCTATCTGAAGCATGATAGAGCCCAAACAAATGTGAAAGCAGAACCGTTGGCTCGAGTTCATTAGTGTCAGCGTGCATGCAAAATTAGCATGAAGCTAATGGAGTGGGTGGCGCTCATTATTTCCATTAGCTCATTTGGAGAGGGCCGAAAGAATAAAAAGAAAGCGAGAGAATAGCTCAGTAGATCTAATTAGTTTGTTGATTGGGATTATCATATTTTTTTTGTTGTAGCTGTTCTGCAAAAAATGGTCTAAATCTTATTTTTGTGCTCTGAAACAAGAAGGAGAGTCAGACAGATAGACAGAGCAAGAAGGGAGAGTGAAAAATAAAGAGGAAAAAAAAGGTGAATGTCAGCAGTGAATGGTTCTGAGTGGAGAAAAGCCCACTGCCAACTTTTAATGGCTGGCCCACACTTTCGTCTTGCTTTCTTACCCACAGCTCCATCTAGGATTGATAAGGAGCGAGCCAACCTCTGACTGCCTGTGGCAGCCGCTGGAATTGTTTTGCAATTTGCTGCTCTACGATGCATTCTCTTTCGCTGAGAACAATCCATCTCTGCAACACAACATTCAACCCCAGAGCCATTGATTGGCCCTTTTTTTATATTCATCAATACCCATTCATACCCGGACTATTCAGGCACACAATGCACTTAGCTCAGCATAAACGCGCACGATCAAGTGTGTGAACGACTGTGGGAAGGACGGCTGTGAATTTATATGCACTGCAAGTTTAAAGGTAACAGTTCACAACAACTGCTGTAGCACGTCGTATGGGTTCATAACAAAATAAAAATATTGTCTTCTAGTCGTGTGCTGAAATTATTTATTCAATATCTAAGGAATAAAACACAATGTAGCGTGCTTTTATTTGGAAAATCAACGATGGGGTGGTGTGATGTGGCCACAGTGTTACTGCTACCAACACTGAAGAGGACTACTTTCCAATAACAGCACGCTCTGTGTGGTGTCTCTTTCCTCTTATATCACAGCAACTTACAAGGTATAATGCGACTACAAAGACAATACAGCTACAGTTTTTACTCCGAAAGATGAGATCATCATGGTCATTAGGGTAATCTCTCTCTCTCTCTCTCTCTCTCTCTCTCTCAAATATTAACATTTTTTGCTGCCAAACCTTGAATACAATCTGTGAGAACAAATCAGAAAAACATCAGAAACAAACAAAAAAACCAAATGTGAAAATAAATAAACAAACAAACAATTATATAGCAATCAAATGAATAACAATCAAAAAGATGGAATACTATAATTTGATCTTCTGAACATTCAGAATAAAACAGAATATAAAATAGAAAATATAGTTTCTGTCTCTCTCTGTGTGTGTTTGTCTTTCTGTTTCTCTACATCTCTCTTTTTCTGTCTCTCTCGCTCTCTCTCTCTCTCATTCAAAATTTAATATTGCAATGGCAAATATTAACATTTTTAATGCCAAAGCCTGGATACAGTCTTTGAGAACAAACATCACAGACAGACAGACAGACAGACAGACAGACAGATAGATAGATAAGCGAAAGGTGGAAGGCTATAATTTGATTTTGTGAACACTGAGAATATAAAACAGATAAAAACATTTTCTCTGTCTGTCTGTCTCTCTTTGAAGGTTGAAGTCCGGGCAATAAATTGTGTTACATTAGATCACCTGAATTCCAGATTAACAATAATCCCCAGCAAGGCTTCTCTTACAAGTATAATTTATTTATTTTAAAATCTCTAATCTCTTCATTCTACACAGAGCTCATTACGGAAGGAAGCACCTTTAAGTCTACTGGCACTGTTCACCTACTGCAACGACAATTAAATAAGCAGCACCTCCTACACCTCCTCCGAAAAGCAGAGAAAAGCTACCTGCCAATGTTCACATAAAACGCCTGTGAAATGCAAAATTTATATCACCCGCCTCGGGACTTTTCAGATCAATATATGAGAAAACAAAGAGTGGGAGTGAATATGATGGCTCCACAAAGAGTCGGGTTAAGTGAGGATGCTGCGAGGCAGTGTGTGTTAATGCTGTAGTGTGGTAGAAGGTCAGAACTCACCTCTGGGGATTGGGCTCATTGTGCTTGTCCCTCTCGTGCTTGATCATCCTGTAGCGGCCAATCCTCACATCTGGTCGAGACACCTTCATCCCGTTCAGTGTAATCCTTGGAGGGACAGAGATGAAGAGAAAGAGAGAGAAATATTAGATATATTTCAGGGAAAACAATACAAATCATCACATTTCTCCCAGTCAAAAGAAGATGACACAAGACACATCCCTTGCTGCTGAATTTGTTGTTGCCATGGGACAGCCAGTAACAGCTTCTTTTCTCCAAATATACTTATTAGTGTGTAGGGTATGATTATGTGCTCTATTGTTATAATTTATTCATATATCTGCTGGTTTGTTTGTTGCAAACAGTCAAATCCATAAGTATCTGTACAGTGACACTGTACACCACCACAATGGATTTGAAATGGAGTAATCAAGATGTGACAATTGTCCATGGACAACTGGAATTGATTCCAAGTGTTTAGTTTGCATTTGATAGCTGTTTATGGGAACTCTCAATATGCAGTCCAAAGAGGTGTCGATGCAAGTGAAGGAGGCCATCATTAGGCCAAAAAAACAAAACAGACCATCCAGAGAGACAGCAGAAACTTCAAGAGTGGCCAAATCAACAATTTGGTACATTATTAAAAAGAAGGAATGCACTGCTGAGCTCGGCAACACCAAAAGCCCTGGAAGACCACGGAAGAAAACTAAAGAGGATGAATGCAGAATCCTTTCCTTGGTGAAAAAAATACCCTTCACAACATCTACCCAAGTCAAGAATACTCTGGAGGAGGTAGGTGAATCATTGTCAGAGTCTACAATCAAGATCAATCAATGCCTTCACGAATGTAAATACAGGTGGTTTACCTCAAGATACAAATCACTGGTAAAACAGAAAGACCAGATTAGACTTATAAATATATATATAAAAGGTTTAAAAAAGCCTGCCCAGTTCTGGAACAAGATTGTACCAGAATGACAGGAAGAGAAGAGTATGGAGAAGGAAAGGAAAGGCTCATGTTCCAAATCATCTGTCAAACATGTGGAGGCAGTGTTATGGCATGGGCATACTGTATAATGGCTCCCAATGGAACTGGGTCACTGGTGTTTATTGATGATGTGACTGCTGATAGAAGTAACAGGATGAATTCTGAAGTGTATTGAGCTATACTCTGCTCACATTCAAGCAAATGCTGTAAAACTGATAGGACAGCACTACACAGTACAGATGGATAATGACCCAAAACGTACCACGAGAAACAACCCAAGAGCTTCTCAAGGCAAAGGAATGGAATGTTCTTAAATGGCCGAGTCAGTCATCTGACCTCAACCCAACTGAAAGGTGAAAGCAGAAAGACCAATAAACAAGCAGCAACTGGAGGCGGCTGCAGTAAAGGCCTGGCAAAGCATCTCTAGGGAGGAAACTCAGCATTTGGTCAATGGCAGTCATTGACTGCAAAAGATCTGCATCAAAGTATTAAAAATAATTCTAATATTTATGATTTTAGCTTGTCCAATTACTTTTGAGCCTGTGAAAATGGAAGGAATTTAGGACTCTATAAAAAAAATGGCTTTAATTCCTAAACGGTTAAAAATATTTTGTTAAACCCCTTGAATTAAAGATGAAATTTTCCACCTCAATCACATCTTGATTGCTTCATTTCAAATCCATTGTGGTGGTGTACAGAGGCACAATGATGAAAATTGTGTCACTGTCCAAATACTTATGGACCTGACTGTATGTATTTGTGTGTTCACATACACAGGTATTCTTACTATAAAACATCACACACACAGAGGATGACAATTACTGCTGTTGTTAAGGTATTAATATACTATTCTTTGAACTCTGCACTCAGCCTCGTGTATAAACGTGATGCAGGTTGCCTCCCGGGGTCAGAGAGAAATTTCTACAACACACTGACGAATTTGAATCTCTATCTAGCAGCAGAATTAATTAAATGTATTAAAAACAGTGCCACAGAAGGTGGTGAATGACAAACCTCTTTATGATCTCAATGGTTAAACCTGCTATGGGCTGTAGTTTGGCACACACACACATCTCTACAACACTTCAGCCCTGTAACCTATACTCAGTGCTCACAGTTACCATTTAGAGTATTGTTATAAAACCAACAACAATGTAAGTTATCTTTCCAAACACATCCATTTACAAAAAGGTTGTATATGTTAACGTATGCGTAACACTTGGAAACAACTTGGAGGAATGGAACCATTGCTGTTACTTAGCAACCCTTGGTCAATGGAATGACATTTCTCACCCAATCAGACTGCATGGTCGGAACTAGGGGTGTAACACAATTTGATTATCTGTATCTGCTTAGTGCTCTGTATCTATAATTATCTGTATCTAGAACTGTATTTAGATTTAAACCCAAGGTGTTTAAATTTGTTTGTCTCATGAGCTTTATACGACCTCTCGCTTGCATGAAAGGAAATCTCTTGCTCATGTGGCGCTTTTGTTGGGATCCAAGTCCCACCTGGTACCACTTCAGATGCACCACTTTAGTCTTAACTCCTTCGAAAAAAAAAAAAAAGTCAGATTTTCCTTAAGTTTTATCCCTTCTGTCAAAGCACATGTTCAAGTAGCACTCAGAATGATTTGATCTAACATCGTCAGGTTTCATGTGGAGTCCATACCAGCTCGAGTACACTGTCATTAAGGCAAAAGAAGGACATGCTAAATACTAAGAAATTATTAAATTTGTATAAATTGTATAACGACATAAACATGTAAACACATAAATAAATAAATACACACACAAATGCTGTTAGCTGTTAAATTATAATTGCTTTGGCAATGTAGAGCAATGTAAATACAATGTAGAGCAATCATGCAAATAAAGCCTATTTAACTAAAATAGGAAAGAAAAAAAAAACGGGATCAAATTAGAAGCCTTATTTCTTTTCCATTTTCATATCTTGATGTTTATTTGCTCTTGTCTTATAATTGCAGTAAAGCTTGACATCACTATTTATTTATGTCTCAGTGCTTTCACTGATTGCCAAACCAAAACCTCATCAAAACCTTGTTTACCTCTCTCAACACACACACACACACACACACACACACACGGTTAGCAGAACCAATATGGAAAAAGATAATCAGAAGATGCCATATGGTCATGATGGTCATTATGGGTTCTTCAGCCATGATGGAGCTCAATCCTGTTGGTTTAATTAAACAAAGCTCAGAGTCAGTAGAAATTGCTTAAATGATGCTCTCTCAGCTTGGCTTCTGCCCAGGAATCACAAAGCTTTTCTTAAAGTGCTTATTTATACAGAAAACCCAAGTGTAGGTATAAGGATGTATTTCTAGGGAACGTTGTCTCACTCAACAAAACAACAGGTCATACATTATTCAGAGAGTGGATTGTTAATAATCTCTCACGTCAGTGTACTATAATTATAGTAGATGTAGTAAAAGTTCAGCATAATACAAGTTTTTCTGCTAAAAACAAGCCTTTTTGGACAAACGCTGGTGAAAGCAGTTGATACTGAAACTAGCTGATGATGATAATTGTTGTCAAAACATGACGGTTATTCCACTGGGTTCACGGAGAGGAGATGAGATCATTTTCTTATGTTTCTCATTCACAACCCGAGATGTCGTTAATGCTATTCCCATGACTGTTCAACTGTCTCGCCACTGCAAAGGAGAAATCCTTCATTCTAATGCTCAACAAACTGATCAGCCAGTTTTCTCTTGGCTTCCCTGACGTACAGCTGATTGCGTCTCTTGCAGGAAAGACAATAAACAGCTCCTGTGATGCATGAGGAGTGGTGAGTTAAAGACTTGGGTCCATTAGTATTACTAGTTTTCCCTACGGAAGCAACAAATTGATTAAACTTCAGAAACACTTTGCTTTGGCGCTGGTGAAGGACTTCTGTCTGAAACGCCCTGCTTCTCTTTTAGAATGTTAGTTCTGTCTAAAGGGGTTACTGAAACAAGTCAGTGACACAGAAGACACACTGAAGGACCCAACGTAGATAAAAATGGGGAGTAAAGGGGGTTTTACAGAGCCCAGCACTGACTCCGTCATATTTTAAAGAAAAGGAATAACCGGTCTTTTGTGCTACTGCAACTCAACTGTCAAATACAAACATATTTATAACAAATTGCCATTGTGTCTGCAGTCACGTTTTTTAGGAAAATACATGTTTAAAATCATTGAAGATTCTTCAGTTTGTTCCTCTTGGGGAATCCTTCAAAAGTCAATGTATAACCCAACAACAGAGTGTTTCCCTGTCAGAGAGGGTTCCAAGAAGCACTTGGAAAGATTTCTGTATCTTCTGTACATATCTCTGATGTTTTCCAACTGTTTTTAATCGATGCCTATGTAGAGCATGTGTATACTTTTTTGATATTTGGTATTTGGTATATATATATTGATATTCATAGCGTACTCACTGATATCACAAAAGGGAAAAAAAATGTAAATAACTGGAATCATTTCTTACTGTAGAGCTTCCAGTGTTCAAAAGTTAGATAAAAATACAAAAAAAAAACAAATTTCCCCTCATGTCTATCTCATTCTCAGACTTTTATTATTGAGTGCATGTGTTATATAAGGAATAAAACACGGCAGGACACGGTGTTATATGACATTAATCAACAACGGGGTGGTGTGATGAGCCCTGACATGACATGCTCTTATACCACAGCACACTGTCAGAGATTCTTTCTTTCTTTTTTTTTTTTTTAATTAATCAAAGAATGCCACACATCATACTCGTTTTTTTTGTTGTTTAGTTACATTACATGCTGTGGAACGTCCATGAAACAAGTTCACTGCTACTACACTTCTCTCTCTCTCTCTTTCGCTCTCACGCAAAGGTAATAAAACAAAAATTACAGCTTGTCGTGTTACCCAGAGTGAGAGAGCGAGAGAGAGAAAAACAGAGGGTGGTGAGGGAACAACGGTGCCATAGGTGCCATAACATAAGTGATAACAGGAACTAACCTGTTTTGCGGACATTCTACAACATTAAATGTATATTATAAAGAGATAAAAAATATGATGTGTCACTTTTATTAGTGTTGGCAAACAGATTTTAATCATTTATTGGAGTTTACCAACTGCCTTTTGTCTACAATTATAAGTGAGGAAACAGGTTTTTCAGTCTTCTCTCAGGAGAGAGAAATGCATTAATGTTATTATCTGTGTTAATCACCTATATTTTAGAGATGTGGTGGATAGCAATTAGTGTAAAAAGTGCTGGAGTATTTCCTTAATAAAGAGAATGAGAGAAAGAGAAGAAGAAGAAAGGAGAAAAAGACCAGCCAGTAATTATTAAATGTCAACACTAACACCACAACTGCATTATTTGGAGCTAAACAGCTAAAGATACCTCATTTAAGAAATGAGAAGCCTGCGATTTCCCTATGAATAGTGAGAGTTATAATGAATATTGTTGACTGGATATCCGTTCTGAGTGCCCTCTCTCTCTCTTTCTCTCTCTCTCTCTCTCTCTGATTGGATTAGTGGTGTATTTCTGTACGTCGTCTCTCTCAATCTGCTCCGCTGTTCACTTAATTGCATTAGACCCATGGAGTCGGAGGGAATTGGAATCATTAGAACTGATTCATGTCTCCTCTGCCAGAGCTGAAATGAAAGCAGAGTGGGAATAGAGAGAGATCACAGAGACAAAGAGAGAGGGGAAGAGAGCATGAGTGGGGGAGAGGGAGAGAGAGAGAGAGAGAGAGAGAGAGAGAGGTCATGTTAAATTGAACAACCCTTCTGTTAGTGGAATGCTGACTGTGTAAAATTTGTGTGGTGTGTGTGTGTGTGTGTGTGTGTGTATCCGGTATATCCCAGAGGACATGTGATATATGAGTCTGGAAAAGCACTGCTGCTTCTGATACCTGCATCTCTCTCAGTCGTAACTGTGAAGCTGGCAGTGTGTGTGAGCTTCAGAGGTGTCTGTTTGTGTGTAAATCAGCACTTATGCTAACTAGTAGACAAATATCTGATGAATGTAGCCCCATACGTCATACACAAAACACCGAAAATGTGCACGCTAATGCTGGGATAGTATTAAACATCTCTCTCTCTCTCTCTCTCTCTCTCTCTCTCTCTCTCTCTCACACACACACACACACACACACAATAACTGATTTGTCATGATTATAACATTCTGGCTACAATTAGCATACGCATAAATATGAGTAATAATTTAGTAGTCTTTTCCATGGACTTTATGGCACTTTTATAAGAATAACAGTAGAGTAATAATAAACCTTGTGAAGAACATTTATCAAAATTTGAAAACTAATGCAATTTTTGCTGGCCTTTTAGACTGTACTACAATATTGCAAATGGAAGACATTCAAATTGGTGACAATGGCACAATGACAACCGCACAGCAAAACAAACCATAATTACAAATGCAATAATGAGTAAAATTATATAATTATACAGTATAAAGAACTAATTTGGAATCAATGTTGTGTTATATATATATATATATATATATGTGATTGTGGAATCTAGCAATTAATCCAGATCAGTTCAAATATAATTGAGGCTGGATTATTATGTAATAATTGCAACAGGCCTACACATTAATGCAAGCAAATAAACTCTGATTAAGTGTTAGAATGTCTGCTAGGCATATGCCTTCACACAATGCACACACACACACACACACACACACACACACATTCAAAGAAATTTCACACCCTAGAGGCTTAACAACAGTATTTTATTACAAGGAGCCACCTATTCCAAATATTAATCTGAGGTTAAACACAAGTTTGAAAGAGCCATCATAATAACACAAACAAGTGATTTTAAGAGTGCCCACTACAGGACTTTTAAATTGTAAATGATTCAGTAATATTTAAGTGTACCTCATGCTACACTAGTGATTTTTTTCCGAGCCGATCACAGAATCTTGTACTACAGAGCCTGAGCTTACTTTCAATTCTAAAAATCAAATACAACAGTAAGGTTAATCTCACAGGCCAGACCTCTAGCAAAGCTAGAGCGCATGGTATGTTCCGTCAATAAAGAAGACCAAGAACCACCTACTTTCTTGTTTACTCACCACTAACTACTTCAAACAACCCTTTTTTAAAGATATTTAAAGACAGGATTCTGTTAGCATGGTGCATTCTTTCAGCACACTATACTGTCTGCCTTTACTCTTCTACACCTGTATACAGAAATGATTTACACTTACCGGTCACTTTAATAGGAACACCTGTACAACTGCTCCTTCATGCAGTTATCCAATCAGCCAATCATGTGGCAGCAGCACAATGCACACAATCATGCAGATACAGGTTCAAGAGCTTGAGTTAATGTTCACATCAAACATCAGGATGAAATCAAATTGTTCTCCAGATGGGTGTGAGTATTTCAGAAACTGCTGATCTCCTGGGATTTTCTACACATTACAGTGTCTAGAGTTTACACAGAATGGTGCGAAAAACAAAAAGACATCCTGTGAGTGGAGAGTCTGCAGGCTGAAACACCTTGCTGATGAGAGAGATCAGAGGAGACTGACCAGACTGGTGACAGGAAGTCTGTTGTAACTCAAAAAAGCACTCTTTACAACCAAAACTGGACAGCTGAAGACTGGAAAAAGACCAGGTGATTTTTTTTTCTAATCTTCAACTGTCCCATTTCGGTGAGTCTGTGCCCATGATAGTCTCAGATTCCTGTTCTTGGCTGACAGGAGAGGAACCTGATGTGGTCTTCTGCAATTGTAGCCCATTCACCTCAAGGTATGTATTGTGGATTCTGAGATGCTCTTCTGCTCACCACAATTGTAAAGAGTGATTATTTGTGTTACTATAGACTTCCTGTCAGCCCAGACAAGTCTGGTCATTCTCGAGGTGTTTCAGCCTGCAGACCCTCCGCATGAAGGATGTTTTTTGTTTTTCACACCATTCTGTAAAAACTTGAGAGACTGTTGTGTGTGAAAATCTCAGGAGATCAGTAGTTTTTGAAATACTCAAACCAGCCCATCTGGTACCAACATCCATGCCATGACCAAAGTCACAGAGATCATACTTTTCCTTCATTGTGATGTTTGATGTGAACATTAACTGAAGCTCTTGACCTGTACCTGCTTAATATTTTGCATTGCGCTGCTGCCACATGATTGGCTGAATGGATAACTTCACAAATATGCAGGTGTATATGTGTTAATAAAGTGGACAGTGAGTGTATAATTGCACCTGTGGTTTACAGAAGAGGTTGGGCTCTCTTGAGTCTGGTTCCTCGCCAGGTTTCCTCCAGAGTTTTTTTCATGCCACTCACTCCACTGGCTTGCTCATTAGGGATCTAAACCTACATCCAGATTTGTGTAAAGCTGCTCAGGCAATAAATGTGCTGGACTCTTAAAATTTAATTGAAAAGAACTGAACATTTTAGATTACATCTTGCTCTACAAAGCTTGCAGTCTTGCGGTGTTTGGTATCTCACTGGAAACCAGCACATGGAAATGTGGATAGAGAGAAGCAGACTGCAACTGTCAACATTCTGAAGGCTGTGGCCAGAAAGGTGCACAAAAGATCTCACACACTCTGTATCCCATGGGTGGAGCATCTAGAGCTTACAATACACTAAGGCAAGTCTACACTTAGACAGATCACAGTCTGCCATCAGAAATGTAAGAAGTCATTCATATCTTCATATCGTAAATCTGGATTGGGGAACATGAGTGGTGGGGAAGGACTAGGTGTGGTCACTGGGTGGGGGCAGTAAAGTTGCAGTTTGGGTGACAGGTGAAGGAAGATTAGATAGGAATGTTTGAGAGGTGCTTGTGTGAGTCCTATTATGTTATATACAATACATAATTACTAGCTAGCAACCAGGCTTGTAGGAGAATTGATGCAAAACGATCACCAGGGAAGGAGAACCATTCACTGGTTTCTATTAGGTTATTGCTGTTCTATATACTGACAAAGCTCTTTTACTGGCTTCTCAGGTGTCTAATTGTTGGACTACTTGTGAGTCAAAACTGCTGCTCATGCAAAACCCAGAGACTGTCAGGATACGGGTCGGGAAAATAACATTGCCGTGAAATTCCTTGCTAATTCTCTGAGTTTACTGATTCGTCCACATGGTGTAGGGATGTCCTGGGGGACTCCTACGTTTCACAATGACAAATCAGTGAGTCAGTCAGTGTGTTAATATGCCTTTTTGTAACCTGTCCCACTCAGTGGTCCAGAAAAAAACAGCTCCTTTCAACAATATGTAAGTCGATAATTAGTACCTACACAATAATTGGAGTTACTGCAATTTTTCTAATATTGACAATTTGTGTGGTTCTAAAAAAAATCTCGCAGTGTGTCTCTACAACAAATCCACCTGACTATGTGGAGCACAGCAGGAAATATTCACCTTACTGCCTCCATCACACTGACAACCACAAATTTGTATAGAAGTCTCCTGTCTCCTATCCCTTGCCACTCCATTTAAACTCTGGAACACTTCTGCCAGGTGCCACTTTCACTATTCTCCTGTGAAAAAAGCGAGGAAAATGTCCCTCTAGGGCTTCTGTCCTCTTCCTCAAGATGCAGCTACATCTAAGATCATGGCTTCTTGCTGCACATGGCTAGAGGGGATAAGTAAACTCGCCAGGGAAGAAATGTATTCTCTTATTTTCTTCCAACTCGACGCAAGTCAAAGGCGAGAGTTGCTGGGCAGTTATCTGTGTCCTGCATCTCCACAAATCTCTCTCAGAGCTATTTTGGTCCACAGGGTCTACAAAAAAGGCTATTTCTGCCCACAATGTCTTAAAAAAGACACGAAGGAGCCAGGATTACGTATTATTGTATTACGCAGGTGAGAGAAATAAATCAGCCCAAGGGCATTGCATGTGTCTTTGTGGAGCAGACATTCATTATTGTTAAATTATATATATATATGTTTCTTGAAACCTGGAGCCTGATGGAGGAGAAAAGACAAAGTCATGAAGCAGATGAAATTGAAAATGAAGTAGTCTTGATCAGAAGCATAATCAGTGCTTTGTGTTAAAAAAAACACAACGATACTGATAATTTTGTGAGTGCTGTCAACGAATCAATCGTGGCTTGAGGATGGAATACACAACTTCAGAAGTGTGAAAATTTGCCATAAACAAGGATATTGTAGGGCATATAATATAGAGTTCTCTCAAACTTCAGCTATTATATAACATCCTTAGATCCTTAGCACAACAGAGCTTTCATCTATCTCTCTCAGGCCTCCGAGATTTGCTAGCAGGGGATTTTTTACAAACTTTGAGCTCAACGCTCTGCTGAAGCCATGCATTAGCAAGACATCACTGCAGAACAATATGTCTCTATCTTTCTCTCTGTCCTGATTTAATGGCTTTGTGTAAAAAAAAAAAAAAAAAAAAAAAAAAAAAAAAAGCTTTTATAAAATCATAGCTAATATGTTAAAGCATAAAGTTTTCCCTCAAGACACTGCCCTCACACGGGATATTTTTGTTGCTGAGTTTCAGGACAGCTGGTGATGCTCTAGTATTTTTTTGACACTCAGTTGACCAGTAACAGTGCAGAAGATGCCTTGGGTGATAAGTTAATTAGTGTGCGGCTGCAGGCCTTTCAGAAGCAGAGACGCTGCTCAGAATGACAGACGATCCCAGTTTTTAGCCGTAAGCCGCCAAACCAGCTATTGTCTGGAAATAGGGAAAGAAGGGAAGCGGTGGAGGGGAACAGTGAGCGTGAAGAGAATGGGAGAGGAGAGAGAAAGTACAGCAAACACCCTGGAGTCCAAACTTACTGCATTTCACCAATGCAGAGAAGAGATCTGCAGATACACGGTCAATGACCATGAAAAATGAGAGTCAAGGTTCGTTTTTGCATAAATATAAATAAAAAAGTGAAAGGCTAGCATTCTGAACAACTTGGCAAAGCTTTGGCACAGAGACAACATCCATAAAATGTGAAATGTACATGATTCATAAATGAATAAAAATTTACTAGACCCCAGGAGTACAGTGCATACTCATGCACAATTAACACTCCTATAAGAAAGACTTAAAATATTTGGCCATCTTACCATCAGCTATAAAAATAGCCCTTGTGAACAAACACACTCGAGGGAAATCCTGATGCTGTAATCCATTAAAGCTACCGCAGTAACTTTTTTATACAACACGCAACTCAGTGAGGAGAGAGAGACAGATCTTTCACTGAGAGAATCTATTTATCCATCCATCCATACGTTATCTATCTATCCATCCATCCATCCATCCATGCGTCAGTCCGTCTGTCTATCTATACCCCTTTACAGTGGCCAGTATGTGCAAGATATATTAACAAACCAAAAATGCAACAACAAATCAGAAATCGCAACAGCAGATTCGGAAACAAAACAGCAAATCCAAAAACACAACACAAAATTTGGAAACACGTCAACATTAACCAAAAACGCACAAGCTAGGTCGTTATCGGTCCTTGTTTTAGGCTTGATATTAATGTGTTTTGTTTCTGTCTCTATGTGTCTCTCTGCCTGGCAATGTATAAGTACGTCTGTCTGCCTGTCTCTATGAGTCTATGAGTCTATGTGTCCATCAGTCTGTCAATGTACCATCATGGGAAAAAGAAAGTACACCCTTCTTTCAATTCTATGTTTTTATTTTTTTTATTTTAAATAACAATTGTGTGGTCATCAACAACTTCTATAAACAAAAAACTAACCTCAGGTGACAACAAAAAACAACAGATTTCAATACGTAGTCATTTTTTTCCCAAAAAGTAAACCGACATTCAGAAACCAGTTGCATTGGGCATAGCCAATACAACAATTTGGAAAGTACTGAAAAACAACGAAACCACTGACGTACTAACAACGAGACAGTGAACAAGTTGGCCAAGGAAAACAACAGCAGTTGATGAGAGAAACACTGTGAGAGCTGTGAAGAAAAACAACACTCGGTGACATCACCAACAACCTCCACAGGGCAGGTGTGAAGGTATCACAATCCACCATTTAAAGAAGACTTTGAAATAAAAGAGGCCATAGCACAAGATGCAAACCATTCATCAGCAGTAAGAATTGGAAGGCCAGACTGCAATTCGCAAAGAAATACAGAGATGAGCCACAAAAGTGATGGAACCAAGATTCATCTCTACCAAAGTGATGGAAAAGCCAAAGTGTGGAGAAAGACAGGATCTGCTCATGATCCAAAACATACGAGCTCATTGGTCAAGCATGGTGGAGGTAGTGTCATGGCTTGGGCTTGCATGGCTGCTTCTGGAACGGGCTCACTAATCTTTATTGATGGTGTAACTCATGATGGTAGCAGCAGAATGAATTCAGAAGTCTCCAGACATATTCTGTCTACCAATTTACAGAGAAATGCATCCAAGCTAATTGGGAGGAACTTCATCATACAGCAAGACAATGACCCAAAAAACACTGCCAACACAACAAAGGACCTCATCAGGGGAAAAAAGTGGAAGGTTTTAGACTGGCCAAGTCAATCACCAGACCTTAACCCAACTGAGCATGCATTTCACCTCCTGAAGAGGAGACTGAAGGGGGGAAACCCCACCCAAACAAACAACTGAAATAAGCTGTGGTCAAAGCCTGGAAAAGCATCACAAAGGAAGAATGCAACAGTTTGGTTATGTCAGTGGGCCGCCATCTTAATGCAGTTATTGCAAGCAAGGGTTGGTTTAATTTACTTTAAGACCAAACTGTACTTTTGCTCACCAAAAGTTGGATGCCGACAAAGGTGCCTTGTTTTAACTTGTTTAACATGGCTAGATGTAAATATCAGGAAATGTATGCTGAAATTCTGATCTATTGTCTCATATTCATCTTTTGATCTCAAACCCAAATGTCTTCAGATGTTTGTATAGCAAAAAAAAAAAGAATTTGCTTTGCCGATCCAATACTTCCGGAGGGGATTATATGTGCCTGTCGGTCTGTCTTTCTGTCTGTCTATGTTTATATGTCTGTCTATGTGTATATGTGCCTGTCTACCTATGTGTCTTTATGTCTATGTCTCTATGTATCTGTCTTTGTGACTGTGTGTCTGACTATGCCTCTATGTGTCTGTCTATGTGTTTTTATCAGTCTGTGTCTGTTTGTCTATCTGTCTACAGATACACATAGATACATTAGGCTCTCTGTGTGTCTGTTTATGCGTCTGCCTGCCTATCTGCTTGTCTATGTGTCTGTCTGTTTATAGATACACACAGACACATTAGACGCTGTCTGTGTCTGTCTGTCTGCCCACCTGTCTGTCTGTCTATTCATCAATCTATCGATCTGTCTCTCTGTATATCTATCTGTCTCTCTGCAGTCACTGAGTGGTCCATCTCGGTATGTGCTGCTGTCTCTTGTCTGAGCTGCACTAACTGAGGAGGAAGCAACTCACCAATCACCTGACCGGGGTGAAAGGCGAGAGGCATTGCAGAAGCAGCTATTTGTTATACTGAGACAAAGCCATTTGTTATACTGCTATTTGTAACAATGAAACTTCTGAAAAAGGCATTTCATAGCATGCCTCCTCCTCTCCTGCCTCCATGCTGTGGCATGAGCCAGCATGCCTTTAAAAACAGCAAATGCATTCTAACCCTAACCCTTACTCAACATTGTTTAACTGGCCACACATCCTGGAATCTCAGCAAAATAACAGTTATACATAAAGCTTCAGTTATCAGATGGCATTTCATTAGTTCATTAGTTAAGAGACTGAGAGAGAGAAAAATGTTGGGCTTAATCTGTATACAGTACATATGAAGACGTCACCTGTTGTAGATGTCATCGTCCTCTCCTCCCCATCCCCAGTACTCATTGGGGAAGCCATTGATTTTCAGGAACTGCTTCTTGCTCAAGCCAGAGACCCCTCCAAAATATCCTGCGTACGGTAACCTGAAAGAGAAAGGAAGCAGTCAGTCACGGACAGTTCACAACAGATACTCCAGCTTTAATCCACACAACAGCATTTTGGGCAAAAGTACTATTTTCAAGGAACTGTTATTATTTTCAAGGAACACGTCATTAAAAAGAAAAGGTCATGACTTTTTTTTTTTTTTTTTTTCTGACTGTCAGTATGTTAATGTCAATGTTTGACTTGGTGTTAATGCTGAGGTCTTAACACCACCACCCCTTCCTAAGCTACTGTGATTTTCACATTTTTATTTAGATGTGGCACAGCGAGTAGCATTGCCGCCTCACAGCTCCAGGGTCCACGATCTCACAGAAAAAAACAAATGTATATGGACAAGCACCACCACCCTGCTGAGGAAAACACTCTTTCAAATGATGGAACAAAGATAGTGAAGGTAAATGATTATATCATTTAAAAAAGGACTGATTTACATCTTGATTTTTTATTCTCGCATTACTATGCTACATAATATAGTACAATTCTGGCTCATACACTCTCCAGCCCTCAAGCAAACATGGAAATACAAGTTAGCTTGACATTCTGATCACTAATTTCTTGCATACTTTCTAGGCTCCATTAAGCGCCAAATCTCCACACTGAGCTGACATTAGATGTAAGGCAATAATCCTTTAAGTCCCTCCCTGGATTTAAAACAAAAGGAACCGACTCTAGGTGCCGACTGAGGCGTTTGAACTTGACACAATTCCGTCTTGCATGAGTGAGCTGGGAGATAGAATTCACCCTCCGTGGAATTCCGTGTCTGAAATGACATCTGATTCCCCTCCTGACCCTCTTTCATCCTGCACTACACTTCCTACCTCCTATTCTCTCTCTCCGAACTACCAGTATATCTGACATGGGCTCCACTGAGCACTATTGAGCACACTTACCACTGAATACTTCCACTGAGCTCCAAAGGACTTTTCAGTCATTAAGTTCAAACACCTGGGAAAGTAATGAAGGAGTGACTTCAGAACAGAGCTGGCAAGTCATCTGAAGGACCTCAGTGATGTGTAAAATTCTGTTCATCCACTTTTGTTGTAAAACTGCAGACATATGAATTTAAATCTGAATTGAGGTCCATGCTAAGAAAGGGTTAGGTACAAGAAGGAGGAATATACATTTAACTTTTTACCCACTGAAGCCCTGATTAAAAAAAAAAAACGAATTGATTTACTAAGGAGTCTTGCTTCTTTCAAATAAGCTACATAGCATGTTTTGCATGTTTCCCTATATAAGTTGTATACCTGCCAACTCTAAAGACGAACACTGCATATTCCTGTGTTTATAGCTGGGTGAAGAGTGGCAGTACATTTTGATACAGTCCTTTCACAACTTACTTGTCTTAGGTACAAACTGTAATATGCGCATATAAAGAATTTTGCATTAACCACCAGGAGCTTGGGAAAAAACTCGGCTATTTTACTTAAGATGAAGAGTGAAGACACTAGAAAAGTTTACATGCAGGAAAGTAGAGCTAACTAAAACAAACTGGTATTTTTTTCCCCCAAAGCGCTGGCTGCTTACCATACCAACTTGTGTATATATATATATATATATATATATATATATATATATATATATATATATATATATACACACACACACACACACATACTGTATATATACACACTAGTGTCTACCATGACAGGCTTGACCATACTGTTTGAACGTGTCTATGCTGACTGGCACAGGAGAGCAAGTAGCATTCTTAAACACTTTTTAATTATTATTAACATTAAAATTATTTGTAAAGTGTTAGATTTGCTAACAATCGGGAAGGGTGAGGGCTAACATGTGTTTCCTCCGAGACATGCTGCCAGCCAAGGGCAGCATAACACACTCAGAGGAAAGCGCTATCTGCCCTCTTCCACATACATGAGCACACGGACACCCATGATTGGCTAGGAGAGAGAGTATGCCAGCAATCCCACCCAGAGCGCACGGCAAATTTTGCTCTCTTGGACTCCCAGCCACAGATGGCTGTGGCATTGTCAGGACTCTCAGTCTCTCAGTCTCTGGACAACAGGGCAAATGCGTTTCTGTTGCACCACTTGGGAGCCTGTTGCAGACCTGTTTAATCTTTTTGAAATTTTTCTCAATTTTTCTCTGACATCCTTAATACATGGTGCAGCAGTTAAATGATGTTAACGATATACTCTATACGTTTAATGTTAGCTAAGTTAAACACACATTGAGAGTTTTTATTGCACATTATTGCACTCGGAACATCCTTCATTCACCTTGACAGAAAGCGAGGGTGCTGCGTCAGTGCATCTGTAAAGCAGACGAGATGAGAGATTACTATTGTGGGATGGAGGGAAGGGGGCGGGGCTTCCAGGGTGTCAGTTAATATTGGAGAGTTTGGAACACCTGTGCAAATCATTCCAGATTCACGTGTTAATTAGCTAATCTACTGTTTTTATTGGGGGAAAACTGTGTACTTTTGAGTGATAACTTGTAGCAGCAAAATGCATAAAGGTCGTCAGATCTGCTCATTAATACGTGTAAAGGTTGGTTGCGTATTATTACCAGGCTAAAATTTGTTTTATATTCGATATTAGCCACATATTCGCTCTTATGCCAGAGCATTCAAAAAGCCTGTGAAGTGATTTATTTTATATACATATACTTTATGAAAAGAGCACTCATGTCTCCACTCTTTTATCTTATATTCATATTTTATTTTGATCAGTTTTTTTTTTTTTTTAACAAGGCTTTACCCCCTTTAACAGGATATACTAGACACGCTATGACACACACGGGGCAAGTTTCAGTTTACTCTTCTGCAATATGAACTTGTCTTGGCTATCGAGAACAATTAGCATAAACAGAAATCTCCTTTTTTATTAATTTATTTGACCGCAGATGCAAATTAGGATGCTTTCTTTGGGAATTTAGAAAATCAGGGCCAGAATGAGAGTGCACGATTGGAATGGGGATGTTTTATACTTGTGTACATTGACAGCATGATTCAAAAAGGTCTTGCATTGTTATGAAGGCATGCTGGATAGAAAAAGGCAAAGAAAGAATCTCGAGTACAGGTTTCATGATGAAAGCATGAAGTGAGCATCTCCTGAAGATACCCACCGAGGACTACGCATGGGTAGATGCCTGGGGTTCGCCCAAGGCTACAACACACCGTGGGTGTGTGTGTGTGTGTGTGTGTGTGTATGTGTGTTGTGGGTTTGTCTGAATAGCTGAGAAAATGACAGCAAAACATATCCAACCACACAAAACCGCCAACAGCAAGGACAAAAGTACAAAACTATACACACATCAAACACACAAAGACAACAAGCTGAAATTAATGAGTCCATCTGCTGCAGTGGCAAAAACAGTGCAATCGAGGCATTGGAGTCACATTTCAGGCTCTGTGCATGGGCTCTTGAAAAAGATGCCTGACTTATTAATGAGTGCCAGATTCCAACCTTGTCGTCAGGTGAGTCATACAAAGGCTAGAAGTCTACTTTCTCAGCAAACACTGCAGCCAAACATGAACTGTGGCCCAGAGCAGGTACAGGCTTTGATGAAGTGCAGACTGGAAAAGCTCAAGCTGTTCAGTAACAGTTGTGGCATTGTAGAGCAGGCAGGTGAGCAGCCATGGACTGATGTCCTTCTTGGAATTTTGCTTTAAAACAGCAGGTCACAGGTGGCCTGGCTCTCAGTGCAGTGCTACTGTATGATAGTCAATTCTTTTGCTTACTGCTCAAGTGCATTTAATTTGACTTGGTATGTAACTGTACAGCTGAATCACGTGTGCGTAAAGATGGTGAACGTAAAACTCTGCAATGCAGAGGCCCTTCAGGACTGAAAATTGACAAGCCTGTTATAAACACAGCACAGGAAACTGAGCCTAGAATCTACTCTGACATAATGGATGAGCATTAGCCAGCTCCCAGCTCCCATCTGCTGCTGTGAGAAATAACCACAATATATAAACAAAAACCTGAATTCCAGTGGTATAGTGAAGTAAAAGGGTTCTCCCTGTACGCTTTTGTCTGATTTTGCTTTTGCTGACAAAAATCGCACATCATATAAGAATAATTTCCTCAACAGCATGCGATTTAGTGCCATTGTAACCAAAGACAGTCGACAACAAAGTTCTGGCAGTGAAATTTTTCATTAAAATCTCAGAGTAGGACCGCTGCTACGACACTTGGTAAAAATCCTTCAATAGAAGAACGGCACAGGATGACAAAATTCACAAGACAGCTACAAATACAGTAGCAGCAATGGCTAAACAAACAAAAGATGCTAAAGGGCAGAAAAAAACTTCAAGTTTCCTTTGAAGAATAATTTTGACCCCATTTTCTACACAAGCCCTGATCATAAGCAGAATGTAGCAAATTTCTTTAATCGCATGTCTATCATTGGAGTATCTTCATCACACAATCTGACTGAAAACACATCATCACATAATCTGTTATAGAATTCAGCCAAGATTTGATTGGAATCACCTCATAATAACCTTAAAACTCTACTGAAATTGTCCAGTTTAAAACCAGCTTAGAGTTTAAATCAGCTCTGTTAAAGAATAATGAAGAGGGAAAGCCTTTAACAAATGAAGATCAGCATCTGTGGCACAGTGTTAAGTATGCATCAACCCTTGAAATGCGCTTTATTACCCCCAGCGCTTTATTACCCCCAGCTACTAAAGCTGACACAAGCGTCCTATCTTCTAGTTAACAACTTTCATCCATTCCTTCAGCTCCATAAATGATCGCTTATGTCTGTGAAGGACCCGTCTGTACTGACACAAATCATTAATGTTTAGATACTGAACACAACACTAAAACTGAACTATCCAGCTCTGGGCAGCAGTGCATTGTGGGCATTTAAGCTGAAGCTCTATTTGTTTAAAAAGAAAAGAAAAAAAAGGAAGAAAAGCTCACAACAGCTTCAGACAGCACTCGCCATCTGATCGAGTGCTTCTATCATGTTTAAGCACATGTGCCTATAAGACAAACATCACAAACTCAGAGCTAAAGGTCTGCTCGTAGCAGCTTTTGTAGATGGTTATTGACCTTAGGCTATTTGGTGATATGCACAAAGCCTCCCTGTACCACACACTCAGGACCACTGCTTACCGTCTAATATTTGGATGGTGGATCCTTTCCATCTTAGCTATACTCAACTACATAGCCTAAAAAATATCACAAAATGTACACTTATACACTTTGCTAATGTTCACGGCTGCATGATAATTAAAATTCAGTTTTTTGGGGGGTTTTTTGCGTCCACAGGGCGTGACTCCCCTACATTACTACTTGCTACTTACTACTTACTGCTTACTAGCCACTTGTACGCTTACAGAAAGACACTGTATCTCATATATATACATACACATATATACACACACACACACACACAGGTAGGTAGTTTTAATGTTATGGCCTTATTGGGGTGTACATATATACATATACATACATATATATATATATATATATATATATATATATAAAAATACATACAAACACACACACTATATGGCCAAAAGTTTGTGGACACCTGACCATTACACCTCTGTGTGTTTTTTGAACATCCCATTCCAGATTTATTCCCCATTTGCTGTTATAATAACCTCCACTCTTCTAGGAAAAGGCTTTCCACTAGATTTTGGAGCGTGGCTGTCAGGATTTGTGATCATTCAGCCACAAAAGCATTAGTGAGGTCAGGCACGGATGGCGAGTGAGGAGTTCTGGGGCGTAGTCGGTGTTCCTGTTCATCCCAAAGGTGTTCACTGGGTTCAAGGCCCGGGCTCTGTGCAGGTCACTCAAGACTGAGGATAATTAGCTTACACTAATACACTGAAAATATGAGAGCAATCTACATTTTATTGAACTATATTTAGTATATTTTTTATGAAAACCACATGTATTACAGCATAGGAGCCAATATATAGGAACAAACATAACTGAAGCAAGCCTCTTCTTTCATCTAACCTATAACGTACCATAAAAGTAATTGCCTGGAGTTTGCTACACACTGCTGCAACTGGAACCGGGTTCTAAAGTCAGATGTCAGCTTTGTTATTAACGTTTTATGATTACCATCAAATGTTTAGCAGGGATGTCTGATATGATTTTAATCATACAGTAGTGACAAGAGTCAGGCACTATAAGCATGTGCTGAAGAAGAAAAAGCACATTATAATCCATTCCAACACTTTCTCCAGGAACAGAGAAAGCTTCCACACTTGTAAAGAACTCGATGTGGCCAAAACATTTAACACTCAAATACATTTAACAATTTTCACTCTGTTTCTTGGCAAGTCCAGGCAGCTAACTGCAGGTTAGAAGCTATTTTTTTACATGCCCCAAGGATCAACACGATCATAACATCATAAAAGTGAATAAAAAGAAATGATCTCTTTTCTATACACACTGCTCCCACTCCCTGCACAGTACGACTGGCTTTTACCTGAAGCCGAACTTGTCCATGGCGATGGCGAAGTGGCGTGGCTGGTCGTAGCAGTGGTACAGGTTGCGGTCGTCCATGGGGATCAGGTCCACATCGCTGAAGATGAAGCAGTCATACTCGGCGTCCTTTAGAGCCTCTGTATAGCCGACGTTTAGCAGCTTGGCCCGATTGAAGGTGTCCTCGCCAAGCTGGAAGACAACATTAAACCAGAGATTGCTCAAAGATCAGGCTCTGGAAAGCGCTCATGGTAGAGGCTTAGGGTTTTACTCTAGCTGATGGCTCATGTCCTTGGACTAGGCCTGAACCTTGCTTCTCTAATTTGTCTCTAAATTTAGCCATCATAAGACACTCTGGGCAAAAGTATCAACTAAACCAAGTCTGTCAACCAACTTCATAATCATTTCTTAATCATTTCATCCTAGATCATTATATATTATTTTCATTTTCAAATTAAAGCTGCTTTAAACAGGGAACATATATTTTAAAGTATTTAATGTTGAAAATATACAGAATAAACTGAAAGACATTAATTGTAATGAGACAAACATCCAAAATGATTTATTCAGCATGCCTTCATTATCAAGCTCCAAGGTTAAAACGTCTGATTGCTGAGCTCAGGATTGCGGTAGAGACCAGACTGCTGCATTCACATTTTTTGTGATCTGGCAGTGCAAGATTTACCCACTCCAACAGACTCGGTGTCACTGTTTTAAGTAATGAATAAAACATGATGGGACATGCTGATATAGGAAAATAATCCACAGCAGGGTTGTGTGATATGACCAGATGTGTATAACAGGGTTATTCCGCACCTGAAATAAATTATTCTCCTGTAACAGCATATTCGTTTTCTTCCTGTTATACCACAGCAATCTGTCAACGAATATAATTTTTTAAGTTATTACTATATGATATGTCATAGCATTTTGGGAACGGCATCAACTTGGTTCCTATCACTTATGTTATAACAGCTATAAACAGTATAAACAGTATAAATGGTATAAACAGTCGTTCTCTCAGCAGCCTCCCTTTTTTCCTTTCTGTTAAGTTAATATGACAAAATAAAACAAAGCTCGCCATGTTCCCGAGAAACTAGAAAGCGTAAACCTACTGACAGTTACAGATCGCTGACACCCGAGACTCCTTCCATAACTGTTAAATAATTGTCTCCTGACAGAAAACTTCACCGTCAGAGCTGCTGTTATAGAAAATTAATCAACGGAACATTCGGAAATATAAAACCAAGCTTGGTATCACAAAGCTTCTATACACAAAGCTTTTTGTAACTAACTCTTCACCCCATTTGCAGGCTGACATTTTATTTTTAAATGACTTCTTCATATTGTCTGTGTGTATTTAACTGCACGATTTGTGAAAACCCATTATACAAGCTATTAGAGAGGAAAGACTCTAGACGAAAAACTCTAGACGAAAAACATTTTTTTTGTTTTGCTTTTTTTTTAATAAAAAAATTCTATTTATGTAATGTGTTTTTATTTTCCATGCTTGCAAAGGTATTAATCTTATGCACAGTATTTGACAGAAACATACACACTCAGGTACAGGAAATTGCAGCCTACTGCTTAAAATAAAAAAATTAACTTTTTTCCATTGATTCATTTCTTACTGAGGTAAAGTATTATACTCATTTACACTTTAATACTGTGATAAGTTTGTTTGTGTTGTGTTGTGTTGTGTTGTGCTTCTGGTGCCTTTAGTGCTTTAGTGGCTTGGCCTCTCCGCTGTGTAATACTACACTTGTCAAACAATTGCTGTCACATTTTTGTGTTAGCTTCCATTTTTGTGATACAATGTTGTGAAAGTGAGCTGTAACCTGTTGCAATATTCAGGCTTATTAAGCACCTAAGTTTTTAATAATCTGTAGCGGTATGAGCATTTACATGTAAAACTGTAATTTCCAATAAAGACTGCATGACAAAGCTTAAAGGAGATCAATGCAGGACCACTTCAATTTTAGGTCAGTTTGAACGAGACTCATTAGCTGTGTTTTAAAGGCAAATCTTATTTACACCAAACACTGCTGAACTCCTGAACTACTAATCCCATAATGAGAAAAATCCCATGTAATCTTGTAATTCCTGAGATCTGCCCAAGAGATCTTCCACTGAGAATGGTGTTACAAATCCACGGTCATTTTGAGAAGAGTGCTAGCCAAACTGATCTGCAAAGGAAAGGTGTTGCTACACATAACACCAGTTTTCACAAGCTTCTCCTTCAGAGAGCTTTAACGCACAGCTGGTAAATAAGGAACATCTCGAAGTAGATATTTTAAAGCAAACGCAACACATAGTGCTAACATTATTGCAAATCTATTGTTAGTACTTTAGTATGCGTAATTATCTTTTAGCAAAGTATTACACATGATGTGACTAAAGTTTAGCCTTGACAATGTGCATGCATGGAATGTCTGGGGTAAGGGCATATACTAAATTAATACACTTGTGCATTTTGGGAATGCCAGACAGTAGTGAAGTGAAGTGACGTGTGGCCAAGTATAGTGACCCATACTTTGTGCTCTGCATTTAACCCATCCAGGTGCACACACACACCGTGAACACACACCCGGAGCAGTGGGCAGCCTTTTTTTTTTTTTTTTTGCTGCGGCGCCCGGGGAGCAGTTGGGGGTTCGGTGCTCAAGGGTCTCACCTCAGTCGTGGTATTGAGGGTGGAGAGAGCGCTGGTCATTCACTCCCCCCACCTACAATCCCTGCTGAACCTGAGACTCGAACCCACGACCTTCAGGTTCACCTTCGGGTTACAAGTCCGTGGTGATGATACAAATTTTTATTTTAATCTACTGTCAACCGATCCTGCCATAAATGGGATTAAATAAAAAAAGTGTGAGTAAAAAATGTGATTAAACAAACAAAATCTGAGTAAAAATGTGAATTAGCCAAGCAAAATGTGATTAAACAAACAAAATGTGATTAAACAAAAAAATGTGATCACACGAACAAAATGTGAATGCACAAACAAAACATGAAAACAAAATGTGATTAACCAAGCAAAATGAGATTAAACAAACAAAATGTGATTGATCAAGCAAAATGAGATTAAACAAACAAAATGTGATTAACCAAGCAAAATGAGATTAAACAAACAAAATGTGATTAACCAAGCAAAATGAGATTAAACAAACAAAATGTGATTGACCAAGCAAAATGAGAGTAAACAAACAAAATGTGATTGACCAAGCAAAATGAGATTAAACAAACAAAATGTGATTAAACAAACAAAATGTGATTAACCAAGCAAAATGAGATTAAACAAACAAAATGTGATTGATCAAGCAAAATGTGATTAAACATACAAAATGTGAATTACCTAGATAAATGAGATTAAACAAACAAAATGTGATTAAACAAACAAAATGAGATTAAACAAACAAAATGTGAATAACCAAGCAAAATGAGATTAAACAAACAAAATGTGATTGACCAAGCAAAATGTGAATAACCAAGCAAAATGTGATTAAACAAACAAAATGTGAATAACCAAGCAAAATGAGATTAAACAAAATGTGAATAACCAAGCTAAATGAGATTAAACAAACAAAATGTGATTAAACAAGCAAAATGACATTAAACAAAATGTGATTACACAAACAAGATGTGATTAAAACACATAAATATGATTAAAATAAATGTCAAACATTTACTTGATGTCTAAATATGAAATACGTCCTTTTCGGAAGGCTGATCCAAACATCTTACATCTAAAAACTAACAAGAAAATGCGCTCTGAATATTATGAGATATAGTGCCAAGGACATATCATGCAGACTTCTTTTAAGTCCTGGTTTTAATCCATAGTATCTCAGAGGCACAGAGACAACAAAGTAACACTTCAATGTGCACCTTTATCAGAGAGAGAGAGAGAGAGAATTAAATGGAGGAAGAGAGAAAGACAGCAGATAAGGCTAAAAGGGAAATTGCCATTTTGTGCAGCAGCTATGCTCATTAACCATTACAGGACTCATTTTAGTGCTGAAATAAGATGTGAGGTACAAGTCAGCTCAGGCAAATGAAGCAGTACATCTTCCATAATCACGCAGCACGTTTAAAACCTCCGATTTATAAGATAGACATCACAATCATTTCACGGCACCCTCAAGCATTCTGGATAAAGAAACGACACTGCAAATTCAGAGACTAAGTTCAGGACCATAAAACTGCAAAGCCAACCCAATAAAGCCAGCCTTCTTTTCAATCGGCTTCTCTAAACAGGGACAATGACTCGTCTGGGAAGCATTAAAAGCTGATGCTCTCGCTGAACCAAATTACTAAATTAACCAAAAAAAAAAAAAAAAAAAGTGCCTGCAATCTCAGTGCATTAATTAGATCCAATGGTGGCTCCAAAATCTGCATCTCTGTGTTAGGGGAGAGGGGGAAAAGTCTATTTTGTACCTGCCACACACTTCATTTTTCTTCTACTGTCAAGCTAATTGCAGCCAAATGGCTGAGGAAGAAGGCATTTTCAGCCCACGGTGGGTAGATAAAACTTTAAAAACTTTATGACAGGAAGAAGTGATGACGCCATATGCAAAAGAACCAGACGCAACCCAATGAAGCAGAAGTGACAGAGACTCTAGGCTACAGAGCTGAGAATCAGGCTTCACTTTTGGCTCATCGCAGCAATATCACTCCCTCAATCCTTGGCCTGTGAGAGGCAATTAACCCCATTAGGTTTTAGCTGATCATCAGAGAGATGGCTGCTTGAGACGGACTTCTCCCTCTGGCTCTCTCACACAGAGACAGTCAAGGGAGTCTGGCCTACCTGCGCCCGTTGCTATAGAGACTGATTAGGTCAGGTCTCAGACTGAGTGATTACACACAGGGCTGTCTTCCATTGAGTGTGTGTGTGTGTGTGTGTGTGAGCATCTGCTTTATCACTTCCCAGCAGGCTGACCTTATCACCCAGCAGCGCTATTGATGCCAGGCCTGAAGATGGGGCCGAGACAAACAAAGAGAGCTTAAAAATCAGTATGTGTAGATGAAAAAAAAAGAAATAGAGGCAGTGAAAGACAGTACAGAGGTGATTAAGCTTCAGAAAAAGAGAAAGGTGAGCAATCCAAAGAAGCAACAAATCATATGGTTGTGGGTGATGTATTACAAGACTTAAATGAGGACACCGTATGTGGCACAGCCGTGATAAAACCCAAAGCACACTGCGGCTGTGTGGGAGGCTTTACCTGGTTTGTCTTGTTAATGAGCCCCACTACAGTATTGCATGTGGAGTAGTGTCCTAGTTTCCCACTCGTTACTGTATTAAAGTTCTATTGCTGAGACGGGAAAAATACTCCGAGGAAATAAGAGTTCTTCGTTAATGAAAGCCCAGATCAAGTACCAACCTAAAAAAAACGACAAAAAAAAAAATTATAATGCATCTGCACTAAGGCAAAGAACTAGTTTCCACACTGGTTTATCCTGAATATGGTGTGGCATTAGTTTAGCATGGTCATACTGGCTAACTAGCAAAACGCTAGTGGTAAAGCTGGTCAGTTTAAATATCACGTCTAACTATGATGGTTGATTCATTACGACCAGCACAAGCTGCTTTTTTCAGCAGGGCGGTTATGAAATCACTGCATGTGGCACTATTATTGGAAGCTATTGTTCGAGTTTCTTTGATTCCAAAAAGAACGCAGGAGAGAACTGTCTTGTTATCAGCTCCTTCCTTATGGTCACTAAGATATTAAAAAGCGGCACAGGCGGACTTTTAGGCTTCATCGGTGCGTGTGTGGGATATTCACAGTGGACGGATGAGACATTGCTGGCAGCAGGCCAGGCAAACTGATTTACAGTAATGAAAGGCAGCCATCTGAGTACAGAGCAAAGCTATTACGAAGAAACATCCGGGAATTGCTAATTATATTTCACTCACTGTATGTTTCTGTTTCATCAATAGCCTGACAACACATAAGATTAGAAAAGAGAGGAGTTGGGAAAAAGAGCTATAGAGGAGCTTTGGTGTTATCAGCCCCATTTATTACAGCAAGGATGGGGTGTTTCTTAACTCTGACAAAGCTCCAATGGGATTTATATAAAGACTAAGAGAGACTATCCCAATCTGATCCAGGGGTATAGAGCTTAAAAGCTGACAAAAGTATCTGAATATACATTTTGTATATTTGAATTATATACACATCGTTTTCATTTTATTTCTATGGTGGACTTTTATTTTATTTTATTTTTTTAATTTTGAACTTGCTAGGGGTGACATTTGCCTTTAAAAGGCTTTTAATTCAAAATTTTAAGGTTACAATTTTAAGATAAAAAAAATCAGAACCCTAAATACAAAACTCAAAAATTCAAACCTCAGAAATACAGATTTTATATAAATTAGGTTAAAGGTGAAGGAGCCAGGATTCCTAGTAAAAAAAGTAGACATTTTCAGAGTGGTTGAACATTTACCCAATTCATGAAGTGAACCAAATAGATGTGGAGTACACAAAACAATATTTATTTTAAAGATATATATGCATCTAAAGGTTTTATGTTCTACTGAAATAGCTAAATTCCTGTTAAGCAACTACCTTTGGCTAACATTAGCACAGCCTAACTAGCTAGGTAGGAAGGCTACCTAAAGAGTTACACAGGGCATATACTAAGCATTTAATGTTTAAAATCACTATTGAAAACTAGCATTATATAAAAACTTAACTAAACTTAACTAAACTTAAAAACTGTCTTATTACTCTGAAAGCATCTATTTTTCCCTGGGAGATTTACATTTTTTAGATTTGAATATCTGAGATTTATATTTAGAGTTCTGATTTTTTTTGTTTTTTTAAATCTCATACATGTAACCCATACTTTTTAATTATTAACATTCGTAAAGATGTAAATTTATTAAATAAGCCATTGAAATTCAATGTGACGTGTACATAATTAAAATAACCGAAATTCATATTCAATCATTTATTGTCAGCTTATAAGCTCCATACAGGACGCTCTCTGATATTTAAAGACTTATTTGGACAGTGCTCACTTACTACGTAACAAAAAAACGAGAAAAAAAAAAAAAAAAAAAACCTTGCCGCTCTTGGCATATGCTGAACAAACAAGTATGAAGGTGCATTGAAAATTGCATGGAGGTCAGAGTTGCTTAGCAGGAAGCTTGATTTTGATGGCATCCATCATGCAGCCAGACACCGTTTGTCAATCAAGCTTAGTGACAGACACCCAGGCTTTCACGGTCTGCCTTGCCATATATATCACACTTGTATTATAAGCAAAACAGACAGATCATACTGCTCCTGCACTCCATAAGCAAGTGAAGGCTGCCAATTCACATCCTTTTCATCCCAGACCCTGACCTCTTAAGATGTCTTCAAGAGATTTCTGCCCTTCTAAAACTAGTTCTACCAGTTTCTTCAGACTTGAGGCACTTCAGATTAGAATGGTGCAAGATACTGTACAGCTCCTTGCATAAGAAGTCACCCCTTGAACATTTCCACATTTGTAGTGCTACAACCAGAAAGTGAAATGGATTTCATTGGGATTTTTACCATATTAATTTATCTTACTGTCACACAAAGGGTAATTTAAAAAAAACAGACATCTGTTGCTTGCATAAGTATTCAACCCCCTGGGCCAAAACTAAGTGGAACCACCTTTGACTGCAATTACAGTTGAAAGTCTTCTGGATTTGCAAAGTATACAGACTCCTGTAGTTTTTGCACTTTTTTGTGCTATAGACTTCTATATTCTTATAATACTTCCAATTCAACTTTTTTCCCATTAATCTACACACAATAATCCATAATGACATAACAAAAACATGATTTTGGAAACTTTCTGCATATTTATTAGAAATCAAAAACTAAAAACTGTCATTAAACTAAGTATTGAGTCCCTTGGTTAAAGGCACTACAGATTGAGCTCAGGTGCATCCTGATTGTTTTGATTATCTTGAGATGTATCTAGAACTTGACTTGAATCTACCTGTGGCAAATTCAGCTGATTGGACTTGATTTAGAAAGGCACACACCTGTGTGTAAGGCCCCACAATTCAGACCAAATCCAAAGCCATGAAAACCATGAAAGTCCAAAGAAGTCTTTGCAGACCTCTATCAAATAGATCTGAGCAAGGATATAAAAATAAGCTTTGAATATTCCCAGGAGCACAGTTGCTCCATCATTGTGAAATGGAAAAAGTTTGGAACAACCAGGACTCCTCCAAGAGCTGGCCCTCTGGCCAAACTCAGTAACCGGGCTGGAAAGGCCTTTGTCAGACAGATGACCAAGAACCCAATGGCCAGTCTAACAGAGATGGGAGAACCTGCCAAAAAGATGCCATTCCATATAGTAGAAATAGTGTAATAGAAATAGTCCATTAATCAGGCCTTGGTAAGACAGAAACCACTCCTGAGTAAAAGGCATATGGCAAGCACTTAAAGGACTCTGAGAGCATGAGGGAAAAGATTCTCTGGTCTGAATAGACAAATATTGAACTCTATGGGCTGCATTATGAAGTCCAAGCGGTACGTCTGAGGCACTGCTCATCAACTGGCTAATACCATCCCTATGGTGTAGGTTTTCTTCAAGGACTTCTCAGCGGCAGACTGCTTCTGAGTCATCTTAATCCATTTCACATTAAATCTATAACAATAAAATGTGCAAAAAAACTGAAGCAGTCTGAATATTTTTCTCACCCACTGTATATACAGTATATTATTGTTTACACATTAGTCTTCATTAATATAACATAATGCTCTCAGTGGTTAAATCTGGCATATCTTGCTGATCTTCTGGAACAGTACAAGCCAATTCGAGCACTTTGTTCAGCTGAGGCAGGCTTATTATCAACATCCAGGATTAATCACAGCTCAGCTGATAGTACTTGTTTACTGTGTACACCTTTAAATCCAGGTTAAAGCCCGACCTGCTCAAACTGGCTCATCTGTGACTGTGATACACCTGTAGACTCCTTTACTAATTATGAATTGTTTTAATAATGTTGCTATTTTTTAATTGTTGTACTACTATATTTTACACCATTTATCTTCATTCATTGATTGAAATTTCAACTGAGATTTTGACTCAAAATAAATAAGTGCTACATACACAAATTACATTAATAGCATCTCATATCTTCATTGCAATATCCAAACAATTTTATCCCATATTGCATTTCTTGTCCATATTATGCAGCCCTGACTCGTATCTAATCACCTGATACAGAGCAAGATATCGGAACAGCCCAGTGGGAAGCTGTCAGTCAAACCCCATGTGGATTATTGCAATGAGCTCTAAAAGATAGATCTATCATGTGCTAATGGCCAACATCTGTTTTAATGCATCAAATGCTCTCATCTGAACACATTGCTGACTTTTTTAATCAGTGACAACGGCTATCATGTTTAGCATGAGGATGCACGATAGATTTCTTTTTGTAAAACAGCACTTTCAAAAGGTTCAAACAGCTACATGGGAAAAGCAATTTCAGTCTGTGTTGCTTGTTCCTCGTAATCTTTATGTTATGCATTAAATATGAAAGAGCTTATTATGATACCTTCAGAAGGAAAAACAGAGTCAACCGAATACTTGATGATAGATGAATCATATTAATCATAAATTAATACAAGTTTGTCTTGTTTCAGACCCAGCAGTTCTTACAACATCCTCATTAGTCTAAGTAGTCAACAGCATGCTAGTTTCTCTCTTTATGAGCATAAAACATTCATAACACATGCGTAATATGCTTCTAAGTCATATGTAGACATTTTTAAAACTATGTAACAAGTTATTGGCATAAACGTAGACGATATATATAAAGATAAATATATATATAATAAATTATGCGCTATGATTGCTCTAAAAATGTTATCAATCACACCCAAATCTTCAGACTGAACTGAGTGCTCTGAAAGTAGGCTGAAAGTGAAGTGTGGGAGCAACATGGAAGGAATGCTAATGCGTAGCAATAAAGTGGCTGACCTGCTTTTGGTCTAAAGCGTGCAGGTAACGGCAGCGTCACAGGATGGGTGAACTCAATGTCTCATCAGCGCCTGATTAACCCACACTCAGCCATCAGCCGGCAGGGATTCCAGATAAGAACCTGACTGCATAATGAGAGCCCATAAATCAGCCTTTTCAGCGTTCGTGCTCCAGGTAGAATGCTGAAGAAGATAGGAGCAAGATATATATGGGTGTGAAAGCTCAGCTTCTCTGTTGTCTAACAGGTCCATGGGACATTGTTGAAGTAGAAGATGTCGTTCCGCAATAAGGGAGAAAATGTTATCATGGGAGACGGCTTTAGCACACTTTCTTCTTCTTTCTTTGAGTGTTTTTGTCTTAACTGTGTAAACCCGCCATTTTAATAAACACTCAAGGTTAATTACAGCTCTGAATGTGCATTTTGCTCCTATATCCCTCCAAGGTCCTGTTGTTACACAAGTCCCATAAAACTACAAGCTGCCCCAGATAATTCGCAGGGTTAAAACAATTAACGCAGTGTTGATAAAGTGACCTCAGGCCAAGGATAGTCTACCTCCACTCTTAATTTGCTCCTGTGAGAACCAGGCAAGGTTGACATGATCTACACAGAACCACTCTCATAGGCATTGCTACCAGGTGGCGAGGACAGAAAAAATGGAAGAAAGGTTTGCAGACTCCACTGATGTCTTCCCCTGCAGGGTCTGCTGGATCTCATTCAGGACATTGACCCCCTGACCTCGACTCAAAAGGAATACGCACTGACCAGATCAGTCTACAGCTATATTTACAGCTGGTATAGAAACATGCCCTGATCTACACACAACTCCTGACTCACCTCCTGAGGAAGGTTGGAGTGCTACAAGAAAAAAAAATAGAGAAATGTGCTTACACTGCAGGTAATACAGATATATTTGGGATGCATTCTACTATCAGGTGTAAAGAGGCCCCTGATGACTATACAATTACTTTCCTCCAGAAAGAGATATCTACTTTTTAATACCAAGCACCAACGGGGCTTATAAGTGAACAGAAAAACATCTCCACTTAAAACTCTTATGCACAATACAAGAGTCTACCAAAATTAACGCAGCGTATAAAATTAATAAACTTGCCTTCCCTAAGCTATGCAGCTTTTCCAACCGTACCTTAATAATCCCCACTACACTGATGTGTGAGATCTGCTCTCTACATGCCTTTCTGGCTCTACTCCAGGCATTCGGTTCTCCTGTTTTTCATAACATTGTCAGACATGCTGTCATCCTCCATCATAAATCTATAGTGTCTATAGTCACAACGGCTGATAAACACTGATAAACAGGCTGCTTTCTGTGTGCTCAGTCTGCTCTTGGGACCGAAAAAAAAAGGGTCAGTGATGTACATATTTCACGCATTACATTTTTATGAGCAGTACAGGAAATTCTAAATTTGTTACCATCTTATAATTGCTTTAGAAATATTGGCAGCCATACCAATAAAGCACACTATGAATTTAAATGGAAAGTCATCAAGAGAGATAGATAGAGAGAGAGAGAGAGAGAGAGAGAGAGAGAGAGAGAGAGAAATAGGTGGTGCTTTTACTCAGCGTGACCTTTCAGTTTGCAGATACATAGTGATAATGCCAAACCCTCGTTATTCCTGCTCCACTAATTCATTACATTACATCAAATACAATGAGGACATGAAGTGAAATCTACTGACTCTTACCAACATATTTGAAAACCTGTTATTCACCAAAAAATACACACATTAGGGATGTAACCAAATAAGAATTACTATAAATACAAATACACATATGAATAAGAGGTGCACTATTGTTGTTGTTTTTTAATGAATGCTTGACACAGGGTATCTGGTTCAGTCTAGCTGTGTGCATCGGGACTGCGATCCCACAGGATACAACACAACAAATATTGTGAGCCAGAGGTTTTACTTTCATGCAGCTGTGAGTGAGAGGTCAGATATGAAGCCCATGAACCTAGTTCATTAACATGTTAATGCAGCAGTCCTTAGCAACTGGCTGGTCAGGGTCATGGTGGTTTCAATTCGGCTACTACTTTGTAATAGGGTTCATATTTAATTAAGAAAAAAAAAAACCTTCTGTTTAGGCCACACCATTTTGTATGCTGTTATATTCTCTCTCTCTCTCTCTCTCTCTCTCTCTCTCTCTCTCTCTCTCTCACAAAACCTGTCATTTTGCTGAGAAACCAGAGAGCGTAAATTATCAGCTTTTCATAAGTATTTCATTTTTTTTTTTTTTTTTTTTAACCTAGCACAGGTTCAAATGTTATAATTTGATCATGACAGTTGTATATGGTGTTTTACATTCTAAAAAATCTTTAGTTGTGCTGTCCATTTTATTTCCGTACCAACGTTATGTGTGAATTGTTTGCCCAGCAGGGGGGCCAACACCCTTCCCTTTTCCCATCACCCTGCTCACCAGCAGCTGACCACAGAGTCATGATACTCTACATACAGAAACCCAACAGTGTCCTGACTAATCTTAGAAAGACAATCAAATAACAGACATGTGGCGATAAAATAATTCGTTAATACTAATAATAATTTGTTTATACTAATTGCAAATGTCCAGTACGTCGATTTCCATTCCGCCGGCAGAATGGAACGCCAGTGTGCTGCTAGAAAGGGTTAATGTGGCTATATTATCAGTTATGACAACTGAAATGTATATTCAAACAAAATCAAGTGGAAGCATCTGCTTTTCAATGTTTAACGTTATTTTATATACTCTTTAACTCACTGGTTTCAATGTGTTTTTCTTGATTTGCTGAGCTGAAGACTTACCATGTGTAAAAAATTTTTCATTATTTCAAAATAAAAACATGGGAAATTAAACATTCATCAGAATGCACCAGAAGAAAGAATGAACTAGTAACAGAAAGATCACCAACCCTTTTTACGCATAAGTGTTAAATATCAGTGGGTTATGAAGCAAGCCAGGCATCAGGTAAGTAAAGTGGAATTACCGTATGTTTTAAGCGCCATTGCTCAAGTGTTGTTCTGACAGTCTGTTGTGCCGTGTTTAGGGGCAGAGAAGAATAAGGATTTGGCCGATGCAAATGAGCGCTTGGTCCCGCAGTGCAGTGTTGGAACGTGATCAAGCAACTCGTTAGCTCCCAAACATCTGCCCCTGTGCTGCACAAGTCAACAACTCCAAAATGCACAGAACAGTGTGATTAATGATTCAGAGTGGCACTCCTGGAGCATGGGACACGTTGGTATTCTCACTGGTGATCTGGTTCATGCCATAATGAAAGATGGGAGTCTGTTCAGATAGCCTGACACTATGCAAATCACACAGCCTGTAAAAATTCAGCCTAAGGAGGAAACTTCCAGGAAGAGTGACAGAATGCTAATGCAATGGCATGCTAATGCAAATGGACACCAATGACCAATAAGGCCAGTGTTAATAAATATGTTAATGTGGTGGATATTTAAAGCATTCCGAGGAAATTGAGAAAAGCATTTCAGTGGCATGAAATGAAACTCTCCTGTGAAGTCAGAGGTGTCAAAGTTATCGTAGGTGACTTTGTGGGAAGTACTGATTAGCCAGATCTTTACATATTAAATTTTTTTTTTATTGAGCATGTATCGGAATGTTAAATAAAGTATGACCCGACTGCGTTAGTACAGGGATTTGGGTGCCATTATTAATTTTTCTGGAGTATTTCATTTCATGTCAAGCTGGACTGAGGTCTCTGTATTAGTGCTCGACCGATTGCAGACTGCAGAATGCGTTTCTTTAAGTGTACACAGTGGGTTCGGAAAGTATTAAGAAACATTCACTTTTTGCACAATTTATTGTATTATAGATTCAATTTAAAATGGATTAAAATTGATATTTTGCCATTAATTTACACATAGTAACAAATAAGATCAAAGAGAATACATCTTTTTAGAATTTTTTTTTAAATCAAAAACTGAAATCTCTCATTTAGATAAGCATTCAAACTCTTTATTCAGTACTTTGTTAAAGCAAGTTCGGCAACAAACATAGCTTAAGGCTTCTTTGGCAAGTCTCTGCAAGCTTTGCACACATGGATTTGGGCAATTCCTTCCATTCCTCCTGGCTGATCATCTCAATCTGAATCAGATTTGAGAGTCTGCCATCTTTAGGTCTCTCCACATAGTCTGGGGTTTAGTTGGGCCACTCAAGGACATTCAGAGATTTGTCCCAATGTCACATCAGTGCCTCCAGTACTGACTTGGAGGTCTGTTTCAGGTCATTCAAGGTGAACCTTCGCCTGAGGTTGTGTGCACTCTGGAGCAGGACTTCTCTGTATTCATCTGTATTCATCCTTCCCTCAATTCTGACCAGTCTCTCTGTCTCTGCTGCTCAGAAGCAGCACACCAACATTCTTCATTATAGGGATGTATTAGCCAGTTGATGAGCAGCACCAAGTTTTTGCCAGATGTAGTGCCCAGAGTTCAGCCTAAAGAGTTCAATTTCAGTCTCATCAGACCACAGAATCTTTTCTCTCATGCTCTCAGAGTCCTGCCACATAGCATTTACCCCTGCCCAGATCTATGTCTCGATACAATTTGATCGCAACGGTCTATAGAGAGCTCTTTGGACTTTCATGGCTTGGTTTCTGGTCTGAGATGCACTGTGAATTGTGGGACCTTATACACACACACACAGGTGTGTGCCTTCCTAAATCATGTCCAATCACTTGAACTTATCACAGGTGGACTCCAGACAAGTTCTGAAGGCATTTCAAGATAATCAAAACAAACAGGATGCACCTGAGCTCAACATGGAGTGCCATAGCCAAGGGTATATTTATCTAAATGAGATATTTGAATTTTTGATTTTTAATAAATTTGAAAAATTTTCTAAAAACATATTTTATTTTTTCCTCTTTGTCATTATGGACTACTGTCTGTAATTTAATGGGCAAAAAGTGCATTTAATCCATTTTAAATTGAATCTATAAATCAATAAACTGTGCATAAAGTGAAGGGGTCTTTATACTTCCCAAGCCCAATGTATATTGAACGTGATCATCAGTGAGTCCACATATATATATATATATATATATATATATATATATATATATATATATGCAAATGAGAGCAGGTCTGAATGGCCATTACTTCAAAACCATAAATGAAAATGTGGGTGTTTCTTTAAGACCATACATGGAAGTCTTCAAGTAGGAAGAAGGAAGCCACTACAGATTTTTGTAAGCAGCTAGCTATTGCATATTGTATCATATCATTCTATATAGGGTCATAAATATTCATACATACACTCTCATACATTCAACAGACAGTATAATAAAGCAGCCTATTCATCATAAAATACCGCTTATATTATGTGATGTATAATAAACATTTAAACTTAATCAAGCTCACACTCCTGCATAGCATACAAACACACATCTCCTAATAGCATACTAGCTAATACCCCAGCATCTGCACTAACATCACATAGAAGAAAACACAAAGACACCCTCACTCTCTCTGCTTTAAGACAGCATTTCCCATCTGATTCAATCTGGATTAAAGAAAGCACTGCGGCGATTGGGAAGTTCATAGCTGCAGATAAGAGATTCTACTCAGTGTTGAAGAGAATGTAGGATTCAGAAAGGCATTTCAATTACAGAGAGCTGAGCGACTTCAGACAACACCCTTGAGCCACACCAGCAGGGTTGCCAGGATCGTGGTTTTTACACCAAATTGAGATAGTTTTGAAACAATTGAAAATTAAGTTGGTTAAGGTTGAAAGACATCGTTTTCCAATGTCAGATATTCTGGGCTACTTTCAGGCCTTTTCCGCATTTTCTTGTTGTTGTGGCAACCCGGTGATCCAGTGAAAGCTTTACCAGAATGCTAATGTTTAACAGCTATGTTTAATTTTAACTTCAAATGCACAGATTTGTTTATTGTTATATGCTGCTACATGTCTGAATGAATCACACAAACACTGTCTTGTTAGTTTCAAATATTGTACTTTTATAATGTTGAATGTTTTAATCATTTCAAAATAAAGATCTCAGGCATTTTGGCAATTTTTGAATTTTTGTATTGAAAACGTATCATATCGAGACATCACCCTATCTTATTGTATCAGATTTGAATTTTCTGTATCGTTACACCCCTACTAACTGAACATGATTTCTCAGATGGTTTTTAAAGTCATATTTATAAATGTTCATGATCTTTACTGCTAGCCACCTAGCTAACATGCTTTAACTGAGGATTTCTGAGAGGAATTTTCAGAAATGTTTACCTTGAAATGTGAAGTCATATTCATAAAGGTTTATAATCTTCACTGCTAATGTTAGTGACATTTTTACATCCCATGATTGATTTAGAATAACAATTTATGTAAGCATGTCTACTAACTAACGAATCTTAGTGAAACCTTAGGTAATTGCCAAATCAATTAACCACTGCAGACAGGAATTTATGGTTTAATCCAAATGTTAATGGGATGTTGATTTTTTTTTTTTTTTAAAAGCAAGCCTGTATAGATAAATATATTTTTCAGGCCTAGATAATATTTACACATGTAGAGTAGCATCAAGTTGATGGACTCTTTTCAGATTGAATTGCTCCAGTATATGCTTATGTTTGATAAATTTAAGAAGTAACTTTTGTCATTTCTTTCTTTACGAGCCAATATCAGCACTTTATTGGTCATTGGCCTTACTGCTCTTGTTACTTTGAACCCTTTGGGAGACCTCTGTGGCGAATCTAACTAGGGGTAGGCTATAATTGGACTGTCGCTGTAAACGACCTCAATTTCTCACTGCTTAAAAGGTCAAGCATGAAGACGAAGACCTCTATGGTTATCTGCAGAAGCTCAGTGAGGGCAAAAGTACAGACTGAAAAAATCAATTACACATTCACATTTGGTTACTTAGAAAACAGTCCTTATTCAGAAGGACGGTGTAGGGCAGCATTGCAATGGTTGTTAAGCTAAAGCTAGATATAAAGCTTAATTAAGGATTTTCTGACATTTAGCTGACAAGCTGATTCTATTTACATTTATTCATTTGGTAGCTTTTTTAGCCAAAGCAATTTAGAAGCAAGGCAAAATCCAATCAAAGTACAAACATCTGAGAGTTCAAGGCCTTAATCATGGGCCCGACATTGGCTATCTGGCAGTTCTGCCATTTGAAATCAACCTTCTGGTCACTGGCGTCTTAAACATGTCATGTTACTGGGTTGACTCTAGGTGTTCTTTTACCTGAAGACTAGATGAACTGATGTGGCGGAGGAAATCTCAACACAAATGTCTTTCTGTTTAGCTTTACAATGTTGGTAAGGCTTGTAAAATGTAAATGTACTTTCCAGAAATACATGTTCATTACACTTGAAAGATGTCAGACTAGCAATAAACACTCCAGTAAATATGTCTTGTACTTCCAGAGCATAAAACTGTAACTCCTTCCCAAAGAGCATTTAACCTTATTTCAATATTACAGCCAAAATATCCACTGCTGAGTCCAACCCAGACATAAAAAGGGTAAGCAATTAAAAAATAGGCTTTAATTTTTTTAATGGTCCTTAGTCTGTTTCGCTAAGATGATTTAACCCAGGTGTGTGTTTTACTTTGAAGGATTTACAGTTTGTATTGCTGACACACTGAACTTTAATTACCAACCCCATTAGTCTTAAAAACAGGGAATTAAGCCAGCGGTTTGATAACCAGATGGTATGACTCCTCCTCCTAAAACTGTTCTGCTCTGAATGTGACTAAAATCATTGCCTTCATTTTATTCAGTTATTGCCCTTTTGAACTGAACACATTAGCAAATAGACTGTCAAATATTTGGCCGCTTTACAAATATAATCGGCACCAGTAGCTTCAGCTTATACCATTTGAGCAAACAGTCATCAGTATGTACATATATTGTACACAATTACTGACTGTAGCTCATCAGTTTATCAGTGGAAAGGATCAGCGTTAACCAGGTATCATTTGGGTGGCAGACCAATTCAGTACAGCAGTAACACTGACATGGTAGTATATGTGTGGTAATGTGTGTTGTGCTGGTATGGATCAGGCACAGCAGCATTGCTGGGGGTTATAAACTTCCCGGTCACTTTACTATATACACACACACTGCCATTCGTGTGTACAATTTAAGACTCACTTTCAATGCACTTGCATATTAAGTGTTCTCCATTGCTTAATCAGTGTTTTAAGTGTTCTCCATTGCTGAATACCTGTTTGGATATTTTCGGTTGGTGGATCTCAACCCAGCAGTGACACTGCTGTGCCTGATACACGTTCAACTCAATTCAATATTTATTTGTGTAACACTTTTAACAACGAATATTGTCACAAAGCAGCTTTACAGAAATACACAAATTCCAGATATAAATTTAAAAGCTGGAAATTTATCCCTAATGAGCAAGCCAGAGGCGACAGTGACGAGGAAAAACTCCCCTGAGACGGTATGAGGAAGAAGACGGTATGAGGAAGAAACCTTGAGAGAAACCAGACTCAAAAGGAAACCCATCCTCTTTTGGGTGAAACCAGATAGTGCAATAATAAACACGTGCAGCGGAACAACACCCACAACCAAGATGCCACAGCCATGTTAGTGTAACTGTTCTGCTGAGAACTGTCCAAAAACCAAATAATCGCAGAGTATAAACCCCTGAGTGAGACATGTCACTCGGACATCAGCTGTGCCTCCTGGTTGCAGAGACATAGCAAGATTTTTAGTGATTTTTAATAGCAAGTCATAATTTGTTTTCTAAAATGTCAGGTTGTGTTGCTGGGTGTCAGAACTGGAAAAGGGTTCATAAAGACATTTGTTTTTACCATATACTAACAAATTAGACACCTTTCCAAGGCAACAGAAGATGACTGTGGTTACAGGCAGTTAGGTAGAATGTAAAAAAGGAGTAAGTATCATCTCAGATATATAGCTAAGCGCCATTATCAGTGAAGGTGGCTTGCTAACTAAGCATGTGAACAAGGTTAATATCTAACACGCCTAACTTATATTGCTTCAATTCAATTAAATTTTATTTGTATAGCGCTTTTAACAATGGGCTTTTTCACAAAGCAGCTTTGCAAATTATTACATTCAAATTAAATTAAACCAAAATAAATTGTAAATATGTGAATTTATCCCTAAGCCGGAGCAAGCCGGAGGTGACAGTGGAAAGGAAAAACTCCCTGAGATGATATGAGGAAGAAACCTTGAGAGGAACCATCCTCATTTACGTGATAATGGATAGTGCGATTATAAATAAAGACTTCTATAACTGTGTACTACAGGACAAATAGTGCAACTGTGCAACCAGTAAATTGATGACAGTTTTCACATGAAGTCCGGTTTGTTAAACCTATCCACTGTCCACTGATGGAGTACAAAGCTGCTCGTGGCAACCGCAGCTCCAAGGCCACCATAGCAATCGCAATATTGCTTTAACAAACCTACACTGCTAGGCAAATCTCTACAAATTTCTACATCAAGAAACTAGCTATATAATGCTAGATCTAGTTCATGGTCTTCCTGAGGAGTTGCCTATAATGGACACATTTAGCTAGCTAAAACTTGGCTTTCAGTGCCAGAATAACTTCCTCAATATTGTACCTGTAAAACATTACATCTTAAACATGCCCACAAATGTCAAAGCTGGAAGCATTAAGAGACTTATATGCCTAAATTCCTCTCTAGTGTAAAAGCTTGGAGTTTCCATGAGATATGTACAGTGTGTATGTCCAGTCATTGCCGGCTAGGTCACCGCTTAGCATCACTTAGCCAGTGATAAGATGCAAAGCCATAAGGATCGTCTAGAGTTACGCCATTGGAAAGTGTTAGTTTAGCCGAATAGCACTCCCTGTCTTTTAGTGGTAATCCAAAAAAATATGTGGATAACATTTTAGCCAATGCCAGTCCAATTCATAAATAGAATTCTTGATGGATTTTTCAGTCAGATTACAGTCAGGTTGCTAGGTTACTCATCTTTTTGCAACCAGGTTGTATGCATATCTCTCTCTCTCTCTCTCTCTCTCTCTCTCTCTCTTTTTTTTTTTTTTTACTTTTACAAACACTGAAGGGTTTTGCTTTATATTTCCTTGTGACAGACCATTTAACCATTCTTAAACCATACAACACACAGTATATGAAGTCTGGGGATTTAAAGGCTCACTTTAGAAAGTACTTTAAAAACACTGCACAAAAGGACACTTTATTCGGAGGACTTGGCACAGGAAATTCAATTCAACAGGCTATTTTAGTATGGATGAGAGCAGATGCAATGAATAACAATTTGATTCACATAGACATTATGTCCCAACCTCTTTGATTTGTATTCAGGCTTCACTAGGTCAGCACAAGTTGTGTGTGTGTGTGTGTGTGTGTGTGTGAGAACTGTTTTTCTATCCAGTAGACTTTGGAGATAGATGCCAACTCAATAAGGTAGCTTATGTAGGGGATAATCCAACAAAGTGAATCATCCTACTCCACTGTGGACAGTAAAAAAAAAAAAAAAAAAATAATAATAATAATAATAATAAATAAACAGAAGCAATAACAGTATGGTTAGATGTACTACTTTTACATATTGATCTATCTATCTATCTATCTATCTGTCTATCTATCTATCTATCTATCTATCTATATCTCTCTATATATATATGTATTTTTTTTTTTTTTTCACAAACGTGTCACAAGCATGAAAAAGCATTTTCAAATGACATCCAAATGACACAGATGGTGAAACCACATATGAAATATTCAAATCAATTTAAAATAGACCAGATTTACAAAACCCCCAAAGATACATTGAGTTAGGAGAAATGAGACCTTATGTGAGCCACTAAGAACCAAAAAAAAAAAAAAAAAAAAAACCTTTGTAAATGTGGATTAATTTTTAATTGACTCACTTAACCCATACTTGTGAACGGCACCAGACTGAGGAAACTTTAAAGGCTAAGCTTATGACTTGCTGCTGAATTAAATATGGGGTGTGCTGACCATGCTCTTCCATCCATCCTTTTAAATCCAATGCTGAAATCATGCTGAGACCTGAGTATCAGCAATACCAGTCTGATATAGCCTCACCATCTGCTCTTGTGGCTGGTCCTAAAGACTGCACTTACCAAAAACAAGTCTCAACCTCACTCCAGAACTCGTATTCACAATATGCTCAAACTGAACATCATTTCAACATACACTGAATTGAACTGAATTGACCTGAACAACCTCTTCGTAACTGTTGTGTTTGGTGTTTATGTGCATAATGTCATGTCTGTCAACAACACAGGCATTCACAGCATAAAATTCCCCAAGTGATTGGGTTAAAAAAAAATGTCATATCCAATCTGATACCAGTCTAGGGTTTCAGGCCAGTATCAGCCCTAACACCAATATTTGGAACATCTCTAACATGGGGCGTAAATTCATTAACTTGCCTGACAGGTAAATAAAAGCTCCAGTGTGCTACCCAGTCCCATGATTTTGTTGCTTAGAAACCTAACTGGCTAGGCTACAGTAATAGCTAAAGCAGTAGTTTAGCAGCAGTAGTTTACTACTTTAGCAGCAGCAACTAAAGTAATGTAATAACATATAACAAGATTGTTAGCTGGTGCATTAATACAGACTAAGATCAGATTATCATCCTCAATGAAAATGTTTTCTATTGCGTCAATGGGCCCTCAACAGAAAGTCAGCAAGATGTCGCCAGTGTTTTGGCTATGGGATTTGGTGCTCTGTCATCATAGCGTATGTTAAAATTATTCAAGTTTAGCAGGCATCTTTATTTTCTCTGTATATTATTCCGTGCGGTAACTGCAGGTTGTGCTAGCAGGAGAGTTTTATGACAACTTTGTGCTGGACTTTACTTTGCTCGGTTTCATTTGTGTTCCCGGATTCTGAGAAGGTCGTCCATCATCTGTGCACAACGCACATGGCTGATGTGTGTACTTCAGCGGGTGGTGGGAAGACGTAGCGTGAGCTATTGCGGCTATTGAGTTACAGCATCAAAGAACATAGCATCACCGCAAAGGGAATTAAGTTTAACACAATGTATGATGAGTGCTGGGCAATTATGAATAAAAAACGAATAGCCTGGACACCCGGGTGTGTGATTTCTCCACTCTACTGCTATAGAACTGAATATTTTGTGCTGCACTAATCTTCAAAGGGGATAAAACTCTTCCTGCAGAGAGTTTGTTGAAATTTATTAGATCCTGGAGTACATAAAGTGTAGCTAAAACAGTCTAATATTTTCATGTTCCCTTGATGAATGTGCAAGAAACCAGCTACTGTTTGTCACATGGTTAATATCAACACTGTAAGATGCAGGAAGTAACCAGCTCACATTTTTATAGGTCTACACTTCTCACTACACAACACTGCACTAATGTAATGCAATATTTATTTTCTTTTAAAATTCAGTCTGAGCTTTATAGAGGAATATATTTATGAAACATTTAAAAAGTGAAGACAATGTCTGCATTAGTAGAGGAAAATGGATATGTACAGAGGCTGTCCAGAAAGACACTCTTCTCTCATTTCTGTTTTCATCATCCTCAATGTGTATGGTAAATATCTACAATATGCGCTCACCGTCCACTTTATTAGGAACACCTGTTCATGCAGTTCTCTAATCAGCCAATCATGTGGCAGCAGCGCAATGCAAAAAAAATCACGCAGATCCAGGTCAAGAGCGTAGTAGCAGCTGGGCTGGTTTGAGTATTTCATAAACTGCTGCTCTCCTGCGATTTTCACTCACAACTGTCTCTAGAGTTTACAGAATGGTGCAAAAAAACAACAAAAAAACATCCTTTGACGTTTGAAGAGCAAGAATCTGAGGCTATCATGGGCACAGACTCACCCAAACTGGACAGCTGAAGACTGGACAAAGAACAGGTGATTTTTTTTTTCTCTTCAGCTGTCTAGTTTGGGTGAGTCTGTGTTCATGATAGTCTCAGATTCCTGTTCTTGGCTGACAGGAGTGGAACTCAGTGTAGTCTTCTGCTCTTGTAGCCCATCCACCTCAAGGTTCGATGATATGTGCATGCTGAGCTGCTTTTCAAGTCACCACAGTAGTAAAGAGTGATTGTATGAGTTACTATAGCCTTCCTGGCAGTTCAAACCAATCTGGCCATTTTCCTCTGACCTCTCCTATCAACAAGCAGAACTATCACTCACACAATGTTTTTTTTTGTTTTTCGCACCATTCTGTGTAAACTCTAGAGACTGTTGTGTGTGAAAATCTCAGGAGATCAGCAGTTACTGAAACACTCAAACCAGCCCTTCCAGTACCAACACGATCAAAGTCACAGAGATCACACCTTTATTCATTCTGATGTCTGATATGAACAATAACTGAAGCCTCTAACCTGCATTTGCATGAGTTTTTGCATTGCCCTGCTGTCACATGATTCGTTGATTAGATAACTGCTTGTATGTGTAGGTTTGCATGTATTCCTAATGAAGTGGGCAGTGAGTGTATAATCTGTACGTACTTCGCAAAAATGAACCTCATAGGCCTACTTTGTCACATCAAATTCTTCCTAATACTCTTTCTTCCTCTGCGTCAGAGAGAAGGGACAGCCTATTAACTGGTAAGAGCTGTTTGTTGCTAGGATTTTGCTGATTCTGCATTACTGAGCACATTGGATGACGAGCTAGGGGGACTATGGGGGAGAAAGTGAGGGTGGAATATAACAAACATATTATATAACAATACTTGAAGACATTTCTGTGATATATGATATGATTCATGATATACAGGTTTGCTAACAAACTTCCAGCAAAAGCAAAAGTAGTATTATATTCAAAAAAATAAAATTTATATTCAAAAAACAATGATACTTTAACATCTTAAAATGAAAAAAAAAGACAGGAAAAATTTGTAAAACGTTAAAATTTGACAAGTATGTACAAAATTGTAACAACAAATAACTAAAACTACAAAATAACTAACTGAAACAAACAAATAAAAATAGTTCTAATAAATCTGTTAAAAAAAGTACATTATACAATTTTAGAACAGCAGAAAACAGCTTCCAATCAGTTTGCAATTGCTATTAAAACAAAAAATGTGATACCTATACCTATACCTAAACGATAGCCATGATATCTTCGAAAAGTGTATCACAATTTATCACAATATTGATATTAAATTGTCATATCACCCAGTTCTATGAGAAAGGCACCTGTTCAAAGTCTCTGGGACTTACGATTTACTCCGTTAGCTGCTAAGATATGTGGCTTCACTCTTCCCATAGATATCCTGTTCTACATCTATGGGACACAGAATTTACTGAGTCTTAAACAAGTGGAAGTGGGGGGAAAAAAAAAAAAAAAACCAGCAAGGACATTTGAATTCATACAATAAAACCCTTTAAAAATGTACTGTGTGGGTTTTATTCTTCCAAGAGGTTTATAGATGGAGGGATGGAATAAAATGTCCTTGAGATGAACAATATCCAGTAGTGAATCGATCAATATGGCAAGTCCAGTTCCTTAGAAACAGGCTCTCTCGGGTTCATTAATGAGAGAGAGGGCTCAGAGACATTTTAATCAATATTAGTCTATAGGCCTTGTTTGAAAGAACTTGCATACCCAGAGTAACATGAAATTTACTGTTGGACTGGTGGAGGGTGGGTCCAGTTGGAGTTTTTATCAGAAGTCACAAGATTTCTAGCCTCGAAGCTGCATAAAGTAATACGTGGCAGTACAAAATACAATAAGCTTACATGCTTGACTCTGTGTTGGAAACTGTGCTGGTAACTTAACAGCACTATAAACCCATTGACTGTATTTGGGCCAAAATCACCCATTTTATTATTTTTCTAACATGAAAAATGTACACTCAACACCAACTTTACTAGGAACATGTGTACACCTACATGTTCATGCATTTATCCAATCATCCAATTACGTGGCCCTAAAACTGGACAGTTTTTCCAATCTTCAGCTGTCCAAGTTTTGGTGAACCAGTGACTACTATAGCCTCAAATTCCTGTTCTTGTCTGATAAGAGTGGAAACCGTGGTTATTTAGTTACTGTGGCCTTCCTGCTTCCTATGTATGTATGTGTGTGTGTGCGTTTGAGTGTGTGTGTGTACACAACCACAACTTCAAAGGGATCTGAATGGCACTCATGAAGCAGACACAAATAAAAACAGAGCTCTATTCAGGAAGTAGGTGATATATCAAACATTTTCTCTGGGAGCATTTACAATTCGCACCTTTTGTGTATCCTCATCGGCTCATTGACGCCATGACAGCCTTCGCTTTTCTGTATCTGTCTCTGAGTCAAGAAATTTGTTTCAAGGCAACGTAATGGAGCAACTCAGCTGGGGAATTCATAGAGGCTTCGTAGAACAAATACTGAGACAACAGAGAGATTCAGAGGCTTATTATAAAACTCATTAGCTGAGTCCCTGAGCCGACACGACTCAGGGAAAACCATTGGTGATCTCTGGTATGCTGCCGTCCCCCTCACCAGCCTCTTATCTGCCACGATGGATGCGACTCCAGTTATGTTAATATTACAAATTGGAGTCAGGGGGTACAATCAGCTGTGGAGAATGAAGAACGTTTTTAACTGCATATACTGGCATGTCAGCATCGTATATACTGGTCTATTGTCTTTTTTGTCACAAATTTCATGACATTTCAAGCACGCACTAATGAATAGTCCATGTAGAAAGAGCTGGAGTGCCGTGATTTCATGCTAATGATGGATTTGACTGCGGTAGGGCAAAGTTTCCTGTAAATCATTTATCCTACTCTTTATCCATGATGTCAGAGGGTTTGATTTAGCATGAACACATAAAATGACCAAATTTGGTTTATCCTAGCATTACACTGAGAAAGACACTGAGAAACGACCGGGGTATTCACACACTCACCCATCAGGTGTGAGGACAAAAGCAGAATAGCAAATGAGTCCTCTTCAAGAAAACTGTGCTCTTTTGTCTGCCACTCTTCACACACCAAAACACTGCCAAACCTTAACAACGTGCTATGACACAAAGCCATAGCAAAAAAGAGTCGGTCCTTAGCTCAAACTAATATCATACTCAACATACGTGATCAAAAAAACATACATGATGCCATGTTTGATCTTATAGTAAGCTGCCATTCACCAACTGTTGAACTTGACAGCCTCATTTAGTTTTGAGATCATTTGCACTGCATTGTTACAGTCAGAGGTGGTCAAAGTATACAAATTCCTTTCCAGTAAAAGTACAAATCTTAATTTAAAACAATACTCTGATAAAAGCTTCCATTTCTTTACTTAAGTTAACGTGCAGTAGTACAAATTTCTGAATCTACTTGAAGCATGAAAGTAAAAACCCTGTAAATCAAACAGTGATTTTCTATACTGATGATAAATCAGTCGCCGTTCACTAAGGAACCAATGAACCTGGGCAGCTAAAGCTTCTAACAACAGTTGCTCTGTTAATCTCAAACTAGCTTGCATGCTAATAGCTAACTGGTGTTAGCCACAGATTACATGGCTATATCTGGTAGCAGTATCAGGCCTATATCTGCGGAAACTTCGGCGGAAACGTAAGAATCCGTTCAGATTCTGTGACATGCGCTAATAACATGCTAGAGTGGTTTGAGTATGGTCGATTTAAACATCCATCTTTAGTGAAATGCTTCAATTAATAATCGCTCATTCTAAAGGTTAGTAGTTAAAAAACAGATTGTATCAATATTGTATGATATTCCAGGTTTTAGTTTCGAAAAAAAAAAATAAATTGTTGTGCCATGCCATCTCTGCCATAAAGTTGCTATAGCTTGCCATATCAACCATCTATAAGTTTTTAAATTTTTTTTTTTTTTTAATTTGAATGAGATTTCTTAAATATCAAAAAGATTTAATCCTTCCTGTTTGGTGTATGTGTATCTGACATAAATGTAGAAATTCACAAATAAATACACCAAAGAATCATTCACATTTTCTAGTAGTTATATCCATTAGACTTTAGATTTAGTTTTTTTTTTTTTTTTTTTTTTTTTAAGACTTTTAGATTTTTTCTTCTGAAATGTAGTAAGTAAAAGACAAACATCTTAGATGAATGAAAAATACAAATACATTGTATCCCTGATATGTCCCACCTCTGCTTAAAGCTAAAGAGTGTTGTCTAGTGATAGAAGATGTAAATGGTTAAAAATAAAGAGCATTTCTATTAGATGTGGTTCATTGTGCATTTCCATGTATTTGTAGTTGCATACTTTGAAAACACTGTAATTAGATAATTAAGAAAATTACCTAAAAAGAGACAGCATTAGAATATGTAAATTGTCATGTCCTGCATCGACTGCTAACTATTCTGGGAAAAGAGCAGCAAAATTTCATAAAAGAGTACAGGAAGGGAGACTGAAAAACACATTTATTTCAGAAAATGAGAGAAAAACAAAAACATTCAGTACAGAAAACATATTTTAGCCTCCAAACAGCTATTTGCTTACTCTGAGTAACAACAGTTAGTGTTTATGCTATAAACGTAATGATACCTGCAATACACAAAAATGTGTTTCGTCACATTTATTACATAATTATAATTTTACATAACAATTGTAATTTATAATATGTACTACAGCAGTGGCGAAGTCCCAATTTTTACTGGTGGAAAGGTGTTTTCTATAACAGCACGGCTCTGACAGTAGTTCCATCTGTAACTCAAATCACAGGTTTATATTCATGTGCTCATTCTAATATGTTATTATTTCTATGATATAGATCATTCACCAGGACTCCTAACCTATTCTAAGACTAATAATAAACAGATTTTTAGGAAATCATAATCTTTGATATGGTGAAGGTTTCTGTAAGGAGATGTTTACTTAACATTTATAGAAGGAGTCTCCAGTGTGAGCTCCTTTTTAACAGTTAGTTTTCTATCACAGGTGAGTCATCAGGACAGAGGACTTTGCATTTTTCTGGTAACATGACAAGCTATGGTGGTGGTGGTGTTGTTGGTTTTTTTAATCTTACAATATATACAATATTTATTTGTTAAAATTTAATTGTTGTCAAATTGCTGTAGTATAGGAGGAATAAAACACTTCAGGACGTGCTGTTACAAGTAAATAATCAACTTTGCAGTGGCAACACAACAGACCACCCTGTCATTGATTATTTTACTATAACAGCGTACTCCGTTGTGTTTTATTTTTATACATCACACTGGCAAGATATATAGTTCAAAGCCATTACTGACCCTACAGAAACAAAGATGTTTTTCTCACTTATGCATAAAAGCCAATCACATCTATTTGAGCATATTTACGTAGTTAAAACATTTTGCTTAGCAAATAATACAGTGGAATTTGGGTTTAAAAATGCATGAATGTTAACTACAATATGTATTTCATTAGTACATTTGGTGAACTATTAATCTTATTCATAAGGGTACACAATTCTTTCTAAATAACCTTAATGTGCTGCTTTAGCTGGCGGCTGGAGGCTAAACAATCCTGCACAACGTGAATGACGGCTATGGTTTGGTGTGTTTGGTTTTAAAAAAATTCAAGCTGGAAAAATGAAGGTTGCGCTGCATTTCATAACTTTAGCACAGCCTCCATCACACGATGAAATGCAGACAAGAAACTGAGTACAGGAGGGAGTCCAAAGCAAACAGACCTTTAAAAACTGTGTATCCTGCACCACAACATGAGCTTCCTCCTACTGAGCCCTCCAATCTGTCCAAATACACCATGTTCCACCATCTCAGAGAGCTGCAACCCAAAATAGATCAGCGCTGACATTCACCTACACTTCCTCTAGAGCTGAATGATACGATTCTGAGCTGCTGTCACACTATGGGATTATATATCTTAAATAAAATACAGCCTAAACAGATCCTGTACTGCCAACTGACTGTATCGACTGCTTTTATTAGCCACACTGAATATTCAACTGTAGAAGCAATTAATAAAGATACAGATTACTAATTAGACATGTGCTGATATTACTGAATTGATCATTATGATGATAAAACATTTATTGGAGTTTATAATATTATCAATGTTCTTTTGTTTGCTTTATGGAAATTTGCTCTAAAAGTTTCATTTACATGCATAACTCTTCTGGCAGCTCGATACAGCATCACAGTTAGTCAGAGTATATGATTTGATGGTTCAATTTGGGGATTTTTTTTTTCAAAATTGTCCCCAAGTTGAACCATCCACTACCAAAAATGTAAGGCTTTTGTATTAAGTGTAATGTACAGATTAAAATGCATTTCTTTACATTACACTTAATACAAAAGCCTTACATTTTTCTCAGAAAGAAATAAGAAAGAAGTGACTTTATTTTCTTTATTTTTGCTAGCTGTAGTCGTACAAGACAAATATTTCATGTAGTAACATCATGATCGTATTTTCTGCATATACCCTAGGACTTTCCACATCATGACATCATGACTCAAGCAGTGTGCTGGAGCTTAGACTGGGGTTACAAATAGGGAGAAGTAACACATGTAACCCTGCCCACAACTCTCCTGACTGGCTTTCTGTCTCGCCTCAGATTGATTTTCATTGGTAATAACAATTGCTGCAACAGAATCTAGTGATATATATACACACACACACACAATATCCTCTGGTATAACTGGCACTCTTCATGAACATGAGCAAAAATGAATATATAAAAAGAATAATATTCAAATACGTGATATTCTCAGCTCAAATATACAAGGACATTGTATAATTTATCTAAACAGGCATCTGTATGAATGCCAAGCTCTCTCTTCTTATGACAAGAATATCATACTTACATGTCTACATAATGTTAGTCAAATGATGGGAAATGACACAACAAGTAGAGAGAAATACGAAATTTCGTTGTATGTTACATGCAATGCCAATGAAGGTATTCAAATTCAAAGTAGTTAAGCTACCGCATATTAACTTAGGTAAATAATTTATACATTTATTTAAAAACATCTTTAATCCTTTTCTGGCTACACAACTGTAACCAGAAAAAAAGGTTGCGGGTAAAATTGGGGAGGGTTGCGTCAGGAAGAGCGTCTGGCTATTACAAAAAAAAACGGCGCCAAATCAAATATGCAGACCAGTGATCCTCTGTGGTGACTCCTAACAGGAGCAGCCGAAAGAAGAACAACAACAAACGTTGTATCTGCCTTCACCTTAGTCTGAGTCAAAGCTTTGTGGCTCTGTATCGTAAAACACAGAACTTTCAAACAGAACCAACAAACATTTGTTTTGGTTTTCATTCCCAAGCAGGTGAAGGTTCAGGACACAAGAGCATAAACTCGGTATGTGTTTTATTTATGGCAAACCAAGAACCACTGCCACGGTTTTTAGTGGGGTCAAAACACAGGCAGTCAAAGTAATCACAGGTATATCCATAACCGCCAACACATCCAACACAGACAGGACACAAAACTAGGAAACACTAAACACAGACAAGGAAAACAATGCTTGCGGGATAAGATGTCTATATCCAGACAAATTAGTCACAATAAAACACAAAACAGGTGGATACAATCTGGCAACAAACCAATGAGACAGGACCAGAAGAGAAGCCAAAATAAACATGTGCACATGGCATTTGTTGCCAGGGGAACTGCAATGAGAAGGAGGAAACTGACATCATGATTACTTGCATCTTGTCTTAAAATATGGCTAAAACAAAGCTAGTTTTCTTATGCTGCCCTCCAAATGGGACAGCTTTCGCCTCGAGAGTATAAACATGACATAAACATGGCAGTTGCCTTTTGAATGGAATGCAGCAACAGGGATATTTTATGTCTGATTTAGTTTTTTTGTCCATTCCTAATAAATATCATTGCATAAACAACTATCGGAGCATGAGTACAGTCAACAGGCACTATTAGTCCACCTTTACAAGGTTCCAACAGATATATTTTTCTTTCATCATTTCTAAACTGTTAAAATTCTGTGTCCGGTGACCTTTATGCCGTGTGTAATGCAGTCGGAATGGAAACAGAGCTGACTTTATCAAGCAAGGTTCATGGCTTTCACCCCAGGTGTCTGCTGGCTTTATGAGGGAACTCTCAACCAAGACTCAGTGTGCTCTACTTTCATGTCTCTATAGCCACATTGAGAGAAACGGAACAAGATACAAGAGAAAAAAAGTTCTCATCTTGCGCTATTATGATTTTTTCCCAGCATACCATGCAAGCGTTATCTCAGTTGTGAATGTAAAAGAAGGGGCAAAAGGAGGTCAGAAAAGAGGAATGAAGCACACTACTCTTTTTATTCTGTGAACACATACCAGATGGGCCTGATAAACACACTCCTCAATGGTTCAAAGGGGTTTAGTGAAAGGCATGTGCTGTCTACCCACACATCAGACGCATTGCCTGCCTCCTTTCGTACAGCTCTGACCTGTTCCTCAGATCCACTAACACTCATCAAGAACCACCACTGAACTAGTGCAGACTTCTTCTCTATATATTCTTGATATGCAGATCTGTGCTAATGGCCCGTGCATGGATTTGATTATTCTTAAAGTAAGTGTTCCTGGAGGGCTTTTGTACTTCCTGTGCACCGCATCATGCATGATACAAGAAAGGCAGAGATGAATATTAATGCGATCTGCCTGATTCTCAACATCCACCAAAGGAAAACAGTCTCACAAGGAAGAGAACAAAGAACTATCGAAGAACCAAAGAAGAAGAATCCTTAAGAACAGCTTCTCTCACTTTACCAAAAAAAAATTTTAACCAAAAAAAAAAAAAAAAAAGAAAAGAAAAAATTAGTTTTTGTTGACATAATCTTCTTCCCAAAGATTGTTTGTGGGCAAAATAGTAAAAAATATAGTTTAGTCTATAATGAAGTGCTGATCTGTGCTCATTAATCTGTGGCAACTGAGAGGATTTGCAGCTGAGTATAGAGGAAGAAGCAGTAGCAATGAAGTGGAGCAAAGTCCTCAAGTGCTTTTGAGATTCCCATAAACTCTTTCCAACTCTTACTGCCAGAACTAAATACATGTAAAACTGCTCTACAATTTAAATAATGTAATATTCGATGCAATCTATTAATTCATTTTCATTTATCTTAACCTCTTTATTAATTAACGGTAATGAACGGTGAAGCTGCCTCTGACAAAAATGATGTGAGCTACTGAATTGTTTGTAGATGCAATCACACCTATAAGATGTGTGAATGCATCTTCAGACAATTCAGTAGCTACTAATATTATTTCCGTCAGCTTTTTAATGCAGTTACAGTACAGTTTTGCTGCTGAGCACCCAGGTCTGTTCACTCCACCATGTCAGAGGCAGCTCCACCATTAATTGAGTGGGTATGGCTAACTTTCAGAGCACCTCCCACTCCACTACATCTTTAGTTATCATAGCTAATACACCTACTGGAATGGTTTTGGGAGGTGGGAGGAAACTGGAGAACCTAGACGAAACCCATGCGGACACAGGGAGAACATGATAGAAACTCCTTACAGATAGTAACCCGAGTTCAGGTTTGAACCGGGGACCATGAACCTGTGAGACAACATTGGCACTGTGCCACCCCTGAATAAACCTATTGGCTTATTTAATTTGAATTCAGACCACGACAGTACGGTAATTGATTGTGCCTTCCTGGTTGAGTAAGCGGTCATGACTAGTCACAAATCACAGAGAAAAGATCAGACTCAATACATCTGATAAGAGTCATATAGTAGAGTTTTATCTTTCAATATAGCGCACATATAGAAAACAAGGGCTTTCTTCAGCCTAATCCTTGGCTTGGCGCAGTAGTTGGCTTTTTCCTGGAAAGCAGATTTCTCCGTCATCTTAAGATAAAAGTCAATGCTGACAGGATAAAGGGCCTGTTCTGTGACATGCACAGTCTCTGTATCTCCAAACACACCGGCGCTGATTGCAGACAGCTCAAATTGTGAGAAATTGCCAGGACATGGTGTGAATTTGCTGTGGAACAGAACGGATTAAGTCTGACTGGTGCCACTCGGCAGAAACAGCAGTAGAAGATGTGAGCGACAGCGTTACATTCAGCCTCATCACGCTACTGTTATTTGATTTGCTGGAGAAAAATGATTGATCTATATTTGAAACACTCACTTCCTCACAAATGAGAGGGATGATTCCATTTTGGTAGAGCAACATGTCTGGGCAAATCTGTTGCCAGGAAATAAAGAAACAGACATACATATCCTGCTGTTTTCCTCATCGTCTTGGCCTGAGCTTAGTTCTATTAAACGAATAAAATAGGGAAGGATTGGAGGGTTCCTCTTTCATCCTCTTTCATCTCTCCTTTCTCTGCAGCCAGTGAGGAGGACAGGAGTGATGTATTGACGGCGGTGGGAGGTCGAGCTGGCGCTGGTATAATGACATCATGAGTAAAGGTCAGTGGTTTGGGCACTGCCACATCGTAAATCCCTGCAGGTTCTCACTTCAGGTGTAGCATAATACATCAAAACTTCCTCAGACTAACAATCTCACTGTATTACCACACCATAGAATTGAGGAAAGCACACTTAAACCCTAGGTGGTGACAAAAATAAATGGACAGACACAAGCACTAGAGATGCCTATTTTCATCCGGAAGGAATTAAAATTATTTTAATAAGGGTGCAAGGATATTGCATCAAGGTTAATTCCTGACAAATTTCTTTGCTTCCGTCTTCATGCATTATGCACAAGTTATTAGCATAATACTAGAAGGGCTACAACTTAAATGATTTGCTCACTGAGAAGGACACTGAGGGAGAAACGAATCGATGTAACTATAGTGAAATAGCAAGGCTTATTTCTGAATGAGACGATAGCAGACTTTAGTCAGAGAGAGATCCTCTCAACACTCAGCCTTTTTTTCCTGAGCATCCTGAGAGCTCTCTACTAAAGTCATGTACTTTTTTGGTTCACAAATTGACAGCTGCACCCAAGCTTCGAAGCCAAGTCATCCCCTGACCTGATTTGGTTCTGCCTCTTCTGTTCTCCTTCATTTCTCCTCTGCAGTGTCCCCATCTCCTGTTTCTGCCCACATGTTCATCTGCTCTTCTCTTTCCTTTCTCGTCTCTTTCTCTCTTCATCTCATCACACTGCTTTCTGACCACAACCTTGAGGATCTTAAAGGTTGCAATCTGATTAGCTCTCTGCTCTTCAATGTATCGCTTTCAGCAGGAAAACAAACTTTTCGGCACTGCAGCACAATGAGCTGTCACAAGGCAGGTGGACATAAGTGCAAGCTTAATTTAGTTCAAGTAGGCAGGAAAAATGATGAGCAAAAAGAGGAAATGGTCAAACAATCAAGCAAACAGAGCAATATAGGACAACCAAAGCAAAAGGCTTACGCCAGTGAAGCAAAAGAGACATAAAGCTCAGACTCGCACACTAAAAAGATGGCAAAACCTCACATACTACATGTTAGAGCAGTTTAAGTAGACAGGGTAATTAAAGAAGGGACCCCTTTAATTGTAAACCAAATTCATGGACCCCTTTAGTACAGAATTATTTTATAAACACAGTCTATTCAAATATTAGGCTCATTATTCAAATGTGCAGAAAATTGTTTTTATTGGAGCCATACAGCTTTTTATTCCAGAAATGTCCACCAACAGAATACATTAAGACCATTTTGATTTTATAGGCTACTTTTTGTTTTTTTGTTCTTTTGTTTTTTAATTATTGAGTTTTGGATTAAATCCATTTAAATGAGCAGTCTAAAACCAGGCTAATGACTATAAGAATGCAACAATAAGTACAATAACTTTTAGAGTGCTGAGAGATTTATACTTCTGTAATAACAACAACAACAACAACAACAAAGTCATGGACCACTGGGTTTGCTTTACAGCACACCCCCTGCCTGGTACCTCGACTCCACTTTGAGAACCATGTGAGACCAGCTCCCGCTAATTCTCTGTATATTCAATGTGGATGTTTGCAATTAACTATCTGACCATTTTCCTCCATTTTGTCAGGCTTTACCCCATCACAAAAACATCTGAGATCCAAAAACAGGAACAATTTAAAATGAAATGACCACAAATATCAATTGAACTTAATATGCTGTAGTCAGTTAGCTATACAATCCTGTACTTCATGACAAGTCATCTTTTAACACTGAAGAGACGTAACCTATTACTGTCACACTTTTCATTCCTGCAAAAGATCTGCAGAGATAATTTAATCAAAACCCTGAATACACTCCTGATACCAAACCTACAGGAAACCCACTTGTTAACAGTTCGTGTTAGTAAAGTAGGCTAATATTTACTGCACATATTAGAGTTATTGTATTTTTTTTCTGTGGCATGGTGCCATTGCTGAGTGCTTTAGCCAGAAACATTGATGACAGCCAAATATTGACAGAGTCATCAATGTGTAAATGGCTGGCTGTGGAGCTCAGGCTGAACCCCAGTGCAGAGCCTCATTAGCAAGTGCAGGTTCACATCTCAGCACATTAACTGCTCGTCACTTCAGCCCCAACCACTGGGCCATCAGCCAGCTGACATGATGAGCATGATGAGGGACAGAGAAACATTGGCCTGCGTTCCTGGCAGTTCAGCTGGTGCTACCCTACAGTCTCACCGGACTCTCACCAAAGAGCCAAGGAGAGCGTTTGAGGTTTCAGGTCTGGAAGGGGCTTGAGCTGGAGTTTGGGCTTGGTAGAGGGGTTTCAGGTCTGGCTTAGTAGAGTTGGTAGAATTGGTAGTTGGTAATTGGTAGAATTGGAGTTCTGGTTTGGTAGAGGGGTTTCTTGGTAGAGGGGTTTCTTGGTAGAGGGGTTTCAGGTCTGACTGAGATGAGAGATGGAGAGATGGAGCTGTCAGGTCTGGGGGGGGGTGGGGTCTTAAGCTGGAGTTTGGGGTTGGTCAGAGGTTCCAGGTCTGGAAAAAGCCTGAGCTGGAGTCTGGGGTTGTTCAGGGGTTTCCGGTCTAGAAGGGGCTTGAGATGGAGTTTGGGGTTCCTGCCAATAGAATGATGACTGAGTTCTGGGAGCAGCAGACTGCAGAGAGTGCCAGTGCTCACCAATGTTCCCTTTCTTTATTTCTACAGCACTATTTTGTCCACAAAGCCTAAGGGACCTAAACCAGGGCATAAACAAAGACTAGAAAAGTTCTTGCATCAGGGGAAATTCCTGCCACACTTCATTCTTCACACATTATTACCGATATGTTGCAGTGGATACAAACGTGAAATGATCTGCCTCTTTGGGAAGGACACAGCGGCAGTTCTCAGTGTTAGTGCTTATAGAATAATGATGATCCAGCATAAAATCTGCAGGAAGCACTGGGTCGTTTTACACCCCAGCGCCCCTTCTGACATCATTTCCTAAACTTTATTTTGTTCATGGCTGGCAAGGTTAGTGGCACAAGAAATGAGACTGGCATTGTCTCTTTCAAGGCTGCTGCTTCACCAGGGGCTAATGGGCCACTGGAGACAAGATGATGAAACATTTTTCTGGCTCTAAGATATGGCACACTAAAGGCATTTTAAGACATTAGAAAACAAGAGGTTCCAGAAATGCAGTTTGGAAAATAAATGCCACCATCCAGGTAGACTTGGGACAGACTCCACAGGGAGGTCATGTAAAATCAGGACAATTCCACATGCGCAACTGGCAAAGAATGAATGTGTCAAACCACTGAAACGCAGACAGACTGAGATGAGAGATGGAGCTGTCTCTTATAAAAATTGTTTTGACTCTAGGAACAGCCATGTCAGGAGTCAGAAGAGGGCTACTACAACTAAAAGTCTTCACTTAAAATTAACACTTTACTGAGCATGATTTATAAAAGGACTCCCAACTGTCATGTGTTCAAGCATTTAAAAGACTTTACTCAAATTTTATTTGGAAATGCTAATTCAAACATTTATTTGCATTTCCTTTACAAGTGAGGTTTTGAGACATAGCTGAAATTGAATAGTAGACGGTGTATTTGAATTTGGATTTTTGTGCACAGAAAGGTACAATGGCTGCCAAAACTAGAGTGCAAATGCAAAGTCCATTTGATTTCATTTCCCTTTTTAAAGTCTGATTCTTCCATTATGAAAACTTCATAGCAATTCTTCCATTTACAACTGCACTTACTCATCTTACACTACACCCTGTCCAAAAATAAAACATCTTTCTAATCCTGTTTACATTTGAATTTTCCCTATCAATGAGGTAGACCTGTCAATCAAATGCTGTGGGTGGGAGGTTTTTTTTTTGGTAGGGGCTGGGGGATCTGGGGAACATTTTGTGATGAAGTGATGAAATCAAAATAATCTTATGACAGTGGTGGCAGATTTTCTTGCAGTGGTATGAATATGGAGATTGCTAAGGACATTTTAATGTTTGCCAAAGGGGACATTTCACAACCGATTTCTTCTTGCTTTGAGGTGACAGGGTTCTTGATCTGTTGGGAAAGGTTGTGCCTTTCACAAACACCATTATTAGAGATGCTGACTTTGTAAACTTGCATCAAGTAAAAGACTCGATGCAAAAAGATAGCAAAAGCAGCTTATTTTGCAGGAAATACCACAGACATGCAATGCCCCTTCAAACTCCCACCTACAGCTTTGATTCACAGGTCTACCTCATTGACAGGGAAAATGCAAATTTAAAAGAGGATCGAAATAGATTCTATTTCTGTCTTAGTTGTACTGTGAGGATGTGAACATGCAATCACAAACTGAAGGATTGGTATTACTTTTCAATATGGCAGAATCACACCCGTTTCTGTTATTGGTCTTCAGTAGCTGCTTTATCCTTGTCAGGGTGACGGTGGAGCCAGAGCCAATCCCGGAAACACTAAGCACGAGTCGGGAATACACCCTGAACGTGATGTCACTCCATAGCAGAGCGTTCACACATTCATTCACACCTAGGAGCTATTTGTTGTGTTTTGTGAGGTGTGAGGAAACAAAAGAACTCAGAGGAAACCCAGACTGACACAGGGAGAACATGCAAAATTCTACACAGACAATCAGATCCTTTTAGACACTGAAAATGAAATGATTGTGCATTTGCATTTTACATCCACTGTACATTGCTATGCACAAAAACACAAATGCAAATCCACAATCTGCAGCTGAATTTGAATTGTCTCTATTTACGCACATTAATAAGGGACATGCAGCTGCAAATCCATGTTTTAATTAGCATTTTTCCAATTAGCATTCCAACGGAATTTGAATAAAGTCTGGAAAATGCTGCCATATTCACGCCTGGGACAGAATGATAGGGTGAGAGAGAAGCGAGAGAAAGGATAGCACAGGCGGTTTTGTTTTGGACAGACTTTGTTTTAGACAGACTGTTGTGCAGCATCTGCCAGATCTCATTGTTTTCAAACCACATGGCCTTTGGAGAAGGAAAAGTGCTTGGCTGTAATGTGATTTAGGTTGTCTAATGCTTTTAAAAGAGCTGAGTGCCTCTGAAACACACTCATGCGCAGATGAAGGTGGAGCTGGACTCTGAATCCGGGACAGATTGGTAATGGTGGATTTTTTTTCTTTATGATTCGTGTATAATTGTAAAGTGTAGTCGATTACGCAACCTAACAGGATTCCTCATTATCGTCACAAAACATAGCAATAAGCCAAGGGACACATTCTGTAAGCAAACAAATTGGGAAGTTGGGAGTTCTAATTGGAAAGGAAAAGCAAGGCTGCTAATAAGATTGTGCATTAAGCAGTGATCTGGGCTGAAGCAGTGTATTTTCTCACTGTTTTGGATGAGGAAATCTGCCAGCATAATTTGTGCCATGAATATGCTGTGGTTGAAGTTCCACGTTGCTTGGCGTTTAAGAGCTCAAACAGCTATCGGCATGTTTTGCATGTTAGAAGAGACTGTTGTGCATTTTCTGATCTGAGACAAAAAACTAATAAAGAGTTAACAAATAAAACAAATAAAAAGTTTGGATTTTTTTCAGAGGAAAAAGCTCATTTTGTTCTCTGAAGCTAAAAGAAGCACTGTGGTGTGAAGTTCTTCACAGCCCTGTGCATCAGCCTCAACTGGCCTAATGATCACCATGGAAAACAGAAAGGAAGCACAATGCTAATAATTCTCACAAGGTGCTGTCCTCTTTCTGAGTGACATGGATAATGACGCTCAGTGGCAGCTACGTGATTGCATAGAACAGCTACATTACATGTGTGTGTTGTGTGTGTGTGTGTGTGTGTGTGTGTGTGTGTGTGTGTGTGTCAGAGAGTGTAGGAGTGAGAGATAGTGGGAGTTATTAGGACAAGACAGGGCAGACACTAGATGGACACTACTAACCACAGCTCATTAACTAACGAGGACAAGTTTGGTGTGCTCAAAAATGTGTGCGCACACACACACACACACACACACACACACACACACACACACACACACGCACACACACAAAAAATAATCACAGTGTCATCATAAGCCTCACATGTTTTACAACAGACTTCAGTATACTACAGAAGACTATAAAAGTTTAATTGCATATTAGAAAACTTGCTCGATTCTTTTGCTTACTTGTGTTTCTAAACCCAGGAAAAAAGAAAAGAACTTTAAAAAAAAAAAAAACATTAACATACACAGATGGTTCACAGATGGGGTGTGACAGCTCTTCATAAAGCAAGCTAGCTTACAGACTGACAAGAAATTATTATCTGTATCCCACTGGTGGATGAAATGGCTCAAACACTATGCCATACAGTTCAATCAGTTTCATATTTCTTCCAGTCATTGATGAAAAAAAAAAAAACTGCATAATTAAGACCCTCCTGGAAACAGTTCTTTGAATTGTTCCTCTGGGGAAACACTTCAAGGTTCTACTTGGAACCTTACAACAATGGGTCTCCCAGTCAGGAAGGGCTCGAAGTAGAATCCCTTTATAAAGAAGCTAAGAACCCTTAACTATCTAAAGAACCCCTTTCATGAGAGCATAACTAGTCAATACACAGGACAACTAGCTTAGAAAACACCAAACCCATCCATTTATCCCTTCAGCTTCACTATCTAAACATCGCAAAGTTCATCCATCTGTATATCTCTCTATCCAACAAACTGTCTTTGTTCACATCTATTAATCCATCCATTTTTATTTCTATCCATCTATGTGTATGTATATATATAGAGAGAGCTTTTTATAATTAGCATTATTTTTAATTTACATTTGCTGCCCATATTTTGAATCTGAGACCTTTACAATAACAAATGCTTCAGAATGCGAATAGACGACACTGACTCAGTGCTGGCCCACTTTCAGTACCCTGGCTCTGCACGTAAACCCATCAGAGATGCCCTTTAATCTACAGTTCACTCCCAATTCCATCCATCAGAAGCTTTTTGGCCCTCCACTGATGGAGTGCTCACAGCGTCCAGCCTTGATGCACACCTTTTTTCTCCCCAGAATAAGACGGATGGAGACAAACTTTTGAATGATGCTGTTTTTTTTGTTTCTGCAACACCCTAAGATGAGTAATACTTCCTCAAACCTGTAGTTAGATAACATTATCATCAGAAGGCTTGGCTAGGAACTCAAACACACACACACACACACACACACACACACACACACACACACACACACCTGGTTGATGATGTAGATTCCATAGTCGATCTTCTGCCGCCGTAGGATGGGGTGCAGGTAGTGGAGCCAGTATTTCAGGTGGTGCTCTCTGTGCCGAAATGGAATGATAATGGCTACTTTTTGCTTCGGCCGACAGTCTGGTGGTGTGTACTTGCCCCCTTCTGTCACGTTGGGATTCTCCCTCTGCACCCTCTCCATGCTCATCAGAGAGCTGAACTCGATCAGGAGCCGTCCCACTGCACACACAACACAAACGAGTTTAGAAAAATGGCACATTATTTTACCTATTTTACCTATGGTTTACATTATTTTAAGAAGAATAAAAATGCTAAATACAATTCACTTTTATTGTATAGCACTTTTAACCATAAACACTGTTCCCCAATTTGAAATCCAGAAGCAACAGTTGCAAGCAAAAAACTTTCCCAGACAACATGGGAGGAAGTCCATCTTGAGAGGAACCAGGTTCCAAAGGGAAACCATCCTTTTTGGGGATTTTGATAATTAAAGCGAACAACCAAATAGTGAAAAGACTGCGGAAATATACAGGAAGATTTAGAGACTCAATAAATTCAACAATAACAATTATAGTAACAATTATAATACAACTATTATATTGAAATAATATAATATAGTACCATAGTATAATAATAGGGCCTTTCGCACCGCGGGAACCTTTTCATAGTACCTGAACTAATTGTGGAACTACCCACTTTTTGGCGTTTTCGCACCTCCGGAGCTGGGTGCGATTTTAGTACCGGACTGCCTTTTTCGAGAACCAAATTAGCTCCTACTCCGGAGCAGGGTTTAACCAGCATAACTGGTACTATCCGTGACGTAAGTAGACGTTGATTGGCCAAATGTGTACGAAAACGCCCTCACCCGCCATGATTTAAAACGCCGTGTAAACATACTGTAGTGTCAACTTATTTTGCTTTACGTATACACATCGACATTCCATGTCCATTATTGTGAAACCTGCGAGACACAACAAAAACACAGCTCCGATCACAGCGTCCTCCATCCTCGGGTTCTTTACGTTTCTTCTTTGTTTCCGTTGTTGAACGCTGCGCACAAATGACGTCGCTGTCTACCGGCTTATGTCACTTCCTAGTGCCCACTGTCAGTGTGAATGCAACCCTTTTAAATGGTACTGGGAAATAGTTCGCGCAAAATCGCCCAGTACTTTAGTAAATTTAGTTCTGGAACTAAAGCGGTGCAAAAGGCCCCACTAATTACTAAAGTATAATAAAGACCAAAAATACTGCACAATATAGGTATTTTGCATAATTCATAGTCATGTGACCAGCAGAAGGTGGGCCTCATCCTTCCCTCAAGTTACTAGCTTATTGCTCATCCATAGATACTCATTCATTCATAGATCTCCAGTAACCATTTTATCCTGGTCAGGGTCGCAGGATATCCGGAGTCTATCTATCACTGGGCACAAGACGTTCACCCCAGATGGGACACCAGTCCTTCACAGGGCACCATGCACACACATTCACACACTGATTCGCATAGCCAATCCACCTACATGCATGTTTTTGGGAGAAAACCAGAGTCCGTAGAGATAGTAAAGTAAGCTCAGGAAGGAACTCGGAACCCTTGAGCTGTGAGGCATCAAGGCTACCTGCTGTACCGTGCCACCCAACATAGAGCTTAACAACTGATAATCAATAGTCCTAAAACAGGAATGTACTGGATCACAAATTGATTGCAGGCTCACAGATACACTTACTTTGCTTAAACGTTAAACATCTAAACATCTCATTTTAACACTTTCTAAAGTGTAATGATTGAGGAATGATCAGAGAAGCTGAGTAAGAATCAAGGGTTCATAAATTCCATCTCAGCTGATCCAATCAGTAAACTTAAAATACACTCCCAATTTTCCCTCCTTGATCCCAGGGTACGGTTGGGTTTCTCATGTTCTCATTAGCAAAGGTGTCTAAGCCATTAAATATTCATAGCGAAGACAGGTTGCAGTTGCATGGCTCAGATGCTTTCTCCAGTCAATTCCTAACAGAGGCACGATCACGACTCAGCTCACATCACAGTTAAATCACTCATGGAGGGATATATAAGGAGGGATACATGCTGAGCCATGAGCCCACTAAATGAGAACACTCTAATGATGGACAGCTTTAGGAGCAGGTATGGGCCACTTTTCAGTGCTGATAAATGATCAAACACACAGAAGCTCTTCATTATGTGGGAGACTGACACTCGGGGGAGACGAGTGCATGTTCAAGCACTGCACAATCCAGCATCCTGAATCAAAATGAAACGAAACTCCTCTGTGCCAGGCACCAGTCAAACACAACAGTGCTGACTGAAACCCATCCAAACATCACAGAGCTACTGATCTGAATACAGCAGATGGAACTGTTTGACACACACACACACACAAACCCACAAGCACAGTTTGGCTTTAAAAAAAAAAATGCTTAATGAAGTTGCTTGAGCAAAGACTGATTTGTTTGAGCATTCTCTGTTCCCAAATCATTAAATAAGCAGTGGCAGGGCAACCCGGGCAGCACGCAGGAGACAGCTAGGGATTTGTGTCTCTCTCTCTCTCTGTGTGTGTTTTCTTTTGCTCTCTGGAGCGAGATAAATCAGCTTTTCCTGATAGGCTTCTTCTTGGGACAATTATTTCTCTCACAATCCAATGTTTATAAATCTTTACGTTATGTCATTGATTCCCCCCCAGCCTATAGCAAATGCCATAATGGTCCATTTTTTTACAAACCTGACAAGATAGGATGGAGGATGGGACAAATAAAGGGTTGCGTCCACTTTTTATGAGATGTGGCAGCCACCAACCCAATTACAGGCTTTTTCCTCCTTCTCTCAGTAAATCCAGTGTTCAGCTCTACTGTGTCCCCTAACATTCAAAAGGCCCCTTTGAAGTGATCCTTCCACAAAAGCTGATTGGATCTGGCCACTTTTAATTAGCGGTTTTAGATTAAAAAAAAAGCCAAAGAGGCAAGGGATATAGAAGGGGGAGAGATGAGTGCAGCCATATTGGAACTGGGAACAGATAGTCAAACATAAAGGTGTAGACAGTATAATATAACCCTTTATCATAATCATAAATTAGCACATTTTAGTGTAGACATGCAGACAAAATGCTGAGGGAAGTAGTGAAATTACACACTGCACATATCAAAAAAGTGCACATTAGTCAAATATTGCTTTGAATAGAAGTATAGTGTAAATATGTAAGGACTGAAACACATCGGGTTGTACTGTTAAAGGGAAATTATCCACACTAGGGTGATGCATTACCACCCCAAAGCTGACTAATTCCCTATAACAGCATGCCCCATAGTGTTCTAATCATTTTATACCACAACAATTTGCTAACAATTACATTTTTTTTTATTTAATAATGAATGACGTCATACTTTTTGTCCATTTAAAGTCACATTTAATGTTGTGTAATGTCTGTGAGACACGTTAGTTCTTGTTGTTACTTACGCTCACCGTCCACTTTAATAGGAACACCTGTACCCCTGTTCGATCATGCAGCATGTGATCTCAGTGACTTTGACCGTGGCATGGTTGTTTGTGCCAGACGGGCCGGTTTGAGTATTCCAGAAACTGATGATTTCCTGGGACATATAATGTCTCTAGACTTTACACAGAATGGTGCAAAAAAAACAACAATAAACTTCCAGTGAGCAGGGCTGATGACAGGGGTCAGAGGAGAATATCCAGACTGGTTCGAGCTCACAGAAAGGCTACAGTAACTCAAATAACCACTCTTTACAACCGTGGTGATCAGAAAAGCATCTCAGAACACTCAATACATCAAATCTTAAGGTGGATGGGTTACAACAGCAGAAGACCACATCAGGTTCCACTTCTGCCAGCTAAGAACAGGAAGACCTCTATCCCAAAGACGCTCTCATATCAGAGAGCTTACAGCTACAAATTTATATCTGACTATTAAAAATCACATACACTTGAGAATCCTTCTGTAAATGTTTAAAAAGTGTCTCCTTACAGAAAACATTAGCTGCACCTTACCAATAAATCTGTTTATTTGGAGTGTCTGCCATACAAGTTATTGTGTAAATTGTTACTACAGAAATAATAACGTATTAAAACAAGTGTATTAATATTGCAGCTGGAACTACCATCAGAGCCATGCTACTATCAAAAATGAATCAACTCCTTCAAAACAGTCAGAATCGATCATTCAACAGAGCTGTGGTATAAACCAATAAAGAAAAGAACACACCAGGTTTCACCAGGTATACAGATATAGATACTGTATACGCAGAAATATTCATTATGTACACAAAGAGAGCACTACATGCCCAAGAACATGCACAATAATGCACATGGTATAATGGGGGTAGCATTTTGTGAAAAAGCGTCTATTAGTTTAGAATATCCGTAAGACTCAATGTGAGGTGTCTTATCCTGAGTTAGAAACTCAGTTGCTCTGTTTATTTTGCTGATACACGTTTTGTTCAATGTAAATCAACTCAAAACCTATGGAAAGCTATATAGAGCAATATTAAATATAGAAACAACACAATAAGAAATAATATAAAATTTTTAAAAATTTAGCTTTTCCATATTTGGCCAGTTTCTCCATTATTATATGGATCTGTTGTACACTATTGTATTATAGAAGTGCTATCTGGGTGGATTCCATACTGCTAAATTAAGACAAACTTGCAAAGATGGCATAATAATTCAATTATCACTACTAACTATGGTTATGCATGTCTATCAGCTTCAATATAATATGCAATATACTATATATAGCATTGATTAAATATTTATTTGAACATTGGTCATCTTGTTATTTGTATCATCGTTTGTATCTTTTGGATCATCTGATTTGTTCATTTTCATACCTATTAGTCAGTTTGCCAACTTTGAATCAGAGTGAAATTGATCCTTTCGGTTCATTTGCTATTTGGATTGGTTTCACAATGCACATGCAAAAAAAAAAAAAAAAAAAAACTTCAGCTGAAGTGTGTGTAGAGGGGTCGAGGGCTGAAAACACCTCGTAAAAATGGTTTCATTTAGCGTTCAAATACAACAATGGAAAAAGGTAAGCTAAGCTTTGGAAAATTCGCATAGAAATCACAGAAATCAAGTGAGCACAGAACACAGAGATGGTTCTTAATAAATGATTAAATAATATTAAAGGCAACTACACTACAGTATATGGCCAAAGTTTGAGGACACCTGACCATCACACTCATATGTGGGTCTCCCTCAATCTGTTGCCAGAAAGGTGGAAACACACAATTATATAGGATGACTTTGTATACTGGAGCATTACAATTTCCCTTCACTGGAACTAAAGGGCTCAAACCTGTTCCAGCATGATAATGCCCCTGTGCACAAAGCGAGCTCCATGAAGACATGGTGTGGCAAGGTTGGAGTCGAAGAACTTGAGTGACCTGCACTGAGCCCTGACCTCAACCCCACTCAACACCTTTGGGATGAAGTGGAATAAGGGCTGTGCGCCAAGCCTTCTTGCCCGACATCAGTGCCCAACCTCTTGCGCTCTTGTATCTGAATGGGCACAAATTCCCATGGCCACGCTCCAAAATATAGTGGAAAGCCTTCTTAGAAGAGTGGAAGCTGTTATAGAAGCAATGGGGGAACAATTCAATATTAATGCTCATGGTTTTGGAATGGGATGTTCAATACTCAGGTCTCCACATATTTTTGGCCATATAGTGTATTGTAGTGTATTTTTGGCCAACATTTTGTGTATTCTAGTCATCATTTTTTTCTGTCCAGACATCTTGAATCTTATTTTTGCAGCACTTTGAAGTTTGGGTCAGTACAGCAGCTCAGATTATACAGCATTTGGTTCACTACCTGCAGTTAGGTCGATTCAGGGTCAAATCCCTTTATTGAAGGCAACAAAAATCTGGCAACACCAAAGGCATGAACTGCATACAGATCATTTCAATATTTAAATGGGCCACTCACAATATCAGCTTAAATATAGCACTGTAAGAATCTGCTGATATATCCACTGATATACCTTTTGAACAAGTCAGCACCTCTATATGAATATTGTACACAGTTATACAATGATTTTTTAAAAAAAATGCAACATTTTCTGTTTGGAGAAAAAAATTGCACCAGTTTATACACTTAAGGCAAGACACTACCAGTGAATAGCGCTTTTTTTATATAATTAATAAAAAAAAAAAAAAAACCAAAAGAACGCAGTAGTCACAATTAATCTTTGCTGTTTACTGATATTCAGGTATTTTTTTCCATTAGAATTTTTTTTTCATTTATTTATTACATTTATTTATCTAAATTAAGCTTCATCTAATTAAAAATGCATGAGTTTACACACTTAATAAATCAAAAATCTAGTATTTTAATGTCAGAATAGCTTTTTATTTTATTGTGAATGTGCTCTCAAGAGAAAGATTTTTTACAGTTTGTTTTAGTTTTTTTAGAGTTTGTTGGAATCTCATTTATTTATTGTTTAATCAAGAAAATACCATATTTTATGCTATTTGTCAGTATAAAATCTAACATCAATCCAACAATAATCAATGTTTTGTTATATGCTTCTAATTAGGAATAGAAATGTGAAATATTTCATAAATGAACGTCATCTAGAAACATTTATTTTTGGTTCTGAATTTTTTATTTTTTTTTAAAAAACAATTTTGGTAATTTTCAAATGTGGTTTCATGTGTTTCCACTCTATTAAGTGAGGTTTAGCCCACTGTGGGCGCTTTCGATGGTGGACAGGCGTGAGTATGGGCACTCTGACCGGTCTGCAGCTACACAGCCCCATACACAGCAGGGTACAATGTACTGTGTGTTGTGACACATTCCTCTTGTAACCATCATTATAATTTTCTGTGACTTATACCACAGTAGTTCTTCTGTTGGTTTGAAGCAGATGGGACTGCCCTCACCACCCTTGCACATTGATGAGCCTTAAGTGCCCCAAACCTTGTCTCTGGTTGGTGGTTTGTCCCCCCTCGGACCACTGTCATGGGTACTTACCACTGCTGACCAGGAACATCCCACAAGCCTTACCGTTTCACAGATACTCCAACCCAGTCATCTGGCCATAATGATCTGACCCTTGTCAAAGTCACTCAGGTCTTCATGCTTGCCCATTTCTCCCATATTCAACATATTGACCAGGAGAACTGACTGTTCGCCTACTTTCTAATATACCGCAGACTTTCACATGCGCCATTGTTACGAGATAATAAACGTTATTTGCTTCATCTGTGAGTAGTCATAATCATTTGCCTCATAGGTGTTTACATCAGGAAACAAACTTTTTTTAATGGATTTGTGACATAACAGATTGCGCCAAGTGGGCGGGAGCTCAAACTTTCTTCTTTTATTACTGAAATGTATCCGAAAGTCAGAAAATGATTGACATGACAAAAACAGGCATTTCTACTTGTAGCATCATGCCTTAAATTCTAAAATTTCTTTCTTCTGTTAATTCTTTATAAACACTGAAAAATGATAGAGTTTGTGCCATCAGAGCACTTCTACCTAGTGTCATCTCTCAGGAACATAGTTTAATCAAGTTATGTCTAAAGCTCTTTGTCTCTTTGCTGTACATTTCAGAATGACTTCAGAAGAGGCAAGAGAAAGAAATGTCAATGCTTCAGGCAAGCAAGACAAGTGGTGCCCTTGTCAGACACTCTGTAGTAAAACCACTCCACTGTTTCCCAACTGCAGACAAGATTTTAGCAGAGTGGCAGGACCTACATATCTACTAGTCCCTTTGAGAGCTACTTTCAGATCTGCCATCCGTACTTCTCAAACTCCTGGCAGACGCAATACCCACATGGTTCTCAGGACTGTGAATGGCAGGCTTCATGCTGATGCCCTTCAAGAAATCTCAATACACTACAACTGCACATTTACTTGATGATTCAGATTCAGAGGCTCCCAGAAGGTCAACAGTAGAGCCTCCATAAGCTATTGAAGGACTGCAGAATAACTGCTGTGTTCTTGCTAACACTTCACTAGCTTAATATTACCAGTGGGACCAATTAGCAGTGTGCTAAAGCTGGAATTTCAGTCCATGTCTTAGGTGTTGCCATTTATTTATCCATCAGTATACTGTATGTGTTGTCATCTGGGAAAACCCATCAGATTTAGCTGGAAAACAACCAAATATAATGAAAAATCAGGTTTTAACCAAATATGTGGGCTTTTTTAACCAATACAAAACTTTGCCATCTCTACTTTCTACTAAGAAACCAATATATTTCACCATAACAACATCAAAATGTGTTTAATTAGTTTCTAAATAGTTTCTAACCTTGCCTGGCTATCTGCTTTCAGAGATCACAGCAGCTAAGGAGTCAGTTTAACAAACACCACAGTAAATAGGCTTGTGCAGTATAGATTTTTTCCCTGCTTGGGGTTCATTTTATAAAATCATGATAAAGGATTTAATCGCCCAGAACCAACAGCCTAAAAAAAGACAGAAAAATAAGCATTTCCACTATTTCAGGTTTAAGGAGAGTAGGGGAGTGTGTGATAAAAGCAGCTATGCAGTCAGGAACTGCTTGCCAGCAGCTGTAATTACAATGGTAAGTAGTACAGTATATATACTTGTCTAACCTTAGCTGAGTCAAACATACCTTGATAGATTTTATTTCATATTATTGAACTCAAAACATTCTCAAAACCCCCTGCACAAATCATTCCAGATTAATATCCCTATCTCCCATGTTACTGGGGGAAAATGACTGCTCTTTTTTAGAGTGATAACTCGCACCAGGATACTCTGATGTTAAGCTGTGAAGTTTGGCAGGTCTGGTAACATAATATAATATAAATGGCGTAAACATCACTGAACATTGTGGCAGTGCAAGATCGTATAGAGACAATTAAATTGTTATATCGCACAAGCCCAGTTACGAGTGCAATCAGTCTGCCCAAAGCTAAACTGATCATTGCTGGATGGTTATGTGCTGTTGCAAAATAGACTTAAGTCTAATTAATTTTTGTTTGTAATCAGATACCAACGGCCAGAATGTCTGTGATTCTCCTATGCAGTTACATCATAAAAACAGAAAAGAGTGCTAACACATTCTCTGCAGATGACAGCGGACAAAGTTTGTAAACGTTTAAATGACCTAATAAAAAGTCATTAACTGAAATAAATTTAGTGAACAGAACAGAACTGAATTTCAGCCAAGGTAATGGCAACAGTGAGGCTTTTGTTTAAATGAGTGATTTTTGCCTCAGGTGATGACACAGAGACTGATGTGGATGATGCAACTAATCAAAGTTAAAACTCATTTTCCATTATAAACTTATTTCTTTATAAATTGGCAGTAATTACAAATGCTACAACTCTACTTTTGGTTGAGATTGCATCTAGTTTTCTGAACTACATAACCTATAGAAGGAAATGTGAAGGTTTTTCACATCATATATTCATATATTCCACACATAGATCCAGAACAATGTCTTAATGACTGGGGAAATGTACATCCTGTACATCTACTGCAGTCCCTGTGTTCCTGTACATCATGTTCTCTCTGTTCTCTTTGTGCTAAAGAAGCATGTGTGACAAAAAGCTGACAAACGTTTTGTGATTTTGCCAGCTTATTACCACAGCTCCAACAGCCAGCAGCACCTGAAGACGAGTTCGGAGTTTTGATGTTCTGGTGTAACAATATCTGACTACCTGTATCTGGAACCAGTAAGCAATGTGTTGATTGGCGAACTGCTGGCGGTCAACACACAGGCAGTGATTACAGAGTGTGTTACCAGGTCCTTATGACTTACTGAGATGTCTCTTTGTCTTTCTCTGTCCAAAAGTGGGTTGCACATGCACAATGCAAATTATGAGGGCTGCCAGCAAGTCAAGGAGAAAGAGAAAAACAGAGCATGAAAAATGGAGAGAGAGAGAGAGAGATACTGTAGAAAGGAAGGATATACAGTATAAACAGGCAAAGCTAGCTCACTCAAGCTCTCCTGGAGCAAAGGGAGATTAGCAAGATCAGAAAATCTACTTAAAGCCTAGCAGGAGGAGAAGGCCAATCCAATCAACTCAGCCTATGTTAAGTACCTAAAGTGTTTAGATCTAATCAGTGAGTAAAGCTCTCATCTCGCTCTGACTTTGACCACTGGAGTAATGACCACATGCTTAGTTTGGATATAAAAACACATATCAGGGTCCGTGGGTTGAAATAGAGCACAGTGATTACTTTTGAATCTTTTCCTTTAACTCTTACTTAATTGCAAAATTGTTAAGAGATCAAAAGCTGGGGTTCTCCTAACCCTGGATAACCTCCGGTGAGAATGACCTGTATGCCTGTATTTTATATATTTCTGTAAAGCTTTAATATCTTTAAGATCTAACATCTGAGTGGACTGTGCTATGCTTATACACTGAGCTGGTTGCGTTTAAATCTAAACCTTCCTACAGACTGCAGAAGAATATCATTCCAACCAATACATGTCTTATCATTTAAGGTGTTAGGAACTATGCTGTTTTTCTCACTGCCTGCTAGGATTTACAATTTTGGCACCTCTGCTTCAGGATGTAGTTGTTACTTACCTGGAAGGCATTACCATCTGTTGCACCATTGTAGTAAAGCTCTGAAAGATGAGCTGTTCCCATAAAGCTAGCTATGGTTAAGCCCATCTGTGGAGCTTCCATGCAAGGCGGAGAATGACGCTTGACCTTGTGTCATCCTGATGGACGGACCATCACAACATTCAGTGAACCAACACATGGTGATGTTCCAGAACGTGTAAGAAGAGCAAGAGGGACAGATGAACCACCCTCAGTTCCAACTGGCTGATGTGTTCTGACCTTACACTGAGGGACCACAAGCCCACTGTGGCAACACACTGCTCCCCAGCCTGTAAGAGATGCCATCAGGGGAATCAAGGCTGGTTGATATACATCTCAAAATGAGCTATGGTGCTTGGAGAGGCCAACAGGTAGGACTTGGAAAGTCCTAAAATGTATAGTCTATCTATGTTCTGGAGAGATGGAACATGAAAACTGGCATTGCGAAGATCCACTGAAGTCAACCAGTCCTGTGGTTACAAGGCTTGAAATATATCTTACACCATCCCTTAACAAATTACCCAAGGACATCCCTGTAACAAATAGTACTACCTCTGCAAGCAGAACCATGGTATTAGAATGAGTTAAAATGATACCTTTTTACAATATATAAGTCAGCAAAACAGCTACCTAAATCAATTTGAACAGAGCCAAATTGTGTTCTTTATCAGAAGAAACCTCTCTATAGCAGCAGCAGCAACATATACTTCAGTTTGCATCAGTAGATTGCCACACACTTTACACTTGCTTAGCAGATGCACTGTCAAAATAATAATAATAAAAAAAAACGGTAGCACAGCAATTAGCTCTTAACACTCCGTCAGTCATTTTTACTGCATGATTCCAAATTGCTGGAGCACAATGGGCTGTGTCCAGTCCTCTCATTTTCATTCTGAAGGCAGAGAGTTATGCAGTGCCACCAGCAAGAGTGTGACCACTGAACCATGAGGGTGGGGGGAAAAAAATCAGCAGATGGAGGAGGAGTTGACAAATACTGCACTCCAAGTACCATGAAAAGAGAGAAAGAAAAGGAGTGAGAGAGAGAGTGAGCTTTAACTGAGTAAAAGGAGAGAAAAACAAAAATAAAGCAAAACAAGCACTGGAGATTTAGTATACCAGACAGAGTGAATGTGATTTAGAAGACGTGTACGAAGATAACCACGCTCTGCTGGGTCTCGATAGAGTGTCAGTGCCGTAGGCCAGGAGCCAGTGGGAGAGTGTTATCACCTCTTAATATGCACCTCAGCCCAAAGCAAGTGAAGCTACACCACTGCTTATACACCACAACAGCCACAATCCAATGCCATGTCCTACTTCAGGCCCACAAAGCTGTTTCTTTCCTGTTTACACAATTGCACATTTTGACTATATAGTATACAGTTACAGAAGAGAAATTACTCATAACTGCACTATCACCCATCTGTTTATTTATATCTGTATTTATATCTGTTGTCATCCAGATGAGCATGGGTTCCCTTTTAAGGCTGGTTCCTCTCAAGGTTTCTTCCTCATGTCCTCTCAGGGACTTTTTCCCTTGCCACCATCCCCTCCGGATTCCTCATTAATAATAAAAAATATAACTATATTTATATTTAAAATTTATATCAGGAATTTATCTATTTCTCTAAAGCTGCTATGTGACAATGTACACTCTTAAAAGAACTATACAAATGCAAACTATACAAACAATGAGTTGAATTGAATTGAATTGAACTGAATATGTCAGCTATGACAATGTCTATGCTTAAAAGCACAATTCGAATAACACACACTTAAATTAAATGAATAAAGACATTGACATAGCAAAGGAATTACAAGTCTGCTGATATCTATAGGAATTTCACTTAGCTTTCAGAAACAGGCATAATATGAAACGCCTTGCAGCGCAACATGGACATATCTTCTCTGCTCCCACTCAACCAATCACTCAACGTTATTATCCACCTTTTCATAGCAATAGGCCTCATTCACACAATTAACTGCAGAAATTATTTTGTCAGTGATCTGAGCACAGTGCTCTTAATTGTGCCAGTTCATGGTGTGCATATGAAAATCAGCCTCTTCAGATACTATAAGCAAAGTCCTCTCAGCGGCAGGGCCTACTTCACAAGGCTCACTTCACAAGGCTCGAAACCAGAAAGAGTACTCTCTCAGTGAGAAGAGAGGAATACACTGGAGTGACTGGGCATGAGCAACATGCTGACAAATGAGCATATAATAATAATAAAGTTGCTCTCAGTTAGAAAACACTGATGCCTTCCTATAACTCATTGGGGAGGAAGAGAAAGGGATAGATCACCAGAAATAGGAAAAAAAGAAATATTATAATGGGAGCTAATACAAATGATGGAATGGTATCTAGATAAAGGGTGAGGAAGACCAATGTCTTCTTGAAGTCATGATTATCACAGATGTAGGCACTCTTGTAATTCAACTCCTTCACCCTCAGCTCACTGCTTGAGGATCATCATCCATCCACTGAGAGCGTAAAAAATAAATGACTTCTGAGATTTGCCCAGAGTTGTAAACATTGACTGATTTCCGGCAATGGAAAGGGAGCTTATTAAAACACAGTCAAAGTGCTGTGTTAGCTTGATTGCAGCATGTATCTAAGTTCTACTTAAACTCAAATCCTTAATTAGAAATTGCTGAAAAATGGAAGCAATCAATGAATGCTAGATCAGACCCACTAAAACACAGCAAAAAATGATTTTACCATTTTCATTTTTGGCAAGCTTGGAGAAAAAAAAAAAAAAAAAAAAAAAGACTCTGTGGTGGTCTTGTCACTGTTTTACCAATTACTTACTGAGACGTGAGATAAATGGGTGGCAAGAATACTTGTAACACTCACATTTCAAACAAGAGAACAAAGTAGCTTAGACTGATCACAGATAATGTGACTCAACACGCATGTTGAAGCCATAACCGTTCTTACACCAATCAGTCCAATCAAAGACTACTGAAAAACAGACTAAGCAAGATTAAGTAGCCATGGGTACCAGAGTTCGGACAAATGCATGGAGGGCTTAACTAGCCATGGACAAAATAACAGTTCATCAGGTACATTCTGGGAAGATTTTAGTTCATTCAGTGCTTCACTGCTGTACTTGAGCAAAGAGTTTTTGCGCCGCTCCCTTCCAAAGCCGAGGCGGCCGGAATCCGTCTTCTCTCTACTCAATTCCTGGGTAAACCGGAGTCCTGACATACAAAAGGACCAGCTGAAAGCGACTAAGGGGAAAGAAAGGCTCCTTTTGTCTGGGTCTGCCAGCTGCCATCTCCTCCCAGTCAAACCCAACCTTTCATGTGGAGCCATGGAAGCTCAGCCAAAGCTCCGAGATAGCAAAAAGGAGCCGGAAGCAGCAACCGGAGGCAAAGTGAGTGTTCCCATGCCAAGGACTGCCCGCTGTGCCACTCCTCCAGGATCCCAAACAGGCATGCTGAAAATGAATCAGGCTATCAGTCATGAGAAAAATGTACATAAGGCCGAGAGGTCGACAAATCCAGCCTTTGCCTTGTTGATGGAGAATACCTGTCCCAGAAGAGTGATCAAAGATAAGCACAGCACAGTCCAAAACACTGATACTGTATCTATGGCTTGGTATCTAAGGCTATTAAAGCCAGCCAGACTAACTGCAATCTCTTCGACTGGGGGCAAAACGCTGTGAAATTGAGCAGTGTCCTCTTGTTGCTTTTGGAGTGTTTCACACTACTGCAGTCCTCTTCACATTATACCTTGAAGGCAAAGACAGGCTCAAATATACTCACAGTAAGAGTTGTTGTAGAGACACTTTATACAGCAGTATATAGTTTAGAATTGTGTGAAAATGACATCTGAATATATTATAACTGAATTATACTCCTCGAAGAGGAAATTACTGTAGGACACAGAAACAACATCACCTTTATATTGTCATAAAGGAACGCAAATACTAAATGTACATTAGACACTGCTGTTTGAGCTTTTACACTGATCTTGTAATCATTTTACATTTTATTAGCTCTATCTATGTAGTGCTCTAAAAAACTCCTGTGGGGGTTGATCATTTCTTATTTGCTTTTATAACACCTACTTTTAACGTCATATACACAGACAGTATTGTCTCTTGATAGCTTCCCTGTGATCGTTATGGCAGGAACATAATGTAAAATGACTCACACCTCTTACTTTCAGTTCTGCAATATTCCTTATACAGTACTTGAGAAAAGGTTTTATCAATACTGCTCCCACAACTCATTAGTTATTAAAAGCTTTATAATAAGTACAGACTGTAGAGTTGTAATCTTGGCTAACCTGACCTTAAGTGCTACAGAATTACTGACACAAGACATTTAGATTAAAGCAATTTTAAATCTTAAAACAATTGTCCACTACTTTTATATGCCATTTCTAAAGAAATCACTATTTGAAAAGTTTTATTTGATGTCTTATGTTCAATTAATGTATGCACAGTCACCCTCCACTTTAAAAGGAACACCTGTACACCTGCTCATTTATGCAGTTATCTAATCAGCCAATCATGTGGCAGCAGCACAATGCATAAAAACATGCAGATACAGGTCAAGAGCTTCAGTTAATGTTCACATCAAACATCAGAACGTGTGGGAAAAGTGTGATTTCTGTGACTTTAACTGTGGCGTGGTTGTGGGTGCCAGATGGGCTGGTCTGAGTATTTCATATCCCCTGGGAATTTGACACAGAACAGTCTCTAGAGTTTACAAAGAATGGTGCGAAAAACAAAAAAACATTGAGAGAGCAACAGTTCTGTGGGTAGAAATGCCTTGTTGAAACGAGAGGTCAGAGGAAAACTGCCAGACTTGTTTAGCTGCCGGGAAGGATATAGCAACTCATATAATCACTCTTTATAACTGTGGTGAGCAGAAAAGCATCTCAGCATGCACAAAACCCCGAACCTTGAAGTGGATGGACTACAAGAGCAGAAGACCACATCAGGTTCACTCCTGTCAGCCAAGAACAGGAATCTGATGCTATCATGGGCCTTCATCAAAATTGGACAGTTGAAGATTAGAAATTAGATTAGGTCACCTGTTCTTTTTCCAGTCTTCAGCTGTCCAGTTTGGGTGATTCTGTGTCCATGATAGCCTCAGATTCCTGTTCTTGGCTCAGCGAGGTTGTAAAGATTGCTTATTTAAGTTGCTATAGATTTCCTTCCTCAGACCAGTCTGGTCAATCTCCTCTGATATCTCTCATCAGCAAGGTGTTTCAGCTTGCCGACCCACCCCATACAGGATGTTTTTTGTTTTTTGCACCATTCTGTGTAAACTCTAGAGACTGTTGTGTGTAAAAATCTCAGGAGAAAAGCAGTTTCTGAAATACTCAAACCAGCCCATCTGGCACCAACAACCATACCACAGTTAAAGTCACAGAGATCACACTTTCTCTCCGTTCTGATGTTTGATGTGAACATTAACTGAAGCCCTTGCTCTGGATCTGAATGATTGTCTGCATTGTGCTGCTGCCACATGATTGGCTGTCTGGATAACTGCATGAATGAGCAGGTGTACAGGTGTTCCTATTAAAGTGGAAGGTGAGTGTAATTTGGTCAGGCATTAAAAAAAAGTCAAATGAAAATCTGGATGTGGTCCCAAGAACCAATCTCTTGAACCTGGGGTTCATTTCAAGAAAGCTTGGGTTTGGGCAGCACCATGTGTGTAAGAAATCTGCTACTTTGGTCAGAAATCGAATAACATGATCAGTTGAATTTGTCACATTATTTATTGTTTAAAGTCTATTAATAATAGTGGGGAAATGTAACACTGTGCTCTGCAGAGGAGACAGTGGCCCTGATTTACTAAAATGCCACAGTGAGGGCAAGTGAGGGGAGGAAGCAAAATATAAATGAGATTTTTGCATGTGCTAATTGTCCCCAGGAGCTGCAGCCAGTTCTCATTATGTTAATAAGGTAAATGTAAATGAAAACTTTTCAGACTCTGTTTATAGTGCTGTTGGTATCAGGTGTGAGAAAGTTCAGAAAATATCCAATATGAAACAAATTAGAAATTAGATACAACATTTTCAGACACTGCTTGTTATTCTGTAACCTTTCTCATTATTAAGACCTAGAAAATGGCATAAAGTTGTTTTCAACTGTGGGTGTTGTTACGTTGCATATGATTTCACACACACAGTCTTTGGATATACTGAGTGAGTATGACATGCAAACAATACATGATTCAAATATATCAAATGCTTCATCTGAAGTATTGAACAGTGTCTATGTAATTTATGGCAAAAGACAAAAATTCAGTAAATCTTGCAGTGGTATGAAAAATTACACAGTATGTTTTACAATAAAATGTTATTGAATGTCACAGGTTACTATCTTCATAGCCTCTGTTTGCAGATGAGTTATCAATAATTAGTGCATCACTCTAGTCCATAACCAGTGGCACATGGGCTACCTTTATCTGTTCTACACCAAGTCTACATTTTTACTTGACAAAAGTGATAGGATAGTATTCTCAAGCAATGATTAGTGCTAATGACCTTGCTTGGCCTATGCAAAACTTTTTTATTAAACTTGTATTGTAATATTATAACAATAGTAGTAACAGCCAACTCGCAGCTCAATCCCAGGGTCACTGTGTATCACTGTTGACGCCTTTCTGCATCTTCAGAAAAAACCAGTATGAAGAGGTCATGTAAACACAGCAGCTGGGTAATTGGGCACAAATGGAGGCTGAGAAGCACAACATGCAATTTTCAGAGGAAAATGTGCATCCACCCCCTTATTCTAAATCTCAACACCCTGGTGAATGAAATTCAATGCTTTTGCCCTTTCAGCCTTGATCTAGCCATCAGCAGCACCTGTCACGTGCTCATGAAAATTCAATGCTTCCATTTAGTTATTTTTGTTCCAGTCAGCATCAGCATCCGCACTGCCTCAGAATAAGATGAGACCAGGTCAAATCAGGACACGGCTTTAAATTCACACAATGATTTTAGGCACAAAGTTATGCTAAACTGGAGGCTATAATAATATTATTAATATTATTATTATTATTAATAATAATAATAATAATAATTCAAAAATACAAACATTGGACAGCAAACATGATTGGTTGCTCAATAGCATATGGGATAAAAATCTAAAATGGTGTAAATGTCATTCGTACCCCACAAAATATTCCTTTTAAAAAATAATACACTGGCTCAACTCAAAAAATTAAGGCAACAATTTGCATGGATCTTTTTAAGTTATTTCAACTCAAGCCATTTTTGAGTAAATATTGTGAGACTTGTCTAGTTAGCCCAACTCAATTAGTTTAGCACAACCAACATGATTTGAATTGTCCTCTAAAAGATTAATTAAGTTGAACCAACTTAATATTATGTGGTCAAATTAGTTAATTTAAGCTGTTCTATGTTATTTATTTAGCTTTCTACTCAGTCTACTCAGAAATGTCCATACAAGTTGTTATCTTAATTCTTTGAGTAATAGTAACTAATTTCAATTCTGTCAGAATGAAAAAACACAGCAATTTCAATTTTATAATTGTTTATTGTAAAAACAATGCAAAATCGATCGATCCACAAACTTTCATTAGTAGTGCCAAATTTAAATTAGGACAACGCAAGACTTATTCTCAAACATTCAGTGCGGATTACAGTCATTCGGCTGCCACTGTAAAACAAAACATAAGAAAACTGAAGACACACGATAGCTAGAGGTCAACTTCACTAACTCCAAATTAACAAAGGGCATGCTGTAGCTAACTTAGAAGATGCTAGCTAGCTAGCTGAAGTCAACTTTCAAACGGTGGAATTAGCCAGGGGCAAGCTGTAACGTTACATTAAAATTTAGTGTCCTGTGACGACGATTTTTTGCACTGTGTGCCGATATAGTTTGATAGCTGTTGCTAGTAAAACAAATCAAAACTAGTTAGGCTCCTCAGTATGTACTTTTGATGTTTGCACTCGCACTTTTCCTTCGTTGTTCGTTTCTGCTGTTGTTTCTCCTCCTATAGGCGTGGTCTGGCTCTGACATGTTCAGACAAGATCCAGCTCTGTTCTCTGCTTTTTAAGTCACTACATTTTCACGTTTCACTAACTTAATACTTTTTTGTTGTTATGTGAAAGCAAGGCTGTTTGTTCAAAATCCATATATTAATAAGCTGAGACAGATTTCTTTCTTTTCAGTTTGACAAACTTCTTAAAATAAGTTGTCAACTCACTAATACATGTAAAAAATTTAAATTTTTATGTTGAAATTGTTCTTTATTTTAAGCTTTTCTCACTAGCCACATGGACAATTTTTTAGTGTAAGAGTGAATTTCATCTTTGCCTTCCTCTTCTCCTGCTTCATTATTACTGTATACTTCATTGTGAATTTCATGAAATTGTGAAGCACCTCCTCAGTAAGCACCTCCATCTACCCTTTATATGTGTGAATGCTTCCTGTATAGTCTCTGAGCTGGCGATTGATGGCTTGTGGAAGCTGTTGTTACATATATTCTCAAATGGATTGTAAATGCTTGAATTTTGTTAAACTGCCATGTGAGTGTGGAATAAAGTTAAAGTCGAAATCTATTTTTTCAAGTAAAGCTTTCAGTAATCAGAGAAGTAGAGGATATGAAGCATCCCCTAGCAGCATTACAGCCCTTGTGGTAGAGATATGATTTAGCAAACACTAGCATCTTGTACCTTTCCTGGCCAACTGATATACATCCCAGAATGTCATCTGTGGTCTCGGAAAACCTTTCACAAACCTCGCACAACTGCTGGGAACTACTGTAAGGTTTTGAGGTTTCCTCAGACACTTTGCTCACAGCTTACAGATACAGGGTATCTGATCTCTGATATCTTTTCTACACTTTTCTGGCCACAAGCTTCAGAACATTGAATTTTCTGTACAATGGTTTCAAGCAAAAAACCTAACACTATGACATATTGAGTCTTTGAACATTTTTAAGAGTTTGAAGGAGTTAGTGGTGAGTAAAGAAGATAATGTCACTAGTGTGCCAACAGGCTACAGGAAAAGGTCTGCTGTTGGTAATCTGTTTTGTCAGTCACATTGTCTGCTGCAAGATTAGATGTATTGTGAAAGCAGTTTCTCTATTATTGCAGCTGCAACTTCATTAGTTTTAATGCAAATAGTAGATAAATAAATGGAGATAAATATGTGTAAGTGGACCAATTAGGGATGTGCCTTCTACCTAATATTAATACTCAAATATCTGTAATTTGAGTTAATTAACGGATATCCAGATAACCAGCTTTAGTCTGGCATAATCAAGTATTCTTTAAACTTTCGTTTCAAAACTGCCACAGAGTGCAGGACTGGAATCTCACTGGATTAACAGATTTAACAGCAGCAAGGCATGTTCATAACAATCTGTCCATCAGTACAAATATTTGCACATTATATTTACTAAATCAGTGAATGAAATCACAGAAATAAAATTTCAATGCGAGCCCAGTGCCTGGTGTATAATGAAAAGTGTTGCAGAGCAGTTGGAGATGTGCCTTGACTGCAGTGCCATTAATAGAGTAAAACTGGTTTAATTTGCAAACCCGAGGTAACTGATTTGCGTCCACTGACATTTAACATCTTTAATAGCATTAAACGTTACTGGAAATATATTATCTCTCTTTTGTCCCATGAGCTTCATATTTGTTCGGCCATTCCCATCCACATGAGTAAATATCGACCGCTCCCGCAGCCTTTTCAACCCCTTCTAATTTGCACACCATCACTCTGCTTCTCTCTGCATTATTAGCAGATGTGGCTTTACTTTTTCAAAGCCACTAACGTCCTGCGAATATGACAACCACAGACATAATGATTTCAGTATTCAAATAATTTCTAACACCTCTAATACTTAATACCTACATTACAAGTTGGTGGCAAGACACCAGATGCATATCAATATGCTGGTCTACATGTCCTCATGTTATGGATCTACACTATATGGCGAAAATTTTGTGGACACCTAACCATCACAGTCATATGTGCTTTTCTGAACATCCCATTCCAGATTTAGTCCCCCTTTGTTGTTAGAATAACCTCCACTCTTCTAAAGCTTTCCACTCGATTTTAGAGTGTGGCTGTGGAGATTTGTGCTCATTCAACCACAAGAGCATTAGTGAAGTCAGGCACTGGTGTCGAGCGAGGAGCCCTGGAGTGCAGTGTTCCAGTTCATCACAGTGGTGTTCAGTGGGGTTGAGGTCAGGGCTCTGTGCAGGCCACTTGAGTTCTTCCACTCCAACCTTGGCAGACCATGTCTTCATGGAGCTCGCTTTGTGCACAGGAGCACTGTCATGATTTGGTCATCTCAGTTCCAGTGAAGAAGACTGTAATGCTACAGCATACAAAGATATTCTATAAAACTGGGTGCTTCCAATGTTGTGGCAACAGTTTGAGGAAGAACGACATACGGGTGTGATGATCAAGTGTCCTCAAACCTCTGGATATACAGTGTATCTACTGCATGAGGAAGTGATAACTTCAGTGTATCAGTTTTAGTAATAATAATAAATAACACTAATAAGGGATGTACATACTGTCTCCCACTTTGAAAATCATCATCTAAATCTTACAATGAATTCTTCAGCTCAATCCTTCATCAGACAATTCAATAACAAACCACAATTATTTAACATGATCCTACAGTACTGTGCAAAAGTCTTAGGCACATGCAAAGAAATGCTGTAGAGCAAAGACACCTTCAATATAATAAAATTAAATGTTTTATTTAAAAATAAAATAGCAGGCTCAGGTGAAATTTGTGCAGGTTTATAAAGAAATGAGCTGTAAGTGTTACTGAGCATCTTGCAGAAGCAGCCACAGTTCTTCTGGAGACTTTGACTGTTGCACTTGCTTCGTATTTTTGCAGCAAAACCCAGAAGCCTTCATTATGTATTCTTACATAATACACTGCTTTCTTTCTTTACTGAGATACAAATATTTTTCTGTAACATTTAATTTTGTTCTACAAAACTAATGTTTGGAAATCTGGAAATGTAAAATGTTTTTGCACTAACTCGATAATTTAGAAGTCATTAAATAAAAATCTATAACAAAGTATTAAAAAAAAGGGTGCCGAAGACTGTACTTTTACAAAGTACTGTATGTAGAGACCAGGTATCATCTCGAGTACGTAAAAACCAAACACTGCCAGCATTCAAGCTCAAGAGATATGGAAATCTACATGGTAAAGCATTTTCATGCCTGAAATGCAAGCCAGTCAAAACAAGTTTTTGTTGTGTAACATTTGTATTTTGTCTTAACATTTTGTATTGTCTTCACAGAACACCATGCCAGTCCTATTCACCAAGCACAGAAATTGAATTAATAATTAGTGACTACAATTTTGGCAAAAATTTATTGTACAACTGCTATTTAGGCTCCCAAAAGATAGCGTAATGGCTTTCTAGGCGTCTGCTGTTGTGTGATGCTTTGCATGTCTTTTCCATGGATCAGCCCACATTTGTGTTCCTCGGTTTCTTTGCACTCATAGCTCTCTTTACATTTACTCAACTTTGCGGCAAATGAACCAGATGAAGAACGTAATTCCAAAATTGGCTCCTCTGACAGAAGATTAAAACATAGAAATGGGAACTGGGAAATTATGCATTCAACTGGATTATTAAGATGCCTGCTGCCAACAGCGTTGCCTGCCAGTAGCACTGAAACCACTGAGGACTTTAACTTCTGTTACCTTTTAAATGTTGATAACGTTTGATCAATGCATGCACAAAAACAACAGATCAAAATAGGATGCTGTTTTGGCAATATTTGTTCTGTGCTTAGGCTATGACCATTATAAAACAGCAGTGCTGTGATAGCACAGATAAAGGCTGGAGTTTAGATAGCAGGTCCAGGGAGGTTGATCATGGAGCCACATAGTCAAAAAGCCCATTTCTCTCTGGCCAAATCGTTATGGTTCAGTAGCCACTCTAATGTCTGGGGTTTAGCTGAACCACATGCACTGCTTGCTCCTGCCAACTGGAGGGATATGTGAGCAGAAGGCCTGCTGCAATAGATGACTTTGACTGAAAGCTCCAAACCAAAACTTTGATACCAAGAAGCCCAGATTAGAGTCCACAGAGAGGAGAGCTAAGTGAGAGCAGACTGAGCCGAAAACAAGGAGCAGTTCCATTTAGTGGAATAAAAATCATTGCCTCTGGTACCGACTGTTTCACACAAACTTGAACTGACTTTAAATAGCAGTTAGAAGCAAAACAGTAATTGGCTAAGCAATTATATTCTAAGCAATTAATGTCCAAGCTAGTACAGAAGTGAAAACAGAACCAGGCTGTACAGCTGGTTTGTTCATTAAAAGAAAATCAGTCTCCTGGTTTGATCATTAAAAGAAAATCAGTGTCTTTATTCCATTTTCAAGAGTTTTTTTTTTTATGTTGTTTTTTTTTTAAAAATTACATTATGCACATCTCCAGAATCATGTCTTCTGGTACATGACTATCTATATACCATTACTCACTATAGACTCTCGTACCCCAATTCCCATTAGCACATATTATACATGGCGATGATGTCCTTTGTTCACTAAACAACATAAATATTGCTCCGTGTATACATCCTGTATAGTCTTTATTTCCATATCTTTTTATTGTCTGTAAGCACAGCTCTGGAACTTGCTACCAAGCATTTCACAGTCTATAGCTTCTTGTATGTGACAGATAAAATCTGAGACTTGAAACCATGAGCAGAATGGCCGACCAGAAAAAAAACAACAGCAGGCTAACTCTTGAATGCAAAACCAACCAGAAATAATATGACATATTAAGAAAAATGTTTCCTTTGAAGCCGTTTAGAGTCTTGAGGTGAAAAACTGTCCTGGCTCACAGTAGGGAAATAGAATTAGCATGTACAGGGTTTATTACAATCTTGACATTGAACTGGCTTTAAAAATCCCTTTTTGTAGCTTTAAGGCAAGTCGTCTACTGAGTACACTTCTTGAAATAATGAAAAACACACAGATAATTGATTTATTGACTTAAGTCAATCAAATTTCCTATTTGTGCCTGCAGTGCTGTTCCACTGTGAAACATGATGCAATTATGGCAGTGTCTGAGCTCTATGATGGCAATTACTGCAGCGTCTATGCAACAGAATATGAGAGAAGTGTCACTGCTATTTGACAGAATTTATGGTAATAAGTATGAGATTTTCACTGCTGCCATCATTTCAGCATTACCAACCAAAACAGCAAGTGTAACTAATTTTAAACACTGCCCTATATGTCTTGAGTGAGCAAACCAAGCATGGCCTTCACCTGAATCATGCCACTGTATCTGAAGTCCTCATGATTTATGATCAGGTCAGAAACTAGTGAATACCTTTCACTACTCTGCCTGAACCAAATTACCTACAGCTGCTCGTCCGTGGCTGAAAATAACCAGCTCTGGCAATTTCACAGCGCTGCCAACACAAAGCTATCTGAGCTTAGGGCTGATGGAACGAAACACAAAGACCGCTCTCTTTCAAGTAAACACAGAGAATAAACAAAGACAAATAGTCGCAAATTTGCAAGACAAAAACGAATCATCCAACTTTGATACACTGCCTCATGGCTTTGTGATTAAACGTCATAAATCAACGTCAATGTCCTCCAAATGTGTACTGTAATTGAGAGAAACTGAATAGTTTTGATCTCCTTTATCTACTTCCTTCCAGTCAGATGCTGGCACCACCTATCAAAATGATTGAGGACAAACAACTGCCAGCAATCATGTGGTTTACAACACTGTTTTAAGGGCATCATGATACAGTAAATTAATTGGAACATAAAATGAAGTGGGACGCCCACAGAGAGATATAAGGACCTAACCACAGGCATTGACGATCATTCTGGAGAACGTGTTATTTTGGTCGAATATTAGAATCTGTGTGGATTTCCTACTTATTTGCATAGGTTGCACAAAAAAAACTTTCCAACAGTTGAGAACTTGAGAAATGTCTCGCACTCATTAAGCTGTCCTTCGCTTAAAGGCATAAAGTCATATTGAAAACAGTATTAAATGCACGCCCTTGAGACAGACATTATATTTACATTTCGCTGATGCTTTCGCCTAAAGCAATTCAAATTAACTCAAGCACAGCATCAGCCAGCATATGACAGCTTAGGGTTAACAGACAACAGCAGCAGCCAACAGCTAGGATCCCAACCAATGTGGATCTGAGCTGAGTTCTCTGACCATCAGACTAATGTACTTATGTGTATACAGTACGTGCAGTTCTGTGGCACCAAAGTAGATGTAACCTTACATTTTCCAATCTTAGCTTCTCTCCATTCCACTACTACTTCCTCTAGACATAATAAAAGCATGCCATGCAAAAGCCATTCCAATACCTTCTCTACAAATCTGGATCTGTAGTCGAGAAGCCTGAGGCTCATACAGAACCTTTTCCAATTGCAGTAAAAGCTTACAGCACAAAGCTCCTCCAACAGACCAACAGTCTAACTACTCACTATTACTTGTGTGTCTATCAAGGATACAAGACAGCATCCATTTCTATTAGTGTGTCTCTGTAATTCTATGGCTCTTTAGCTGAAGTGCACCGAATGCCATTTTTGTAATGTAATGCTCGCAAAGACAACGCTTACTGAGGTCAAGGTCACTCCTAGCACTCTCTGTATTCTCAGTAATGGCTCTGTTATTTTTACCAAACATCTAATTTTCTAGATATCTAGTCAGCCTTAAAGAAATGCAAGGAAGACAATACTCGCCTGAATCACTGAATCAATACGCAGGTGTTTTCCAACACCCTGAAAAAGGTCCATGGATATACTATTACTCCTGAAGGCTTAAAAATGACTCATCTTTCTAGATCATGTGAGACATTTATTTTCTTTCCAGAAAAAAAATCCAGGAGTGAGGCGGCAGCTAGGCGTGTGGCCTCATCTGCCTCTCACCTGATACAAACACACACTAGGAAAAGAGTCGATAAGTCGATAAGTCAATGTCCTTCAGTGACCTAGAGTGACCTGTGATTTTGCCTCACTGTTTCTGAAAAAAAGGCTGACCAGCGTATCATCTACCGTGCTTGTGCACTTCAGAGCGCACAAACAGAAGCAATCCATAATTTCTGAAATATCTTTGCTAATGTCAAAAGCGATCTTGTTTTTCAAGTCAGAGTAAAAAGAAGATCCATTATAAACCACCAATAAAAACACACATTCACTAGAGAATGCATTTAATGAAGAAAAGCTCTAATGCTTCTCTTTCCTGAAAGCAGTAAAAAGCCTGAGAGTATTTTTTTTTTTTTAGTGTTGCTGTTAAAACATGATCCGCTTCAGTGTCCTTATCCGAAAGAGACACATCACAGTCATGACCCCGGATTTTCTTAGCCTTTATTCTGACAGGCTGCTGGGGGCACGACTCGCACTATCAAACCCTTTATTAATGTGCTATAATGAAGACAGAACATGATATCACACCTCAGGATGTGAAATGATCTGTCTTTTTCGGTTGATCCACACAGTTCACTAGGCTTTTTAATCGGGGTTCGGTTATGACATTTTACATCTCTTTACGCTGAGGGGCTTTAAGGTAATAATTCTAACTGTGACATTAGTAATGTGCATATTTGGCTGAAATAGAGCTATGAAGCTATGAATTATTAATATGCATAGCCATATTACATAGCAATGAAGTTAATCTTACTGTATACAAAGGTTTCAGATTGTTGGATCATTGTCCACCACACATCCTGGGAAGCATTCAGAATTGAGTAAAACACAACAAACACTGTTAATACCAAAACTGAGGACATCTGTATTCAGTGCAGCTAGAGCCATGTCTCAGTTCCACATTCATTCCGTTCTTCTTGTGCGATATCAAATAATGTGCCACAGTCTGAAAAATTTATCCTGACATACATGTTTTGGCCAATACACAATACCATTCATGGGCAGTATTAAATAATTATGAAAGACTAATCTATTAATCTTAAATATATATTTTTATTTCATGTGTACACAACAGCTTGGAGAGGACGCATTAGAGACAATACTTCTCTTGAACAACACATTTTTATCACGTACGTACACACTTAAAAATCACTGTAACCATAGCAGATTTATTAACACAAAATACAACACAAAATAACAAATCAAAACCTTGATTTTGTTCCTTTGGGTTATTTTGCAGACAAATAATATTAATTATGACCTTCTGACAAATTAATGTGGGTAACACTCATATTGTTAGATTAACACAAATTTTCAATGATTACAACATGGTCTTAGACTAAGAATAAAGAAGGTAAGAGAGAACTCAGCATTTACTCAAAAAAGTTGCAGGATGAATTGAAGGTAGCAGGTACAGCAGTTACACAAAGCAATGTATTACACCACAATGATCTCCCTTCCTATATCGCACAAAAATATTGCTCTTTGGCAATAATTCAGCTTGTCATGTTTGGAGAAAGAAGGGTTGTGCACATGATCCTAAAAACACTGTACCACAATGAAGTAGAGAGGCACTCATCATGATATGGGGCTGCATCTCCATAAATGGTACTGGGGCATTACACTTTATCAAGGGAAACATGAATGGAGCAATTTAACAGGATATATTATGGGAGAATTTAATGAAGAAATATGGGGAGAAGACAGACGCTTCAACATTACAACAATCCCAAACATACAGCCAAACCCAAAAAGGCCTTGCATGGGCTAGCCAACCCCCTGATTTAAATTCTATTGAAAATCTATGGAGGATTTTGAAATTTTGAATCAAGTCCATCAGAGGGACCCTTATAACCTTGGGGAAATGAAGATGATTTGGCTAAAGGAATGAACCAAAATTGAACCACAATGTTGTGAAAAGAGAAGTACTTCTTACCGTTGACATCTTGGAAGCTGTAATTGCCAACCACAGTTTTGCAACAAAGGATATTGGTAATTTGGGGTTTCTGAATAACTTTTCCCACATGCAATTCATTTTTCAAACATATCTCTTTTCTTAATGCTTACAAACACACATACTTTTTTCACATTTATATGTTCAGACCCAAAAGACAATGTGTGTATTTAAATTTGAATCTGAATCTGGAAATGTATGCTGGAAGTATATTAAATAAAAACAATAGTGCCCAAATACTTACTGTATAGTGACTGCTGCAACTACATGCTTATATGTATAGCCACATTTCCATCTTCCTTCACAGCTCATTTAGCCAAAAAATGATATTTTGTACTTCCCTTCCAGCTGCCAATAACATGCTCCTGTTTTGTCATTCATCATTTAGAGGAATTTGCTGTTCAGGCTAGTTAATGCATGGACATCCTAATAGCCACCTGTGCAAACTCAGGAACCAGAGCAATTTTCTTTCTTCGTCTACCTTGTCATGTTTGGCATTCATTGATTATGTGTCCATAATCTTGCAGCAGCTACGCTGCTCCCACATGACAATATTAATCCTGCAAACCCATTAACCATGGGGTGGTGGTGGAGTGAACCCACTGAGCACACAGGAAGGCAGACAGGTCATCAAGACAAGACAATCTTGCAAGAAAGTGTGGCCCCACAGGAAGCATCCTTATTTAAACACAGTTACAGTTCCTATGAGAGCTCTTTGCTGTCTTCATTAAAGTTATTTTGTATGTTTCATCAACTGAAGCTCCAGCTGTACTGAAAAGGCATGTGTTAGCCAATTCTGCACTGGTTGGTGGTTTGAAGGGCAATAAGCAACCAATTTCATCACCATTATCATGTTATTCACATGCGACCCAAAGCCTCTAGGGCCTTTACTTCACAGATGTGCCGGAGGGTTTCTTGTGCAGTCATTAATTCCCATTCAATGAGGCCAAACATACAGGTGGACAAGTAGCAACAGCCAAGGATTTCTTTTTTCCAAACAGTGATTGAAACCAAACTGGACCAGATGACAACCCTGTATGTAATTAAATGTTAACTGAAGAATCAAAAAAGTATGGACTCCTGAACGTGATCCCAAATGTGGCACAAAAAATGCCAGACTCTTTGTCTTGCATATTTTTGAATATTTCCATCTGCAACAAAGAAAGGTTAGGTACAAGCAACAAGGTTCAATGCAAATATGACTAAACTAGTAGTCGAAGAGCAAAGTAGTAGTAGTAGTACTAGTAGTAGAAGAGCAAAGTAAAATATATCATGCTAATCAGGATCTATTACACCAGGGGTACCCTCAATAATTTAAAAAAAAAAATTGAAAGTTCTATGTAGAACACCACTGAGAGGATTCCAAGCAAACCCTCTTTAGGTGCTACCAACTGATGCAATGTGCCAAAGAACCCCCCTCCAACCCCTCAACTATGTCACATTATCTATGTTTTTTAGTTCCAGATATTCGTTTCCAATCACAGCTTCTTAACCATCCAATGCTAATCGCAGTGCTGTTTACGGACTTTAAGTGTATACTTAGGACAGGGGTATAACAATACGGTGTATCATATCATTGTTCAATACAAGGCTCTCGATTCAATAAATCTGCCTATTGAAAATACATTCAACAGACTGCATAATACAGTTGGCTATTCGTCATTACATTATGCGAGGTATAATAAACATGTAAACTCAATTAAGCTCACACTCCCGCTCTGAAAAAGGAGCTCTTTATCTTGAATCAGGAGAGGCCCTGTGGGGGAGCTTCTCCTAAGCACACTGTTCATGAGCTAATATGCTAGCATACTAATATATTACCATAGTAGCCTGGGGAAAAACAGCAATGTCGTCCATCAGCAACAAGCAGGAACTGTTAAATGCCCTGAAATCTTGAAGTTTTTGTGTATGGGACCACTTTGGTTTCCCAGTGAGATACAATGCTGATGGTCTTTCTATAGAACTAAACAAAAACATGAAGCAACATCTGCACAAACATGCACATCTCTCTGCGAAATTCAGGCAGCCTTTTCTCAGCGATTCAATCCAGGTTAAAGAAATCACTGCAGCATTACACCGATCAGACATAACATTATGACCACCTGCCTGATATTGTGTAGGTCCCCCTTTTGCTGCCAAAACAGCCCTGACCCATCGAGGCATGGACTCCACTAGATCCCTGAAAGTGTGTTGTGGTATCTGGCATAAAGACAGTGGCAGCAGATCCTTTAAGTCCTGTAAATTGCGATGTGGGGCCTCCATGGATCGGACCCCACAGATGTTCGATTGGATTGAGATCTGGGGAATTTGGAGGCCAAATCAACACCTTGTACTCTCTGTCATGTTCCTCGAACCATTCTTGAGCAATTTTACAGTGTTGCAGGGAGCATTATCCTGCCGAAAGAGGTCACTTCCATTAGGGAATACCGTTGCCAGGAAGGGGTGTACCTGATCTGCAACAATGTTTAGGTAGGCGGTATGTGTCAAAATAGCATCCACATGAATGCCAGGACTCAAAGTTTCCCAGCAGAACATTGCCCAGAGCATCACACTGCCTCCGCCAGCTTACGTTCTTCCCATAGTGCATGCTGGTGCCATCTCTTCCGATGGACAGGCACCCGGCCTTCCACATGATGTAAAAGAAAACGTGATTTATCGGACCAGGCCACCTTCTTCCATTGCTCCGTGGCACAGTTCTGATGCTCACCTGTCCATTATAGGCACTTTTGGCAGTGGACAGGGGTCAGCATGGCCACTCTGACAGGTCTGTGGCTACACAGCTCCATACACAGCAAGCTGCAATGCACTGTGTGTTCTGACACCTTTCTATCATAGCCAGCTTTAACATTTCAGCAATTTGTGCTACAATAGCTCTTCTGTGGGATCAGACCATACAGGCTAGCCTTCTCTCCCCACGCGCATCAGTGAGCCTTGGGCGCCCATGACCCTGTCGCTAGTTCACCGGTTATCCTTCCTCGGACCACTTTTGGTAGGCACTAACCACTGCATACTGGGAACACCTCACAAGACCTGCTGTTTTAAAGATGCTCTGACCCAGTCATATAGCCATCACAATTTGGCCGTTGTCAAAGTCTCTCCTTACACTTGCCCATTTTTCCTGTTTCCAACACATCAACTTTGAGAAACGACTGGTCACTTGCTGCCTAATATATCTCAATCCTTGACAGGTGCTATTGTAACGAGATAATCAATATTATTCACTTCACCTGTCAGTGGTCATAATGTTATGGCTGATCGGTAAGTTCCAAGCTGCAGATACGAAAATCTGCTCAGTATAGTGGAGAATGCAGGATTCCAAAACACATATGAGGCACAGTGTGTTGTGTGAATTTGACAGCACAATTTGAAATAAAAAAAAAAAAATCCTGCGTTTCAGGCACACCCACTTGAGAATCACCTCAGAGAAAGCTTGGCCAGAGAGCTAGTGTTTAATTTGCCATGTTTTAATTTGGATACATGCACAGCTTTTGTTTCATTATATGCTGCTAAGAATCTGAACGATCAGACGAACACTATGCAAACACTGTATTATTATGTTTCAATTAGTGCACTCTAATAACGTTTTAATCAACTGAAAATAGAAACCTAAGCACACCACTTAAGGGTGGTTTTGTATATGTTCTGTGGCTACCTATGCAGTTTATGTGCCTGAAGTACACGAGCCAGGCACAACAAGTGAAACCACAGCACACACGCCCACTAGCAATCAACGCAGAGTGACCTGAGGTGAAAAAAAAATGCTGCTAGTACGAGTGTATACAAAGAGTGTAGCCTTTACATAGTAAGCAGGTACACCTGCCGTCATTTGGCTTGAATTATTCCATCGCTTAGTTTCAATTAAAAAAATCTAAGTACTTTTAAAGCATCATCAAACAGAATCAACCCAATTTTTTTCCTTCTCGCTCTCCTGCTCCTGACACAGTCTTAAGCACCCTCACTGAAATGAGCTCCTCCAACTTTTCTCTCAGAAGGAGAATAATGGCATCGTCCCAGAGGAAATGATCAATCTCGCCTCACTGTGCCAAGTGCAAGTCTCCTGACTGTCTGAGATTTGCTGCCGCATGGCCAAACACAAAATCTGTACTCGCTCTCTTAGCCTGCTAATCAAGTGTATCGCGTGGAACAGTGACAAAGATAAGTATCATTGTTCTGGATGCTTGATGATGTTTAGCTGCTGTTTCAGTGGAGGCCAGCAGGAGATCAAGGAGGGGGCCGCTGTCACACTCATCATAGTGTGAAGATTGGCAATATCTCGGCTCCCTGGAAAAGCAGACATCATGAGTTTGCCTTCCGACAATGACAGAGCCAAGAGCTCAAAACTGGCCTTGCTCTTCGGGTGGGAGTACTCTCTCTCCTGTCAATCAGAGTGACACTAGCCAATCATAGGCATCTGTGAGCTTGTATGTTGAAGGGGGCCATTAGAGCTTTCCTCTGAGTGTGTTTAACTGCCCTATGAGATGGTGTGAGCAGCAGTTTGAAAAGATGTTGTAGGTGGATTCATGTGTTTGGGAGGAAGTATGTGTTCCCCTTCAATCTCCCTGTTTGGTAGCTGTCACGCGATAGAGGAGATGGGTGGGTGGGAGCTGCCAGTGACTAAAACTGGGGAGATAATGGGGTTTACAAAAAAACAAGGAGAAAAGGCAAGGCACCACCCACACACAGCACCTGCCAGAGTAGCACATTGCTATTACATAGAGGGAGTCTCTGATCAGGACATACTTGCAGAGACATAAAAAATTACTTATGGATCCTGTTCATCACACTTGGGATGTTTCCACACAAAGTCTGTACAGAGTCTGATTTTTTTGGTTTCATCTGCCCACATTTATCAAAGCTGGATATAAACGACCACAGATTTTGAGCACTCAGAATGATCTATGAACAAATCTGCAGCTGATCCTTGAGACTCCTCTATGACATCAAAATGTGCGCAAATGATGAATCAGCTTCAGCTGCGTGCATAAAATTGCCCGCCCACTAGTCATTTATTTACATGTCATATGCGTATGACTCCCCAATTGACCCTCATGTGCTGTATTTACAAGGAACACACAACAATTAATATGTCAGTGAGCGAATAAAAGGATAGCCTTTTACTACAGTTATCCAAGATCTGAATAAACAAGTAGACTGAGTGGAATTTATTTCGGTGAAGACGAGTTAGAGGTGCTTCTGTCTGCAAAAACAATGCTGCAAAATATATTCTTTTCAAAAGTCCCACAAAACTTGCTATAAGTAAAATCAACTGTTAACACAGTTTCAGGAACGGATGGTCCAGTAATTTGTGTTTTGCAATTTTGTTTTACTGAAAGTAATAGCATTACGCAGGTGTATATAGGCAGTGTGTTGTTTCATATAAAGCTGTTTAAGGTCAAAGTCAGATAGAGAACGGAATCACTTTCTAACCTCACCAGCAGGAAGGTTATGTGAACTCTTTATAGCTGGGTTTATTTTTAGTACTCCAATAGATCTGATATAGCAATTTAAAAGAAAACAATTTCATGTGCATTGATCTATAAGCACTTTAGAAATAAATACATGTTCTGCTGGAAAAGATGTTCTTTATCTTTCCGCATGAACAAAAGTGTCATGTACTGTCATATCCTCTGCATCTGTGCACAGACTGTTGCGAATCTAACAAAAACCGAGCAGAAATGCAAATCAGGTAGCAGCAGCTTCCACCAGTGCATTCGAAAAGTTAGTAGAGCCAAAAAGACAAATGTCAAAATATGAAACTTGACTACGGTGAGAAGCACGTAATTCATTTCACATCCATTCTGTGTGGACCATCATGAACCTGTTCTCACCAGTAATAAACTGATCCAGGGTTCGCTTGGATGAGAACCAAGGGCCCAGATTTTCTCCAGACCCAGGTTCAGCTGTTTGGTGCACACTCAAGTAAGCATGGATTAAATGAAAGAAAAAAATTTGATACTTCTGCACCTGACACCATAGGTATGAAAGCACCCTTGCTGTCAGTAAATGAAAAGTTGGTTAACTTTCTAATATTTGTGCAGCCTTCAATTTCGGACTTTTTTTTTTTTGGTAAAGCAATTTTTGCTTTATGTGTTTGTGTCCTAATTAAGATCATATTCCAAAATGTTTGGCAGCGTTCTAGTCAAAGCCATCTGGCATTCCCCTAAGCTTTTGCCACGGACTCACTCGTCTTGTCTTAGCAGCCAAAATCCAACTTTCTACGCAGTCACGACATACTGTACCTCTCGTAGTGCTGATTCGTCCAACCAACAGGGAGCGGAATCACGGATTTTACTCTCGTGAACAGCTTCCTTTTGCTCTTCAGAAAGACTGGACTGAAGTGCATCCCTCTTCCTCATAGCATCTTCACAGTCCCGCTTCCATTAGCAGAGAGAAAGATGAGAGCCACAGAGAGCCAAAAAAATGATGTTTGCTGGTGTGCCCTGTTTGATGGATTATAGTGAAGTGTCATGGCCCTGAAATGCTGGGACTTTCTACATCTGTCTATCCACTCTTTCCTTCTTTAAGATCCAGGAAACTCTTCGCTTTTTGCTTGTTAATTAAAAATATCCTTGGTTTTGGAACAAAATTAAAGTAATCATGGGTTTGAGTGCTGTAGCTATAAGCTTTAACCCCCTAAATCCCACTTATGTTTCTCACTCACAGTACTACACACCTTCATTATGTAGTTTCACTGTAGCTACCAAATAATTCCTCGTAGCTCCTGACATTAAGCAGAAAGAGAAACTGTAGTCCTGCATTTGGGGCGGTTGGGAGTAACACAATCACAAATCACATCATCAATAAATACATTGGCAGATATACATGGCCATGCAATAATATGAGGTGATCAGATCTGATGCTTCGGATCATGAGCAGTTCCTTCCCTTCTCCATTCCATACTCTTCTCTCTCCATCATTCTAGTGCAAGTTTGATCTTTGTCTCATTTGTCCATAGAAAAACTGTGCAGGTATTTTTTTTAGATGTTTTTGGCAAACTCTAATCTGGTTTTCCTGATTTTAAAGCTTACCAATGTTTTACATCTTGTGGTAAACCATCTGTATTTACTTTGGTGAAGTCTTCTCATGATTGGTGACTTTGACACAGCTACGCCTACCTCCTGGAGATTGTCCCTGCTCTGTGAAGGAGATTTCCTTCACCAGGAAAACAATTCTTCTGTAATCCACCATAGTTGTTTTCCACGGTCGTTCGGCCTTTTGGTGTTCCTGAGCTCACCAACACGTTCAGCTTGCTCTTTAGACTTTATATTCAGAGTTAACAGCAACAGATTCCAAACACAAATGCCACACTGAAATGAGATCTTAAAAAGAAGGGATCACATATAAAAAGTGCAGTAAATCCTACACCATTCACCAGATTAGGATGTACATACCCAATATCCATAATCCAGTACACTGTAGTAGACAGCTGAAGTAACTTTGTCAATGTCCGAATATTTATGGACCTGACTGTATGCACACTCAGTTGATGTCAGTTAATATTGGAGAGTTCAAAACCCCTTCACAACTGTCAGTCATTCTAGATTCATATGTCATTCGGCTCATCTGCTGTATTTATTGGGGAAAGAGAAGACTCTTTTTGGCATGTTTTTGAGTGATAACTCATAGCAGCATGCTGCAATGTTAAAATGCGTAGCTCTTATTGCAAAATGCATAATGCATTAAACTACTAACAGATCTTAAAATTTCTACAAGGCCTGTTCAATTATTTGTGCGTATAAGTTCAGGAGTTAAAGCATGAGGAAAGGGAGAGAGAGGAAATCTAATACATAAGGGTCGTATGACACAGCACAACTCAACAGCTCAAGAGCCCTAGTGAAAACTCATTAGAAGTGTACGGGTGGCAAAGGCTCGCTGCTCGCAGGCATATCAAATGGTGATACAGTGCATTTGTTACAATAGGTTGCCTCATTACAGCCAGGAAAATGCAGCCCAATGACATTGTAACTAATGATTATTTTTACCCCCACTGATGACATGCATTGCTCAGCGAGAGGCAGTTCTCCCTGTGGCTGAGGTCCGGGTTCCGGTTGCATAACCACAGCTGCAGCTGATCTGTCATATTCACTGGATAGCTTTTTCCCACCATAATAGGTATTAGTGCCATTCTTGTCTTTGCTTATTTCATGCTGAGGGATAGCAGATGGGAATAACAACAATTGCAAAAAAAATAAAAATCACGCCACCGGCAATATTTATCATTAATGCATTAACCCTTACAACTTCCTTCAGTATCTTCCATAGGCAGTAGTCATAGGCAGTCATCCGTTTTTGTTCTTGAAGCTTTACAGATTTGTGATCATTTGGTGTGATCATTATCCATTTAAATCAATAAAACTTGAGTTTGCTTTTTTTTTTTCCATATATATGAAGGTTCATACCAAAGTATGAAACCTGAGAACATTGATAGCAAAAATGGCTGCAAATTACTACCATCAGATCCTAATGGGTAAAACTGGCACTGACTTCCACAGTTTAGCTTCTGCTGTCACAATTTCACAGTGCTGAGAAAAAAATAAACTGTGTTCCCCGTAGCACTGTCGCTTTTCATCACTCTGCTCATTGCATCTAATCCCAGATACCAACAAACCTCATCCCCATATGTGCACACACTCATACTAGGGATGGTCCTTCTGCCTAATTTTATTATTTGGATATCCATTAGGGTTAATGAATGGATATTCAGTTAAGCACTAGGAGAGGGGGGAAAGCATATTTAATATGGTGTAATCAGGTGTAATTTTCCACTGAAATTAAATACTCCACCTGTCAATTAAACCTTCTGTCAGAGACAACACAAATGGTTATGTCTGACAGATGTAATATAGAGGACTTTTTATTTTTAAAAAGCACACAGCAAAAGCATACAGAGACAAGTCCCAGCTCTCCCCTATCATATGACATCTACCAATCAAAAAGGGGGAAGGCTAACATGTGCTGCCTTCGAGACATGTAAAGCCAACCAACCACAGCTTTTCAAACTGCTGCTCCTGCTGCATCATAGGGCAGAGTAACACACTGGGAGGAAAGAGCTGTCTGCCCTCTTCTGCATACATGAGCTCACAGACACCCACGATTGACTAGTGTCACTTTGACTGACAGGAGAGACACAGTATGTCATCCCTCCCACTCACAGACTCAACAAATGGCTGTAGCATTGTCGGGATTTGAACTCGCGACCCTCCGGCGATAGCGAAAACACTTTTCTGTTGCACCACTCAGCAGCCATAATATTCCTTTTATCAAAATAAATGACATGTCTGACTCTCTGCACAATATCCAGTTAAGTGTAAAATCTAAAAATCTATTAAAAAATTATCTAAATATAACAGCAACTAAATCTAAAAATTTAATACGAAGCTCAAAAGTTTGCATCCCCAGTGACGTCCTTTATTTAAGTTATTTGAATCATTCAGGTGTCTACAGTCAACGCATTTATGTTAAGACATTTAAGGCATATTCAGGAGACTCAAACTCTCAAGCAGTCTGCTGTGAGCATTCACGTTAAGAGTTGTGTTCAGTTATAATACTACCAACAGTTACAAAACATGACTCAGAACTGGAATAAGCACAGACACAAAGACACTACCAAAGCATGAAAGACAAATAAGAAAATGCCAGGGATTTGCAATAATGCAAAAGAATATAAAGGAATATCTGTAAAACTTAACTTGCATTTAACATCTTGTTGATTTCATCATTTCAAAACAGGAATGTGCAAACGTCTGAATAAGCTTTACTTCCCTTTACAAAACAGGGTTTACTGCTGGTGTCTCCACAATCATTCACTCTTCCATGATTTGTTGTCTTCCTTTTGTTCAGTTTTTCTGCACAAATGATCACACGGACAACTTGAACTGCTTTTCCTTGTCAGCTTCCATTCAGTTATTTATTGTATGTGTTTACGAGACAGCTTGGGCATCAGACACTCTCTATCTCCAGGTGATTGTGCAATTTGCGAACGTCGGTTGCTCCCTGTTGCGCAGAGTGCTCCACTACAAAATGGCACATTTGCAAGAAAGACAAAAAAATACAGAACTTGTTTTTTTGTAATATGAATGCTGCAGCAATTTTAGGAGTTCAAAAGTTGTTTATATACGATTCAGAGCTGCATAAATTTTTTTCCTATCACAATTCTCAGATGTTTCCTATCACAATTCTCAGATGTTAGTTTTTCATTATTGGTCTAACGCACAGCAAAAACAATTGAGTTGTCATTTAGTACATAACTTTATTAATGTTATAATAAGGGTGACAAGAGCACAGTGCATCCTCCAATAATATTTAAAAGGAAAGCAGCAATATTAATGGCTGGTTTAATAGTTAGTCATTGTTTCTGTGGGCAAAACTCAGTCTTGATAAACACTCTATGTGTAATACCTGGCTGGCAGGTTTTGAATGAAACGACACACGTACCCATGACTCACTTGCTCTATTGATTCATTCATTCATTCATTCATTCACTGTTTGTTTAGTAACTAGGAGTATAATATTCATTACATAATATTAAAACATTGTTTAGGAAAACATTTGTTCCTTTTCACTACAAGCAGGTATTTTGGTCTTTTTAAAATTCACTCACAGCTTTCCAACATCGGGCCTCATTCATCACAACTTTGAGTACACATCTGTGTGTAAATGTCTGCGTAAGCCAAACCGAAAAATAATTTTAGGCCGGATTTACAAAAGTTCATAAAAGGCCATAAAAGGCCATAAAAGGCCAAGTTCACAGAGCAGAAAGACAAAATGGGCAAAAAAAAGAAAAAATTCTCTTTTGGCAGAAGTTGAAGTACTTTTGGCTTATGTCTCCTTGAATAAAAAATATTATTTAGCAGTGTATCCAGCAGAGCCACAGCACCTGAAAAGGGCAAAATATTAAGAGAAATAACGGAGGTGAATTCGGTTTCATCCATCATGTGCAATATAAGGTCAAAATAAAATGGTCTGACTCAAAACTGAGTTTTAAAAAAAGTATTACTGCTAATCAACAGAGTTTCTCTGGTACTGGGGGAGGCTAAACCATGACAAAGCTTTTTTAAACTGAAACGCAACCGACTCATAAGCCAGCATTCATCCTCTAAAAAAAACCATACCACTCTTTAATTATTCGTTTCCTGATAAGGGCATCATCCGCTTCAGCTTACAGCTACCTTCTGTGCAGACCAGACCATCCTCCGACATCTTAACTGAACAACTAGCCTTGTCTTAAAATGGTTGTTCTTTTCCTGCCTAATATATATATATATATATATATATATATATATATATATATATATATATATATATATATATATATATATATACACACAGTCAGGTCCAGAAGTATTTGGACAATCACAGAATTTTTGTGATTTTTGCCTTTATACACCACCACAATGGATTTGAAATAAAACAATCAAGATGTGACAGAATTGTAGACTTTTAGCTTTATTTTAAGAGGAATTACAGCCATTTTCAACAAAGCACCTCCATTTTCAGGGGCTCAAAAATATTTGGACAATTTGACAATTGTAAATATGACCATAATTTTAATACTTGGATGAAAATCCTTTGCAGTCATTGAATGCCTGAAGTCTGGAGTCCATGTTCTCAAAAGTCAAAGTCTGAGTTTCCTCCCTGGAGATGCTTTGCCAGACCTTCAGTTGCTGCTTGTTTGTGGGTCTTTCTGCCTTCAGGCTTGTCTTCAGTAAGTGAAAAGCATGCCCTATGGGGTTGAGATCAGGTGACTGACTTGGCCATTGAAGAATATTCGATTTCTTTGCCTTCAAAAAGTCTTGAGTTGCTTTCGCAGTATGTTTAGGGTCATTATCCACCTGCACTGTGAAGCGGCATCCTATCAGTTTTGTAGCATTTGGCTGAATGTGAGCAGAGAGTATAGCCCTATACACCTCAGAATTCATCTTGCTACAGTCACATCATCAATAAACACAAGCAGTCACGTCATCAATAAACACCAGTGAGCCCATTCCATTGGCAGCCATACATGCCCATGCCATAACACTGCCTCCACCATGTTTGACACATGATGTGGTATACTTTGGATCATGAGCTGTTCCTTTCTTTCACCATATTTTTCTCTTCCCATCATTCTTGTACAAGTTAATCTTGATTTTGTCAGTCCAAAGAATCTTATTCCAGAACACGGGAGGCTTTTTAGATGTTTTCTGGCAAAGTCTAATCTGGCTTTCCTGTTCTTGAATGTTACCAGTGGTTTGCACCTTGTTGTAAAGCCTCTGTATTTACATTCATGAAGGCGTCTCTTCATTGTAGATTCTCCAGAGTATTCTTGACTTCTTTTGATGTTGTGAAGGGGTTTTTCTTCACCAAGGAAAGGATTCTGAGATCATCCACTTTAGTTGTCTTCCGTGGTCTTCCAGGCCTTTCGATGTTGTTGAGCTCACCAGTGCTTTCTTTCTTTTTAAGAATGTACCCAACCGTTGATTTGGCCACACCTACGGTTTTTCACTCTCTTATACATTTATGTTGTTTTTTCAGCCTAATGATGGCCTCCTTCACTTGCATTGAGATCTCCTTGGACTTATACATATCGGTAGCTCCAGTCGAACAGCTGCCAAATGCCAATTCAATACCTGATATCAACTCCAGACCTTTTATCTGCTTCATTTGTCTTGAAGTAATGAGGGAATGGTCCGCACCCAGTCAATTAACTTCTTGTCAGTCAATTGTTCAAATAAATGATTTGAACTTGACAGTGTAATCCATATATAATAATGCAGTAACTCATCCCAAATTATACATTTCGAAGCTGATCAATCAAGATTTACATTAGTTATTCTTCTTACATGTGAATTTGCACTCAGGAGTAGGATATGAAAGGTTTTCCGAGTTTACAGGATTTTCATGAATACCAAATTTTTTGTGTAAACGCTCATACGAACAATTCTGGCCTAAGTCCGTTTGTATCCAGCTTGATAAATGAGGCCCATAATTTCTTCCATTCTTCTTCTGTAAACTCATCGCACTACAGGTGCTTGAGGTCATGTGGTACAAAGTCTATCGTGCATGGACATAACAAAATGGGCATAGTGGTGATCTCTATTATGAAATGGGTGCATGAGTGAAAACACTGCAGAATCAATGCTGTTTTTTAAGAATGCACTTTTTATTACTCTAGCATGCACTTAGCTTCAGCAAGCAAGATACCTGATAAGTAATAGATTATAATTATAATTATAATGCAGCTATTGACTGGGCAAAGCAGGCTAGATAATAGTAATGCATTTGCTTCTAAATCCATTTCAATTTTGGCTTTAAATGAAATGTTCACACTTATTTATTCCTAAATGTTTGTTGAGTGAACTCAGACCAAGTTGATATTTCAAGTGTTTTAATTATTGGACTGTGTAATGATTGACCAAATGTGTATCTAGTCTTTTACTATTCACTTTACAGGAACCCAGACTGATCCTGTTAAAGCGGTCAAATTTTCCTATTGGGTGCGTGCCCCCAGATTCCCTGAGAAGGTTCAGCATTCAGCCACCAGAGTTTGTGATATTCCAGTGGGAGACAGAAGAGGCTCAGCATCTCAGCTGAAATGGATCATACGGAGTAGAATGCTGACCAAATTGCTTCTTGATTCCCCTCTCCGTATAGAAAGCAAGGCAGCTTTTAGACTAATTAGAACCTACAGAGAATCCACAGCACTTTGGAGAGGCAGGCCAGCAGCTCTGGGTCTCATTCTCACACACACACACACACACACACACACACAATATGCTTCTGTCATATCTCCTGTTCAATGGGCGCTAATTAAGAGTTTCCAGACATTAAGATATCCGCCATCCTTGCTGTTTGTTCTCATATTCCCTAACATAACGAGCTGTTTGATTGGCTCATCACACTGTAGTTATGATGGATTTTTTTTTGTCATTAAAAAGGCCCCTGGTCTTATTACCTGATACGCTTCTTAACTTCATTTTAAACTCTCCCCTTAAGCTGCCAATAATTACAGACTGGTGCATATGACATTCCCAGAGCTGCCATTATCATCCCTATGAACAGTTTGTATTATTTATTTAGTTACTGTGAGGCCCCAGGCCTTTCCTGAGACATTAGCTCACTGTCCCATTCTAGTGATACAAAACAACAGAGCTGACTAAACAGACTCACGAAACACTCCAAAGCATTTGCCACAAAATAGTGCTAAGAACTGGAGAAATGCAATCTTGTATCACAGCTTTAGTACATAACAGTATCTGCTTATAAATGATCATTTTTAAAGAATACAAAATCAGATGATGTACAGCACTGCAGTGTTGATGCATGTATTAAATTGTTTTTCTTGGAAACTCGTATTTATTAATTACATGTTATGAGAACCACTGTTAGCCTTTAGCTTATTATCGATAGCAATATAGCAGAAGAAAACAGACACAACCTTCATCTCACTAAAAAGTTCAAGCACCTACCCAGTCCAGGTGGTACCTCTGGGCAAGGAGGAATAGGCTTGGGGGTTGGGTGTGTGCGGTTGAGCTCAGGCTTGCCGCTGGGTGGTAGCTGTTCTGAGGCGGGAACATAGCTGGCGAAGGTGGCATTGGGCCTGGCGCTGGAGTAATTGTAGAAAGAATGGTGCGGCCAGCGTGAAGCGTTGGCGCCGCGGCCATTGTTGAAACGGCTGAAGATGTCAAAGCGCTGGCTGTAGACATCAAAGTAGAGGATCATCATGATGAGGAAGTGCACGAGGCAGAGCAGCAGCACAGCCTTGCAGACCCGCTCCAGAGTGCGGCCCAGCATCAGCCGGCTCATTGTCGAGGGCACGCGGCGCCCGCCGCTACAGGCATCCGCTCAGCAGCTCCCCCTGCCTCGCCTCACCTCTGGGCAGCAGCACGGACAAACTACCTGCAGGAGACAAGATAAACACAAAATGCTTTTTTTTTTTTTTTATACAATGATCCTTGAGAAGTAATGACAAGCTGATGATCTGGAATAATCTCATGATCACAGGAGCATTTTGCTGAAGCTATTCAAATTACACACTAAGTCTACACACAAAAAGAGGTCTGTACTTGTGTGTTCTAAAATCTGTTAATTGCTACTGCTACTCAAAATCCTCTCAAGAGCTGTTCAGATAACTAGGTAACTTTGAATTCCTGGATTTTTGCCAGCTTAGTCATGTATTTCATAGATTTTTAACTGACACATGGGCTGCAACAAGCTTTCATTATGTCAACACTTTCTTGCAGCCATTAATTTGACAGCCGTGATTTACCATGGAGCTCGGTTGAATTATTACACATCTGAACTCCACGGGAGATCAAATTATTAATGTCTGTCTCTCATTTGCATCTTCCCATCTCTGTGCTGTGAACAAAAGACCAAAAGCACTTTCAGAACCAAATGCGCCACACACTGCAAACAAATACGCTCCTGAGTTGATTCCAGATGAAGTTATTTTCACAGCAATTGTAAGAAAATGACTTTCTGTAGTCGTGATCTCCTGGGCCTGGGATCAACTGGAGTGGCTACTGAAGCCTCACTGCAAGCCATTTCAGCACTGATGGCTTTTTCCAATCAAGCAGAACTGGGGAAGAGGAGGGAAGCAAACAGAAGGCTGGGAGGCCTGAAGCCAATTTATCTTGCTCTTCTCCTCTCTTCTGAAGTGATCACTGGTGAAAACATTGGAGGAAAAGTCTCCTGATTTCACATTTGGCTGTCTGGTGGGAACTCCCAAGTGGAAAGCTCTCAGTCTGGCCACTCTCTGCTAGTGACTTACAGCATGCGAGGGTGGTCGATGGATGATACGCTCAAACATGCTTGCGGCTTTGCAAAGACTGTCCTCAATGTGCCTATTCTCTCTGTAGCAGGTGGAGGAAATCATAGCTCTTGTAGTGAGCCTGCACTGAGCTCCATCTGGGAACATTGTATATCTGCCGAAACAGCAGCTCGCATTCACAAGCTCCCTCCTCTGCCCTACTTTTACCTCCATAACGAATCACAGCCAACAGACAATGAAGCACCAAACTTCATTCGGAGATCTCTCCATGCTTTTTAAAATGCAGAAACCTGGGCAACAAGCATCCTTCCCTGGTGGTGTTCTAGAGTGGATGTACAGGCAGAAACAGATCGAGCCCTCCACTTACAGCTGCAGGAGGCTTGCACTGAAGCGCAATGGGCCCCTAGACTATATCTGATATTATAATGCAGTCTTTTATTTAATGATTCACTCCTGGGCAAACTTCAGATACTGTTTGCCGTTTCATGGCTTCAGCCCATCTGGGAGCATCAACACAATGATTTCATAAGCAGTGCCTAAGTCCCAGTTTTTTGGTCATTACCGTATGAACCAGAGATGAATGCGTGAAGAAGCTGAGCACAGAAAGGGATACAAAGAAAGAAAGAAAAAGAGAGAGAGAGAGAGGGAAGGGTACCTCAAATAATGTTTTTTTGTTTGTTTGTTTGAACCTTCAACACTAATGCTGGTGAAATATTCATCAAAACACTGCAGGGGCCTTGTAGAAAAGACTCCTGGTAATATCCTGAGCTGTTTATTCTCCTTGCTGTTATTACCAGACAGAGAGCTTTAGAGTTTAAAAATGAAGGCTGGTTATACCTCTGCTGTTAAAGCATATTTGCATTGCAACTCAGAGAAGGGGGTTATGGGTAAGTGTAGCACACAGACGAACAGCATGTCATGTGTATCTGTGGCACTGTGCATCAACCAGCCTTCAGGTGAACACTGACTGGTTGAAGTCGGGATGTGTATCTAGAAACATGACGTTGTGACATCTCTTCCATGGGTTTTATCAAGGGTTTCAGAGTAATATTGCTAATATAATTCTTTAATCTGAGTGTAAACATGACATCGCTGTGATGCAGTTCTATAATGAGCATCCGGAAAGTGCAGCGAGATAAGGGAGAGAAAAAGAAGTACAGTTGCAGCAACACTCATCACTATATGTGGACTTATTATACATCCTCTTTTATTACACTACACCCATGCTTGTTTTTTTTTTCTGTGAAGAAAATCTGAAAAATCCCAACCTACACTGGAAGTGTGACAATACACTCCAGTCATGATTTGATTCGATTCATGATACTGGCTGCACCATTTCGAGCTGATGTGATTCTCGGAATATTTTTGACTGAAAATATTTTTTTTTTTTTTTATTTCCAGATCATAAACAATGCAAAGCAATGTGCATTTTTGTCTATATAAAACAATAAATCACAAACTGCTCTGAAGTTTAATATTGTAAACAGGTTCACAATACCTTAAAAATGAATAAATAAATGTTACTGAATAAACAAAGTCTCTGATGTGAAGAAACTCACATCATGAAACATAATGAGCTGAAGCATAATGAGCTCCAAAGCAGTCATGCTTTTAACCGGAAATAGAGCTCCAAAGTTGGCTAAAATGCCCAGATTCTGGGGCACTTTTCTTAGGCACCATAGATCACAGCGGTGTGGGGCTGGTATCGTGACGGCAACTGAAGAGCCCTTTTTAACTGTTAACATGGTTGTGTAACCTCATAACTGATAATGAGTGTCGGTCCAGAGCGTAAGCATTATGGTCAGCATGCCTCTATGGGTTTGCATGGACTGGGACCTCTCGTGATCAAAGAGGGCACTTAATTTCACTTCAGTGTCATTTGAAAGTTCAAGTAGTGCTTACCAATTTTTTTTTTCACAATTAATGAGAGGTATGAAGCTTATTAGAAATTTGCCTCAGCACTAAGGCCACTTTCAGTGGGCACACAGTGAAACAGCACAGAAATAGCAGCAACTTATAAATATTTTACATTAAAGTCATAACTTAATGGATGTTTCAAACAAAAAAAAAACAAGAAACTGGCTACAAACTGGCAACGTGACAATTGCAGAAAGCTGAAATTTTAACAACACCCAGATTAAGCAGTGCTGACACAACATATCATTAATTGGAAATTTAAAGCCAGCATTCAGAATTCTGCTGAAACAGAATAAATGGAACATGACCAGGCTAGAGGACAAAAACACTACAACCTAAATTAGCCAGAATGATATAAGCCAGAGATAGAGACTCAGTGTTAATATTAAGTGTTATGTGTGATAAATGCAGCATCAAAATAAAGGACATTAACAAAATATAAAATATACATTCACTGGCCACTCCATCAGGAACACCATACTAATACTGGGCAAGACCCCTTTTGCTCTCAGAACAGCCACTTCATGGCATGGATTCCACATTTTTGAAAACATTTCTTTGAGATTCTGGTCCATGTTGACATGGTTGCATCACAAAATTGCTGCGGATTGGTCAGCTGCACATTCATGCTGCAAACCCCTTACTGCACCACATCCCAAAGGTGCTCTGTTAGATACAGATCTGGTGATTGGAGATTGGGAAATTCACTGAACTCACTGTCATTTTCATGTTCAGTTCAAATGTTCACTTTTGCGACCTGGTGCATTATCATGCCAAAATTAGTTATTATAAGATGGGTAAATTGTGCTCATAAAGAGACGCATGTGGTCAACATCAATACTGAGATAGGCTGTTGCATTCAAACAATGCCAAGAAAACATTCTCAACACCATTACACCACTAACAGTCTGAACTGTTCACACTTTGCAGGTTGGGTCCATGAATTCATGCTGCTGACACCAAATTCTGACCCTACCATCTGCTTGTCACAGAAGAAATGATTCATCAGACCAGGAGATGCATTTCCAATCTTCAACTGTCCAGTTTTGGTAAACCTGCGCCCACTGTAGCCTCACATTCCTGTCATTAGGTGACAGAAATGAAACCCGATGTAGCCCATCAACCTCAAGGTTCAGTGTGTTGGGTATTCTGAGTTGCTTTTCTGCACAACACGGTTGTAAACAGTGGTTATTTGAGCTACTATAGCCTTTCTGCCAGCTGGAACCAGTGTCGCCATTTTCCCCTGACCTCTCTTATTAACCAGGCGTTTCCACCCACAGAACTGTTGCTCACTGGATGTTTTTTCCCCCCTCACCATTCTGTGTAAAATCTAGTCGTGAATAAAAATCCCAGGAGATTATCAGTTTCTGAAATACTCAAATCAGTCCATCTGGCGCCAACAATCACAGGGTGGTCAAAGACACTGAGATAATATTTTTCCCCCGTTCTGATGTTTGCTGTGAACATTAACTGAAGCTCTTCACCTGTATCTGCATAATATTATATTGTATAATATATATTGTGCTGCTGCTGCCACTAAATATCTTTGTTACACAGTGTCTGGTGAGGGTGTATTTTATATGACATTTTTAAAAACACAGAAATATGTTATTTAGCCTGATATCTAAAACATGATTATTTTTTTTGCTTTATATGTGAGTATAAAAAGTGTTATTTTGTTACATCAGACTTGCAGCTCAGAGACTTGAGACTTGACTCAGACTTGAAAAAGTGTCTTGTGAACATCTTTGGTACAAGGTAGTTCCCAGAATAAAATATAGTGCAAGGAAGACCAATAGGCTATGACTAAAACACACATGTACAAGACCGAGACATTATTGATGTGGGCAGCATTAATCAGCCGAGGCTCTCCGTAGTATTGGCAAAGACATTAGCTGATATAACAACGACGGTACGCTTATTAAGCTGTGTCGAGCAAAACAACAGGTGGAATTTAGATGTCTTTCAGGTGGAATTTAGATATCTTTCACAGATAAACATCTGTCTGAGCAGGAGGCCTGTCTTGCTGTCTTGCAGAGGACCAGATTGCTGGATTGCGATGAAATCAATCAGTCTCTTACCGCACACAATCATTAGCTCCAGTGTATTTCTCTCACACTCATCTTTCAAATGTGACATCAGAGAATCAACACAGACTTATTATAAGTAAAGAATATATTATCAGTAGAAAAACATACCAAAAGTATTTAGCAGCATTCTAGCAGGACACAACAACAGCATGCTGTGGGAATAGGAATTACAGACTAAGCAATGCAACAACAGCAGCACATATGTAAGGAATAATACACAACATGGAGTGCTGTTTTAGGAAAATAATCAAAGACAGGGTGGTGTGGACAACTGGACAACTGATGTCTGAGAACCTCCACCGTGCCCATCACCCGAACCTGGGTTTTTTTCCCTCCTAACATACACTAGCTGAGTGACTGCATCTTGGATCACTGTTCATCTTGCTCAATAAATAAACAGGCCAGACAAATCATACATTTTTTAGCAAGCCCACCAGGCAAGTAAACGCTCCAGTGTGACAGCAAGAAAATTATATAATGGATTTATACATGATCCTGATTCATCTGCGCATGCTAATTAATCCACCTAGTAAAAATTGTGCAACTGTAGAGTCATAGCCAATATGTGTAGAGCAGCAGCAGCATTAAATGTATGCACTGTAGTTACAGCACTTAGGTTCGTCACACCACCGTGAAGTGCATTCGGGGAAAAAAATAATAAAATGAAATAAAATGGGGAAGTGAACTTGGGGAGAAATATAGAGGAAAACCCATGAGACTCTAAACAAGCTGACTAGAATACAAAGCCCATCATTCTTCACAGCCCTACCTGCTCATATTTATTTTATAGGAAGAACACTTCCTATACTTCTCATTCACAGCTCCATAATTCAAGGGCTCCATTTCAGTCCAGAAGGCTGGATGTATCCTGGAGGCATTTTCCCATTCCAGTCTCACTTCCAGACCTAAAAAGTCCCACAGCCAACCCCTTAGGGTCTTCTCCAAAATAGATGAAAACAGCTTGTTTCGATGGCATTCTTACAGTCACCTTCAAACTACACATATGCTGGGAAATACTTCGTCTCATTTACAACTGCCTAGCCTTTTTCACTTTTCTACATTATCATGCTATCACATACTCTTTTTTATTTAAAGTGCATGCATATCTATCTGTACTTGTTCTCTAACGCTAGCACTTCACATAAGCTGCCTGTCGAGTCACATTGCAGCTAGATGGAATTATACAAATGAGGTCTTTGCAATCTCACGAACATAAAATAACTTAGTCAAAGCAGTAAATGCTGGCTGTGAGACTGAGCTTACATTTTTAACCGTATCTCGCGGAAATCCTTATGCATTGAACAGAATTAAAGGATTGCTTTGCTTGGACAGATATAAGTGAAGGTAAGATAACCCATGTTCTTATGCTGCCTCATGACTGTGGAGGCCATTATTTAGGGAACACAGCGGTACATTTGGAAAACATGCCACTGTCTTTTTGAAAAAAAAAAATCACACTTAAACTGAAGTCTTTATTGTATACTACAATATGGAGTGAGTCCGGATGCATGCCCACTGTAAGAAGACATGACAGCCCAATGCTCTATTATTAAGTTCCCAAAGCATTGCATCCTCAGCAACAATACTGTTCCAAATAATTACGACTCCAGCCAAGGCATTGGACATCCAATCAAGCTCTGGCTGTTATAAGAATCAGGTTATAGATTCTCACGGAACAAAAGTGGACATAACTCGACTGGACTCGAAGAGATAATGCTGTCCCTCAATTATTTCAGCAGGTTACTATATACTCACATAGGGTTGCCAGATTATTCCGTTGTCAATGAATGAAAGATCAAATATTACACTTATAATATATAGCGGTGGTACGACACATCCGCACACACGGCAAGGTGCACGAGAGAGAGAGGGAGCACACATGATGTCATCATACGGCGATCATTACACTGTGTATCCACAAGCAAGTGAAAGCAGTGTGCTACATTTGTATTAAGGATCCTAGCTCTATTATATGCTCAGCGAGGAGTTTAAACATTAATGAGGGGTGTTGATTTGATTTCCCTCAGATGCTCTTCAGACCCAGCTCGCTTCGTTACAGAGAATGGTTTGAGGCTTATCATTGGAGCTTATCAAGGTTACTTGGCTTAAATTACTCATGTCAGATTACAAGAGGCATGTGACATCTAGCTCTATATTTAAAGAGACAGATAATTGGTATCTAAGGGAGAGGGACACTAAGGGCTGTGTAAGTAACAGAAGCGCATATGATAATTTAGTAGTCAATTTAAATTAACAAGCCTGTAATTGATCTGCCCTGCATCGTACCGCTGCTGACTGTGCCAATAATGTGTGTATGACCACGGACGCATAGGAATGTACGAGAGCAGTGGAGCTCGGGGGAATAAATTACAACAGCACATGTTTTTGACAGTATTAAAGATATTGTTAAAAGTTTTACAACACTGACCAACTGCGTCGTTACTTACGGTAACAACTTTTTTAACCAACAGTTTAATTTTTCTTGCTTTTCCTTTTATAAAACATTGTGGCACTGCACGTTTGCTGTTAGCAAAACCTCAACAAAACTAAGTACTCTAATACACATTATGTGTGCTATGTGTGCTGTGATAGTGTTTTTGTCGTACACCACTGTGCACAATATTTGCTAGCAAGTTTGACAGACATTCCACAACATTATTTGTAAATATAAACAGATAAAAAGTATAATGGCTCATTCTTTAATTAATAATAAAAAAAATGTAATCTTTGGCAGATTGTTGTGTTATAAGGGGAATGAAACACTTCGGGAGATGTTGTTATTAGAAAATAAATCAACTTCACCGCCCTTCATGGATTACTTTCCTATAACAGCATACCCCATTATGTTTTTTTTAATGATTTAAATATTACATATACACAGAGTGTACACAGTACAGCACTTTGTACACTCATTAAACATAAATATAGATTTAAATGCTTGCAACACACATGCTCATTAATCATTAATGCCCACTAATCATTAACGACACCAGCATTCAAAAATACTTTCTATTCTATTTCTACTACCTCAGATCAATCCAGGGTCATTTGCTAATCACATACATCACAGTAAATCGTTTAATCAAGTATAACCATCTCCTCCATCATCAGCAACTTTCTAATCAGAACTTGGAAGAAATAATGCTCTACAAAAGAAGACGCTGAAGGCTAAACTTCATGCCTGAGTATCTGAGATCATGTAAGCAATCGCTTAAACAAATCCCTTACACAGCTTGGACAATATGAAATTAAACACATAAGTGGCAGGGGCAAACAGAAGCTTTTCCAGCATGGCGTTTCGCAGGTGAGTGTGGGTCAGAGCCATAACTTGTCAGATCTCGAGGAAGCTACAGAGCAGATAAGCAGTAATGGCAGCAGGTGAGGAAAGCAGAGGTGAGCATCGCTGACCCCGACTGTCTCCTCATTACACTGTGTGATGCTGCTCATCTCACACTGGCACACATCCCACACTGGCTTGCACACACACACACATACACACACACACACACACACACACACACATACCATCTTCACTCCACATCAGTTCAATCAATCTAAGACCACCTAAGTATGCAAAAAATCAAATACTTTATTAAAGTCATTATGAAAGTCAGTCATTATTAATAGGGATTATGAACTAACAGCCCTGTTATATTAGGCCTTGAATAATTAACGTATTAACCTGCAGCTTGTTCCAGGAAAGCTGCACAGTGACAGGAAATCCACACCTAAACCACTACATTCACTCACTATTTAAGGAATAAAACACAAAAAGGTGTGCCATTATAGAAAGTGTTTTATTCCTCTTATACCACAGCAGTTAGAAAATGTTTAGTTATTCAATGGGCACTCCAGCCAAAATCTGAAAATGTAACCAGTGATAAATCTATTGTAAACATTTCTACTCACATCTTACAGCGAGGATGCAGCGGGCTGTGTAGCAAAGTTTCCGGGTTTGAATAGTGAAGAAACCCCAACCTGATTCTGTATCTTGGAGGTGGATGCAAAATTTGAAAAACTACAAAGGTTATGGTGGATACTTTGGGTGGGAGAGGAATGGGGGGAGAAGGGGAGAAGGAGAGAAGGAGGGAATGCTCACTGGATAACGGTATGCATTGATATGATATGATAATCCAGTCATACATGTTTGAGCAAGAATATACACGAGAAGAACCATGACAGTGAGAAGAGCAACAGGAGGCAAGCAGAGAGCAACGGTAAGTTAGTGCTGGGTGATTTTCACGATTAATTTGCATAATTTGAATAATTATTTTCAAAATGTTCTAATCGAGATTGTTGTTTACAGACATATTACATATCTACATATGAATAAATGCCTCCTACAGCCTATGCTGCCTCAAAACTGTGCGCTTAGATTAAATAAATTTGAAATAAACTGTAGCTTTTTTTCAATTGCGTTATATAAGAACTAAAAATGTTCACTTTCTGTACTACAATGAACATTTATTACAGCTACTATTATTACTGAAGCACACTGCAGTTAGTCCCTGATACACTTTTGATTACACAACAGTTAGTTCAGGTTCACTAATTTTTTTTTTGGCCAAGCAGCATTCCAAGAATGCTGATATGTAGTATAACAGCACTGGCACATTTCACTGTTTGTATCACTCCGCTTGCCTGTGTTCACTACCTAAAAATTGTAATTCTAGCAATATTTCTTTGAAACTGTTATTACACTTGCTGTCAGTCAGTCTGTGCGTTGGCATGGCAACACGCAACGCTCTATCCAGCTGTGGCTTCTGTGGGAAATATTGACGTTGCACAAAAATGAACAAAATATTTTCGCATATTTCATCTGAAATGTCAGGTCAATATTAATATCTTCTTTGTACAACTGTAATATAAAAGCAATATCACACTCGCAATCATGCTGTTGTACTGAATTTCAGCATAGCTGTGATTACCTGTGGCCTCGTGCCTACAGCCGAATCACAGCCACGCTGATATTCACTACAACAGCATTCCTGGCTCGTGCGATACTGCTTAAGCACACGCTCAGTGCTTTAATGGTCTAAATAAAAAACGTAAGAAGTAGAAAGTTTGGGGATTTCTCTTAGAAACAGTTCTGACGGCCATGTTTTCCTTAACGCAATATTCAAGTATGATATTGCTTTCACTGAGAAAGATAAATTCAATGCTACCTTCAAATTTCAACAAGGTGAGGTAACCTTAAAAGCCGTATTTTTTCGCCAGCCTTCGAATGGATCCCTAACTCCTCTGCAACCTCCCTAACAGAACGTAAACAGAGTCCGCCTGTGTTCCAATAACATTTGCCCTGAGTTGAATACCTCAGTATTTGCTGCATAATGGATTATCAGCACACGTCTACCTTCTTCAAACGCTTTAACAGAGACTACATATCGGCACGGACACAATCTCCACAGCTCCTACACAAAAAGAGAAAGAAACTTATCGTGGTTTTCACAGCGTGACTTATTTCATGGCAAAAAGTATTTCACTGGAATCGTGTCAAGCAAGAAAACAATGCATCAGCTATGACTCCTACTTTAGATCACGTTAACAAGACTGTAGCTCATGATCAGACAAATGAGAAATTTAAATAATCAAATTCATTGTTTATTCAATTCTTCTTGAAATCTAGCATGGGTAATAACATTAAACAAAAGAAAAAGAGAGATAATTACCCCGCCTAATCACATTTATTACTTACTGACATGTCTGCATCTTCCATATCATATCACTGATATCTATATACTCTTCCATTTCCTTGTTTATAATTTTATAATGTTTGCTTTTAGACCGGCCTTGCCCCCAAGCTCTGGCGCAGGACATAAAGCAGCTTTTCATTTCACAATCCTGTAACACAAACAGTTTTTGTAGTTTAGTTCAAGGAAAATGCACACTTAGGGCAAGCTGCAGAAAGTCAATAGAATGTAATAATATCACAATAAAAATATCATTTCAGCCCCTATCACTGGCTCGCCAACATATTTTGCTGCAGTCAAACACTGCACTTTTGTAAAGCCGGAGAAAAATTCCCAGTCAGCACGTGTACACTGACATGTCAGGCATGACATGAACTGCACTGCATGCCCACGACTTTAAAATTACAGAGATTCTCACTTCCTCGACATGGATGAAAGCTTCGATTTTGTCAGAACATCATCCTGCCAGGTTGGGCTTTGATGTCTGTGTCATTGATTTTTGTTCACAGACAAAGGGATCTAACCGAAGGCTCTTGCTCCTCATTTAGCCCAGATCCCAGATGTTTAATAGAGATGCAGGGTATTTCGAAATGTTCTTCAAGCTATACAAGAGGTCTATGCTCGTCAATGCAGTTTATACAATATAACACGGTGAAATTCACATTAAATCTGTTTAATATACTATAATTTTTAGGTCTGATATATCATGTAGTGCTGCATTATGCATTATGTTATAGTTTTTAGATCATAATATGCCATTTCATGCACACTATATGTGTTGTATTTCTCTGTAGCCAATGTTTCGCTGCCTGACACTGGTCTTCTGTATTATTTTTATATGGCCACAGTCGTCTGTGATATAGAGAGATATAGAGGCTCACCGTCTGTCCCCATGATAGACTTAGACTCAGACTGCTGTTCTAGGCTGACGGAAGTGGAACCCAGTGTGGTGTTCTGCTGTTGCAGCCCAGCCACCTCAAGGTTCAAAGTTTTGCACATGCTGAGATGCTTTTCTGCTCACCACGGTTGTAAAGAGTTCTTATTTGAGCTATATCCTTCCTGGCAGCTCAAACCAATCTGGCTTTAATCCTCTGACCTCTCTTAGGTAAAAGGCATTTTGTTGGCATTGTACAGGTCCCTCTTGTGCTGCCAAAACAGCTCAGACCCATCGAGGCATGGACTCCACAAGACCTCTGAAGGTGTGCTGTGGTATCTGGCACCAAGACGTTAGCAGCAGATCCTTTAAGTCCTGTAAGTTGTGATGTGAGGCCTCCATGGATCGAACTTGTTTGTCAAGCACATCCCACAGATGCTCGATCATATGGAGATGTTGGGAATTTGGAGGCCAAGTCAACACCTTGAACTCTTTGTCATGTTCCTCAAACCATTCCTGAACAATTTTTATAGTGTGCCAGGGAGCATTATCCTGCTGAAAGAGGACACTGCCATTAGGGAATACCGCTGCCATGAAGGGGTGTACTTACTCTGTAACAGTGTTTAGGTAGGTGGTACGGGTCAAAGTAACATCCACATGAATGCCAGGACCCAAGGTTTCCCAGTAGAACATTGCCCAGAGCATCACACCGCTTCTGCTTGCTTGCCTTCTTCCCATAGCGCATCCTGGTGCCATCTCTTCCCCAGGTAAGTGACGCACGCACACCCGGCCATCCACACGATGTAAAAGAAAATGTAATTCATCAGACCAGGCCACGTTCTTCCATTGTTCCATGGTCCAGTTTTGATGCCCATTGTAGGTGCTTTCGGCAGTGGACAGGGGTCAGCATGGGCACTCTGACCGGTCTGCAGCTACACAGTCCCATACAGAGTGAGCTGAGATGCACTGTGTGTTCCGACACCTGTCTATCATAGCCAGCATGAACTTTTTCAGCAATTTGTGTTACAGAAGCTCTTCTGTGGGATTGGACCAGACGGGCTAGCCTTCACTCCCCATGTTCATCAAGGAAACTTGGGTGCCCATGACCCTGTCGCCAGTTCCCCAGTTGTCTTTCCTTGAACCACTTTTGGTAGGTAATGACCACTGCATACAAGAAACACCCCACAAGACTTGATGCTCTGACCCAGTCGAAGTGTAGACTTTCAGCTTTAAGGAGTTTCAAGGAGTTATATTGCATTAAATGTTTAGGAATTACAGGCTGAGGAATTACAGGAATTACAGGAGTCCCTCCATTTTCACAGGCAGAAAAGTAATTGGACAATTTACTGATAAGCAGTTTCATGGCCAGATGTGGCCTGTTTCCTCCTTATTTCATGACAAATTAAGCAGATAAAAGGTCTGGAGTAGATTCCAAGTGTTGAATTTGCAATTGGTAGCTGTTCATGGGAACTCTCAATATGCGGTCCAAACAGGTGTCGATGCAAATGAAGGAGGCCATCATTAGGCTGTTTTTATTTTTGTTAAACCCCTTGAATTAAAGCCGAAAGTCTACGCTTCAGTCACATCTTGATTGCTTTATTGTGTTGTGGTGGTGTACAGAGGCAAAATGACGTAAACTGCATCACTACCAAATACTTACAGACCTGAGTGTATGTGTGTGTGTGTGTATATATGTGTATATATATATATATATATATATATATATATATACACACATACACACACACACACACACACACACACATACATACATACATACATACATACATAGGTCTGAAAGAATTTGAACCTTCTGATTTATGAGGTATAAATTTCAAATGCATATTGCCCATATACGCACAAAATATAAAATTGGTACCTTGAACTAAACTATATTTATTAAGCTCTCAAATATTCCATGCTTTGCTACAAACGGATATAGTGGCAGAGCTCTGCTACTCTACTATACATGTCCATATGTGCCAGAACTATTTGGAGCTGCTACTCTTTTATAAAAGCAGACCAAGACAACATGATCTGTAGGCCCTTTGTCTTTGTCACTGCTACATACACATACACCTCTTTGGCACCATGCCCCATTGGAGAAATGCTCAATTTTACTGAAGGCTGTCACAAATTGCATTATGTAAAAAAGTCATTTGAAATTTCTATCAATTCACAGTTTTGAAAGTCCCAAATAATCAATATACACAATCCATAATTGGAGAAGAGGCTACAATCATTCATTATATGTCCAACTGATTGTCAAAAATCTTAGATTTTTTCTTAGATTTTTAGATATCAGAGACATTATTTCCAGGAAGTATGAAGCAAATCTGAGATGGTCAGTAAGAAGGCCTCTGGTGAATTCACATGGATTGACCCATTATAGTTTCTATAGTAACAACGTACCCAGAGACTTGTATGATTGATGCTCCATATGAATATGTATAATTGTAAGGTGACGTTTTCTGTAGGAGATGTTTATTTACCATTTATGGAAGGAGGCTCTAGTGTCAGCACTTTGTAACAGTCAGAGGTAAGGTAAAGTAAAGTAAAGTAAAGTAACATGTAAAGCTGCATTTTTTTTTTGTTTGTTTCAACTACAAGAGGGAGAAAAGAAGAGTACTGATGGAAGGACTGCTTTTATTTAATGTAACTATAAATGGATAAAAAGTATGACATACATTCTTTAATTAATAAAAAATGTAATCATTGGCAAATTGATATAGAGGAATAAAATACATCAGGACATGGTGTTATAAGAAAAAAATAAATGTCTTGATGGTAACAATACTCACCACACCACAATATCATGTTTAATTCCTTATGTTTCTTCCTTTTGTTTATTTTTTTATACTTTTGTATACTGTGGTTTTCTGAACAGCTTCATACAAATCTCTTGAAACTATTATAAGGATCTGAACAAAAAGAAAAAGCATTAAAGAACTGAAAGTCATTCAAAGTCAGTGTACTAATTTGCTTCTCTAATTACTACTATAATTCACTGTACTGCAAGTTTAAAGCCTGTATCTTTAAAAAAATCAGGCTCATTCCTTAGGTAGTACACACCATTATATAAGGAACACACACTATATTCACATAGTTATGTGTGGTCATTGTAAGTAGTTCCACTTCAGAGTTTTTAAAGCAGCAAAAGAAACTAGCAGAAATTGTGCTAAAAAGGAACTAGCATAAAGAAAGTAGCTGGATTATGTTTTTAGCAGTCGCTCCAAATGTCTATACCTTGTGCCTTTCGTTAATGAGCCTGTATCCACAAACCCTGTCTCCACCAAAATGCTCAAAACAGTCAGTATGTGTGAACTGAAAAGCTCGTTTTTAAACCTGAAGTGCTAAGTGCGCTGCTTCTGCACAGATCCAATACTTTGCTATATAAATGTGCTTAAAACCAGCTGAAAGTGGTGAAGCAAATGTTAAGCACACAAAAATTGCAATCTTACATATTTTTGCTGCTTTTCTTTAGCATTTAGCCTTAGAAATAGGTACAGTTTACACCCTAATAATGTTTTTTTTAACTTATAGCAACATGTAGAACAGGGAAATGTTTAACAAGTGCCTTTTTTTCAACTGTACTGAATTTCACACCGCCTCCTTCACCCACGCGTGTTGACTTTAATGAGGATGATGATCTAGATGACGAGATGCCATGTGATTTCAGAATTATACCGTACACATTTGAGCAAAGGTCGAGCATCAGCGGTACAAATGGTGACAGAGAGTGATCACCAGGACGTGTCTGACATGTCTGAATGGTAGGCTTATCAATAATTTGAACTAATATGCTACTTGATAAAATGATATTACTTACTCTTACTGATCGAGAAGCCCTGACGAGGCTACGCAAAGAAGGACTAGTGCTCTCGATTAGACGTTGAACAGCCCCATGTTGGCAAAAACACTCCTCTGAAAAGTGTCTGTCACATAAACTCAGATTCCACCCTCTTCCAAATGAATCAACTCTAACCATTTTTCTCAATCAAGGGATGGTTGGAAAAGGGAATAGTGTGAGAAGCGAGAAGATGCACAGTCAAGACACAGACAAACCCTGTTCACTGCTAACGAGCTGCCGCTGTAGAGCCAGACCCATCCCCAGAGGCAGAACATTTACGTTCTAGAGAGTACTTAACCGGACAAACACAATACTAGTACAGGATGAATCATCATTTACCATGATGAATCGACATTTTCTCAGAATTGATGAACTCAAAAACTATTATATACTATGATAAAGTATCGTATTTGTGTCCACAACACTAAGGGACAGGAATAAAAAGCTTTGACACACCAGTTTTGATTTCGGGGCACTATAAAGTGTTCAAGAGCATTAAGTCTAAACTGTGTGTAAAGTTGTGTGTGGCGGGAAACGTGTGACACGTTCCTTCTTCATAACAACCAACATACACAATAAAATAAAAACAGACACAAAGTAAGGAAAGAAGAATTAAAAGGCTACAGTAAGAAAGACTAAATCTATGAAATGTTATGTTATGAATTTTTAAAGAAAACAAAATAGTAATTTTATCTAGTTATAATAGTTAAATAGTCATTGCTGTGAAATTTCTGCATTAAGCTGAAAAGAAGAAGAGGAGGTGACAAGGTTCAAGGGCCCTGACTCTTTATAGTCAGTCAGGAAAACAGCATAAGCATTCTGTAAGCACTCAGTCCTTATTAAATGTTTAAAGACAAAGTGAAAGCAGCTTTTTGACTGGCCTGCAGCCCACTTCAGCCCACCTCAGCATCTTGGCTTTCAGGTTCACTAAAACACATTTATTCCCTTAGTCATAACATAAAACACCCACACAAGTTGGAAAAATTTGGCTACAACCAACAGACATGTCTCGATGGTGTAAATACTGTCTTTACACCACTGTCTTGGATGGATGTGAGAATAGCATCAGAACTCCTGAACCGCAGGAGAAAAATATCACGATGGCACTACTGTACTAAATGAAGCCATCGATCCATCCACGGTCTCACTGTTCCTATAACAACAACGGCTAGTTACTAATTGATCCTTCCGCGGCTCTGCTATTTAATTGGCTAGATCAGTATAATAATATCAGTAATTCTTGGATGAGTGGCGAAATGTCTTTAATAAGTCCAACCCACAAGTCTCGCCTTACTACTACTAAACAGTTCATATGACCTGGCTGACTGAAAAAAAATTCTTACATTAGTTTCTCTACGGCACTCCAACGTCTCCAATCAAAACTCGACCTTTTAAGTCTAACGACAAGAAAAGAAGCAGAAATAGAAGAAACTGAACAAGAAACTGAAGAAGCGATAGTACAACTTAAGACCAACCAAAAAAAGGATGAATTACTACAAGAAAAGACAAAGAATACAAGCGATTAGGAACCAAATAACAATCATTCAGAAAATATCACATTCAGCAGCAGAAGAAGAAAACGCTGATGAACAAAAGAAGATGAAAAAGAAACAAGAAGAAGACTCAAATGGAAATAGAGGAGTAGTTATAGTCGTAGAAGTAAAGGAAGATTTGAAATAGCAGTGACTGTTTTTTCCTGGTAAGGGTGCTGGATCTGGAGCCTGTCCTGTGAACAGTGCACGAGGAAAGAATACACCACAATGCCAGTCGATCAGAGTACCACGCGCACACACATATATACACACACACACACACACACACACACACACACACACACACACATACACACACATACACACACATACACATTTACAGACTCATTCACACCTAGGGGCAATTTTAGCAGAAAGAATCGAAATAGGAATATGGAAATGAAGAGACAATTCAGAAAAAAAATGAAGAAACAAGCAGAAGATGACGACAGCGAGAGAGAGGCAACAGGCACTCACCAGCTCCTTCAGCTTCTCGGAGATCAATGATCTGACCTCCTCTATCTTCACAGTGCAAACATCAAATCTGAGGTCTATTCTCTCACCACAACCAACCTCAAGCAGAGGCAACACCCCAAGCAGTTTGAAAGAGACAGCACCAAGTACACAACTTAAAAAACAAATCGCAGAAATAGAATAGATGTGTTAAGCACAAAAATACTACTTGTCTCACAGCTAACAACTGGCATCACACTAGCTTGCATAAATAACAAATATATAACTTGTGTTTCACTCTGGCCAATTCTGCAACTGATCTAGGCATGAGCTGTGTGATGAAGCCTGAGTTGCTTAGTCGATTATTTTCCTATAACAGCATGTCCCAGAATGTTTTATTCCTCTTATATATATTCCACAATAATTTGCAACTGACTACAATTACAAGTAAGTTGTCACTACAGAACAACCACACAGAACAACTGCATTAATTTTACCGTGTGATGTGGCATGCACTCAGCACTACTATAGACCTGCTTGTTTACCTTTATCTGTGTGCATTCAGCATCATTTTACCCGGAATGTCGAAGTGCTCCGAGTGCAACAGACTTCCACTTGCGTCTCTGCGAAGGATCAATGCAATCCCGCTTTCAAATCTGTTCAGCTGTTATTAAGCTGCCTTCTGAATGGGACAGTGTTTCAGGAGCATAATTCCGCCTATACGGTTGAGGTCAAAAGTTTACATCCCCCTTTCAGAATCTGCAAAATGTTCATTATTTTACCAAAATAAGAGGGATCATACAAAATGCATGTTATCGCACACTGATGCTCCAGAAGGAAAAAACATGCATTAAGAGCCGGGGGGTGAAAACTTTTTGAATTTGAAGATCAGAGTAAATTTAACTTATTTTGTCTTCTGGGAAACATGTAACTATCTTCTGTAGCCTCTGAAGGGCAGTACTAAATAAAAAAATACGATATTTAAGCAAAATAAGAAAAATGTACACATCTCCATTCTGTTCAAAAGTTTTCACCCCCCGGCTCTTAATGCATGGTTTTTCCTTCTGGAGCATCAGTGAGCGTTTGAACCTTCTGTAATAGTTGCATATGAGTCCCTCAGTTGTCCTCAGTGTGAAAAGATGGATCTCAAAATCATACAGTCATTACTGGAAAGGGTTCAAATACACAATAAATGCTGGAAAACCAAAGAATTTGTGGGACCTGAAGGATTTTTCTGAAGAACAGCAGGCAGTTTAACTGTTCAGGACAAACAAGGGACTCTTGAACAACTATCAGTAAACAAAAAAACACAGCTGTGGATCATTCAGGTAACAACACAGTATTAAGAATCAAGGGGATGTAAACTTTTGAACGGGGTCATTTTTATAAATTCAGCTATTATTTTCTCTTGTGGACTATATGTAAACATCTTTTATGTGAAATATCTTATTCAGGTCAGCACTAAATAAACAATAACATGCATTTTGTATGATCCTTCTTATTTTGGTAAAATAAGGAACATTTTGCAGATTCTGAAAGGGGGATGTAAACTTTTGACTTCAACTGTATATGCTGCTTACCTAGTCAGCTTCCTCCCAAGCGAAATGCAAGACAGTGACGAATATATCATAATATATACACATTCTTAGAAAAAAGGTTTTTCAGTTTGCTTATTCAGAAGCTCTTAAAGGTTCTATGCTGTCTACAACAGTGTTTTCTATCAAAGAGGCGTACAATTAGGACCCCTTCAGGAAGCTAAGAACTCTTAATTATCTAAAGAACCCTTGAACAGCCTTTTTTCTGAGAGTCTGTGAAAACAACATTGTGCTCATTAAAGTTGGCTATAAATTTTTTTACACACTATAAATCCTGTGCGGCACACACTTTAAAAGAACAAACAAAAAAATAAATAAATAAGTTAAATCTAGAAACCTTACGTTCTTTGGTAGTTCCTCTATGTAGAACCGTAGAACAGAAGGTTCCAAGTAGAACCATTTTAGGAACTAGCCTTAGAGAGTACTTTCTTTAGGCCATGTGCCAATACTGTATTTTCATATCACATAAAAATCATATGGTAATGTATGATATTATCAAGATTTTGTATCAAAAATTACAAGAGAGTGCTGATTAGTCAAAAGGTCTTGAGTAATTTTCTATAAGATCAGACCTGACAGCAGTTACAAGGCAAATTCCAGGTTTATGTTAATGTGCTCATTCTAATACGTCATTGTTTCTATAGTAACAACTAACACGGGGACTTGTATGTCAGATGTAGAGTTAAAAGCGTGCAATTGCTGATCTGATGCAGTTTTCTGTGAAGAGATGTTTATTTATTATTATTATTTTTGGAAGGAGTCTCCAGTGTCAGTGCTTTGCAACAGTCAGCGAGAAAGCTGTTTCTTTCATTTTTCCACCACAGGAAAGTCTTCAGGACAGACGGCTTTGCAATTTCTCTGTAACATGACAAGCTTTTTTGTCTTATTAAGAGAAAAAAGAGAGATGGAGAGAGAGAGTGAGATGGAAAGATAGTGTGGGAATGACTGTTTATAGTTTTATAACGCAAGTGATAACTGACTTGATCCACAGATGTTCTATAACATTGAAAATAACAATAAACAAATAAAAAGTATGACATTTGTTTTAAAAAAAAAATTGTTACAGTATAGGTGGAATAAATCACGTGCTGTTTTAGGAAAATAATCAACTTTGGGGTGGTAACAGTAACTCGCTTCACATCCGTCTGCTTGACTCCACCTTGTCTTTAATTATTTTCATTGTGTTTTATTGCTCACTTATTAAATTGTATTGTATTTTTTTTTAAAAATGACGTCACTAAAACGCTGTACCTCATTTGGAGCAAAATTTATGTCCATCACTTCTTTAAACTTTCATTCGATTTGTCTGAAATAAAGACCCTCTGAAGGAAGCTGTCCTATCCTGCCTTCTGAACAAGACAGCCTCTTCTCTGGCCAGAAAGGCATTCTTCTTCCAAATGGACTGTAAGGTGAGTAAAGTGCGAGAATATCACAGTATACTGTATAAATGTTTAACACCGGCACACGTCGACCGTGCAGTATAAAACCCCTTCAAAACAGTACAATCCACCCGGTTAGTGCGATGAACCAACACTTTATTGTAACTCGGTGAAGAGTGGAGAACAAACGAAACTGTAATAATGAATAATACTGAAAATGATTTACATGCCATCAATCTTTGCAAAGTTGAAGCAGGTGCATGTAGCAATGTAACAAGTTTCCAGAAGGTGAAAAAAAAAGAAGGAAGTGTCTACTTAATGAATCTTAGGGGTAAATGAACACAGGGATCTAATTCAACCCTATGATGATAAACTTACAGGCAGCTGTCTAGCTGTGTAATAAGACAAAGCCATGCATGGCTTGCCAGTTGGCCAAGTGAAGACACTGCAGATGTGACAAAAGAAAAGATTGCAACTGTGTGATACCATTTTTCTTTCTTTCTTTTCATCTAACAAATACCATGTTCCATGTTTAAGATTTAAATCAGCCCCAGGTACAGTGTTGGATGTGTTGCATCTAGCTCAGTATGATAACATAATCCAGAGCTTGTGTTTATGATCTGAAACAAGCTCCATCTCTTAATGCCTCCATCAAGATGGCAGGGAACAGGATAGCTTTAAATAAAGCAAACAAAGACAAAAAGGTGGAAATATCTGCACTGCATGCATGCATGCATGCATTGAAAGTCATAATGATATTTACATAGATAATTTTTTTCTTTACCTTAATGTTAAATCCAGCCTGTGCCTTCTTCTTTAAGAATGCATTTCTTTGTTTAAGCACTTCAGCTGCTGACTAGCAGAGCAGCCTGCGTTATTATTATTATTTTTATTTTGGGAGAAGTGTCCATTCCACAACAAAGAAAGGTTTCATTAAGAGGGAATGGGAGCAGTTTGTAGGAAAATGCGCATGATATCCAGGGAGCACAATGCAATGTGGCTGCAGCTAGCCGCTTCTCCTTTATTTCCTCCTGTCTGTTAATTCATTATTTGCAGCCCGGAGCGCGAGCGCGAGCGCGGAGTCGCCAAAATGCAGGGAAAAATGCAGCGCGTGCATGTTTGCACAAAAACATCAGGTCGGTATTCCGAGAGTCGCTGCAGTTTCATGCCCGCTGTGTTTCCATATGGCAAAAAATCAGCGTCTTCGCTGTGTGGATGGAGCAAGCGGGAATAACAAAAAAAAAAAAAAAAAAAAAAAAAAAATACACTGACACACACAGAGGTTTCTGCTTCAGCATCTTTAGTACGGAGAGTCAGAAGGTTCAAACGGCAATTTACGGATTCGCCACAAGGTGGAAGAAGAGAGGCTGTATTTCACCTGTGTTTGTGGTGACTTGTACTTGCACGTGACAACCTTAAAAAGCTAGAAATGAAAGAAACAGCTACAAATAAAGAGGTTGAAATGTAGTACTTTCATACTGTATGTGATAAAAAATGTGTTCCAATTCACTTCAGTTGACTTTTTGTATTTGTAGAGCACCTTTAACCATTCTAGCATTTCGGTCGCATGATTTTTCTGTTGTGGTAGTAACTCCAAAGTAACTAGAGGTGAAAGACGGCTAAAATGACCCACCTTACTTCAGAAGAGAATAAACAGTACTTCGCCAAAGCCAGTGAAATAGACTCTGATTCTTCGTTCTTTCCCCCTGAACTGATGAAATGCACTTAGACCCTGTTCACATCTGGCATTAACGAGCATCCTGGGTGATCGGATCGTAAGTGGACAGCTCTTAGTACAGATGTGAACAGGGTTCAATGCATCTCGAAGATGCATTGTGATCCGGTCACTCAAACCACATTCAGGGGTGGTTTAGGACGCATATGACCGCATCACATTTGTAGTGGGAACACAAAAGCATCTCAGTGCGTCCCGGACAGCAACAAAGGACCGCCTATTCGACATTGCCCAGCCAGAGAATACATAACTTTTGAGAGACTATTTGGAAATCATTCTAAACAGTATGGCAGGCAATGCTATATCAGCAGAGACGAAAGCAGCTGCTTTTCATAGCTTCTTTTGTTCATCTCATCTCTCATTCATTTATAAATTGATACATGAGGTACATGAGATACGATTTGCAGGACATTTCTGCCTGAAAATAAATGCAGTGGAAGACAGATGTAATAAACGCAGAAATGATGTATGAAATCCGATCACAAGTGGTCACTGTGATTGGATTCATAATGCCAGGTGTAAACAGCTACTGTCCACTTGTGATCGGATCACTCGAGTCCACTGTTCACATCTGTACTAAGAGCTGTCCACTTACGATCCGATCACCCAGGATGCTTGTTAATGCCAGATGTGAACAGGGTCTCAGTGCACTTCATCAGTTCAGGGGGAAAGTACGAAGAACCAGGTGTGAACAGGTCCTTAAACTTGCAGAAATCTTAACCAAATTGATTTTCCAGATATGTACACATATACTCACACATTTGGGAGGGTAAAGGAGATCAGGGTGTTTCATCATCACTTGTTGCTGAGATAACTTCCCAGTCATCCCATCACATAGCTACAAGGCAGTATAATAGCTGCACTGCTGCTTGGTGAAGATGTTTTGTATGCAGGCAAGTGTATTATGACAGTCGATTACCAGTATAAATGAATATAAATCTTCTTAACGAAGGCAGTGATTATACAGCGTGATGTCACATAAAAAAGAAGGATAGACATAAAGCAGCTTTACAGGAATCCAGATGTTGATTTAGATCCCTAGTGAACAAGGCAGAGGTGACGGTGGCAAGGAAAAACTCCCCGAGACAACATGACGAAGAAACCTTGAGAGGAACCAGCCTCAAAAGGAAACCCATCCTCTTCTGCGTGACACCAGATAATGAGATTAAGAGTCATAATTTGTTTGTTTTTCAACTGTGCACTATAAAGTCAGACAGTACTAAGTGAGTTGAAAGCATGTTATCATCAGTATGATCATGTTGCGAATGGAAGTCCTGGATTGAACAGAGTTTAGGATTAAAGTAGCAGTTCAAAGGTACACGTCTATAGCATCCAGGTGAGATTATCCACTGAAGCAAGGGCGAGTCTTCCTGTTTTTCGGAAGTGTAGATCTTTAGGGTATCCATGTGGGACCATTCACACCAACAGAAGGTGAGTCATATGTGCAGAAGCTCCAAGCAGAATTAGAGTATCAGGATGAATCAGCCATTTCTGGAGGGTAAGAAGAGCCACAGCAGTAGAAGTGTGTCAGGATCTGGCACTGGCATCACATCAGGCAGCAGGGGTACACACACTGTTCGACAGACAGAGACAGAACAGATTAGCTATGATCTCATCCTACAGTGGTTTAAAAGAGTGTACACTGTGATCAGGAAGCAGGGACTCCAGCATGTCTAGCTATGACAGCATAACTAAAAGGGAGAGCTTTAAGGTAACATCTCTCCATATGTTGTTCTGAAAATGTAAGCCATTTTGAAAAATTCCACAATGTTCATGAAAAGTTATAATTTTCATGTGTCCATATGGTAGTAGAGCCGACATGTGGCTCTAATGGTATCAGTACAGTTAATAATTATACAATGATGGGAATAGAGTTATAAAATGGAAAGAACTACCAGAGAAAGAATTCTGTCTATGTTGGAAAAATTCAAAATATTGTTTCATAATAGCTTGAACTCTCACAACTCGAATAGAGAATACAACTCCATCAGAGTGGATGGAATGATTCTGAGCTTACAGCATTAAAAATATAACTATAAACAAAGTTTAAATCTAAAATATGTAGGAAGGCGTGTAAACTTGTGTTGCTAATCAGTTCTTTTTAATTATATAATCTCCATTTTTTGACATCATATAATATTGAGTAATATATATATAAATCGTCATAATAAAAAACCCTGAAGCTAAAATGCTTAATGATTAGTAGATTAGTATATTAGAAATATCCATTTATTCTATTCCAGACCAAAAGAAAAGAGGCTGAATGATTTATGAAAATACTGTAATATACATTTTTTTTGCCAGTTAATTAGATACAATTTGTAGAAACATTCATCAGCCAGTTTTTATTTATGTAGTAGTACATACCATATAAGTGCACAATTTCTGAATATCTGACTCTAGTGTGATATGTGCAATTTATTAGCCCCCTTTTATCCGGTCAAACTTTTATTTAAATAATTTCACTGCAAAGCTTTTTCAAGGGCCTCTGTTTTGTTGGACATGTCTTAACTTTTTTGGCAGAGGTGTCCAGGTTTAGCGATAAAATGTCCTGACCCTGGCAAATTCATGCTGCCAGCAATCTTCATGGGTGCCCATAGCCACAAAATAGCCACATATGTATTTAAGAGGAATACCAACATTTAAAAAGTTGCTATAATGAGGAGTTTTGTAATTGTTTTATCCTAGTCAATGTTGATCTGATGTGTATCTGTGGAACACCAGATTCAAGGCAAAAATACACTATTACATCACACACAGTTACGCAGTATTGTTTATACTGAGGGGCAATTTTGAGTCGCCAGTCCATGTTTTCGGGAGGAAACCAGACAAAGAAAATCATGCAGTATAAAACTCCACACAGACGGTATCTCAAGCTTCAGCGCCGGGTCCTGGAGCTGTGGATGTCACCCGCTGCGCCACCCTGCCACTCAAAGCACAATTTGTTTCTCCAGTTATTTGAGCGGAAAAGTTTCAGCATTTCATGTAACAGTTAATTTGTGCAATCATTTCTGCCCACTCACTTGTTTGAAAAAAAGAGGAACCGAAAGAGGAACAAATGTGAGCGTGCTTAGTCTAATACACAATTAATTAAATTAATTAACTGACCCAGGCCATCCGGAAATAACATCATTCAGACAGAACTGTGCCATAGATCACTTACAGATTAATGTAGTGATAATGATTTGTCTATTGATGCCTTCATTTCAGCATGGTTGAAGTCGATTGTGCCAATTAGGTTTGTGAAAATCTAATTAATCTATCCCATGCAGCTGACATGACAGGGCTCAGAGATGAGTGAGACAGGCAAGATCAGTTCCCACCATTACGTACCTGCTGAGAAATACCCCAAAGTTTCAGTACCTGTAAGAGTATTGGAATTGACTGATTACATTTTACATAATTTATTTATTTGGCAGACACATTATATCTTACCCAAAGCAACTTGCAATTGAGACAGGATGCAGTCCAAATAATCGATTTCTCCATGATGACCTCTCCAGTGCTGGCTCCAATTCAGAACACATTTCCAAGAGAATGGCCCTCGGGAATTGAAAATGATTCATAAGCCAGTCATCATCATGAGCCAAAGTGCGTTTTTTTTTTTTTTTTAAAAACAACCTTATTCGGTTACTGGCTGTGCTCTAAAAAATGTTCAGCTACTCCATTACACCTTTTTGGTTGGCCGAAGCGCACTTATAACAGGGGAAAAGGGCTTCGTATTAGCAAGGGTGTCAGTTAACTGTGAATGGACTACTTCATTTCCCCTCTGTATGTTCTCTATGAATCATAATGGGTGAATATAACAAAGTTCCATTCATTACTTTTTCACTCCGTGCATATACACAGTCAAGAGTATGCATGCTGGCACACACATTTTTTATATGAAGTGTCCAGGAAGCGCTGATGCGTGTACAACTTTGCCCATGCATTAGCCAAACACATATCTCACAGTAACACAGCATATACTGAGACTTCATGGTTCATGCTTTCACATCTGGAGATTTAACAGACACCTGAATAATAGGACTGCAGCTACACGCTTACATTGAATGAAATCCCAGCAACCATTGCACATTGCACATTGGAGAGGCTGCTATGACATAGTGAAAGATCACTAAATATGGGAAATATCACTTCGCCCTGGGCCAAGTGGTGTTCAATGATTACACTGTAATGGATCACCTGACATCCAGAATGTAAGGTGTGTAAGGGAATACCATATACAGGTCCAAATGTGTAGTTTAGTACTGTACATTTTTGTTTATTATTTTGTTTTCTCTTTTTTCCACAGTCAGTTTTCATGTACAGCTCAGGTGGAGGGATGAAGCTGCTCGGGTGAGACAGCCAGTGAGCTATTTGCCAGTTCTTACTTTAAATGTATACTAGGCATTTTGTTTAGTTGAGGAAAAGTCAATCCTAGACGAGGACTTCTCATCCCCGTGATCATTACTGTTGGCATAAAAATAAGCAAAAATATAAACAATATAATAATTTAAAATTTTCACACAAACATTACAAAAACTACTTATTTATTACTTGCTTACTTGTTGCTCTAAAACATTCTTGTAAGAACTTAATAAGGCAAAATTACTGACACTCCAAAGAATATTTAAAATACACACAAACAAATGATCATACATGAAGAAACATTGTCATCATGACCATTCAGTAAGCCGAAGAGCTGCCAAGAGAAAAAAGGCAGAACTGCACCAGTGAAGTAATGGATATAATGTATAATGGTGGTTAAGACTGCTAGATTTCAAAAAAAAAAAAAAAAAAAAAAGAAAGAAAAAGAAATGACTCCTATCAAAAGAAATGAAAGAGGTAAGTCCATAAGCACAAACCTAAGAATATGAAGGAGTTTGAAATGTTGGATAGGATCCTTCTACAAGCATCTCCAGCATTGTTAGACATCGCAGGGGACTCACTGCTGTTTCTCTTTACAGGGGCAACTTCAGCAATTATTATTGGTTAGGATATGAAATTTTTTGAAACTTGTATTTTGCAGAAAAAAATATACTTATGCTTTAGAAAACTTTTTGGTTTGGGAAAGAAAAAACCTATATAAAAAACTAAATAAAGCTATAGAGCATGCCCCTGTGTTTAAGCTGTATGCAATACCTGTGTGCATTACTTTATATTTGTGGTGTTGGATTATTTATGTTCTTGTTTATTTTATTTTTTTAACTTAGGACTGCAGACTTAGACTGTAGCCCGGCGGTTCCAGGATAACAAGCATATATTTTAGTCCCCTGTGGTCCTTTGCACACTGCTAACAATAGAGGAGGATGAAGTGTCAGTGGCTTTCCAGCAATTCCTCACTCTGTGACACCAAATTATACCAGAGAAGCAGAGAGATCAGATTCTGTTCCTCCTCATATTTTAATTCATTACTGTGTGCATGACAGGTTACTGGATCACAACCACTGTTTTTCATTGCTACAGATGGCTTTTGGTGCCTAAATATGTGAGTCCAATTAATAACTTGATGCGTTTTCCTGAACAATCTTTATTTGTAGTACATAATTTGTTTAAAATAACACCTGGATGTACCACAGAACAAGACCACGTGAATAACTCATCTTGAAACACATTACAAAATAGCCAAATCATTCGAACATCTGCTCAATGAACGGCTAAATGACTTATGAATCAAAAATAGGTCACTGATAGAAACAGGATATTTTACATTATCTGCTTACTTTAAGTATTTTTTACTCAGTTGATCAGCCATATTGATCTGATGATTATACCTCACTAAACTTCGATTCAGACAACAACAATAAGCCTTTAGGCAGCATTAAATCACAAAATGTCATTTTTAGTCATAATCCAATAAAATATGACTGAATTGCTGACAGGTTTTGACGGAGTAAATTGGTGGATGGGGTGTCTATGGACCTCAGGAGCAGATGTTGCCCTGAAGGCATTGCAGTGTGACCGTAGTGAACTGGTAACAATTGGAAAATCAACTTGGGGAAAGAATTCCCTGAACGGTTGACAGTCAGCTAATTAGCAAACTAGCTTGCATGATAATTTGCTAATGTAGTAGCGAACTGACTTTAAGCCAACATGGCCAACAACAAAATGGTGCCAAGGCATGGTGATGTGTTGATTTCTGTTCTTCGCAGACATATTTTTTGTCTTGGTTACAGTCTGTGGAGAAGCATTCAAGCAAGAATTACATAGTACTTGTACATATGACAATAAACGTTTTGACTTGTGACTTGCTATCTGGGGAGGCATGGCGGAATAATGTAGCAAGGTTATACATTTTTCAGTTGTTATCAGCTAACAAAGTAGTTAGCTTCATATTTTGAACATAAAATGTTTCTTCTTTTCTCAAGTCTACAGTCATGTTAAAATAAAATCTCCTGAGCTGCTAAAGGTTCATCCTTTAAACTATACTTGAACGAATAAACATATTGGAAAGCACATAAAATGGCATTAGGGCTTTCACCAAAGGGATTCTCTAAAAAAAAAAACAGCATGGGAAATCAAATATGTTTCTAAATAGCTATACAGTCAAACATGTGTAGCAATTTTAGTAATTAGCTTTGCAGTTAAACCATGAAGCAGCTGAAGAGTGAGGTATTTAGAAGCTCGAGGTTTTTTCATGCACTCTGCTTCCATCTAGTGATTACTTGAAGGTAAGAACTCAACAGAGAATGTCAAAGTACTCAATAGTTTAATCATATTTTTCTTATTCTTATGTCAAATTTATTATTGAATACCAAGTATGTCTAGGCAATCGAAATTATATATAAATAATATAAAAATTTTCATTAGTAGACAGACAAATCCCTTTCTCATGGTTGAGTTTTAAGATGGCGGTTATGTAACTGATTGAATGAATTGAGTGAATTTTGAACTTGATAAGCCCAGAAGTTGATATTATATATTAGCAATTATGTAAGCAAATATAACTTATTTAAATTTATATTACTTTAATATGACCATAAACATGATGCTGCATGAAAGTTATAGAGCAGGGGCAGCAGACCATAGATTTTGGTGGGGCAGGACGACATAAATAATGCCAATCTTTGCAATATATCTTAGAAAAAGAAATGGTTCTATACATCATAGACACATTGCAATTTATTAGATTTATTTCCAATTATTTGCATAATCATGATGTCCATGTTAAGTGTCCTCTCTCGAGCGTCAGACAGAGTAATTCCTGCCCCAGTGGGATCATGTCAGTTATATTCTGCGGATTATCCTTAAAGAGAAAGTGGCATTAAGTTGAAGCATACACAGAAATTAATTAGTGCAATTCTACATTTAGGGATAAGTTTAGAGCCTCAAGTTTAGTGCCTGTTAACATGATCAGTTACTGATTAACAAATACACATATTAAGAGAAATGATTTACAAGAGACTGACACAGGAACAAAAGGACATCAGGACAGGCTTGATGTATTTATTTGTTCGAGGACCATTTATGAAAGTCAACAGCATCCACTTTTACATTTCAAAACAATGAAAATCACCACAGGAACATAAACACAATCACTGGATGCCTGGTCAAGAGAGAATCAAGAATTACAAGCAGACAGGTAGGCATAGATGTGGACATTCCGTATTAGCAAAGGCACATGAAAGCGGCCAAGCTGCTAATAGGGCCTTCTTTACCTCCAAGAGCTGACATCAAGATACATTACTGGAATGCTTTGAAATAAATGTGTATAGACTAAATGATAAAGCATCAGTGGTGTTTCTGTAAAAGACTGTGGCTTTCCGGTGTGAATTTTTTTTAAAAAAAGGAAAAAAATCTATTGCAATAATCCAGACAGTCTCTATATGACCACACATACTAAAGCTGAGAATTATCTGGCGAGTTGAAGGAGTTGTCTGGGAGCAGTGAATTTACTGAAGTGTGCTGGAGTTTAGGTTTAGGTCATTCATTAGAAGCTAGAATTCACTGAAGCGCTTTGTATTGCATGTCCCGGGACTACACAGATACATTATTACAGAAAGAAACAAAGAAAAACACAAAATGTACAGTCAAGCTGTAACTCTCTAAAGGAAGAGCTGCAAGTGCATGCAACATAACCAAAAGCCTGTCAAAGCCACCTGAATCTGTCTGACTGCAAGACAAATCCTCTGCAGTGGCAACCATCACTGCAAGCTCATCTCCTGAGAGGAGTACCTACAGAGCTAAGTGGGTTGAATAGGGAACTTTAAATGCAGGTAAGTGTGCATCTTACGTCAGTAAAGGAAAAAAAAAACCAAAGAAGATCACATACAGTAGGAGAAATATGGAATGCTAAACATCCTCATGCCTCACATATTTTTTTTTAAGATATTCTTATAAACATTAGATTTATACATCCTCTCATTCTCAACCAATCGCAACTGAAGTGTGTCCTGGTGCCAATGCAAATACAAACACTATTAATATCAAATTAACTGTGTTTCACTTAAAGATTGGGAATAATGAGAGATCAGCCGTGTCCTCGTCTATTAATGGCTTCGCAGATGAACGAACACAACACACAAGAATGAACGATATTCAAAGTGTCCAGAGTTGTTCTGGCTATAGGATTTACAATAGATCTGACTTTAACGCATCTCCATACCATGGAATAATAACACTTCAGACAGCCATAATACATACAAATAACAACATCTCACTTTTTTTTTGTTTTGTACAGAACAGCAAATCACAGCAAGCTACACAGCCCTAGAGAAATTCAAAACTTTCACCAAAGTACCACGTAATCTTTCAGGGAGTTTAGGTGTCTGAAGTCCAGTCTTTGCATGATGGGATTCTACTCTACAGAATCTGCTATCTACTTATATTTTTACACATGTATTCATACATTTCAAATAAAATAACCTCTAGAAATCAATACAATTCTCATATATCTTATACGTCGATAATAGGGCCAACATCACACCTGTTGAAGATATTTCTTCTTCTGAGGTTCATTTGTGTGAAACGTCTTAAAGATCTGGGTTTGACTTAAACGTGCATTCCTTTAAGACAAAGTGGTGCGAATGTTTCACTCTTCGGTAAACAACGGTTAAAAACAGACACAGGGAAAAAAAAAAAAAAAAGAAAGAAAATACATTTAAATAATTTACTATGTATTTACATAGTCAGGCTGTGTATCCAACACAGCGTCATTCTTCTTTTGTTGTTTGTCTTGCAGACGGCGTATTCTCTAATCTCCCATTTTTACTTTCGATGTCTGGGGAAAGAAAAAAAATACGTGTCAGACAATATTAATATTCAAGAAAATAACTGGTGGGAGGATTCAATTTATCAACTGTACTTGAGGAGTAAGCAGACTGAATGTGATATGAATTCACAGCGTAGTCCGTTTGCACACACACGCGCGCACACACAATTCCATTTGTTTCATTTGCAGTAGAGTTACCGGATAATCAGAATTTAAGTAAACACATCAGATCCATCTCCAGGGTGTGACTAATAAATTATGATCACGGCACATATCAATTTTTTAGTGTGGCCAGATGGAGATGGAGAACTGATATAATGAAAATGAGCACAACTGAAAACTCCATATTGGCTTTGGTTTATATAGGAGTGTTTTTTTTTTTTGTTTTTTTTTTTTAAATACAATCAAAAATGTCCACAAACGTCCAGGACAAACATTACTGATAGCATGTAGACAAACATCATGCATCATTGATCATGCAATTCCACTGAGTTGTACAAATTAACCATATGTGGATTACCTAGAAGTGAACATAAATGTGCATCAAGAAAAAAACACCATTAAAAAAAAAAAAAAACAAAAAAAAAAAACCACCATATAGCACAACAAGAGTCTCCTGTAGCTGATAATTAGCAGCTCCTCTTTTTTTTTTCTTTTAAAGCAGTAACGTTATTTGTGACAACGAACTCTTGTTCTTTTGCTTAAACAGCCTTTCACTGATACTACAAGCAGTTTGGATTCCTACCATGATAATGTCACATACCAAACTCAATTACAGTAAATAGGAAGCCCCTCAGAATGTTGCAACAGGAAAAAAGGGAACATGATGGTTTCAGGAAAACTTAATTCCTCTTCCTGGAGGTATGAGAGGTCTTTAAGTGTCTTTATCATTATGCCTAATCATAAAATAAATATATGTTTCCTCTCCTCTATGGAGATATAATTCTTTCTCATGACAGTGCATTAAGTGGAAAGAATTACCCACCTGCAAGATGGCTACAATGACTCCAAACAGCCCGATGGCACTGCCAAAGATTTCCACAATGAGAATCTTAACAAACAGGCTGGCGTTCTGGGCATCAGCCAAAGCAGCCCCACTGCCCACGATGCCAACGCAGATGCCACAGAAGAGATTGGAAAAGCCAACAGTGAGACCTGCCCCGAACATGGAGTAGCCTGGAAATATGGCACCATAAAATGGTTTAATTAACTTAATAAACAGAACCAAAATTCCAAATTTCAAAGATGAATTTGAAGTAAAATCTAAAACTCCTTTCGCATGTGCTGTTTTATACCTGCTTGGTAGTTCCTTGGTCCAATTGTCTCTGGAGTTGTGCCACTGAACCTCTGAGGCACACAAAGTTTAGAATGATAAATTATTAAAATACTTACAAAACAAAATCTCTCAACAAAACATTTAAGAATTAAATAAATTTGAATTCAAATTCGAATGCTCTATTTATTTATTTCTTTATTTATAAAAAGATTTTATTTGTGATGAAACAGAAACAAACGAGTCGACTAGTTACACTTTCACTTTTAACAGCTCACCTCTGCCATGTTACTTATGACAATTGCCATGATGATCCCATAAATGGCAACAGCTTCACAAAAGATTATACTGCAGAGCAAAGACCATATAACGACGTCAGCAATATTCACATGAAATGAATAAACTAAAAATAAAAGACAGAAGGCAGATAGAACTAACCTGACGAGGTTCTTGGTCTTAATTCTCGGGGCCTTGACACCTCCACCGATGATGCTGGAGCCAGTGATGTAAATTCCCCTGCAGAGACGAGAATATACAACAAGCTTAATACCAATATAACGTGCATGTTTATATACTGCATAATATGTATATAATTTATAATATAATGCAAATAGTTAGAGAGCAGTGGTAAACCCTAATCTGCTCAACATACATGGGTTTTATTCCATCTCACTTCGGATAGAAGCATCTCCTAACTAATGTTAGTTAATGTTAACTACAGATTATTGTAGATCAGTGCTCAAAAGACTTTAATAACAAAAGTCTGATTCCAATCACAGTAAATTCACACTTTTACAGGACTCTTCTTATGAATTGAGCTTTTCCATTATTATCATCATCTAATTTATTAAAATACTTATTAAAGTCAGCAACCAATCTCAGCAGTAATGAGCAACAACAAGGTATGTATCAAGATATACTGGTTTGCTGCAGCAGTGTGGCATTTATAAATAAAGCTCAAATAAAATTAAAAATAAAATGGTCTCATAAAATCTTTTTAATAATTGATCATTGATCCAAAACACTGGAAAAACATCAAATCAGCTGCTTCCAGGCTTTGTAAATATTAGTTACAAAACATTAAAAAGTTATCACAATGCCCACAATATCTCAGAATATCAGTGTACTGCAATCATATTTATCAAGATATCAACATTATATTGTCATATCACCCAGCCCTAACATGAAACCAATTCATCTTCTTTCCCTACAGCTCATGTAGCATCTGCGGTTGAACACACTTGGAGGAGAGCACTAACTGCCCTATTAAATACACACTACATGAGTGGACAGACTGAATTACATCAACAGGAGGAAAAGCAGGGCCAATTCTGCTCTCTAACTTGCAGCATTTGATGTTTATAGTACTGTCAGGATGTCAGATGATCTCTCCTTCACTTTGGTTTAGTAGTTCTTGATTTATTCTACTAAAGAATGTAAAATGGGACCTTGACAAATGCGAAAATGAGCAAAAATGCAAATATTTGTCACAGCAATTGTATAAGAACACTAATGCTGAGCTCAGGATTACATATGCAGTGAATGGATTTTCCTCATTTATAAAAGGTCACAACTCCTTTTCATGTGTAGTGTAGCTGCACTCTGACACATGTACACAAGTTTTGTTAAAAGGCATTCAGACATTAAGACAGATATATGGGCAGTTCAGCTTTTTCCACATCATAAAATCCCCCCTGCCTTCACTGTGAGCTGTTCTCTTGTGAAAGAAGGAGAAAAGGGGAAATAGCATGAGCTCTTACCAAGCCGCTCCAACCACAGACAGTGAGATGGCCAGGCCGATTCCAAGGTTGGCCCACATATACGGGGACGTCTCTGTTAAAAACCTGCCAGACGAGACACCAAGATTTTAAAATGCAGAGAGATTAAATAAGATATAAATCCCACATTATATCATAAAGGATATACTTAACACTCACCATGCCACGTCAAACCTGAATCCGAGGTCAAAGATTGTATAGCAGATTCCTGATGAGAAACATGAAACATAGTTTAGTCACATCAGAATCTGAAGAAATCAGACAAATATAGACCTTTTCATAAAACACATAAATAAATAAGGCAGGATCATTCAGACAAATGTAATCTAACTGAGACATCTTTCTGTATTAACTAGCAGAAACAAAGTTAATAAATAAATAAATTTAACTTGTTTCCACAACTACAAAGAGGCCCATGACAAAGTGTGTGCTCCATTGAGGATGTGTGATAACTCACACTCACATGAGAATTGTTCCTTCCTCATTCAGCCCAAGTTACAAAGACTAGAAAGACTTCATGACGGATAAGTAAAAATACGCAAATTTAACCGACCAGACAATTTAATGTATTCTCATAACTGCTTTTTAACTATATTTAACAAAGTGAATGAAATTTTTTTGTATCAGTTTATGCTTTTTTTCCCCATGCAGCACTTTGATATTTTGTAAAGGGGAATAAAGTCACATGGCTGTGCACCGGACAGGGTCCCAGGTTTGAACCTGAGCTCAGGTTACATCCGGTGTGGACTTTCTGTGCCGGTTCTCTGTGCGGATTTCCACTGGGTTCTCCAGTTTCCTCCCAAAAACATGCCAGTAGGTGGACTGGCTACTCTAAACTGCCTCAGGTGTGAATGTGTGTGTGAGTGTGTATGCGTTGTCCAGAAAAGGACTGGCGTCCCATTCAGTGTGTATTCCTGCATCACACCCACTATTCCCAGGATAGACCCCAGATCCAGCATGACTCTGACCAGGATAAAGTGGTTACAGAAGATGGATGAATGAATGAATGAATGAATGAAAGTCTCAGCTGATCAGTTTCAGTAAATGGCTCCACTGTTTTGTTAGCAAAAGCAATGCTCTAATTCGTATTGTGTATCTTTCCTCACTGAAAAGGCAGAACGAATGAACTGAAAGTGATGAAGGAATAAATATCGTATATCAACGACATTTGTAAGTGTCTCGATATGATATTTTTGATATATTGAGCAGGAATGGGTATAGTTATGCTGTACTAAAGTAAAAGAGGAAGGCTCAGACTAAAGCTGTGCTAATGTTTACTGCAGAAGCTAAAAGCAGCTGGAAATGAACATTTGGAGAATTCGTGACTCTCAGTGTTTAAAACCCGTCCAACAAAAACAAAGTCATTGTCCTTTATAATAAATATAATGCTCTTGTTTTACAAATTCACAACCGTGGCCTGGTCAGTTTTCCGGTGGAAATACTCAGAATTTGCAAATAGCTAAAGTACACATACTATTCAGCAGATGTAAACAGTAACGTCAAGGCCGATGCTATCACGGTGCCACCGCTAACTAGCCGTTAGGCTAGCTGCTAGTTAGCAACACGTCAAGTAATTTGTGAGTTAGAGCTCTCTAAAATACACATTATAACCTCCAGCGAGCTTTAACACCATTTCTTCAGCAGTATCTCCATTTTTATCTCGATGAAGTCTACCGGCGCTGTGTGACAGCTGACAGTAACCTGACTAGCTGTTCCACAGGCTAGCTATTATATTAGCAATGCTAACTGTGGACGACTGAACGAGTAAGAGAAAGCTAGCTTGTCAAGAAATCCACGAATCTTATGAGCAAACGTTTTCATGCCATTCATCAGAAATGATGGAGGATGGCAAGAGGAAATGGAGGGACTAATGATAATATTAAAGAACATACCGACGATGAGGATGGTGCTCCAGAAGGCCAAAGTGACCCCGGTGTAGAGAATTGCGTGGCCGTTCATCATCCACTCAACCAAAAGCGCCAGCTTTGCTACCTAAACGCGCGTCCAGATCAGTCTACAGCCTGTCGTGGCTCGAAAGGCTTTTAGATTAAAGTATACACGAACGAAGCGGCTCTTTTACCAGCGATGAACCAGAGGAGCTTGAAAATCCTGCAGCCATCCAGAGAGAGGAAGCGGAGATCAGCTGATCATGTGACGAGCACCACTTTAGCACGTGACTCAGCCACACAACGGAGGGCGCGCGCTCACCAAGATGAGTGCTAGTCTACTGTATTCCCCTTACAACATTTCACTATTTTACCATGCTGGAACATACAGCTGTTTTTAAAATGACTTCCGGTAACAGGCCCGTCGTGCATAACAGAACTATAACTCATTCTAATGCAATATGCAGGACTGCTTCAAGAACTTTCCCATAACAGACCTTTAGCTCATCAAATGCAGTATTCAGTATTGCTTCAAGAACTTTCCCATAACAGACCTTTAGCTCATCAAATGCAGTATTCAGTATTGCTTCAAGAACTTTCCCATAACATACCTTTAACTCATCAAATGCAGTATTCAGTATTGCTTCAAGAACTTTCCCATAACAGACCTTTAGCTCATCAAATGCAGTATTCAGTATTGCTTCAAGAACTTTCCCATAACAGAACTATAACTCGTTCAAATGCAGTATTCAGTATTGCTTCAAGAACTTTCCCATAACAGACCTTTAGCTCATCAAATGCAGTATTCAGTATTGCTTCAAGAACTTTCCCATAACATACCTTTAACTCATCAAATGCAGTATTCAGTATTGCTTCAAGAACTTTCCCATAACAGACCTTTAACTCATCAAATGCAGTATTCAGTATTGCTTCAAGAACTTTCCCATAACAGACCTTTAACTCATCAAATGCAGTATTCAGTATTGCTTCAAGAACTTTGCCATAACAGAACTATAACTCGTTCAAATGCAGTATTCAGTATTGCTTCAAGAACTTTGCCATAACAGAACTATAACTCGTTCAAATGCAGTATTCAGTATTGCTTCAAGAACTTTGCCATAACAGAACTATAACTCGTTCAAATGCAATATTCAGGATTGCTTCAAGAACTTCCTTAAGTTAACCAGTACTTCCTGTTTTCTTTTTTGTGTTCCTGAATTATGCGACATTGTAGCAACGTTGCAAGACTGAAGGCGACTAATGGCCAGAGACCCTTTACATACACAATATGGCCAGAAGTATGTGGACACCTGACCATAATACCCATATGTGCTTGCTGAACATCCCATTCCTAAGTTGGAACCCCCATTTCTTAGGCTTTCTTTGTGTGCTTTTAACTTTGTGGAAACAGTTTGGGTAACCCACATATGAGTGTGATGGTCAGGTGTCCACATACTTTTGGCCATATAGTGTATGAGAAACTGTCAGTAAGTAGCCATACAAGGCCACAAGAAATGCAGCAGACCAACATTTTACATAAATAGAGTAAATATTATCTAAACTGATGAGTTGGAAACAATGCATAAACCTAATTTTTTTACCACCATAGTTTTATTAAATAGACATATTTCAGATGGTTTTATACTTCATGTCAGTGGACTACTAAACTCTCCAGGGCCCTCACCCAGTCTGGGCCTGGGACAGCTACTAGTTGTCCCCCCATGTTATGGGGCAGGCTGCTAAATACATTAAAAGAATGGTTCTTAAAGTGAGGTCCAGGGACACCCCGAATTCCATGAAGGATAGCCAGGAGGTTCATGCTTTTTAAATTTAGTTAAAGTGGTGGAAATCACACCCACCATTATGAAAGTTATTATCTTTATTACTGAGGTCTTATAGTTAATAACCCATCTGACCGGTCACTGAAATTGAATGGGTTTCTCCAAACCCATGCAAATTTGCACATATGCAAATTTCCCCATTGGGAGACAAATAAAGGATTATCTTATCTTAAAACTCAAAAACAAGTAGGCCTATAAATGATGTGACCTTAGACCTAATGTGCCCTGGTGGTGGAAAGGTCAGGCGTAAAAAGCTCTGTGGCTCCATTAAATAGATAAAATATTATTGTACACATTTAAATAGTGTTCATTTACACTAAATAGTGTTCATTTTATTTTCATTTTCATTTTATTTTCACTTTAAAGTTTGAGAACCCCTTACATTAAAAATTCATATACTCCGAATATGAATCAAAACAATATACAAATAACAATATATAAATATACATTGCAAGGGTGGAGTGTCACAAAAGTGTCGCAATAATTTATAAAATTTGTAGATTTTTTGCTTTCTTATTTGTAAAACATTTCAATTTGTTAAAATATTTAAATATTTACGTTAGAAAACTTTGAAACCTGGGGTCACTCCATTTCCTAGGATGAATATGAAATTTCACATATATAAAAAGCAAGAGCCACATGAGCTTAATGAGCAGAAACACCATGAACTTGAACTACAGTGAACTAAATTAGCAAATGTTACAGATGTCTTGACTAAATAACTGATTTAGGGCAGTGTAAGCATGGCACAAAGTAAGCATGAGCGCATGCAGTGTATATATAAACCATTTTAAAATGAGTTTTAACTGAGTCAGATTAAAAGTTGAACTTGCGTTTGTGGTTCTTCTTGAGTATTTTGTTAGTAATATTTTGCAATTAAGGGTTGATTGATTCATGGTTCATACATGTGTGATGTAAACGTTTACTGAAGAATTACACATATAAAACACTAAATAAATTTTGGAACACTCTGACTTACACAATGTACAAAATAAATTATTTGTCAGAAATATGATTTAGTGTATGTAGATACCTAATTATACATGACTGTATGTAATGCAATCATTTAGCCAAAGATGAATGTAAACTTGTTTACACAATGATATGAGCTGTATACTGTAAACTTTTCATAACTAGTAATGATATATTCATGAAAGTTACTATAAAGTTAATTGTCTTGCTCCTCAATATCTTTCAGAGTTGCTTACTGTCCACAATCCTGTCAGATCTCTCAGATCTCAGACTACACATATGTTGTGGATTCCCAGAACAAGACTAAAATGTAGGGGAGATAGAGCCTTCTCTGTTGCTGGTCCCAAACTATGGAACACTTTGCCTTTATCTATCAGAACTGCTTCTACAGTGTCTGAATTTAAATGTCTGTTAAAAACTCATCTTTTCTCCTGTGCTTTTAATGATAGGTGATTGGGTTGTTTTAAGGTTATATGGATTTTACTGCTGTGTACAAGACTATGCAATACTAATACAGCGATTAGGTCTGTGCATTTTTTAAATGCTGTAATTAGGTCTATGCTTTATGTACAGCACTTTGGTCAATGAAAGTTGTTTTAAATGTGCATTATAAATAAATTGAAAATTGAAATTGAAATTGAAAGTGTTACAACCGTATTACTGTTGTGTGTGTTTTCATTAGCATCAGAATATAGATGTTTGGTCTCTCAGAATTTGACTGTGATTATGACTCCTAGGCTATATGCATGCTGAGCAGAGAGGATTATCTGATTATAAATGTGTATAACAGAGTACAAAAAATGATGAGCTCAAACATGCCTTTAAGTCTTTCCTGAAATCTCAAATAGTCAAGAAAATGTATTAAAATAACTTCATATTACTCCCCTTTCTATCAATTACTGCCCCTTTATTTTTATTTTTTTCAATTTCTCGCTGTTCCTATTTTACTGATATTTATTTATTTACCTATTTCTTGTTTTACTTATGAAATATTTCCTAATCTTCTTATATGAGAATAACATGGCTGTGTCCAAACCTAGCATTACACTGTTCCAGGGAGTTTGCGTCTGACATCAATGCAGACATGGGCAGAGATTCTCAAACTTTTTGCAGCCAAGGATCCATTTAACTGTAAAATAATTTCCATGCACTCTCTCAAGAGAAAAGAATGGAAAGTTCATAAAGCTTAAGCACATGTTACCTAACACAATCAGAAACATTCTGGTGACAGTGACCTCTGTTAGTGAAAAGTGAACCATTTTGTTTCTGTTTTACATCTGGGAAAAATTATACAGAATAACCATATAAATTCTAATGTCCCACAGTTTTCTACAACATTGTTGAACATGATGGACGTGCGAATGTCAGAAAAGCCCAATACCAATCTGGAGGAGAAACTGGTGTTCATCCATGCAGTCCATGTAGGACACACACAGTGCAGAAGTAAAGGAATGTTAACATAAAAGCTGTGGAAAATAAGATTAAGATTCAAGGCCTATCACATTACATGATACATGACAACATTTCATACACAAGAGACAATAAATGCATTCTAATGTGTAAGGTTGTAGTTTCTAATCCTGGATATGATTAAATAGAAACAGTCCAGTACTGTAATATAAACAATGTTTATATGTTTATAGAGTCAGGTTCAGGTTCTGTAGTCATAACTTAGGTTTTGACCCCAGGAAAGGTCAACATCCACTACCATGATGATAACTACATGTCTGATTGGCAAAATGTAACTCTTCCTGACCTTCTTATGAGGTGAGATACACAGAAGCTGAATATTAATTATGCCAGCTATTTAAGCAGTAATGTTTTGAACCATTGCGTCAGGTGTTTGTGTGAAGTAATCCATATTAGCAAGCTGTTCCAACATCTGTTGCAGTAATATAATAAGATGCAGAAGGAGGACCTGATTCGTTTTATCCGGTGGAAATCTTAGGATCAAGAACCTGACCAAGAGGAAGCCGATTTCTTCTGGCAGATTATGGAATTGTTCTGCAATCGAAACAGAGTGAGCGTTATAGTTCATTTTGTGCAGCAAACGATTGTATAAGCAAAGGTATTAACTATAAAAGTTTCCCGAAAGTTTTTTTTCATGAATGTAAAGATTATAATATTATGAATTCTAATAAATGCATGAATGAATAGATATATGTCTACTAAGGGTGTAACACAATGAAATTATCTGTATCTTTATCAATTATGCGATCCAGATATCCATGTCTGTATCTGTATTCAGATTTAAATGAATAGTGCACCTCCTATTTGCATCTGTATTTGTATTTGTTCAGAACATTTTATCTGTTCATTTTTTAATGTATTCATATTCAGTTACAACCCTAATAACTACAGTAGATGTGTTAGTTCTTTTACAGGAAGTAATGATGGCTGAAGTCACTATACTCCTATCCAAGAGTAAGGAATAGGAACAAGGCATCAAAAGTTAGTATACCCCACATCAGTATCAGCATCTGTCTGTATATGATTGTGCATTGTTTTTGCCAGTATCATGCTGACTAACATGACAGTTTCTGCTACAGAGGTTTAAAGAGGTTTAAAGGACCAGAAGGACTTGTGCTTTCCTATGACACTTAATTTATGTTCCACTGTCCCAGATGGCGAGCACAGTGAGGCTGTAATTAAAATGGAAGATAATCTTGGTATGGATAAGTCTCTCTGTAATAGTATTTTTCTGGAATTTACTTGTTGTAATGATATCATGGACTCTATAATATAGTTTCCTTGACCCTGATCTTCACATGCAGGTTTCGTCTTCAAATCTGCAGCTTACAGAGGACTGACTTAAGCAGTGCATAATGCTATATGTTGGCACGAGTATAGTATAAAAGCCGAAAAAATGAAATGAAAAATCTCACGCCAGTATATCTCTGAAAGTTAGCAACTGTACTCTCACAAATTGACTGCAAGAAACTTTCTTGCTATGGCTCATGGTGTAACAGATTTAATCTCATGCCAGCATGAGAGGAGACAATCCTGCTTAAGAAATAGGAGGCTGATTAGTCATCTCCATTTATGTTATGTTAGAGTGTAACATCCAGCTTGGACGGCTTTCATTACCAATTCAGGTCATTTTGAATACTTGGTTATGCCTTTGTAAATGAAATTCTCAGAGAATTCCTGAATTGTTGTGTCATCATACATTAATGTCCTGATCTATTTTAAGACTGAATGTGAATATGTCGTACTACGAAAACTTCTAGAAAACAACTTGTATGCCTCGAGAAGTGCGAGTTCCACCAAAGAACTGGTAACGTCCAGCTTGGTCAAACCTTGGCCTGACCACCAGAGGGCCCCCTCGCCCTGAGTTTTGCATGACTTCATTGTTGTTTATTGTCATTTCCTGTTTGTTCCCTATATAAAGCACATGGACTTTAGCTTTGCTGCAAAGCCTTACAGTTCATCCCATCACTCATGCAAGTTCTGAGTCATTTTGTCTTGATAGTCGTCTTGTGTAAGACCCTGCCTTGCTTGTCTCATTTCTGCCTTGGCTCTGCCCTGGTTCTGCCCTTTACTTTTGATGCTATCTCTGATCTGTGGGTTATTGACCTTGCCTGCCTTCTTGACCATGTTATTGGAATGTGTTTTGGACTTTGCATTCTCTGAGATTTACTGGTATTTGACCTGGAACATTCTGACCCTGCCTTTTGTCTTAATAAACCTTCTGCTAATGGATCCATATAACCTGCCCGAGAGCCCTTTGTTACAAGAGTACTGTTATAGGCAGGGGCAGACTCAGAGTGGGGCCCCTGGGCTTGAACCATTTTTGGGGCCTCATATATACATCATGATATAAATCTATAACTGCTCCAACCAGAAATTGCAAGGCTGTGATAAAACATAAAACAGTAGCTACTATAATATCATGATGATTGTTGATGGTATTAGCATATAATCAAAATGAATTCCCTAAAATAAAATACAAAGGTAGGTCCTTTTAGAAGTTAAGTCATCAGGATATATTTGTAGCAGTATGTGTGTGTGTGTGTGTGTGTGTGTCAGAAAGAGACAGATAATTCTCCAGTAAGCTTTCACCTGCGGAGGTGTCTAACACCACATATACACATTCATTTCTCTAGTATGTGTATTTATTGCGGATGGTTCCACCACACCCTAAAGATGGCTGTGGATGTTCTTTCTTGGATAGCCTTCAGACAGCAATTGCTAAGAACAGTTTACACTCAACATCATTAAAGGATTGATAATGAAACTTAAAACTCTTAAAGTTTAAGTATATAGTTTATAGTATACAGTTATAAAAGTAGAATGATTTATAATCACACTATTTGGTGGCACCAGAAGAGGATGAGTTCCCTACTGAGTCTGAAAATTTTATATCTAGAGTTCTGATTTTTGAAAATTTTATATTTTATATCCAGATTTATGTAAAGCTGCTTTGTGACAATGTCTGTTGTTACAAATAAATTTGAATTGAATTAATACTGCCTTGGTATTTCCCACCTGTGGGACACTGTCCTGGGCCTCAGAGAATTCCTGCATGAAAAGCCCAAGAAATGCTTCAAGGATCTCTCCAAGGATATGAATATGTGTGTATGCACAGAAGCTCTTGGTAGGACCCTATAATTGGTAAGACAATTTGTCAGAACATCGGCACCCTCTGTACCCAAACGTCCTATATAGAGCATTATATGAAGCTTGAAGTACAGGCTTTTATACAATAATACACTACTACATGTCAAATAGGTAGCCATTTCAGATTAATTTAATATTAGGCTAGGCTAAACACAATGAGGTACTGAAAAGTATTGTTGTATAGAAACATATTTGAGAAGATTTCAGCCCTATCTGTGGTTGATACAAAATCCAACCCAATCAAGCAGTGCCATGTGCTTTGTTTTAGTTTCCTTGACCTAAACTTTATAAGGTATTATTTCAGATATATATGTGATATAACGGTAAATCACTTTATTTATTTATATATATATATATATATATATATATATATATATATATATATATATATATATATATATATATATATATATATATATATGAGACCTATATTATCTAAAAGTCATATATGAGACCTTTATATAATCTAAAGGTCAATATTATCTATAGTGATAATGACTGTGAACCAAAAAAAAATTGCCTTATCAGACAGATGATGGTGCCAAAGTTCCTTTAAAATCAGTGATATTAATACTGTGTGAAATTTCAGTTTTTAGTCCTTTCATTTGACTGTGTGTTAGATATGATTGTAAAAAAGTACATTTATTTAGCCATTCAGTACTCACATTTCATTAACCAAAGGTGTACAACTTAATAATGTAAAGTATAATAATATACAGTATTCAGGCAACTTTAATTTAATGCTTTTATAGACCACTGGACCACTGCGGCAGACCACTGGAGCTGTTTCACTTCTCCTGCCCTAACACAACACCGTTGTGTCTTACACATTCTTAAATATATTAAAACTGACATGAATTCCTTCATTTGCACGTTTGCATGTTTGCAGGGTGGCTGTATATACCTATTAAAAGAGAAAGCACACCAGGCCTATATATTCCAGTCATACACACATATCAGGATTTGTTTTCAGGTATAGTGTATGACATCTTTAGCTGGTACAGCTCTTGAGAAAACCAATCTTGTGCATGACAGTTGTAAAGCAGGGACACAGGAGTAGCATTGAAATGCACAGAATGAAAACGCAGGGTTTGCATAATGTTATCACAGTAAGGCTTGTTGATGTGCTGCTGCTGCACACGATGGCTAATTGTGTGGATAAGATTTCAGTCTGTGTACATAGGAGTAAACTAAGGGTACACATGACAACCCATCACATGCTTTCTGAATTCAGGTCCAGACATACCTTGGCATTTTCAATACCTTCGACCTACAGGCTCACTTTAAACGTTCAAAGACTATTGCTTAAAATCCATAGCTGCTTTTATGTATTCACAGCATGTTCTTAGCTTGGCATTGTAGTGATTGTGTTTTTTGTTCTCGGCTCCATGTCAGCTCCCAAGCCCAGAGTAAAAATATATATTATAATAGTGTATATTCACTTTGTGGGCTTATTTCTTCTTCTGTTTCTTTCTTGCCTTCTGCAGTTTATATCAATCTTTTTCTCTCTTATGAAATAATGATTGTATCAATCAGTTTGTTTTGTTCATGAAAATTCTTTCGTCGTATAGGACAAAATGAAGAACAAATAGCATTCACTTGATTAGATTTTTATACATTCCAGACACATTTCCACAGCTTCAAACCAGGCAGCAAAAGAGCCTTGCTGATTTAGAAAATGCAAGATAATGAGTATCAGTGGACCATCGGGCTAAGAGCATGATACTCAGCATGTCGTGTATGGTGGTAACTGCAGCAACAAGGCAGAATGGAAGAATGGAAATGAATGAGGAATATAAAGCGATTGCAAACATAATATGCCGTTCCAGTTCATCAAGAATTAGCTGTCTGTATCTGACTATATTCTGTTCATAGTTGGCGACGGACAGTGCACAAATACCTGCTCCCATGTGCCTTCATGACCAATTCTAATCTAACTGAGGTATGTGATTCTGCATGGTGCCATTATAAATAATTGAATTATCATCCATCTTAGGCCAATTGCGCACGATGTTTCAATCAACCTCATCTTGAGAGTCCTTTATTCTGAACCCCCACATTATTTATAAGGTGCCTCTCATTTTTGTAATGTGTTGATGATAATAAATTTATTTCACCTCATGAAAGGGGAATATAATAGAGCATTTTGGGACTGCATCTCAGCATCAGAAATAGATTCAAAAGCCATGTGGAAATAAAATATATTGAATTTAATACAAATAATTAAATTTAATGTCAGGGTCTTTCACCCATAGTTTGTGAAAATATAGTGCTGTTTTGTACACACTTGAAATATGATAACTGTTATATTTATATGCAGCTAAATCAGCATCTTAGTGTAAGAGAAGAAAAACGCCCATGTCATTAATGGTTATTGCACAGAAGAGATTGACTGTTAAAGAAAGGCTGCTGCATTCACCTAGACAAGTTAACAGAAAGGAAAGACTTTTTTTCAGCCAATCTGTCAGTAACCCAGTCTTTCAATACCGCCATGGCTGCACAAAGCAAACTGACATGAATTGAAGCGAAATCACCATGGAGCTACACTACCCACATGAGATCAAATTATCCTGAAAAGTAGCGTTTTTAAGTGATTTCTTTCAACGCCTTGAGCAAGTGATTTAAAACAGCATTATTCAGCCCATTATCAGGCCCTTATGTGTCCATGTGGAAAATTTTTTCAATTCCAGTTCTATATGTTTTGAAAGTCTTTAAGGTCTTGTAGTTGTAAATCTAGGCAACTTACCTTTTGGTTACTCACCACACTAACTGCACATGACACCCATTGGATGGAAAAATATCTTAATTTTAGGAAAGGACTGGAGTCTAGGCAGCTTAGGTGTCTTCTGTTAGAATCTTGATGATGTTTCTAACACTCATGCTCTGGGCTTCATCAGTTCTGCATGGTTCAGTGTTCAGTGTGGGTGGGATTCAACTGAACAGAAGGTCAAAGTGATTGTCTCCTTTCTGTTTTCAGAATTCAATTTTCATAATAGACATTGTCACAAAGCAGTTTTAGAGAAATCTAGATATAGCTTTAGATCTCTAATGAGCAAGCCGGAGGCAAAAGTGGCAAGGAAAAGCTCTCTGAGACAACATGATGAAGAAACATTGAGAGGAACCAGACACTGAGGATGCCCTTTGAGTGACCTCTGAAATGTCTCTAAGTTGCATAGATTTAAGATTATGAGGATTTTAAAATGATTAAAATCCTCAGGCATATACAAACTCTTCCTAAGTTGCTATTTCAGATGATCAAAGATGACAAACCGTGGCTATGTTAGCCTTTTCTACAGCATTAGACTCTTTTGATAGCTTTGTCTCTATTCTGTATATTCTAAAATGTCTTTCATTCATCTTCAGTAACTGGCGGTCAGTCTTTTTTTCAGGAGAAAATAAGCCAAAAGTTTGTGGACCATTACACCCATATGTGTTTTTTTGAACATCCCATTCCAGATTTAGTCTGTCCTTTGCTGATATAATAAGCTCCACTCTTTTGGGAAGGTTTTCCACTAGATTTTGGAGTGTTACCGTGGAGATTTGCTCATTAAGCTGCAAGAGCATTAGTGAAGTCAGGCACTGATGTCAGGCGAGGAGGCCTGGGGCTCAGTAGGTGTTCCAGTTCATCCCAAAAGTGTTCAGTTGGGTTGAGGTCAAGGCTCTCTGCAGGCCACTCGAGTTCTTCCACTCCAACCTTAGCAAACCATGTCTTCATGAACCTCACTTTGTGCACAGGGACATTGTCATGATGAAAAATGTTTGTCCCTTAGATCCAGTGAAGGGAAATTGTAATGCTACAGCATTTAGGGAAGGCCTACATATGGGTGTGATGGTCAGGTGTCCACATATTTTTGGCCGTTTAGTGTACTTTACAATTTTATCTTATTAAGCTACAAGCTACCCATGATTTAAAATAGCTAAGCTACATCCAAACTATTCTTTTGATAAAGCAGCTATATAACATTGAAGCATTTAGCAGTGTTTGGGTGTGTGCTGCATTACTATCAGTAGTAATGCTTGCCACTATTACTTATTTTAAATTGGCTTGCACTAACTATTAGGTTAAATACATTTGGTCAGCTGTCAGCTGCATCAAAATAGTTAGCCATTTTGACAATTCACTGCTTCGTCACATTAATGCAATACGAAATACTCGGCACCTAATGCTATTACTCCTGATCACTCTCTTAACCATCAAGTTAATCAACAGCAATAACAAAAATGAAATACACTGTTCAAAGATATGAGTTCTTAAATTGGTGCTGAAAGTTTTGAATGGTGACAGTATTTTCATTTCCAGATTGAATGGATTACAATCAAATGTGTGTCTGTTGCTGTGTGAATATTTCAGACTCATAAATACTGATAAACCTAGCCATGGACATTTGAAATATTTGTCTTGTTTGCCTTGTTTTCATCACCAGTACAATGCATCTTCTGTAGCTTTATCACAGTTCTGGTATTCTGCAGACAGACCTGTGTTACTAGGGTGTATACGTGCATTCTACAGTAATGAGAAATATTGAACTTGGTTCTGGATGGATAAAACAGTTTGCACATTTGTTTAATTCAAAAATAATGTTGAATTAATTATATGAAAAAGGGAGAGTAGCTGTGTAATGTAACAAAACGCTACATTATTTTGAAAATAGCTCAGCTACTGCCACGCAAATAAAATTGTAGCCTATCTCAGGAGCACTGGGTGATGGGTAGGAACATACCCTTGATGGGACACCACGGCATCATGCACATACATTACCGCTGTCCTTTATACCTATGGCATGTTTTTGAGAGGAGTGAGGAAACCAGAGATCCTGAAGGAAACGCATGCTAAACTCTACACAGAGCTCAAACCAGGGACCCTGGAGTTGTGAGGTGAAAATACTACCCACTGTACCACCCTTTAATCTTAAGTTTAGGACAACACAGCAGGACAACATTTTGTTTTTTGTTGTTAACAAAGAGAGTAGTCAATTAATATGTTACACCCTTTTTCAGTGTAAGTGCCATATCATAAAGAAGCAATATGTGCATATAGTGCATTGAATGGTAGATATACACACAAGGATGTGCCCCGAGGAGGCTGTTGACCAGTTTGCTTTGCCAAGCACTGAACTGAGTGTAATATTACCCAAATGATCAGTGCAGCTGTGTGATTTATATGGAACACCGAGAAGCGCATGGAATTAGTTGTGCTTCATAAATTTGTTGGCATGGTTACATGCTGTTTCCATAGCTGGAAACTTTGCTAGTTAAGATGTCCTCTATGAGCTCCCTAAATTGGTGCCATTACTCAACAAGCAAATTCAGAAAACTCTTTACTTCAGATCCCATTGGGGATCTATGATTAAACAGTCAGCTTGTGCTCTTTTCTCTTGTCAATATTAAGCCAATATGTTTAACCCTTTTATGTTCTGCCATACTGTAATCCACCAGTAGGAACAGAATGATGTCTGAAATTGCTTTGACTTATTTGTTTTTGCTTATATTTATAGATAGTCCATAGAGAAATGCGAAGCTAATGGGCTGTGCAATATGTTTTAAATTTCTTGTCTTATGCCAGCAAATTCAGTTGCATAAAATGGAATCAAGACTGGATTCACTTCATCTGAATGGTCACACACTGTATATGATGCACACTGAAGTCTTGTCAAAGCAGCAAATGCCTTATTCTCTATGCTTTGCTTCAAGAAAATTGATGTGAACATTCATATTTAGACATTCACATTTATGGCATTTAGTAGATACGCTTATCCACAGCAACTTACAGAAGTGTTTTGTAGTCTCTAACAAAAACACATCCTCTGGTCATTGACTGGTCATGAGTACCATCTGAAAACCAAGTTGGGGAAGTTTGTACAGTACAAAAAGAAAGAACAAGACAAAGATTTTTTAAAATAATAATTAAAAATTTTTAATTTAAATAAAATGGTAAGACACACAGCAGCGATATTTTTCAGGGCAAAAGCAATAGTTAAACAATTTTTTATTGTATACTGTAAAGTTTTACCTGGGGTTGCCAATAAAGTACTGTAAAATTTACAGTAAACAACTGTAAACCATATTTACAGTAAAGTATTATAATATCTTACATAGGATAAAGTCACTCATAACCCAGTTTGGTTGACGCAGGATACAACTGAGCTGAAGGGTCTTGATTCAATGCAATCTTTTAGTGGAGTTAATTCAGTGGTAGAAGTGGTTGAATCAATGCAAACTAGTTGCGGTATTGTTGTGGTGTAGTTGTGGTGGCTCAGTATCTAAGGCTTTGAGTCACAGGTTAGAAGGTTGCATGTTAAAATCCCAGTGATGTCATGTTTGGGATTAACCTTCAGCTCAGTTGTATCCTGTATTGAGCATCTGTACTTGGCTATGTGCTATTTTAAACAATGTTAAGATATTACAGAATTTTACTCTAAACATGTTTTATAGTTGTTTACTGTAAATTGTAGAGTAATTATTGGTAACATGGATTTGCAGTTGTACCATATTTCATACATATTTACAGTATACCACCTTTATAATTTTATACTTATGTATTATATACAGTCATGGGAAAAAAGAATGTACACCCTGCTTCAATTCAATGCTTTTATTTATCAGGGCCTAAATAACAATTGTGTGGTCCTCACCAACTTCTGTAAAGGACCTTTTCTTTAATCTCCTGGGATACCCACTCCTAGGAAGAATGGCAACTGTCTTGAAGGCTCTCCATTTGTAAACAATCCTTCTCACTATAGAATGGTGAATTTCAAATTTGTTTGGAGATGGCCTTATAACCATTCCCAAGTTGATGAACAGCAACAACTGCTTCTCTGAGGTCACTGCTGATGTCCTTTCTTCTTGCCATGAAATAGAAACACACCTAAGCGCTCCAGAACACCAAACTGCCAAAAGTTCTGCTTTTATAGAGGTAGTCACACTTCTTGATGATGAATTATTCTTGTGCATTTCATTAGTAACACCCTGATGCTAATTACTCTCTTAATGATTGTAGAAGTAGGAAGGGTGTACTTATGTTTTCGCACTTGATTTGGAAAAAATGACTACATATTGAAATCTATTGTGGGTTTTTTTGTTGTCACCGGAGATTATTTGTTTGATTATAGAAGTTTGTGAGGACCAGACAATTTTTATTTAGGCCCTGATAAATTAAAAACATAGAATCGAAGGGGGTGTACTTTCTTTTTCCCATGACTGTATTGTATGCAGATTGAAAAAAACATACTTGCAATACAGTATTTTTTATCTATTGAGGTGCAAAGAGAACATTGGCAATTCAAGTCAGCTATAATAAACCCTTCAAATGTAGGTCACTGCAAGAAAAAGGCCAATTAGTCAGTCTCCTGTCTGTGATGCAAGAGAGAGGGAGATTGGCATCTTGCAGGCTGTCATTCATTTGCTTGCCATGCCCGGCGCTCCACTGGGTCCCATCTATGTGAAGTTTCAGCACAATGGCAAGACAGATGGCAAGCCAACAACTGGTCACTTTTGCATGGCCTTTAAATAGCCATGGGATCCACCCCTTAATTGTGTTGTTGTTATTTCTGCAATGAAATTCAGAATTTCAGTCCAATAAATTCCAAGTATTCCTGAGGATGACTTTCTGTATTGCTGCATTTGAAGAACAGTAAGGAAATTGTTGAAGAATTTTCCCTATTCCACAAAAAAAAAAGCAAGCAGACAATCTTACAGATCGAAAGGAGAGAAATTTATTCTTACTCTGCAGAGGGAGCACATCTCAGCAATACAGCAGCAGTGAGTTATCACTTCAGTTATACAGAAGTGAGCCCATGATCAGAGGAGGCATAGCTCTTTTATACTGAGGTGTAAACAATAGAACAATTTCTCGTCGGTTATAAAATAATTAATATTCATTCATTATTGTATAGAAAGCGTGTATACAAGTTTCTACATCTACCTTCTTAGGTAATAGCAGCTTCAGAAGGTGGTTCCCTATAACCTTAATGACTAATCTGCACAGGAACACTCACTGATACTGTGCAGATTAGTTGCTTAAGGTTATAGGGAACCACTTTCCTGTTTATGCCTCACTATAAAAGATCTACACCTCCACAGTGGTTTAAGAGATACCAGAGAGAAGCAAAATTCTCCAAAAGAAATATGAAATTTAATGGTTTATATATTAATAGTAATAGTATAATAGTTTAGTAATAAATGTGTATGGATTAATAAGCAGATGGGTAGTCATGTCTCTTAATGACGGGTTGTAATGAAATCCCTTGACTTTAATTTTTTTTAACCTAAATCTAAAATCGACCCTGACTGGCACATATGTGTGATTAGCGTGGACAAAAGGTTTCATTTAGTTGTAACTAGCTTACAGTGTAAGTCTAAGGGCAGTTGCTGAAGCAGTCAGTAAATACAGTAAAGAAATTCTAAACTACAACTGTTACACTCAGATTCAGATTACTTTTTGTAAGGTAGTCTGGTGTCCATGCATGATTACTTAAAATCTGAGGCGTTTCTGTGTTCACCACAAAATCTTCCCTTTGAAAATGTGGTCCCATCTCTGAAAGAATGAACCATACAGATCTCAAATGACAAAGAATTGCAAAAAATATCTCTGAAGAAATCATGAAAGCATTTTACAAATATGTGTTTTGCAAAAATGTTTATTGTCTGCCTCAACACCTGCCCCTAGATTTCCATTATGTGTGATTGCAGTAAACAGGTTTTCTGCTCTTTTCTCAGAAGAGGGAACATGTCAAAATCACAGCAAGGTCACTCATCCCACTCATATGCTGCAGTAACAGCACTTAGAGATTAAGTTACATTTACTATGTGCACTTTATGTTTACAAAGCCTTTTTTATATAGTTTTTTCTTGTATTTTGCACCATCATCCAGGAAGCCCAATATTTCATCCCCCCATATATGACTACAAATGTATATGACTAAATATTACACTCAGAGAATTTCAAAGATCAGAAGAAGAGAGTAATACACTTGTTTGTTCTATAGACTATAAAGCTTTATATTAATCGGTTCAATGGTAGTGTATGCATGGAAAATTATTCACATTTTCATTAATGCAGAAAAATACTTCTAACCATGATGCAATAAAAACAACAAAATACTGTTTTCTACAAGGACATAATGCAAGGGATTTAATAATAAAATTACTGCCATCTGCATTTACTAATACACCTCTGTGGAACAGCCAAGGACAAACAGTATGACTGCAGGTACTTTGCTTGGATGATGAGAAATTGCGTTTCTCTTGCTGTGCTTGCTCCATGTTCCATCACCACAGCAACATCAATCTGTAGAAAACCAGTCGTGACTAAACAGCATGCAGAAACAGCTATGCGAAGGTTGATCTTTATTGATTAATTGAAGACTGAATATTGATAGCTGAAAGTGTTGCACTACTCCCTTAACAGCATGAACATTTTAGGCATGCAATCCTTATTCTTTCTATTTTTAAGCTAAATTTAAATCATGATCATTTAACTTCTGTGTAATTTGTTTTCCCCTCCAAATCAGTAAATGAAGTACTAATGAATAATTTGATATTTTTTGGGTCTTGCATGTTAAAGAACTTAAACTCTTGAAAGAAATTAAATAAACTGTAGAGTTTAACTAACAGCATGAAAAGAATCTGTGTCAGTTTTTGTCTACATTATATAATGGTTATATGTAGTGATGATCAAATGAGGACAGGTATATTTTGGGCACCATGCACACGCACACACACACACACACACACACACACACATTCACATACTCATTCACATCTAGGGGCAATTTAGTGCAGTCAGTAAACCTACTTGTTTCTGGGAAGTGGGAGGAACCTGGTGGAAACACACACAGACAGTGGCCTGAGTGGTGCAACAGAAAAGCGTGGCTAATGATAATGAAATCCGATGTTATATCATTAACAGTCTGCTGTAACAGTAAATATGGTAGCCTACTGTTTAAAGAACAAAAATACTAGAAAAAGTGTACATTCAAAATTGTTGGATAAGATATAAATGCCATCTGCTTCACAAACATATTATTCCTATTAAAATATGGAATTGGACATAGATGGTGGGATACAACTCCCACAAACATGGGGTGTTTATAACATGAAAGCTACCTCGGTTCAAATTCCTTTCAAATTTCACGTAAGATTCTCTGTTTGAATGGCAGATTATATGAAAATAAGTCCTTGCTTTTTCATGCTTTCCCTGGCACTGTTCTGTTCACCTGTACTGTTATTATACAGGACGTTTGCCATACTGTTCTTCCCATTCTTCAGAATGAAATGGAGACAGGTATGACCCGGTCCTTTGAGACTGAATGGTACGGAAATGTATTGAGGTCTAAGTGCTTTGGTGGCCAATCTTCTGCTTTTGAGACACCTCAAGAACTGTGTGATTTGATATGAATTTGAAATCTTTCTTGCGGTTCCCTGGTTTGGTGCTATAACAAATGACACTGTCTTTGAAAGCAGGTTTTCACAGGTTTCTCTGTCAAAGAAACCCCCTGTAGACTTTATGAAATATGGCAATTCTGAGTGAAACATCTTGGCTCAATATATATCCTTGAAGGTATCACTATTTTAGAGTTGTGATGCTAGAACGTATAACTTTTTCTTCTGATTAATTTATCTTTGTATAATAATAATAATAATAATATGGCATGGCAACGTCATTCTTACTAATGAACCCTAATATTAAGAATAAATAATAACTACTGTTATTATTATTTTTAGGATTATCTCTAATTAGTGCTGCCATGACGTTTTGCTTCTAAATCTAATATTACACATTCAGACACACTTTAACTTGTTGCCATTAGTTACCTGTTTGTAGAGTTTGCTGTACCTTCTGTAGCATCATACACTCACTATCCACTTTATTAGGAACACCTGTATACATGCACATTCATGCAGTTTTCTAATCAGCCAATCATGTGGCAGCAGGAAAATGCATAAAATCATACAGATACAGGTCAAGGGCCTCAGGTAATGTTCACATTAAATATCAGAATGGGGAAAAATGTGATCTCTGTGACTTTGATCGTGGCATGGTTGTTGGTACCAGATGGGCTGGTTTGAGTATTTCGGATACTGCTGATCTCCTGGGAATTTGACACAGTCTCTAGAGTTTACACAGAATGGTGCGGAAAACAAAACATACTGAGTGAGTGATAGTTCTGTGGGAGGAAATGCCTTGTTGATAAGAGAGGTCAGAGGAAAATGGCCAGATTGGTTTGAGCTGCAAGGAAGGATATAGTAATTCAAACAATCATTCTGTACAATCGTGATTAGAAAAGCATCTCAGCATGCACATAACATCGAACCTTGAGGTGGATGGTCTACAACAGCAGAAGACCACATTGAGTTCCAAGAACAGGAATCTGAGACCATCATGGGCACAGACTCACCTAAACCGGACTTTTTCCAGTCTTCAACTGTCCAGTTTCAGCGAGTCTATGCCCATGATAGCCTCAGATTTCTGTTCTTGGCTGACAGAAGTGGAACCTGATGTGGTCTTCTGCTGTTGTAGCTCATCCACCTCAATATTCAACGTGTTGTGCCTTCTGAGATCCTTTCTACTCACCATGGTTGTATAAAGTGCTTATTTGAGTTACTATAGACTATCCTATTAGCTCAAACCAGTCTGGCCATTCTCCTTTGCTCTCTCTCTCATCAACATGGTGTTTCAGCCTGCAGATGCTCTGCACACAGGATGTTTTTTTTTTGTTTTTCGCACCTTTCTGTGTAAACTCTAGAGACTGTTGTGTGTGAAAATCCCAGGAGATCAGCAGTATCTGAAATTCTCAAACCAGCCCATCTGGCACCAACAACCATGCCACAGTTAAAGTCACAGAGAACATTTTTTCCCCCCATTCTGATGTTTGATGTGAACATTAACTGAAGCTCTTGACCATATATGCATGATTTTAAGTGTTATGCTGCTGCATGGAAAACTGCATGTGTACTGGTGTTTCTAATAAAGTGGACAGTGTATGTATGTTATCTTGGTTCAGATCCGTATTTTAAATCTAACATTACAGCTGCCTGATTCTCTCTTTGAACAGCTGAATATGAATATCCTGCTTTTTCAGCTCCAACCAATTTGTTATTTAATATACCTGGCTCTCTCCAAAGCATGTCTGACATAATTTAATCAAAAGCACACGGCAGTTGTGATGTGTCCCGTTTCAACAACTTAACAAATTTTGTTTTGCATATCACCAGCTCTCAGCAAACCTCATCTGCCATTAAGAACCCAAGAGACATTCTGAATAATGCCATTTCAGATTTGGCTTGATGCAAACATAAGCTACTTTCACACCATTTGCTCAGCATATTGCACAACTTATTTAGCATAATCATCAATATTTGCCAGAAAGCCTGATGCGTTTTCAGGGTTTAAAGGTATGAAGCACTTTAAAAGCAAGGTAAGTGCACCAGCAAGAGATCTTTCAGGCACTTCTCGCTGGGTGAATATTTGGTGTAATTGAACTGTGGGTAATGCATGTTGGCCATCTAGTTTCAAATAGAGCACACACTTCAAATGTCACATTAGTTTAATAAAGAGGAAAGAGGAAAGAGTGTGAGTGAATAGTTACATGTTTACACACTCATTTATATTAATAGTTGTTCATAGTTATATCAAAAGATGCACAAAGAGGAAATGCATGCAATGAATATTTTTATTCATTTGTCAGATGCTTTCATCCAGGTAAGGCTGAAAACATTGAAACTTAGTGCAGCAACAAGGATTTCCTTAAACTAAATGTAGCAGGCCACACCAGGAGCTCCAATGTAACTGATTTGTAACTCATATTGTGGATGTCTATAGATACGTGAGTGACTGCTCTGTTCTGCAGAATGTCTCTCTCATACTGAGGGAATGTACAGTAGGGACTAGAATATGACAAATTCTCATTAATCTATAACTGACTTTAATTTTACTAAATAAGATTGGATTGTGTGAAATGTAGAGGTGTGTTATGGATTTGAGAAATAAAATGTGCCACAAACATTTTAGGACAGAATGTAAATGATTGTGTTGGTGAGGTAGAAAGGTCAAAATAATTTCACACTTCTCAATGTTAACTGCATTATTGATGTGCTTATGTATCAAGGTGCTTCAAGTAGAAGCAATGCATAGTTTCACGTGCTGATCGAATGAGCAGTCATTATACAGTGCTTCTGTGTTTCTTCTTCTTCTTCTTGTTTCATGACCACATTCACCACAGATCTATTTCTACCTGCTGCATGATGTAACATCAAATGTTCGGGGGGAAATTTTTTTTTTGTTGTTGGATAAGACCCAAAGTTGAAATAGGTTTTATTTGTTCAAAGCAAAGTGTGTACAGTGGATATAAAAGTCTACACATCCTTGTTTTAACTGCAGGTTTTTATGATGTATATCCAGAAATGAAGATAAATCATGTTAGAGATTTACCTATGATCCTCTCCTCCTTTTCGTCCTCTTCTTTACTGATTCTGATACCCTCAGTATCCTTCTCTTAGATTTAAGTGCTGCATTGAATACTGTAAACCATGAAGTGCTCATTGCCCATGTATCTATTATTGGAATTATTGGCACAGGTCTTAACAGGTTTATGTCCTATATTACTAACAGATTTCACTTTGTTACCCTCTGGAAAAATAAATCCTCCACTGACACTGTTTCTCACGGTGTTCCTGAGGGATCATTCCTTAGCCCCCTTCTCCTTATTATTTACATGTTGCCCCTTGGTCAGATCATTCACCTGGTCTTGACTTTCACTCTTACTCAGATTTATTTCAGCACCAAAACTACCATCGCCCTCCCACCCCCTACCCTAATATCCTTTATTCATGATATCAAATCCCACTGAATCCCAGGAAAACTTAAGTTATACTCATTGGCCCAAAATTAAATTGTATCAAACTTGTCCACCTTTCTACTTAGTATAGATGAGGTGACTGTTAAACCTTCTTCTTTGGGAGATAGATCTTTGATCCATTTCTGTTTTTGTTTTGATTCATGTCCTGTCTCCACCCCTGTCTTGTCATTATTTGTCTTCCTTACGTGTCATGATCATTTGCACCTGTGTTCATTTTGTTCTTAATTAGTTTGTATATTTAAACCCCCGGTGTGTCTTTGTTCGTGGTGGAGTATTGTTCAGTGTTTTGCCACCTGACTTTTGTTTCACATTGTTATTCTCCAAGTTACTGACCTAGTTACTTTTTCTCATTTGTGTATATTTGGATTATCTCTATTATTGTTGTTCATAGATAGCCCGATCTCTGACTGTTTCCTCTTTTTATTCTGACTCTCATTTTGGATTTGTCTGCTTGCCTCTTTAATAAAACGCTTAAACTGCAACTGCATCCATCTCAACTCTGCATTACACCACAGGCGCATTCTACTGGGATAGCCATGGTCCACAAGGAGCTCACAAAACAGCCACAAGATATTACTGCTGAATGGTAGCAATCAGGAGATGTGTATTTATGAATATTAAAGACATAGTCAACCATGAAACACTTTGATGATTGTTATCAATAAGTGGAAAAAATGTGGAAAAAAAGGACTGCCAAGATCAGGATGACCCTCTACATTTGATGACAGGACAAGTAGAAAATGTCAGGGAGTGTATCAAGAGGCCTACAACAATATTAAAGTATCTGCTGGAATTTCTTTACATGTGACAATCATCCCCATATTCTACACATATCAGGGATGGGTGGTAGGACAAAAAATTTCCACCAAATCATGTTGGAAAATGCCTTATGGACGGATGAGACAATTGTTGAACCTTTTGGACTTAATTCGAAAAGATCCAGTATGTTTGATGAAAAGACAACATAATTTCAGAGAACATCATCCCAACTGTGAAGCATAGTGGTGGTGGCATCATGCTTTGGGGCTGCGTCTCTTCAGCTGGGACGAGGGCTTTAATTAAGATAGATGGGATAATGTCCAGCTCTAAATATCAATCATTTGGTCCCAACAAGGAAAATTTCTTCTTTTCACTAATTTAAAAAACCAAAAGAGCTAAAATATATCCTTTTGGTTACTGAGGTTAGGGTTAGGTGTCCTTGGCCTGCTCAGTGGGGGTTAAGATACTAATGATGTCTGTAAAGCTGCTTTGAGATGATCCATACTGGGAAAAAAGCACTATTCTATTCTATTCTATTCTATTTAACTGGAGATGGGCACAAGGCTGTTTGTGGCAGCACACATGAATTTTTTTTCTATTTTCAGTTCTCAGAATTTGTTTTTGCCCTGTGGTGTATTCGAATAAACTCACATCAATATAGCCGCCGGCATGTTTGCCCATGAGAGTCTAAATGCCTGGCTTTATACTTGTAGCATGAAAATGATTCATTATTTTATCATAAAAATGAAAATGTGCAGCACCCCAGGCAGCAGGAACAGGAGATGCAGAAGCAACAGACAGAGCAAGAAGGTGACCAATATTGTAACAGTGATAGCTGTAACAGAAAACTTGAATCAGGAAACTTGGAAGTGACTGAATCAAAACAAAGACTAGGAACTAAACAAGACGAAAAAGGAACCTGGAACTAAGAAATGTGCTGAAAGACTGTGATTAACTTTAACAAGGAATTTACAACAAGACATAAACTCAGACTAGGTGAATATCACGACAGTAAATCTAGGCACAAAAGTGTTAGAGTGAGAGCACATGGAAAATTCAGTGTTGCGGTAAAATGATATATTGGCCAGTGTTTTTTTTTTTTTTTAAAGAGTCTTTAAATACAGGAAATAAGGTGCAGGTGTCAGGATTTAGGTGAGATGGAGCACCAGCTGCATGCTGCCAAGGGCAGGTCGGTTGTTCAGGCATGCTGGAACAGTTTGTTATAGTGTGTATGTGTGTGTATTTGTTTCTGTGCTTGTATACATTATATAGAATGGTTGAAATGCTTTGTCAATGCTGGATCACAGTATGGTCTGGGCAATAAAACAGCCACGGTGATTCACTGCATACTGCAACAAAGACATTTTTCAGCAAGTAGCAATCTCTCCAGGTTTCCTGCCACCATGAGTTAAAACGCTTTGTCCAGACTTACAATAAATGAGTGGTAGTTGGATCAGTGTTACAACTATAAGGTTCACTTCTGTATGACAGTATGACAGTAACTGCACTCTCCTCTCCACCACACAATGACAAAACTTGCACACAACAGCACTGAAAATAACATTCCCTATTGCAAACACAAACAAGAGCAGGAGATGGAAATGGGCTTTTTAAAGGTTAACTTAAATTTAGAAAAAAAAAATCAAATAACAGAGGTAGATTTCTTAATATGCAAAAATGCAGCATGTGTATTGCTATTTGGCTTTTTAGTGCTTGTGGGAATTGCACCATGTTTTAAGGTCAAACAGCCTCAGGCAGCATTCAGTTATGTTTCTGTTGAAAAATGAATAGTACATAATTACTTGTTTCCAATGCTTTTATATAAATATGGATTGAAAATTATTATACAGGACATGAAATTCCCAAGACAGGATAATCTTATCTATGGCATCATAAGAAGGATGTGGGGCAAATTCTCTTTCTCTCTCTCACACACACACATACACACACACGCACACACACAAAGCCACAAAGGCAGCTGCATTTCTGATTTCTAACACTTCTTTAAGTGTTTCATGTCTGTAATGCTCTACTTGGTCCATGCCGTGTTTCCTCTGAATGCCAAACATGGTGATAAGAAAATCTGTAACCCTTTCATTAAAAAAAGAAAAAAAAAACTTACAGTTTTGTGTCATTTGTACTTTGAATGGACAATGTGTACTCAGTCAATCTTATTTTAGTATATAATTAGAGAAACATACATGGCTGATAATAATCCACCTCGTTCATGTCAATTACACCTGCGACTATATTTAACATGTGCCTTCTCAGTCACTGCTCATAATGTGTAACAAACCATAAATGTCAGCTCCAGTGTACATGAATTCTAGGAAGTGGTTCACTCTTTGTAATTACCTGATACAACTGTAACTTGCAGGCACATTAAACTACTCTCTGGCCTAGAAAGAAATCAGCCTCAGCATTGCCTCTTCATACCATTCTCTATATTTTTATTACAACAGTTGGTGGTGCTGTTGCACTTAGTTCCACAAAAGTTGAAAATAAATCTTTATTAACAGAAAATAATCTATAAATGTTGTTTCACCTGCTCCTTTTAGAGGTTGCCACAGCAGATCGTTGGTCCACGTATTTGATTTGACACAGGTTTTACGCTGGATGACCTTCCTGATACAAGTTAGACTTCAAGATTGGTTTGTTCATAGGTGGACTGATTGCTGTAGCACCCCTGAGTATACTCTCTTACTCAGACCTTTGGTGTGGCTCTCTCAATCTCTCTCAGTCTAAACCATGGCAGTCTCTATTATGATCTTGCATGCTTCGAGTCAACTGTTGGAAAAATAACCATGAAACGTGAATCAGCGTCAATGTCATTATTAATATTCATAGTTTAATTTCATGCGAGCATCAGCACTGAACCAAGGAACAATGGAAGAAGGTGGCCTGGTCTGTTGAATCGTGTTTTCTTTTACATCATGTGGATGGCTGGGTGTGTGTACGTCGCTTCCGTGTGGAAGAGATGACACCAGGATGCGCTATGGGAAGAAGGCAGGCCAGCAGAAGCAGTGTGATGCTCTGGGCAATGTTCTGCTGGGGAACCTTGGGTCCTGGCATTCATGTGGATGTTACTTTGGCACGTACCACCTACCTAAACATTGCTGCAGACCAAGTACACCCCTTCATGGCAGCGGTATTCTCTAATGGCAGTGGCCTCTTTCAGCAGGATAATGCTCCCTGCAACACTGCAAAAAATTGCTCAGGAATGGTTTGAGGAACATGACAAAAAGTTCAATGTGTTGACTTGGCTTCAATGGGTCAAAGCTGTTTTGGCAGCACAAGCGAGTTATTTCCCAGTTGTCTTCATGGTTTGCTTTCACCATTTTGATCTGGTTTCTCTGTACTGCTCTGTTTGCTTGATTGTTTAACCTTTACTTGTTGTTTGACCACAATTGATTTGAATTTTTAATAAAGATCAAGCTCTTACTTTCATCTACTTGCCTCTGTTTCATGACCCAAATCAATAAATGTAGATTAAGGATATGCTGACTTAGTGGAATGGTAATTACCACTCCACTTGTGTTTACTTTGCTTCATGTTACTGAATCACTAACCCATGCTTCTGGAAGAACAGATCTGAAAGATCAGACAGAACTGATCAAAGAAATAATCCATTTGCTTTGCAGTAACATTGCAAAAGAAATACAGGCTACAGTTGGGGACCATGTAATCAGCCTTGCCCTATAACAGAAGTTTGTCAGAGTGGAGTCAGAGCCCAGTGTTATCTGTCATTTAGACATTCACACAATATAAAGAGGGAGCCAGAACTTAAATCACAGAATTTAAAAGCATCTATCGGAACTAGAATTCTGCAGGTTGAATTTTTGCAGAACTCAAAACCAGGTAATTTACGCCTGCATTATGTACATTTTCCCACGATTCTATCTACTTAATTTTGCCTCTCAGATTTTCTCTGCATTTTTAGAGGAATAAAAGTGGACGAACTGTGGAAGCAGTAAAATATAAGTGCGTGCTCATCAGTATACGCAGCACAGTAATGCCTTTCTTTAGAGTAGTGCCAGGTATATCCTATAGATTATTGCCTGAATATAACAATGTCCAGAGTGCTTTTTTGCTCAAATTTAATGATTTAGTGAACAGATTATAAATGGTAGGATTTATAGTTTTCCTCAATTGCCTAAGTATACTGTTAAATTCTCAAAACCTGCAATCACGACATCATTTCAAACTATGCATCACGTTTCACCATTATCTCTCGCTGAGTGAACCTTAAATGCTCTGTGCGGAATGATACAACAGAGAATTTCATTTTCAGAAAATGTTCCAAAAGGAATCCCTTTGCCTCTAAAAGTGTTGCATGTAACCAAAATCAAATTTCCCTTCTTTAAATCAGGATATGAAAGGTTCTAAATGAAATGTGTACATGACTAGAAACACTCTTAGAAGTAGAAAAGGGTTATCTAGAACCCAAAACATGCATCTTTCAAGTAGAACAACCTTAGTATGCTAAAAACCATTAACTATCCAAAGAACCCTTGAGGAACGTTGAGTGTAGAATGTAGGCTTCAACTTATTAAGGTTTAAACAACTGTCTATTGTACAATTCCAAATTTTGTACAATGGACAGTTGATATCTCAATGCAATGAGTGATTGTGCTAAAGCAACAAGGGAGAAATGTAATATCTCACACAGAGAGTAATGTAGCTGGAGGCAAATGAAACACCACACATTTTGTATATGTGCGTAAAGTGGCTTTTAGCCTGACCAGTCAGGAGTCAGGAGGTGTGTTTGAAGCATTGTGGGTCACCAAGCCAATACGGATGTGCCTGGCCAGCATGAGGGTGGGGGGATACGGTTAGGGTTAGGGTTTGTATTATTTTAAATCACACTTTACCGGGATATCATTTCTGAGAATAAGAGGGAGTCGGTCAAACCAACAATTGTAAAATTGCGCACATTACAAGAATCAAGAAACAGTAAAAAACAAAAAAGAACGAAAGAAAAGCACAATAATAAAACTACTAATAAAACGGCAATATGCAATCATTATAAATAGTACAAGAACAAATGAATAAGATATAAGATATCCAATATAAGATATCGAAATACCTGGAATACTCACAGTGGTAATGATAATATAGTTTTCTTCACAGTTGCTTCAACACTTCATTGCAGGAAACAAATGAATAATAAATAAACAATAAATGTTAATAAATGCCACATTTTGCAAGGTTTGGCTCCAAGCCTTTGAACACACTCTTTAATATTTAAATTCATATAAATAGATACTTTTTTTTTTAATCAGGAATTCCTTCAACAGTGTTTTTCACACTGTAGTGATCTGTTGAGAGAACAGTTGGCACAGTGTGTGTTGCTGTGTTGCTAGCTGTGTTTTATGTTATAGCTAACTCCAGATTATTTTTGAGGATGGGTGCCATTATATATTTTAGGATGTAGGTTACAGTGCTTGTTAATAGTTGAAAAAACTACATATTGTCTATGGTAAATGACATAACTTCATTTATTTTATTCCACAGCACTGTGCTATGCAGAAAAAAAAAAACTGGAGAGGTCGGAGTTCTGTGACTGATTTCCATTTGTATGTTCATTCATTCATTCATTCATTCATTCATTCCTTTGTGAATTGCTTTCACTGTTATTATTCTGTTTAAAATCTAGAAGATTCCTTCTCTACAGAGAAAACTATTTATGAATTAATGGCTGTGTGTGTTAAACTTCATGAATAATTTACCATCATGTGTAATTACGGATGTTCTGTATCTACAATATCAGTTTATTTATGCAGAAACTTGTTTGTACACTCTGTGGGTTCTGAGCTGCCTCTCTGTTGCAGCCACATAATACTTTCAAAATTCAACCTTTTACTGCATCTAACTGCATGACAATTGTAGGGCTGGATCCCAGAAACAGAGCTGACTCTGACACCTGAATACAAATATGGGTTCTAAGGCTTTTCAGCCAGCAAACTAAAAGCCAGTAAAAACTGCCCTAGCCACCCTGCAACAAGATAGGACTAAATAGCAAGTGGTTTGTTTTCAAAGCTGTTTTGTTCAAGGCAATTTGACTGAGTTCAGTAACTCGGCTTCAGGTTCATCAGGTTGAATTTCTGCAGAAGTCATAACCATGTTATTTGAGGTGATTTATGCCTGCATTATGTAAATTTTTCCCAAGCTTCTGTCTGCTTAATTGTGCCTCTGAGATCTTGGTGGTTGAAGGTAATGATGCAGTTCTTGAAACCGAAGACCAAAAATGTTTAAATAACATGCTGTGTTATATAACATACTGTAATTCCAACATTTCAAGTACAAACTTTGAAAACTGTCTTGAATATAAAACTGAATACTGGATAACTGAAGTTTCAGAATTATAAAATGCACAAAATTAGCATGAATATAATATATATATATATATATATATATATATATATATATATATGTATATAAAGCTGGAGAAGAGTATAGGTCTTTTCACACTGTCTGCCCAAATTACAGACAAATGACAATATGACAAAAAATGTTAAATTAACATGTAGTGACAACTTGTACTCTAAGCCTGAAAATGTAATTCAAGCTTGTCTATTGTGCCATTGTAACAGCAATGGCAATCAATTGTACATTGATTTAAAATAGATTGCAGTCAAATATCCCCTGTCAAATACCACTAAATTTGGGCATGTCAAGACAGCCCCTCAACAGAGCCATCTTTATTGAAAGTGTTTATTGGAGATTGAACTTTTCCACTCATGTCTCTGACTTGTCCTGCTTGTCTTACAAGTGGAGATCATTTCCTTGCTTTCCTTGCTCAGGGAGCAATTTTATATGGGTCTTTTCATGATTTGGTATTAGATGCGTTTTGGTGGTGTGAGAATGTGAGAGTTACCCATTCTGGTATAAAGGATTTTTTTCCCTCTGGGACTGGGTAAAAGACACTACAGAAATGTCACAATGCAGGCTTCAAGATTGTGAACACTCGCCCCTTTTTTCTAGAAACTCACTCTATTTTTAATAGTACCTCATACACCCCTGTTGTTCAGGTGCAGATGGACAAGCTGAAGAACCCTTAAATACTTTTACCACAGCACTCTAAGCAAATACAATTTCAGAGTGATTAATGCGAGGTCAGAATACAAATTTTAATGTAGTGGATGATTATGTAAAAAGGCAATGAGTATTAAAAAAAGTAATTAAAGAGACGTTGCAAGTCCTTTTGAGTGTGCGTCCTCCATCCCTCCTCTATTACTGTTCAGTATGTCCTTCGTTTTCTTATCTGCAGGCACTCAGCTGTGATTGCGAGCTGTCTCTATGACCTTGAAGCTAATCCAAATGTTCAGAACAACTGCATATTTGGCTTGCAGTTATTGTGTGGGGATGAGAAGTCCATTCATGAGGGGACATCTTTGTGTCCCTTTATACAGTATGTGTTCACAGCTTTGTTAACAAACACTGAAGGGGACTGGGCCATAGAAGTGCATGTCCACTGAACAATAACCTCATGTTGTCTAAAACTGTATGAAAAATTCACCCAATAATAACCTTCTAGCCCAATATTGCAGTATATTTAAGAGGACAACATTAAATGTTGCAAACAATGGTGCAAGTAATAAATTATTTGCTTAAGAAAACATTGAAGATATTTAAGATTTTAAGATTAAAGTCCATACACTCTTAGAAAAAAATTCACAAGGCCACAGTTATGTATATATGACATGCCATGACAATTCATCGAGTGCTTAAATGATACTTTGCGGTTCATTAAACGATTCTTTATGTGTGCCTTTAAACTTATGTGGCTCAAGGTTTCTATGGTATGGCCAAAAAAACAGAAATTATATAAATTATATTTAGAATTCTATTCAAGAGTGGTAGCAGATTACAAGATACCTTAAAAGAAGTGGGGGCTATACTTTTGCTGACTCCTATATGCAGGAATTCAGAATTCTTCCCAGTATAACCTCTACGCTTTTCACTGAATGGCACTTTAAGGGAATATGCGGACCTACTTCAGGATAACACTATAATGCCATTTCAGCAGCTGCAGCAAAAATGTGCTATTTCAAAGCAGGATCACTCTGGTTTTCTGCAAATTCGTCACTACATTACTGCAAAATTGAACTCATCATCGGACACGCCCTCTTATAGTGAGGTAGACAAATTTTTCATTAACACAAAATGTGCAGTTCAGTTTATATCAAAATTCTGCTCATTTAGATTTATATTTCTCAAGGTTCACAATGTCAAAGCTTGGATGATGTGGTTTGCAGTTGGGAGAGGGACTTTGGTAACATGTTCAGTCTGTTCCATAAGCATTTGGAAAGTGACACCATTTTTGAAAATTTACCTTTACATACCACCATAATGGATTTGAAATGAAGCGATTAAAATGTGATTGAAGTGTAGATTTTAAGCTTTAATTCAATAGGTTTAACAAAAATATTGCATTAACTGTTTAGGAATTACGGTCAATTTTTTTTACATAGTCCCTCCATTTTCACAGGCTTAAAAGTAATTGGACAAACTAACATAATTATAGATATAAGGATTATTTTAAATACTCAACTGACTCAATGAAAATAGTCAATGACTGCCTTAAGTCTAGAATCCATGGACATCACCAAATGCTGAGTGTCCTCCCTTGAGATGCTTTGCCAGGCCTTTACTGCAGCCGCCTTCAGTTGCTGCTTGTTTGTGGGTCTTTCTGAATTCAGCTTTGTCTTCAGTAAGTGAAAAGTCTGCTCAATTGGGTTGAGGTCAGATGACTGACTCGGCCATTTAAGAACATTCCATTTCTTTGCCTTAAAAAGCTCTTGGGTTGCTTTTTGGGTTTTGAGTCATTATCCATCTGTACTGTGAAGCACCGTCCTATCAATTTTGCAGCATTTGACCGAATCTGAGCAGAAAGTATAGCTGTGTACACTTCAGAATTCAACCTGCTACTTCTATCAGTGGTCACACCATTAATAAACACCAGTGACCCAGTTCCACTGGCAGCATACAGGTCCATGCCATAACACTGCGTCCACATGTTTGACAGATGATGTAGTATGCTTTGGACCATGAGATCTTCCTTTGCTTCTTCATATTCTTCTCTTCCCATCATTCTAGTGCAAGTTAATCTTTGTTTCATCTGTCCAAGAATCTTTTCTAACAAGATTTTTCTAACAAGTGGTCTATGTTTCAGTGAGCGGCAGCAAGGACAAAGAGGGGAGACAAGTGCCATGGGAGAGAGATAGCTGAGCAGCACAAAGTGTGTGTGTGTGTGTGTGTCTTTGTGTCAACCTGCGTAGGAAAATAAAATTGCTGAGAAGCGATGAGAATAGTGAGAGAAAATGAAAAGACCTTTTGAGTTGTCTCAAGCCTGCCTGCAGTCTCATTTCCGGTCCAATCCGTAAGAGTGTCACACTGATGCCAAAACCAGGGAAACTGAGAAAGATCTGCCATCATGGAGACTTCACCTGTCGAGGAGATCATCAAGACCCAGAAGCAATCCCTCACTGCGCACAGAGCAGGGGCAGCTTTCCAGGTTCTTACTCATGCCCAGACAGAGGACCAGCAGGGACAATGAAGCCTGGTCCAGCCAGCGGGTACACCAGCAGCAGACCCGGCAGCCGCCGCGGCCGTGCCCCACAGCATGCTCTATAAGATGAGTCCGCAGGACGACCTGGAAGCATTCATCAATCTCTTCACTTGTGTTGCAGAAGCATGGGGCTGGCCAGACTCACAGTGGGCAGTCCGCTTGCCTGGGCCGGTGTGCTGACTTTGCTGGAAAGCCAAACCCAGGCATTTCCAGGACCAATGGTGGGTGAGGGAGGTGGGGGCATTGGTCCGGGTTCCCAACACGCCGCAGGCTGCCCCTGATCGAGCTGGGGTGTACTGTATAACAGTGAGTATTCAAGGGGGTATGTACCACACATTGGTGGATTCAGGCTGTAACCAAACCTCAATTCACCAATGCCTGGTTCAAGGTGAGGCATTGGGTACACCACACTGGGCGAAGGTGAGGTGTGTGCATGGGGATGTGCATGAATATCCCCTAGTAGCGATCACAATCCAATTCTGGGGACAAAAGCATAGAATAGAGGCAGCAGTTAGTCCCCACCTCACCCAGTCACTGATTTTGGGGACAAATTGGCCAGCATTTCAGGTTTTGTTGAGGGGAATGTGTGTGGATGCATCCTGCAATAGTGTAGCATGGTGTAGGATGTGTGCAGAATTGGCTGGGGAGGCACTGCCTGAACCCCTATTATTCGCAGTACGAGAGGTCCCACAAGCCTCCTCAGAGTTCTCCCGTTTGAATTACTGTAAGGGCACAAGCTTCGTGGCGTCTTAGACGTCATTAGAGAAAACTGGGAGGAGAGATCTTCGGAGAGCAAGAGCGAAATTCATCACATTAGGGCAATTAACACAGGACTACAGGCGCTAGAATGTCAATCCCAGCTGTATAATAAGGGCACTCCGTTATGTGAGTTTTCACAGGGAGATAAAGTTTTAGTGAACCGTGTAGAACATGGAATGGGTTGGGTTTTTTGTTTTCTCTCTCTTTATCGCTCTTTGAAGTGCTTCTTCTTCTTTTTCTTTTTGAGGATGGCCTTTTTTGCTCGTAAATACACTCACCGGTCACTTTAATAGGAACAGCTCTACACCTGTTCATTTATGTAGTTATCCAGTCAGCCAATCATGCGGCAGCAGCACAATGCATAAAATCAGGCAGATACAGCTCAAGAGCTTCAGTTAATGTTCACCTTAAACATCAGAATAGGGAAAAATGTGATCTTTAACTGTAGCATGGTTGTTGGTGCCAGACAGGCTGGGAATTTTACACTTAACAGTCTCTAGAGTTTACAAAATGGTGCGAAAAACAAAAAACATCTTGTGAGTGGAGAGTCTGCAGTCTGAAACACCTTGTTGATGAGAGAGCTCAGAGGAGAATGACCAGGCTGGTCTGAGATGACAAGAAGCCTATAGTAACTCAAATAAGCAATCTTTATGACCGTGGTGAGCAGAAACACACAACAAATTGAACCTTGAGGTGGATGGACTACAACAGACCACATCAGGCTCCACTCCTGTGGACAGTAGAAGACTGGAAAAAGACCAGGTGATTTTTTTTCTAAACTTCAACTGTCCAGTTTGGGTGAGCCTGTGCCCATGATAGCCTCAGATTCCTGCTCTTGGCAACCTGATGTGGCATTCTGCTGTTGTATCCCATCCACCTCAAGGTTTGATGTTTTGTGCATGCTGAGATGCTTTTCTGCTCACCACGGTTGTAAAGAGTGATTATTTGAGTTACTTGTATATCGTTCCTGGCAGCTCAAACCAATCTGGCCATTTTACTCAGACCTCTCTTATCAACAAGGTATTTCCAGCCACAGAACTGTCGCTTACTCAATGTTTTTTGGACCATTGTGTGTAAACTCTAGAAACTGTTGTGTGTCAAATTCCCAGGAGATCGTCAGTTTCTGAAATACTCAAACCAGCCCATCTGGTACCAATATCCATGCCATGATCAAAGTCACAGAAATCACACTTATTCTTCATTTATTCTGATGTTTGATGTGAACATTACCTGAAGCTGTTGATTGTTGCTTTATCATGTAATTAATTTGCTTATTCATAGTGTTAGTCTTATTTTAACAACAAAACAAAAACAAAATGAAAGTGTTATTTCAACAGGAATATGGATGGGCACATTACACCACTTTAAACCATATTGTTGGTTTAGGTCTAGCTAATACATCAGTAAAGCTTTCTAAAGTAAGGTCAGATTTGGAGACATTTTCAAGTCAGAGTTTAATATAGTTTTAACACAGAAGGGCTCTTTAAAATAAATTGTACTAGGCTTTTTAACATAGCTGTTTAATAAGGTTTCTGTTGAAGTGTTTGGTTACATCGAGAGCAGGCGCCATGCTAAACAGCTATGCTCATACTTGCCACAGAACATTTGAGACACAGTAACTTTCAGATCATTGACAACAATGTGTGTTATAATATTGTCCATTGACATCTGTTAATGCTATTTAAATGGCATCTTGATAAAGACAGCTTTGTTTCTGCTTTTGTTGCTTTTTTTGGTAGGGTTTGATCTTTTGTGGAAATGACAACATGTCTGAAAAATGAACCAAAATCTCACAAGAAGTGTAGCCCTTTGCATGTGTTTCCGTTAATTAGATCATATTTGTCATTAGGACTTTTCTTTGTTGTTAACTAAGTTAACTTTAGTTTTAGCTTTAGTCTAAACACATTTTTATATTATCCGACTCGTACTCGTTTACCAGTTCAGTCTGTTTATGTGATGATAAATAGGCTACTGTCAGCTTAGTCGTCTTAAAAAAAAAGAAAAAAGGCTGGTGTCCAATACCAGTCAAATTTTGGACACAATATTTTTCCTTGTCTTGAAGACATTTTGATATCAGCATATGGTTGAAATTAGTTTCTAAAACTAATTTAGTGATGTTAATAGTGAGGTTATTGCGGTTATTAATTAGTGAGGCAAATAGTGAGGTTACTGCCCATGTATACATTTATTTCTGGATCAAAATAATATTAATAAGTAGTTTTTGTTTAAACTGACAGTTTAAACTAGTAAACAAATAAATAAACAAAACCAGCAAGTTTAAAATTATATTGCTTCCCTAAACGAGTAGTTTTTATTTAGAACCTAGGAGCAGCAGTGAGGATCTTATTTGGGAACTTTAATAAAAGCCTCCTGTGTGAAGCTCCATCATGAATCTGGTTGAGAAGATGCATAAAGTGTGCGAAGCTTTACCAGGAATACAGTTAACATTTTCACAGATAAAATAGCTGAATAAACAACTTCAAATATTTTCACCTCTCTCTCTTTGTTTTAATAACTTCCAGTTTTTCATTCAGTTTGTTTAATTTTAAGGTAGTAGGCTCCTGACATTTTCCTAAGGAATGGAAGGGCTTAAATTTGTGAATATCGCTTTGTTTATTGAGCACTGTCTACTTCATATAACTTACATTTTGTAAGTTGTCTGAACTGCTATTTTTATAGTCAAACCTGTTACTGTATTGAAACAGAGTTAAGTTTGCTGCAATGGTGCCTTGAAAATTTTAATCAGTTACCTGTCAGTGCATTGCTGTTAATGGCGGATGATGATGATGATGATTGTTATTATTATTAGTGGTGCTTGTGTAGCAAAGCATCACTATTGTTATCTCACATACTTATTATTATCATTATTATTATTATTATTATGGACAAAACTTTGGCATGTAATTCGTCCCAAACTGTTTGTGCTAAGGACATGAATGAGGGCTCAAATCGAGCTCAAATCTTTTTGAGGGGAGGTGTGCTGTGACTTTTATAAGCAATCAGACTTACGATGTTCAAACAGAGGACAAAACATCAGGCAAAAAAATCCCATAGACTTACACTGACGGAATGTTCATGAATTCGACTCCAACTGTCAAAAGATTAAGATCTTGCCTTAAGATCCTGAAACTATGCTTCAACAAAGCAGCTGCATGTTGGTCGAAGTTTGTAAGTTTGCATGGGCAAATACCACTCACATTTCTTCAGAAAATGTAAATTCTAGTTTATATATATATATATATATATATATATATATATATATATATATATATATATATATATATATATATATATATATCATGATTAAGAACAATTAAGGGACCATGGTTGCTTTAAAGCAGTGGTTCTCAACAGGTTTTACTTCAGGACCCACATTTTATGTTGGACATCAACACCAAGTTGCGACTCAATACTACAATAAAGTTGTTTATCATATGGAAGTAAATGAAAAAATGCATATTAATTTTGCATAGTAATCTTATTAATACTACTAATAATTATCAATAATAATCATTTACTACCTGAGATAACAGGAAACAAATCAACTTACATACTGAGTTGTTAAGGTTGTATTTACAATGGAAAATATCAGTTTATTAAATGCAATGCGTATGCTTTATAAAGTAAAAAATTTAATAATCCAATGATATTAACATGAAAATGGTCCACTATATAAATGCATGAAGATAAACCTGAGTAAGTGCAATTTATCTAGGCTCACAGATAAAACAAACACTGACCCAAATACTGAATTACACAGTGTGCACTCAATATGAAAAATGCACAACTATTACATTTATAAACATAATAACTAGGTTTAACGAGAACAGAGCTGAAATCACAGGCTGTGCGAATCAGTGGGGAAAGCTGAGGGGGTGAGTTCATTTTGATAAGTGTCTCAAAATCAGGATGACATGATCAGATATATCTGCTGATTTGTCTAGTCTGAGTGCATAACAGTCACTTGCTTTATTGTGTTACTGTCTGCTGCTTTATGTGCTCAGACACATCGTGTGTTCTCCTCCGTGTGCTGTCACTGGAAATCGAGATTTTTTTCACCTGATTTAGCAGCTCTCTGGTCATGTTGACTGCAGAGGGTTAAACACGATCCTCTGTAACTGAGATGAGGGAATTTGTTTGATGCACAAAGTGACACCGTAGGGATAAAGTTGGCATTATACTGAACATTCTGCACTTTGGAGATTCTCTCCTCTATTTCTCAATACAATTGAATATATTTTTACATTTTTTCCCATTAAAGTTTGCTAAAGCTAATCTCTCAGAAACACAGGTCTCCAGTGATTTACAGTCATTTTTTACTGAGTGTGAACAGTTGGTGGTGCTATAACAGGAAAAAACATGAAATTGGTGCTAAATATGGAAGCACTTGTCCAATCGAAATTTGAAATCTTGCACAAAGTGTCTTTGCCCAAGGTCCCATCAGTGTCTACGAGGACAGTTGTGAATCTTGAAAAACATGGCCGCCATCAGCCAATCAGTGTTCAGCAGCTATTAGACAAGGGAAATGAAGGCCGATATTTCTTAGAATTATCTTGCTTTTTCTCTGATTTAGGTGCTTATAGTCTTGCACAATATTAAGTATCTTTTTATGCATGTCCTTAAAGGCCCTGAAGTGCTTGAACCCTGATAATTGCTGTTTTCTGTTCTGTTATGTTCTATCATTTGAATTTAGCAACATTTTATTTTTCAATTCTTTTCAGTTCTATATGGCACAAAAAAGTTGCTGCTATTACAAGGAAACAAGGCGAGCCATCATATTATATAGGACAATTTTTTGGGCTAAGATCTAGCAACTTATTGTGTTTTGTTTGTTTATTTGTTTGTCCATCTGGGAGAACCCTTAAAGATTCTGTCTAGAACCTTACAACTGAGAATTTCTTGTTCGGAAATAGCTTAAAGCAGTGACCATCCAAAAAACACTTGAGGAACCCTTTTTAAATCTTGAAGAATATGTCATGGGACATTCTGAAGCATGAACTAGCTCCAAACAGGTGACAAATGAAAGGGAAAAATACTGAATAAATGAGTGGTGAAGCAAAACGAATGCAGATGCTTCCAAATAGGTGTACTGACTGATAAAATTAAGTATTAAACATTTTTCCATTCGCCGTGGTATGTATAAAATGCTGACTTTGGATTGAGATGGCAAGAGGAAAAAAAAATGTGTCTTTGAAAACAGGCTGACAGATAGCAGGAGATTCAGTCACAAAGACAGCTCAATTAGCTAGTGTTTCAATGAGAACAGTGACTAAAGTGACATCTGCATTTAGATCTATGGAAAGGCCATCAGTAAATAAACTGTGAGGCTCATGCAGTAGTGTAATATGTTACGAAAACCAAAGAGCAACCATGCTTCAGGTGAGAATATCAGTGCGAGACATGATCAGACCGTCGACAAGAACGGTCTGTCAACAACCATGTTAGTTTTTCCTATAATTTGCCACCCATCTGTGTTTTGCTATCATTAGCAGGTATAGCATGATATTCATAATAATAGTATAACTAACTCCATTTTCAGATGATGGTAAACCCTACTATAATCCCCAAATAAACGAGTGCTGATTTTCATCTATATATTATGCATGTATATAATAAAAGTGTATGCCCCAATTTTCTCTCTCTCCTCCCTCTCCTCCCTCTCTCTCTCTCTCTCTCTCTCTCTCTCTCCCCCCCACTCTCTCTGAATTGGGCACTACATATGCAATGCCTATCCCCAAACTGTTGCTAGGAGACCCCTAGCTCTCTTTTCTCCAGCCCTGCTGATGCCCACGTGTATTCAGGCTCAGTATAAATCTGATGCAAACTTGCCTCACAGTGGATGCAGCTCAGAAAGCTCCGTTTTTCACAAAGAAGAGAAGAGCAGCCCATTCAGAAGTTCACAATTATTCAGATAAGCCATTTTGCCCACCGTGTTGCCATACATCCTAAGGGAAGAACCTAGCAAAATAAAAACTTTAGGAGCCACCATGTTCTCCAGCGAGGTGTGGAACTCTTCAGAGATGCTGCTGAATGATTCTGCAAGGAACTTGTCATTGGAGGAGGTGGAAGAAGGCGAGCACCCTTTCCTGACAGATGCCTGGCTGGTGCCACTCTTCTTCTCGCTCATCATGCTAGTGGGACTCGTAGGGAACTCACTGGTCATCTATGTAATCTCAAAGCACAGGCAGATGAGGACCGCCACCAATTTCTACATCGGTGAGTTTCAGTTCTCTGTAGTGTGAGGGGAAAAAAAAAGACTCAAATGATTCTGTATGTGATTTGCGAAACAAATCAACACATCAACTGGCAGTTTGTAAATCATCAACTAACAAGTTGTGTTTTTTTTTTTTCCTTAAAGACTTTTTCTCTAATCATGCACAGGACATGATAATGGAAAAACTCTTTTCTTGTGCAGTTTTTCAGTGTCAGCTCCTGTGTCCACTCAATGTAAAACCTCAAACCTCATTTAAAACTAAATTAAACTCTGCCCTTTACTGCCACTATGCCAATTTAATTTACTTTTAATCATTTCCACTCTGATTAAATTTGTAATGAGGGCATTACATCAATAGGGTGTGCACTAATATAGTAACTGCAGTGCTGTTAGGTCCACAGAAGCAAAATGTACTCGCTATGCAGAGAACCTACTGTAGATTTATTCACTAAGTAGACAGACACTATGGAGGCACACAAATGCTGTACTAATAAAATTATAAAATGTATTTTATCAAGTTTATCAAGCGGGAACATTGTATGTACTGCTATAAAAATGCATGTTGTAGGGATAAGATTTTCCAACAATGACTTTCTTCACATGCTGGGGTCTTTATCAAGGTACCACATGTACCACACACACACACACACACACACACACACAGAGTACTGTGCAAATGTCTTAGGCACCCTATTTTTTGTATGTACTTTGTTAATAGATTTTTATTATTTTGTAAATTATAGATTTTTATTTTATTGTCATTATCGAGTCAGTACAAAAACATTTTAGATTTCCAAACATTAGTTAAGGCAAAATGAAATGTGTTATGTCAGTAAAGAAAGCAGCGTATTACATAAGAGACCACTTTTCACCCAAAAAAACATAATGAAGGCTGCTGAGTCTTGCTGCAAAAATAAGAAGCGAGTGCGACAGGCAAAGTCTCCCGAAGAACTGTAGCTGCTTCTGCAAGATGCTGAGTAAAACTTACAGCTAATTTCCTTATAATGTCCTGTACCTTTTTTTTTTTTTAAAGCAAAGGGTCATCAGACTTTGTTTCATTTATTACTGTTTACTGCTCTTTATAATAGAAACATTTAATTTCATTATTTTTGAAGGCATCTTTGCTCTACAGCATTTCTTTGCATGTGTCTAAGATGTGTGCACAGTACTGTATATACATGTGTGTGTGTCTATAGCACAGAGCCAACACAAAAACAACAACAGAAAGGGAACATGTTGTTCTATACACTGCCTTGAACCTAGACACTCTCATTAAAGCTTTGCTTTCTTCTGCAGCTAACCTGGCTGCCACAGACATCATCTTCCTGGTGTGTTGTGTGCCATTCACGGCTACCCTCTACCCTCTCCCTGGGTGGATCTTCGGTGACTTCATGTGCAAATTTGTTGCTTTTCTTCAGCAGGTATGCATGCACCCTGGTTGCACCAGGCAAATAAAAACAGTAAGCTATCAGGAAATTGAAAAAAGGTTAGTCTGTTATTGAGCAAATGCTAAAGAAAATCCATGTTTTTTACAGAAGCAATATTTTCATTATCTTTTTCCCAGAAACCTACTGAAACACAGGAACATTATGTTGAGTAATAGATCCCAAAAAAGCTACGCTCTCTTTATAGCCTGTCACCTAGCTGGCTAGCTCACACTGATTTGTACATTCCTGTTAAAGGTGCTTCTGGTGAAAATGGCTTCCCTTCTTCATTTTCCTCGTCATCTGATGAGCTTTCATATTTTAAATCAAAAGTTATATTCCCGAAAAGTATCGGTCGTCATGTCTGCTGACTCTTAACTCTACTGTAGTAACCATTTCGAACTAGGAAGTGGAATATTTTTTAATGTGATGAACACAGACAAGTGGAGTCATACACAGAGTGAACTAGCTCAGTGCGGTTATACTAAATATAAGCACTCTTGGAATGCCGCGCAACCAATCAAATTAGTGGACTGGAAAATAACTGTTGTATAAAAGAATATATATACTATGATCTGCAGATCAGCACACAAACCTTAGCAACTATAGATTAGTGTGTGAAGGGTGGGACGTTCATTATGTGTTCTGGAGGATTTGGGGGATTGTGATTCACCCGCCTTTGTGTAGATATCCGGATAAGTGAGTCACTTCTTAGTCATAGCCCAACAGAAGGGTGTTTTCAGGGAACAGTAGCTTTAAATGCATAAATAGGAATTGTCAGGCTATAAGAAAACCCAAAGTAAAGATGCTGATTAGATTAGGGGTGCCTGTAATAGGATAACTTCAGGTTTTCCCTGTATTTTGATCAGTAACCAATTTAAAATTAGGATATTAAATAATATAAAAGTATTATGTTCTGTACTGGACTACACATACAATACGTGGAGGACTTTCCCAGTCTAATTTTGCTGTGCATGTGAAGATAAGTGAACTGTAAAACACAATAACAAGAAATGGTGTAGGATGGTTTCCACTGTGATTTTGCTAATCTCTAAGAGATAGTCCATAGCAGTTTCACTGAAAAACAATTTAATGAATGAATAATGGCTGAATAACAGACTCCCCATACCATGAAACCTTCTCAACTGTGGGAGGACTGAATTAACACATTCAAATGAAGCTAATTACAAGCCATTTAGAGATGGTGGGCATTGATTTTTCCCAGGGGTTATAGTGACACATCCTATTTACTATGCTCAGTACTCAGTCTTCCTCACTCTCTTAGGTTTTTCCTGTTCACCTGCAAAACTCTCCATTGAAAATAGATTACAGGAGCATATAGCTCTTGATGTGTCAGTGAACATAAATAGCTAAATGCTCCTGTAAACTTCTTGAAAGGTCCCTTTAAAACCAATCTGATGATTGAGTTGCTGCCATGCAAATAGTACCATAGAGTGCATACTGAGCATATTAAGGAATGCTCAGCAGGTCCATGGAACACAGCAAGGTCAGCCGATTGGTTAAAAATAGTTGGTGATATGACTTTGGGCAGAAATCCCAGGTTCAACCACAAGGCCACTCTGGAGCCATCCAACCACGAATGTATGCAAGGCTAGCTTATCCCCTTGGCATGTAGTTTGCCCAGTCTTTTTGCTGAAGTGATTGCTAAAAAAAATGCAGTCTGTAAAAAGACCAATTTCAGTTTGACATCCAGGATTGGTCATAAGGAAAGGTCTTCAGGACTCCAATACAAGGATAATCCCACTCTGTTTTTTTTGTGGGTAGTATGGTGGGTAAAGGTGCCTTGCTCCCTTCTGAAAGGCTGTGATGAGTTTATGAGCCCCCAGACAGGCACCATCCAAGGTGCTGTGATATGGTGCAATGTCTTACACCTTCTTCATAGACAGGGATTTTCTGTTGTCTGGTAGTTCCTGTAAGAAGGTTAGTACTCTAGAAACCAGGCAGTACCTTGGATCCAGATGATGGCGTGCACATCATTTGTGGAACCGTTTCCAATTGAAGGCAAACCAGGTCCAAATATAGGGTCACAGTTTTCAATCAGCAATTCAATCCAAGGAGCCAAACTTAGAGGCATAGCTAACCAGGCCTATTGTGTGAACTATTTCTGTCCATTTGGGACAAAAGATCTGTTGGGGGAGGAAGCTGCCAAAGTGTTGTGGCAGCGATGCCTTGCAACCTGTAGGAAGCAAGTGAGGGCTGGATAGACCTTCCTTCAGTTCCAACAGGTTGATGCTTTCTATTCTCACACTGGGGCTCCACATGCCTCCTGTGCTTCCATAGCACCAAACTGGCCCAGCAATTGAGGGAGCTGTCTGTGGTAACTATATCTCTTTTGTGAGAAAAGCTTCACTTCTGCAGTGTGTTAAAGCTCGTGCCCGTCTGGTTGACATGAAGATGAAGCTCTCTGTAGGATTTGGGGTTTAGCCCCAGGCTAATTCCAACAAGCCCAAGAGGAATTTTGTTGCAGCGGAGTCGGTACCATACATAGAGACCTGCTTGCATTTGCTTGACCTGCTTGATTGGCAAGGGTGTGGCAGACTGACTAGCATTCTCAATAAGTCTAGCTGCATGCTGAGATTTTTTTTCCAAATTCACAGTGAGACTAAGCGGTATAATGTATCTAAAGAGGATGCACGTGAATGGCGTGTTCCTTGGTAGAGGCACATAGGACCCAGTCGTCCAAAACAGCTGTATCTTTATTCCTCTAGCCATCATTGGCAACAGGGCCACCTGTTCACATATCAATAGCACCCACGGTGTTAGAGAGAGGCTGAGAGGGAGGACTCTGTGATCCGTTCAGTCACAGAGGGGAGGAAAGCAGCAGATTGCAGAGTGATAGTTTCACTCTGCAAGCAGCAAAATGTCTAACAAATTGCCTGTATGTGCCATATACATTTTGTCAGATGAAAATACCAGTGCCATGACTAGGCCAACCTGCTCATAATTTGTCATGTACCTTGGGTCTAATTCAACTTTGAATCAGTATCTGTATCTGAATCAGAGCCACGTGCACAGTGTCAGCACTGGCATCACTGCACAGTCAGGGCAGGGAACATCTGACACCTGACACTGCTTCTCTAAGATGACCAGTGCTGAGGCAGTGGACACAAAGGTGGTGTATGTGCTTGTCTTCCGGGAGGTTAGACACTGCCTGCATGAATATGAATTCTACAGCATGGCTGTAGAATAGTTGAACTGTAGTGGAACTCAGCTCGCTTGGTGGTGAGGGACTGATAGGTGAGTGCTGTCCTGAGCAACAGAACAGTTCATAGCTAACTTCAGAATGCACAGGAGTGCTATGCTCCAGCAAGCTAACAAGGGAACCCAATTCAAGCTAGTAGCCATAGAGTTCGTTAAGGTTTCCGGGTGATTCAGACTACCCGTGGTGGTTAGAAGAGGTGAAATAAGTCCATTCTCACTCTTCTCACTTGAGACTGTGAGCACACACACACACACACACACACACAAAATCCACACACCCACACAGCCTTTGTTTAGCTTTTGTAGCTAGTAGATTAGGATTTCTCCTTAGTTACTTTCCATTTGTGTTTTACTCTTGTGTTTTGTTTTTTTTTTAAACCCTGTTGCCTCATCATCACTCAGATATTGCTTGAATCCAAACTATTTTAGAACTCTAAACCTTCAGAATTGAATTCAGGTCAAAGTCTTATTTTTAAGTTAAAAATACATTTAATGCTTTTGACTTAGGTCAGTATAGCTCTACATTTTTATAAATAGATATAAATTCGTAAAAAATTCTGGCTTCCTGTGTGAGGGAAAAATATTTCCTTTAAATATCTGGTGCTTCCCATTAGAATGCATATACTCACCATTTTAATAGGAACATCTGTACCCCTGCTTATTCATGAAATTATCCAATCAGCCAATCATATGGCAGCAGTGCAATGCATGAAATCATGCAGATGCAGGTCAAGAGATTCTGTTAATCTTCAATTCAAATATCAGAATGGTGAAAGCATTTAATTACAGTCACTTTGATCGTGGGATGGTTGTTAGTGCCAGATGGGCTGGATTGAGCATCTCCTGGGATTTTCACGCATGATATTATGAGCTGTGGTGCAGCCACATAATTGGCTGGTTGGATAATTGCATGAATGAGGTGTTTAATAGAATACAGGTGTTTCTATTAAAGTGGCTGGTGACTGTATATCCCTTATATCGATGACTATCAAACTTTTAGGTAGCCAAAGATTTTTGTCTCTGGCTTACTAAACCACTGGCCTCACTCAGCACACATGACACAGCCTTGTTAAGGTTTGTGTGCAATACTCAGCTTTCATTTTTCTCCAAAGTAACTTATAGAAGAAAATATTACAGTATCTGTGGAAGGACATGCCTTTTTATTATCCTCCTCCATGGATGTCAAATCAGTCCTCTTGGCATTAACACTGAACTCTATGTGTGAGTCAGTTAATCTAGGCCCACCTCCAATGTTCTCTGTCATGACAACATCACAGTACAGGATCCCACAGAGATTTGTGGAGCAGAATAGCTTGACCAAGTTAAAGGTCTGTGAGTAGGCAACCATTTCATTGCTGACAGTACTGCATTTTTTCTTTACAAATATCACTCAGTTTTGAACTATGTCTGGTAAAAATCAAACATTATTCATATTTTTATGGGCAGTATGTATTTGGGAGTCCCAGAAGAAAGAACATGTTGAGATAAAGTAACAAAGAACATGGCTTGTGCCTCAGAGATGCCTCTTTTTAGTAGCATGAGTTTACATGGCAATAGGCACCTACATGTGCTTAATTTACAGCTGAAATCAGCAGTTGGTTCTCTGAGTCATCTGAATGTAAGAACTGGTCTTGAATTTTCTATTCAATTAATTCCTCACAGGAAAGATGAATAAATGGACATGTTTTTGTCTCCTCCATCAAAGAAGACATAATTACTGAAATTACTTATCTTTGTCTGTCTGAGGCAAATGTTCCAATAAGCACATTATTAAGGCACCATTTGATTTGTTAATGGACATTATGAGTTTAGGGAGCGAAATAGATTAGATTCTTCATTTGCCTTGTACATTGAGTACATAGACATTTTTACTTGATCTAACCAATGAAGCAATAGCATCACTAAGAAATACACAACCATAACAATAAAAGTAAATTGTAAAGCTAAACAAAAAGATGAAATAAGCTGGTATTGATTTCACCTATTGTAGATTTTGTGCATTAATACATTATTAACATTGTTAAACTGCCAAACTGCAAAAGGATAAAAATTGTTCTTGAACTTGTTAGTGCCCACCCTGATATTGCTATATCTACCAAACTCCAGTTTAACAAATAATCTGTGGACAAGGTGAGTCAGGTCACTCATGATGGAGTACGATCTATTCCTGCCACAATCAATTTAAATTGAATCAATTGGTAGAAGAGAGCCAGTCATGCGTTGTGTCTTTTTCACATCTCTTTGTTGAGCTCATCTCTCTCAGTGCTGTTAGGACACTATCAACAATATACATGCATTTCCAGCATTGATATTGCATACCAATTTGAAACTATCCACTCTCTCCACTACTGCCCCATTAATACCAAACAGATTATGGATTGCCCTAAGATCATTTCTTTGGTTTTGGAGGTATCCAGCCTAAGGTTGTTGTTGTTGTTGTTGCAGCCCAGTGCCAGGTCACATATTTTCTGTCAATATGGAGCCTCATTATTATTATTGATGAGACCAATGATGTATTGTCAGCTAATTTTATGATGTAGTTACTATCATGCCTGGCTATAAGTGAATTGTGAATACAACCTGTGGCATAGACAGCGGCACTGTGGAGTATTCAGTATACTGTAAGTGGTGATGAAGTTTTATCCCCGGTTTTCACCACCTGTGTTCTTGCTGTCAAAACATCCAAAATCCAGTTGCAGATGGAGTTGGGCCAATCCATCCACCCTGAATTCAGATTAGAGATAAGGGACTGTATTAAATGCTGATCTATAATCTGTAAACAACATCTGCCCATAAGTGTTTGGTCTATTCAGGTGCTGGTGGGCAATGCCAAGGGCAGGGAAATGGGAAGGCATCGTCCACAGATCTATTTGGTTGGTCAACAAATTGTTGAGGGACTACAGAGTCATGAATTATAATATAGATACGAGTCAGTACAAGTTATTCCAGGCATCTAATAGCCACTGAGGTGAGTGCTACAGCACAGGAGTCATTTAGCAACACGGCATATTATTGCATGTTATTTTATTTGTTTGGGAACTGGGATGATAGTTGTGGACTGATACTTGTGCCTGGAGATTTCTATGAACCCGCTGTGATACATTTTCAACACCCTTGGTTGTAATCCGTTGGGTCCTGCAGCTTTGTATGCGTTTACCCTCTGCAGTTTCCTGCACACCTCTTGCTCAGTACACTTGGGATTTTGGTGACAATTTGCCTATTTCATTATAAAATATCTAAAGTTTATCAGAGCGTAAACCATGAGTTAGTAGTTACTGGGGCTTTGTTTTCAGTGTTTGTTGTTCTGTCCTTTTGGTTTTGATGGGCACTTGAAGATAAGTGGACTGTAAAACAAACAACGTGACAACAATGCTAGCCACTGCAGAGGCAATTGTATTGTGCATTTGTTCATCTCTGTGAGAAAGTCCATGGTAGTTTAATGGTAGAAAAACATGATTAATTGTTGGGCAGATAAATAACACACTCCCCCATACCCTGAAATCTTTTCTAGTGTAGCTGCTGTGGGAGGACTGAATTAACACATTCAGCTAAAGCTAGTTAAAAGCAAGTTGGAGATGGTGGGCATTGATCTTTCCCACACTGAGTGTGAAGGGTTCGTTCTATTCATGATGCTGTGTCCTCCTTAGAACTGATAATGAGACACAGTTCAAGCATTGTGGCTCATTAAGGCCATTAACACAGAAAGTGTCTGCTTGAAAGCCGACTTTAAAACCAAATAGTGATCTATAATAAATACAGTGTATTCTCAATACTACGTGGGATATTATTATTCAGCACTTCACTAGCTACAGACTGATAGGTACTTTAATATGGCTAATTCACAGCCCTAACAATGGAAGCAGTGGCTCGTCTGATTCAATTCAACATTTGCCCGAGCTGTAATAAGACCTGATCTTCAACCCTCTATTCAATTTGTTCCCCCAAAAAAAGATGAATAACAAGACATGTTTTTGTCTACTCTGCAAACGAAGGTTGCATTATACCTGTTCCATGCGTCAGCCTTCTTTTTGTCTGTCTGAAGAATAGTCTGTCTCTCATCCCTGAAACTTCTGGAAATTTTCTCTATGTAATGGTTTTCGTAATCATCCATGATGAAAGGACGCATGGCTGTGGCTATTTGCAGGTGACAGTCCAGGCCACGTGCATCACATTGACAGCAATGAGTGGGGATCGTTGCTACGTGACTGTGTACCCCTTGAAATCACTACGTCATCGCACTCCACGAGTTGCCATGATTGTAAGCATCTGCATCTGGATTGGTACGTCATACAATATCATTATCAAGATCTCAGTTAAATCTTTTAAATCTCTTTAATTTATTTTAACTAACGTTTACTAATTAATTACTAATGTCATTTTAAGTCATTTTTCCATATGCTGCATTATAGTCTACAAATTCTTGATAAAAGTTGTCTATCTACAGTATTTTAAATGTTTCATCTCTGGTTAGTGCAACAGATCAATTGCACCATAACATTAATCTTATTGTCAGGGATTTGTAGAGGAGGTGGATGCAAGTGCAGATTTTGTTTACTGTAAGTGAAAACACATGAAACACAAAAGGCAACAACATGACCATGACATGAACAAGGTAAAAAGATATCGACAACAGAAGACAAAAGCTAGACACCGAGTGCTGTACAAGATGTGACTTAAATACTAGTGCTAATTAACCTAAACGTGAATCAGGTGCAAAGCCATCATGTGATGAAAGATGTGTTCGGCACAACCATGACAGAATGACCCTTTAATACGTGGCTCCCAAAACTGTGTCCTCGAGAGGGGTCCTTAGCAACCAAGCCTGAAATCCCTCCATTTCCACATGCCCTTGGGTTGATAAGACGTGGTACCCTTAGTGTAGCAGGCCAGAGACATGACGTCATCTACTGAGCAGTGAGGTGGCAACGTCCAAGATGGAGCTAAGGGATGACACAACGTCCAAGGCGGAGCACAAGAGTGGAGCAACGTCCACCATGAAGCCAAAGCGCGGAGCGACGTTCTCCGTGAGACCAGAGGGGGCAGCGACATCCTCCATGAAGCAAGAGGGAGGGGCGACATACACCGCAGAACAAGGGGAAAGAGCAATGTTCTCAGTGGAGCAAGGAGGCGGGGTGACATCCCTAGCGGAGCAAGGAGGCAGAGTGACGTCTGAAGCGGAGCGAGGGGGTAGAGCGATGTCCTGAGCGGATCAGGAAGACAGACTGACGCTTACGGTGAGGTCGTGAGCCGTAACAGCGTCATCTGGGAGGCACAGGGGTAGAAGGACATCCTTAGCCGAGCAACAAGATGGGGTGATGGCCTCAGTACGGAAGGGAGGGTAGGAGACGGTTTCAGCCTGGTCAGGCTCAAAAAGTTTAAAAAAAAAAAAACTTCCTAAGGGTTTGAGCCGTTCCAGCATTCCTTCCCTCGTTGCTCCCACATCAGAGGGTTTGCTCTCCAGGAGTTCCTGTTGGCCCTTGAAAAATATCCATTTGTAGGTTTAGCTTTCCATCAGGGATTTGTAGAGGATGTGGATGCAAGTGCAGATTTTGTTTATTGTAAGTGAAAACAGATGAAACACAAAGAGCAAGAACCAAAACGAGGATTGTGAAGCAAGGCAACAACGTGAACATGACGTGAACAAGGTACAGAGATATCGACAACAGAAGAAAGCTAGATGCAGAGTGCTGTACAAGACGTGACTTAAGTACTAGTGCTAATTAACATAAACGTGAATCAGGTGCAAAGCCGTCATGTGACGTGAGAGTCATATGACGTGTGCAGTGGCTGGTGGTGCAGGACTCCGTCTCCCGTGTTCGGCACTTTGACACTTATCAATATTTCGGTATCGCTTTACATTAGCTAACATTATTTACTACATTAATAAGCATTAACAAATATTAAACTTAGAAGTAAGAAGACGTATGTAATGTTAACAAATTAACAAAGTAGTTACACATATATTAATTGATTTTGGTTTGAATGTTAACTACACACCTTCTTGGACTGTTTATTCAATCCATGACTAAAAATAAGTCCACATAAATTAGCAAAACTTAAATGACAACATGTTGCTAAATGGTGATAACATAATCACCTCTAGTCTCCAGGTATAAAAATAAAGCCTTAGTTCTGAATTTTGCTACTTACCAACTGCAAACATGTTACTTAAGGTGTTGGTTCCTATTGGTGGATGTGGGCTTAATTTTACTGCATGTTTATATGAATATTGATTAATGTGGGTGTTGATTATTTGCCTTATTTTGTTTGTTATCTAAAAACATTAATTAATAGAAATGCTAGTTACTTTACTCTGGTGTGCTACTTCTGAGATTCATGGTAAATAATGTGCTAAATAATGTTGGTTAAAGGAATATTAATGTAAAGTATTACCAATATACTAATAAATAACATAGTTTTGTGTCTTTTTTGGATCCAGGCTCTTTCATTCTGTCCACCCCAATTTTAATGTATCAAAGGCTTGAGGATGGCTACTGGTATGGGCCAAGACAGTACTGCATGGAACGCTTTCCCTCGAAGACACATGAAAGAGCCTTCATACTGTACCAGTTCATAGCTGTCTACCTGCTGCCTGTTCTAACCATCTCCTTCTGCTATTCCTTTATGTTGAAGAGGGTGGGCCAGCCAACCGTGGAGCCCGTTGATAATAACCATCAGGTAGGAGCACTGGCTTTCCTTATTGCTGACAAGATTTCCGTAATTTTGTGTCTGTACCCAACCACAATGGATTTGAAATGAAGCAATCAAGATGTGATTGAAGTGTAGACTTTCAGCTTTAATTCAATGGGTTTTACAAAAAAATTATTGCATTAACCATTTAAGAATTACAGACATTTTTTACATAGTATATGACTGTATATTATATTCCATGTCCCGAAACTTAAATAAAAAAGATATTGCATGTGGAGACCCTGGTATATAATTCACAACTCTACTGCTTGAAGGGTCATGCCTTTGATGAGCTGGCCTTTTGAGACAGCTAGTGATCTGTTTCTTTTAAGTGTAATGATGCCTTGACAAAGCTGATCTATTTTCAGGTGCATCTGCTCTCTGAGAGAACCATTTCCATCAGGAGTAAGGTTTCCAAAATGGTGGTAGTCATCGTAGTGCTCTTCACTATCTGCTGGGGTCCCATTCAGATCTTTGTCCTCTTTCAGTCTTTCTACCCCAACTTTAAGGTCAATTATGCCACATATAAGATCAAGACATGGGCCAACTGCATGTCATATGCCAACTCGTCTATCAATCCCATCGTGTATGGCTTCATGGGTGCCAGCTTCCGAAAGTCCTTCAGGAAGACTTTCCCCTTCTTCTTCAGACATGCAGTGAGGGACAGCAGTGTAACCTCTCGTACAGCCAATGCAGAAATCAAATTTGTTGCAAAAGATGAGAGCAATACGGAAAGGAAATGAGCAGCAGGCAGGCAAGAGAATTAGCACCTTCATCTGCACATAGACAAATGCCTAATTGCTGGCACATCCTGCACCAAAACAAACTGACTTTGGAAATTAAACGATTTGTTCAGGGAGCTTCGGTGTGCATAATAAAGAGATGGATGTACAATGACATGGAAAAGCACATTTGCATGTTAATTCCTGGATGCTTACTTAACCGTTAATAAGTATAACACATGACCAATATGAAATGAGAATGAGATGAAATGAGATTTAATACTACATGTAAGTTCAGAGAAACAGTGGATGCTGGCCGTAAAATGAATGGGATGTAAATCAGAGAGGTCAACGTCTTTGCCAGATGAATGGATGTTCTGCCAACAGCGATATGCACGAACCTGCCAGAGAGGATGTTAACTGAATGATCCATGGAGACTCATGACTCATTGATTGAGGTGGAGATATAGGTTGGTCCTGCACCTCCCTGTGAACACACACACTGCTGCCTAGCAAACCCTGTACATTTTTATCTTAATGGGTGTTACTGATGTTCTCAGTTTACCTCCTGACTCAGCCGAGAGTGTTCTTACTTTGACAGCAAGTCTAAACACATTTCAGAACATACTGTATTGTTACCAATTACAGCTTGGGTTGGCAATGCTTGTACCCTGTACAGTTAGTAAAGCTGTTCAATTGTTTTGCTGATGGACACACAGCCTAATCAGAGAAGGGTCAATGGTGTATAAATGTTCTTGTGAGATGAGCCTTCTGTGACCTTCTGGCTCAAGAAGAAATACTGTCTTTTTTTTATAACATTGCGATTTTGCCAGATGCTTCTGATCAACTGAATAGATTTTCCATCACCATGATATAAAGACAGTAATAAACATAAAATAATATAAGACTGACGTGTAACTTTATGAATATTGAATGGATGGGATTATTGTATGTATGTATGTATGTATGTATGTATGTATGTATAGAGCCCTCCAAAATTATTGGTACCCTTCATAACAATGAGCAAAAATAAATATATAAAAAGAATAACACATGCAATTAGTAATATTTTGAGCTCAATCATACAAGGGCATTTAAACCTTTTTTTCCCAAACCCCCCCAAAAGCAGCTTTTATTAAGTAGTGCATTCTTCTACAAAACATTGCTTTTAAAATATTATGCATGCTTACAATTAATATTTCTCTCCTGCCCTGAAGAGAACAGCACTGAGCCTCTTTCTGTCATTTTTTTAAGGTTGGAGACACTTTTACAGGGCTCTTGGTCTAATCCTCCATGCAACATTTTAAGCTCCTTTATATTCCTGGGTTTGTTCATATGGTCTCTGCTCTTCAATTCCAACACCACAGGTTTTCAAAAAGGTTCAAATCTGGAGACTGAGACAGTTAAATAACAGGCTGATGTTGTGTTTCTTTAACCATATCAGTGCTGATTTAGAAGTATGTTTTCATCATTTTGTTGAAAGCTCTATATATGGCCAGCTCTGCCAGCAGGTTTTGGGCTGAAATATCCTGGTACTTAGCAAAGGTCATGGTGCCATTAATGTTCACAAGAGCCCCTAAAGCACCTGCTACAAAACAGCCCCAAAGCATCCCTGAACAACCCACATATTTTCCACTGAGCTATCAGGTGCTTTTCCTTGTATGCAGTCCTGTTTTTTTCACCACACATGCCAAAGATGCACGTGACCAGAAAGATTTCCAGCGCATCACACAATGCCATTTGTATTTCTAATGAAGCTTGCTGAAGTTCAGATGTTGCATTTCGTGATACTCTAACGTAGGGCTTCTTTATTGCAATGCTTTCCAACAGCTCGTTGTTATGAAAGTGGTGTTTAACAGTTGATTTTGAAACTTTCGAATTAAAATCAAACTGTGCAATTCTAAAGCTGTGATCTCTGGGGGTCTTTTTCCCTCCTTTCCCATCCTTTTCACCGTGTAGGGAAACGGTGCATGAGCACATATGTCTAATTTCCATGTGAAACTTTTTGTATGGCCCTAATTGTGCTGAATGCTATTTTTAACTGCTTATGGGTTTTTTTATGTCAGTTTGTGATTTGTGCAGGTCAGCATCCAATTTGTTTGCATTTATTTTAAATGTTCCTTAGGGATGTCAATAAATTTGTGAAAGAAAATATAATTATTTTAAAAAACAGTTCTAATGTAATCATTTTGTATATGTATATGTATATGTACAAGTGATATGTTGTCTTTCTTTATAGCAAAACAAAGCAGACCTTCTTAGCGTTAGCATCAGTGCAATGTATTTGTAAAACGATATATACAGTATGTACATCTAAAAGCTCCCCTCTACTCATTCTTTCTCCTTTTCACCTTGAAAGACTCATCTATAATTTATGTAGCACAGCTTTATCGTTGGCCTTTGCAGTTTTAGATATGCCTCATGAATATATTCGATTTTATCAATCTGAATTCTTTCTTTTTTTATTTCTCTTGTTTTCTTTTCTTAAGCTCCCAAAAATAGAGAACAGTTTCATTGGTTGTTTATGAAACTTCATAATGATCATAATGATTCATTTATGAAATGTTGTTAATATTTGCATAATATATAATATATAACATTATATAAATATATATAATTCATAGACTTCTACTGGCATCCTTTCTTATAAATATGTTACCATAAAAACAATTTTCTTTCTTTTTTTCTTTGTATTTTCTTTCATTTTTGTTTATTATTCAGACTCATTCAACAATGCAAAATTATTAACCAAAATGACACTAAGACATATACTCAGAAAGACAAAATGTATCATATTTGGAAAAGGAAAACAGAAAACAGGAGTAAATAATTCCAGTAAATATAGGTATGTTAGAGCTATATTTTTGTAGGTTAGTATGCTGAACTCTGGCTTCCAGGATTAGAACTGATAATCCCTGATAATCCCTATTGTTAAATATATGTAAGTTTGTTTGTCTTTACACGTTTGGTGACTGTGGTTTAAATATCTCTAAAAGGCACACCAGTGAATCATTCGAATTAATGTTTTTCCTGTCTTTTGCTGTCAGAGTTTGCGATCTAAACCAAAGATCACATGGTTCACATGTCCACCAAGGCTGGTGGGGCTTAATCGAGCTGGCACCTTAATAACCTGGAAATCATTCTGCATAGCTACCCACACAAACACCCAGTGATTATCTCTGTTTCTGGAAACAAGCTACCCAGCTGCTAATTACTTTTGCCACATTAGGACTTCCTTTTTTAACAAACAAGGAGAAACCAATTAGGTTTTCAGGCTTTCTTCAAAGAGTAACAAGACTAATAGTAATACACTATTCTGGCTGGCTCTCTCACACAATGCAAGATGGCCTGACCTGAAGAGTGTGTGCCAGGGCTGCTAAATGCTTCTCTCTAGCTTTTATAAAAGGGTAAGAAAGAGCAGGAATGATTGGAATGCTGCAGCATCACAGAAATCCAGAATAAGCCTCTCCGCTAGATAAGAAACATAAAGATATATGGATAAGTCTATATCCAGAATTTTTCTAAATCTGTTTTTTTGACATTGTTCATGATTATATGTGCTTTATAGGTAAAACTGAACTGAATTGAATCGAAAGTGAGAAAGGAAGGACTTTGTATGAAAACAGATCCAGTTCATTCAGATGACACTGTCACTTTTATGATTTCCCTAACATCATTTTTCATGGTAGGTCTCAAACTAATAGCATTTAAATATAATTACAGAGATGGAAGATGAACCTATAATTAGTCCCTCACGAAGTTGAGCGACTGTGTTCATGCACACATTATTGCTGATTGCTATATGGACAGAACATCTAGCTGTTGTAATGAATGTTGGATACGGCAAAGTTCTTGTGATGAGTGGAAACATCATATAACCTTTACTGTGTAGATATAGATTTGTCTGAAACTTTTAAATAGGTTTTATACCCTATAAGGATTTTTTTTATGGTATTCTGCTCTATTCTTCGTCTTCTTTAAGTGAGTCCTATTTATTACCACTTACCCTTTCTCATATTTCCATCTGTTTGCTTATTAATTTATTCATAGGGGTACAGTGAGACATCAGCATGCCAATTTGTAGGAGCGTCTCATAAATGAAAGGTTGTGGGATTTATTTTTTTTTATTCTACCCTGAAGGGGGAGCCAGTGAGCCAGATTGCCAATGCAGCGACTCCCACAGCATTCAATTTGTCTGCCTTCACAGGGAAACTTTATCCATCAAAGGTGCTTTTCTTTGGCATAGAGTGTCCATAATGAGGGGTGAAAACCATGGCAGAGAAAGTCGAAGCCTTAACTAGGAATCTCCCAGCATGCACCTTTCATAGGCATGGCAATTAGAGTGTTCCTCTGAAGTTATGCTCGCACAAAAACCACATCAGGACCAGACGTGGCACAGAAGGGCTTGCTGTGTGAAATTGCTAGAAAAAAAAAAAAAACTCAGTCCTGAGTTCGCAGTATTTTTGGCAGCAGCTGCTGAACTGGAGAGTTTGAAGGAGACACAGACAGTAAAGCAGGCTGGCAGGCAGTTGTGTGTTTGAGCGTCTGTGGGTGTGGAAGGGAAAAATAGTGTCAGTGCTTGAGATCAGTACAAAGAACCCATTCTACGAGCTGAGTGTGTGCGCGCGCAAGCATGTGTGGCTGACCGGCTTTCGTCACAACACAGGCAGGAAACTGCTCTCGGCTTCTGGCAGGGCACAGGCTGTCTGGGGCCCTTGCAGCCGATTTAATGAAACCCAATAGTGCAACTAACTAAAAATACACTCGCCCATACGGGACAGCAAAACAACAATATGAACACGAAGGGAAGGAGGTTTCCCTTTTATAGATTTATTTGACCAGAAATGTCCTATGAACACACATTAGTGATATGATGATTTTCGTGACGAGGCCTCGTTAGAACAGGCAGCTGAGTCATTGTTATTATTAGCAGCGATGCAGCAAGCAACCGGATAAGCAAATTTACCCAAAACAACCATCAATATGCCAAATCCTAAATGGGCAATTAACATCATCCTACATGTCTACGTCAAGATAACGTGTTGAACATGTAAAGTTTTTATCAACTCTTTATCACTTTCGTGTTGCAATAGTTTGATTTCCGTCTTACTAGCCGCTTTATCCTGGTTCTGGTCATGGTGGATCCAGGGTCTGTTCTGGGAATACTGGGCGTCGACGCTAGATGAGACATCACAGGATGTTTTTCACACACACACGTTCACACACTCAGTCACACACTCAGTCACACCTGGGGCAATTTTAGTAGCCGATCCAACTACCTATATGTTTTCCAAGGTGGGAAGGAAAGGGAGAACCTGGAGGAAACCCATGAGGAGCATTTTAGAGAAAGAGGCATGCTCATTAGCATGCCTCTTTCTGTAAAATGAATGTAAAAAAAAAAAAATTCCACATGGTTTATAGTAGACATGATGTTGCGGAAGGCAGGAATATGATCATTTATCCCTCACTCAATTTTTATTCAGGCATGTCTGCAAGTTTAGTGCATTCCAACCACAATACCTCCATCCGCTTCCTTGATTGTGGGTTTGTATGAAATGAACTCACAATATAAAAGTTTTCCTTTTTAATGGATTTGACAGGGTGATGTATAGCTATCAACAAAATATGTACAAATACTCTTTTGTGTAATGTCATATCTATTTGTACATATTTACTACATATTGCTGTTAATAAAACTTGACACAAACGTATGGGCTTGTTTCATATTTATTGAAAGAAAGGCTAATTGAACACTAAAACATGCCTTGTCTTGTACAATCGGGTTGTGAGTCTTTAAGTACGGTCCTTTCAGCAAGGAATAGAAATGCTGTTTCCTTTTACGTGGACAGAAGAGAAAGATACAGCATGGACACAAAAGGCTGACTTGCTCACTAGAGACATGCTGGTAGCTGTTGATGGTTTATTTTTTGATGCTGTTAGTGTATTATTCATAATTATTTTACCGGCAAAAGCAAAAATATCTCCTTCTGTGTAATTATTTATTTATTTATTTTTGTCATTAATCCTTTGCAAGAAAATGAATTACATTAAACATCTGGTAAAATAGATAGCGTTAATATATAAAGACAACGGCAGTATTAAATTATTAATTTACTATATTAGAATATTAGGATGTTATACAGAAAAACTTATATAGACGTATATAAACAATTTTATAGAAAATGACTATACTATTAATTAGTAATATAATATTAATTAGAAAATCAACTTATTATTATTATTATTATTTTAATTAACTTATTTAAAACATTGGCTATTTTAATGGAATGAAAGCTGTGTATTAAACAAATGTGCAAATTTGTATCTCAACCCATTTGCTAGCCTGCTATTTATTATGTATTTATTTTTGTTTCCTTGTTTGTTTACTGAATTTTGTTTTTTAATTTAATTTAGTAAAGAAATGAATTAAATAAATTGCAGTGATCTGTTAGAAGTATAACAGAATAGGTTTATGACTGTCTACAACAGTATGATTTGTAATTTGGTAATTATTTTTCCAGAACTGCTCCATATTAGGGCTTTTTTTTGTTGATGTGTGGCTGGAACACATCAGGTTTTATAGAGGTTCAGGGGCACATTGGAGAGCAGGCTATTGAAAAGAGTCATTCGGGTTAAAAAAAACCATGCACTTCTGGCTCCCTTTCCTCATGGTAAATGTTAGATTAAGTGGGTCTCAAACCACACCTCAGCTACACCTTACACATGCATGTCGTATCATGTGGCATGTCTGACTTGTCTGATGTTTGCATGTCATATACATGTTAATGCTTTTCATCATCAAACAAATAATGGAAATAATTTTGCTCATTTAGCCAGTATAAAATTTAAGCCTCATCTGTCCATCACAGGGTGTTGACCGATGCTTCTCTGTTGGTGCTGCCTGCTGCAAAGGCTTCTCCCTTCCCCGCGTGTGCGCATGCGTATAGGTCATGCCTCCATGAGGCTGCCAAGCCACCTGGAGCAGGTATTATTTGTGTTTATGTGCCAGGAGACACTTAAAGCGTAGCCGCTCTGTCTAGCACCAACACGTCCATCTGGGTGTACATCAGACACACGACTACCTGATGGAGGCCAAGTGAAGGCAAGAGTGAAGCCCCTGGAAAAAAATTCCTCAATCACACCTTTTTTTTCTTGCAAACAGGAGCTCTTTCCCTTGCTGCCTGACAAGCAGTAATAACCACGTGTGTCACAGTGTCCGCAGAAAAACAGGATTCTTCTGAACTAGAAAATCTAGAAACACTATATGTTTATTACTATATGTTTATTTATTTTTTCTAATACTTTCACTTAGACAGTTTTAAAATTATATAATGCTTGGGATTCTATATTTATTGTGTTTATAAGATAGTAATTATTATATGATTAAATAAACAAAGCACATTCCTCACACGAGATTAAACAGCTATCATTTTTATTTTTTTCCACACTTGGTAGCATATAGAACAAATACATACATATATATATATATATATATATATATATATATATATATGTATATATATATATATATATATATATATATATATATATATACATAACATTTAAACCTGAATATATATATATATATATTGTAGATTAAAGAAGTACAGCCAACAATTCCAATGTATGTGACCAGAATTAATTAATTATAAATGCTGTTGCATATTAGTTACAGCAGTTAGTTAGCATTAGCTTTTTGGAGGTCCAAGTAAGTTTGCTATGTGTGGTAGGAATTGGTTTCTTCTCTGAAATTCAGAATGAGATACTCTCAGTTGAAAGAAGACTGTCTGTTAGTTGATATCGGCACCACGATGACAGTGAAGACACGTGCTGGTGAAAGAAGAATGAACCTTCTAGAAACACATGGTGTTATGGGATCAGTATTTCCATCCAGTCACCGCTGATTTGTAATTTACAGTCCAAACTCAGCCAAGTGAAGAGACAGCAGACAACATGAAGAGCAAATAATAATTTTCATAGCAGTGAGTGCAATAATTAGACAAATTAGTGCTGCTAAACATGTTGTGTTGACCTGAGAAAAAAATCTAGGGGAGGTGTTGAATTAATTAATTATTTATTGATGTTTACGTAATTATTTAATTATTCATATTTCATTAATGTTTATGCTGAATATAATGGTTCATATACCTTAATCAGGAATATTCACAAAAACAATAAGACTGCAATGAAAAACACTAAATAAAAGAAATATTTTCCCCATTCAGTTTTAAGTAATTGTAAAATACTAAACGATGCTGTGCAGTCATATTTATGACAGAATATATTCTGCATTTAGTGACAATTTTTAAATTTTATACAGTATATTAATTTAGATATTTGACGATTTGACAATATGTTTATATAATCAAAATTACAAAATTAATTAATTTATACAATGTATATATTGACGTAATTTCAAATATTCTCAAATTTGAAAGTCTAACCAAAGAATAGGAATGAGGTAATTGAAGAATGTTTATTATTAAATGTTTACCGGATTAAAAATGTCGGAAATGACACGCCACACATTTAGGTTTCACACTTAATACTAGCACTGTCTACGCGTTTGTTTTTTTATCTACAGTTTTAACAGCTTTACCTGCCAAGCGCATGAGCCTTTAATAAAGCACTCACTTATAGTCCTATTAGGATCTCATAGCAAGCAGTTAATAAGCTCCATAAAGATTTCCATAAAGTTTCCTTATACAGTTGCTAATCTGTACTCCAATCTTTCTGAAATTGAATTATATATTTATAGTTTATAATTGAATTATATATAGTAGAGCAACAAATTCTATTTTTACATAATGCAATGGATATTTATAACATATATGTCTATATCTATGTAATATATTACTTTTCCATTTTGATTATTTCATAATTATATAATAACTTATATACTATGTCACATGTATTTCTCCTCATACATATTATGTATGTGAAAAGCCATACTAATTGCTTCTGCAGCGATAGGAAGGAATAAAATAAAGCAGTAAATGGTAACAGGACACAGCCACTTTTCCACCACATATGTAATAGATTTCTGGGAAATCAAATAAAGGTAGCACAGATCTTTAAACGCAGTCTACTACGTGCATATATGAAATGGCTTTTCTTGAACTAATAGCGACAAAGAACATGTTATGAATCATTGCAGTTGGAAGAATAATAAAGTAAGTCACCCTCATGCTGGCTCAATGGATGGAAAGCTTAAAACTGCTGAAGTTAAGCCAGCACTAGAACTGAATGTACCCACCCAAAAAAAAAAAAAAGAAAAGAAACAAACAACAAAAAAAAAAAAACAGAGCCGAGCTCTGCTAAGAGAATTCATTGTAGACTCAGGGCAAGTGAAAATAAAGTGCGATTTAATTAGACAAGCTCCAGCAGGTACGCCACTCAAAAAGTTTATATTATACTGGGTAAGATTAATGGAGAATGTTTTGTGTCAAATGTTGAATGACCTTTTAAAATTGTTCTCTTTTTAAGATGATTGTTGCATAGCGACAGAGAGGAAAGCATGCACACCTCCTGCTACACTGTACGAGAAAAACTACAGATGCCTTCAGGTTGAGCATGAGCTTCACACATGCTTCTTTTATTGTCTTTTATCCCACTACTTGGCTTGACCTCTGGAACGACTAGATCTCATTGCATGTCATAGATATGAAGTAAGAAAAGCTGCTAGAAGTTCTACCTGACCTACCCGCACCCTGTATATAGTGTTAGTTAAGCATTTTGCACTCATAACAAAACAGAAGGCTTTTAAGATGACACATATTAAAGCTTGAGTTTGACTCTGTGCTTTCTTTCTTTCTTTGTTATGATTCATTTGATCAACTCAAAGGTAAGACACATAGAAACAACAACTTTTTCAGATTTTTTTTTTTTTAACAAACTGCATCTATAACATAAACTTCTCTTAAACTGTACTAATAAAAATATCAACAACAAAAAAAAATTCTCAAAAGAAAATTTTTACTTTATCTGAAAGTTGGAAAAATTTGATGAAGGCATAAACTCCACCCACTTGGCACAATAACGTCGTATCATATGAAAAGCTAGTTTCCTGATATATATGTTATACTATGTGTCAGTATGATATACTGTACATGTCATGTATATTTCTTTTATAAACCATATAACATATATATTCAGAACTAAAAAAAAATCAATGTTTCTATGAAAGTTTCGATCACTGACTGTGACTTGCATTCATGAATTTTTACATTTTCATTCCCTTCTCTTATTAGAAGGACATTACAGAGTTTCCAGAAGAAATTGATGATTGTTGGATTTATGTTATAAATAGTTTCAATAACAGTACATGGTATTTTCTTGATTAAACAATGAAATTATTTAATTCAACAACAAAAAAACAAGACTGGTTTCATTCAGTGTGCAAATGTGTGTATATTAAATTCAGGGAAGCCTCATTTGTGTGAATGAATGTACATTGTTGAAAAGTACAAAAACAAGTACGAACAAAGAATATCGGAAATTAACTGGCAAAAACTGATAGTGCTATCTACTGTTTTAAAAAACATACCCTACCTGCAGTGTCTTGCCTTAAGAGTGGTGACTAAAAGGGTCCTCATTGTGGTTGTGATACAATTAGATGGTGGCAAACCAGAATTTTCTCTTTGCTTCTGTATCTGTATCTGTGATTCAGATTTGCCATGCTTTCTGTAAAATCGATGGGTTGTATGCATTTACAGTATATTACATTGCCTGGAATTTCAGGTTGAATACACAGCTCCAAGCAGAAGGGATTTGTGCTCAGTGCCTCATTGTTTGTTCCTTCCTGTGTGAGTCATTAAGCAGTGGCATTGTGCTTTGCTCCTCATTACAAGCCACAAGTTGACATCTGCCCTCTGGATTAAATGAATCACAATGATTCCAGCCCCACCGCTTTAAGTTTGCCCTTGGTTTGCTGCAATGCCCTCTTATTGTGCACTAAATAGACAATTTGTCACTTCAAGAAAGCTCGCCTGTGTCTAATGGGAAGTTGTTCATGGTGCTGTTTGCTTGCTTTCTCTTTAGTGTAGGTACAATCATCCGTGCATCTGCCGTGGAAGGTTCAGGTATGTACACCCAAAAAAGATTTGTGTCATTTGGAAATGTACTCCATCTCCTTAGATAGGCGTTCCATTTAAATACTATCCACCATGTTTGGAGTGTAGAAAGAAGAGCAGGCTATCAAACGGTGACTCATCCACCTTGGACGAATGCATAGTTATGACCTGAGTCACACCAGTCACACCCCTCCATGAGTCACCGGCGTTACGCCCTCCTCAACAGTCACTCAACCAGTTTCTCATCCACTTTACCTCTTCCACCATCTCTTTCATTTGATGGACCCGCATGCACAAACCTATCTCTTTTTTTTCACTCTTTCTCTTTCTGGGGTCTTTTGACACAGAAAATTGTACAGAATTTCCTTGTGCATGCATCCAGTTGAATGCTGGTCCAAGAAAATAATTAAACTAATTCAAACGAGCACAAGTTTACTGTGCTTTATATTATACATACTTTAGCGCAGTATATTTAGGAAATTAGGCAATGGTACAGTGTCCGAAATCTTCCGAAAGTATAGATACTTGTTTACTTATTAGCCTTATGTAAACTCTTCAGCTTAACAGATATGGAATTCCCTCAGTGGAAATCTCTGATATTTACACACATGCGAATAGTATTATTAAAGTTATTTGCATGAAGCATGATAAGTTTTACATAGAAGTAGTGTAAACTGCCACCATTTCTCTTATTTATTCCTTCTTAATTCATATTAATATGCCATCTGAGATATTTTCTGTATCTGGATTCATGTTTCAGGAAGCATTTTCAAAGTAACAGATAGTTTTAAAAAATTCTGTTGAACTATGCTTGCATACAATGCAGGAAAAGAAAACAAATTCCCTTCGGAGACACACCTATCCTGCAATGACTAATAGCGTGCAGAAAGCCATGCTGGCTTTGATGCCCAGCCTTGATCTAAGTCTTAAGTCTGCAATAATGACTCGAGAGCATTCACAAGAGGACATGGGTTGTGTCTGTCTTCGCCCAAAGTTAGAATGGCTTGCATGTCTTCTTTGCACTCACTGCATTCTGGGTTTAAAAAAAAAAAAAAAAAGACCATACCCACCTTCTGATGAGCTTCCCAGCTGTAGCTTGGCACCTCAGCCACTTTTGCACATAGACAGCGAGAACTCAAGTCAATTCTATTCAATTTTATTTGTATAGCACTTTTCGCAATGGACATTGTCACAAAGCAGCTTTACAGAAATAAATGGCTTCACAAAAAAAAAAAACACGGAAAAGGGCAATCAAGGTCATGATAAATGGGTCAGTTTCTCCATCTGTTCTGTCACTAAGTAGCTCATTTTCTATTTTGCCCTCCTGGTTTCCCGGCAGTACTACTGTAAATGTAATTGAGACCTTGGAAAACCACACATTATGTCATTTTAAAAAAATAATAATAAACCCGGCAGAAAGATATATAGTGTTTAAAAAGTTGATTATTCATGCTCATCAACATTGATATGCACAATTAAAAGAAATAACGGGGTGAATTGGGAAACTGATCTCCATCCATTAAGAGTTAGCTGCTGTCTCAAAACAATGCTGCTCTTTGTGATATTTTACTTTTTGGGATCACACTCACATGATTTATCACTTACTAAAACACTGATACTTTTCATACACACTGAAAAGATACTGAGAGCATCCAACTTTTTGAGCAGTTTAGTTTTTTCAAAGATTTGCATGAGGACAAACTGTGGCCACAATGCATCAGGAACACCTGTTTGATTTGAGCTTACCAGGAACTCTGCTTCAGCACTGGGCAAACGGATCCACGGGAGCACCCACTGGAAAACAAGACTAGGCAAGCCTAATTTAGCTAGACAGATTTCTAAAGTGTCTGGTACTTACAGGGCAAGAATCACATACTTACACAGAAAAAGGCTACTTTTGCAAAAAAAAAAAAAAAAAAAAAAAAAAAAAAGCCAAACAAATTAACTCTCCACAAAAAAAAAAAAGATTTTCAAATATAACACCCTTATAACTTTTAAAAAATATGATACCATGAGGTTTGTCCAATCCAGTGATTAAATATTGCACCAAAAAGCCAATTTTTTTTTACAGTGCCCATAATTTTGATTGGGTCCCATAGTTATGTATAAACAACAGAAACAACTATAATGCAACTAGTGCACTGTGTGATCTGTTACAGATGGGCTACAGACGTACATTTTTGAGTGCATGGAACCTATGGCGAGACAAGTGTACAAAAGATCGAAAAGCGGAGTCAGACAGTCATCTACCATTCACGCTTTTGAGAAGTCCTCCACATTACTCTAGCAGCCATAGCAATACTTGAGATTTTCCTTTTTCACTGATATTGTATTTCAACTATATCTGGGTCCATTCTGAGCTACTGCCTGTGAAGATGTTATCCATTGCATCTGCAGGGGTTTCCTCTGCGTTCTCTCAGGTATCCACTTCCCAAAAACATATTCGTAGGTGGATTGGCAATACTGACAATGCTCCTGTGAAGGAGGGGGTGAATGTGTGTGCGAGACGTCCACATGTGATGGACTGGTGTGCATTCCCCATCTGCACCTGGTGTTCCCAGGATAGGCCATGGATCCACCATAACACTGACCAGGATAAAGTGGTTACTGAGTGTTCTGCAATCTGCCATTTTGTTTGTGAGTAAGTTCTACTAGCTGATCTTGATATAGGATGCGGGAATCATCGTAGTGCAATAGGCTGGATATGGGTGGCAAAAGTCCAGCAAAAAAAGGGAAGCTCCCTATAACTCTTCTCTGCTGAGTGAATGTTGTGCAACAATTAGTCATTCTGCCAGTGTGTGAGAGGATGTAGTGCATCGGCATATTTTGTGGTGTATTTTTGGGCGATAGTGCAGGAAAATTCCATGTGCATCACCCAGCACAGGCATTAATGCCATCCTGAAGCATCAGCCCAGAGTGCTGAAAGTGGCACTTCTGAACGTGGTCATATCTAGCCTAAATGATTTACAGAATGTGTTGGAACATTACACCCATTGAGAGCTTGGGTGTGAATGGAAAACTCCCAGCATGATACATGGTGTATTTTTGAAGCATGAAGCAGTTGAAATCGTCCAGAAGGAGCATCAGTGTGATGGGTGTGTGCGTGGCAGGAATGTAATTTGGAGGGGATGCTGGAACTGCTCTTCTCTTCCTCACTCTAACACACATTGACACAAAGAGGAGCATCAGGCTCTGCTTTCTGTTAGCATATTGAAACAGCATATAAATTGTGTATGTGTACTCTGTTGGAGTCTTTTTATGGGGACATTTCTCTGGCCGTCAAAAAGAAACACATTTTTTCTCTTTAAAAAGCAGAGCCAAAAAATCAGTGTGATTACTATGTTTTAGCTGGAGATACACCAGGGGTTACCTATAACAATACAGATCATTATAAAAAGTCAATAAATATAATAATACTACACATGTATGAATGCATTCATGGAAAGACTAATGGTTACACAGCGTCTTTAAAACTGGCAGACCTCCTGGACCCCCAATTAAGAGGAAATGAATGAGGAGTCGTGATGTGTGTGGCTGCCACAACGACATGAAAAGGACAGTGATGTATCACAGATATGGCACATTATTCCACTCTCGGGCAGGCAGAAACCTTTTCAAAACCTTTCAACCGTTTCAAAGTTCTGATCTGATTTTGCTTTGCTATCCACTTCCTGATGAACATGATAATATGCATGAGAACCCGAAAGAGATGTTTTTTGTGGAAGGTTTTTATAAAACTGCAAGCTGTTGGGAAGCATTGCAATAAAGAACTCCTTCATGAGAGCATCTCACAAAATGCAGTGCCTGAAATTCACCGAGTGTCATTAGAACTACGACTGAAATTAGGTGTTGTGCTCAGATGAGACTAAAATGGTCATCACCATGTTTGGTGACAAAACAGGACTGTATACAAGGAAGAGCACTTGATACTCACTGTAAAATATGTGAGTTGTTCAGCGATGCTTCAGGGACTCTTGTGAAGATTAATGGTGTCATGAATTCTGCTAAATACCTGGTTGCCTCTGCCAGGAGGTTCAGAAATGGCCATAGATAGGGCTCTCAACACAATGCTGAGCTAAACATACTTTGAAATCAACACAAATGGTTAAAGAAACACAAAATCAATGTTTTGCAGTGAGAGGGAAAGCACAAAAAAATAAAGGAGCTTTAAATGCATGGAGCACCTCTACAAGTCTACAACCTCTTTACTTATTACAGGAAGAAACAGAAAAGACTCAGTGCTGTTATTCTTTCCAGGGCAGCCAAAACAATTTATTAATTAGGTGCTGATAATTTTGAATCCAGTGTTTTGTAGAAAAAAATGCACTATATAATATAATGTAAATATAATATATGATGTAAATGTTACAAACATTATATAAAAAAACGTTGCTCCTTTTCATTAAGCCGATAATTATATAGAAGATTAAGTCTTACAAATCAGTTTTCAGTTTGTAGAGATGATAATTGATTATGGATGGTGGTTGGTAGACAGTCTTCAGATCACACACTGCGTACCACCGGCAACGTGCAACTCAATCTACCGTGTTTACTCTCCTCTGCCTACATAAGGCCCTTGACGATGCTTCCTCCCCCTTTCCCACCAAAGCCGGATCCCTGTTCCAAAACCACAGGATGACTCATGAGCATGAAAATGAGTGGGGGACACAAACCCAAATGAAGTGGGGGAAGTGCTCTGAAGCAGAAGAGGGTTACGTTCTTCTCTGTGCTTCAGTAAAAAACCTAAAACAATAACAACCTCATTTAAAAAAAAAAAGAGAGAGATAAAGAGAGAGAGAGAGAGAGAGAGAGAGAGAGAGACAGAGAGAGTTTCAGAACTCCACCGGTATCCAAAACAGTTTTTGCTTGATCTTAATCTTAGATATGCATTTCCCCTGTGACTCACTAATTCATGTCAAAGATTCATGCCAAAGCTCATATTACAAAACCACTTAGTGCTCACAGGACAAGTAAATATTAATAACCTACATTAACAACAGTACTTTGTAAAGAGGCACACAATATTTTTGGAAACACTTTACAATACTTTTCCTTAATTCAGTAAGTAGTTCTTTAAATAAGTAATCACAATCATAAACTACTATGTTTACTAAAATGTAATGATTTAGTAATTAATATTAAATTACTAAGCTCAAGAAAGCGTAATGACTTATTATTCAGTTTTGACCCACTGTGTTAGCTTCATCTCTCAGCGTCCTTACTTTGTCACTACTGAATCATTAATTACTGATACAGCAATGTTACCTATTATTCTTTGTGTAAAGTGATAAATAGTTGCTCGTACTGTTACTATTTAATCACTAGTAACTACTATCCTAATTGGATGAAAAAGATTATTACAGATTTACTGTACTGTTTAAGATTATATCAACAACAAGCAGTGTTGTTTATTACATTCAGGAGTGATGAATGGAGAACTGACACTGAAATACCTGACTACTAGTAAGTTAGTAAGTATTTAATCATTAATTAAGGAACCATGAAATAATATTTTAGCACAGTAATTTATAATTAGTTATTATATCATTACACTTTAGTTATCATAGTAGTTTATTATAGTGATTAATCATTATGGAAGAATTACTATGGTAACATTTGGTTAATTACTGCTAAGTTAGTAAGTACTTAAGCATTAATTAAGGAAATGTATTTGAACTGTTTTCCTCATCAGCATGTCAGTAGAAAAGAGTAAATTTTAGATTCCGAAACATTTATAGTGGGATAAATTAACAGGTTACAGTTTTTGTATGTTGGTAAAAAAGTAAAATATTAAGTAACATATTAATAGACCACTTTTCAGATAAAAACATGATTACTCTGGGGATATAGACCAGTGCGTATTTATATAAGTGGTTTGCACTAGAACTGTGGCAAGTTCTCCAAAATGCTTGGCATAAACAACCAAATGAAACCAATATTGGTTTTATTTTCTGTTATTTATAGTATTTGCTATTTTTACAGACTATATTTTTACTACTTTACAATTTTTATTTCTATTCCTTATATGCCTAAGACAGTATTAAATTAAAATTGGTGAAAACACAAACACCCTGAAAATAGCAGCGTGACATGGTTTTGTATTTTTTAAAAACAGATTATGTTTTAAAAAACTTAGAAACCTGCTTATGTACCTGCTTATCAGGTGCTTGATCTTCAGGTATGGTTAGACATTTAAAAAAAAATATGGAAATATGATATACCAATCTGTTACCTACATGAAGCAGGACACATGTATCTAATGCTACCCGATCTGCAAACACTTAACGAGGGTCAAAATAAGGACAGCGTGAGATGAAAACACGAATGTTAAGTCAGAGAGTGCTATTTTAATCCAAGTAACAAAAGTGATATCATTGGATGATTCTGATGCTGTAGTAGAACTAGCTAGAAGCTAGAACTGCTAAATCTGTTCCTGATCATCTGTCACTTTTTTATGATATGAGTTCATTTGCAAATTCTTACAAATTTGAAGAATTTTATATATAGACTATGATAGTTAACTTATAATGAAATGAGTAACCTACTTCAGTGGCCCCTAAAAAGTGTGGTCCAGGATAGCCAAGGGGTTTGTGATTTTTTTTTGTTTTGTTTTGTTTAGTTACAGTGGGGATCTGACAGCCAATTACACACCCCAAATGACATCACTGATAAAAATAGCAGGGTGACTTTTTTTTTTTTAACAGATATATGAAAGAGGGAGACAATAATAAAAAAGCATTTTTGTTACATAGACAGAAAAATGACAAACAATTGAAAATAAAAGTAATTGAAAATATTTTATTTACCAAATTTGCAATTTTTTCTTTTATATTGTGTACATCATATTTTGGTCATAATATTTCTTGAAAAAAATGTGCATATTTTGTTTCAAACAAGTGGTTGAACCTGGAGTAGAAATAGTCAAATAAAGTTGAGGCTTGCCCAAAACCCAGAAACTGAGAACTCTTTTCTGGAGCTCTTTTCTCTGAGGTTATTTATTATAAAGTTTTTTTTTTTTCTTGCTTCCAGCTTCGTAAGTATGATTCATTCATCACTACCCTGACAACACAGCAGGATAATAAATAAACATCCAGTGTAATTACTTGAGCCAGACCTCCCAACCATTCAGAGGCTGACTGTTAGATTGCACTTTTGCTTCAATAAATCACAAATCTACAGTCACCTCATAGACACTTAGATGGTCTCAGAGGCAAAGAGATTTGATTACATTCTGCTCTGCAAAATGAACAGTCCCCAGTTAATCAAGGTGCACTGGTGAACAACCTACGTGCTTCAACTTGCTTCAGTTTTAAAAATGGTTTGCGAATTTTATTAGCCTACTATTGCTGTATACACTCACTAGCAACTTTATTAGGAACACCATACAAATCCCCTTTGCTCAGCAAAGCCTTCAATCTTCATGTCATGGATTCCACAAGGTGTTGTAAAAATTCCTTTGAGATTCTGGTCCATGTTGACATGACTGCATCTCATAATGTTCAGCTACACATTCATGCTGCAAATCTCCCATTCTACTACATCTAAATGGTTCTCTAATGGATTCAGATCTTGTGACTGGGGAGGTCACTGAAGTACACTGAACTCACTGTCATGTTCATGATACCTTTCAGACAACTTGTGTTTTGTGACATGGCGCATTATGATGCTGGAAGTAGGCCATAAAGGGATTTTTTTTTGGTCAGCAGCAATACTCAGATAGGCTGTGGCAAGCAAACAATGCTCAAGAGGGCCCAATATGTGCCAGGAAAATGTTCCCCACACCATTACACCACCACCAGAAGCTTGAGGTGCGTTCTGAGATGCTCTTCTACTCACCACGGTTGTAAAGAGTGGTTATTTGAGTTTCTGTAGACTTTCTGTCAGCTCAAAACAGTTGGCCGTTCTCCTCTGGCCTCTCTCATCAGATTATATATATCATTTTCTTTACCTTACTATGTATTTCATGTTTCCTTTCACTACCACAAGGAAAATTGCATATGTATTTGCATTTGTTTGCATTTTTCTAATTAGTCTACTTTACAAAATCAAGCAGTGAACTGTAACTGGTTAATGAAACTAGTAACAGCATCAGGAACATTTGTCTGTGCGACTGTAGAACACTACAGCTTGGGTTTTGAAAAATGAAACTGGAGTTTATTCTAAATGGCTGTTACTCTCAACCCCTATGGAAAGGGACTCGTCAGGGTCCACACTGTGGAGGGCTCAGTTTTCGGAGAAAATAAGACAGTCCTGATCGCTTCAGAAATGACTGCAGCCTTTGTCGGCTGGTTAATCTACTCCCTGTTTCCTTGCCTCCCTGATTTCTTTTGTGTTCCACGGTATTTTCTGCTCTTGTGCTAGGCTTACATGTGATCTGTTTGGGATCTGACCTCTGCTGTGGACCGTGATTTTTTGGCAATGCCTGAATAAAATAACTTCCAACTGCGTCTGGCTGCCATATGTTACAGACACCCACTTCCCTAAACATCAGGACCCACTCAAATCCACAATTAATACCATGACTGATTCTTTAGCTACTGATAGCAGGAATCCTGCCATATGGAAGAGAGGGAAATATGTGGTACAACCATACGACACCAAAAAGGCTTGAGCTAAATGCTTTTTCCTCAATTGCAATGCTGGTCACTTTAAATGACAAATTAACGGGTCACTGAGGTCATTGACAGAGCTACAGACAAAGAAAAAGCACAGGAAATCTGAAAGCACCAACCTGTTAGCTACATAAGGTAGGACACATGTACCTAATGCTACCTGATGTGCAAACTATTAACAAGGGCCACAATAAGGGTTGTGTGAAAGGAAAACACAAATGTATATCCACAGAGTGCTATTTCAATCCAACTAACAAACAAAAGCAATATCCTTGGAAATTCTAATGTGGAAGTAAAAGCTACAATTTCATTTTCAAATTCCTACAAAGCCCATGTCGGTCAAATGAGAAACTAGGGTTACAGTGATACAATTTCTGTACAGCCACCATTATTAAAGTTATTATATTTATTATTGAGTTCTTTTAGTTAGTAGCCTGTTTGACTGGTCTCTTGAATTGAACGGGTTTAACCCAAAACTCGAAAACAAGAAGTAATGCCAGCATAAATCTAATGTGCTCTGTTGGAAAGTTCAGGAATAAACAAAAGCTACATCACTCTAATAAATATTATAAATGTTATTGTACACATTTAAATAATGCTCATGAAATCAATCTTTACTGAATCAATCCATAGAATTTATTTTACAGGGAAAGAAATCCCTGGCTACAAAACATTTGGGTAACACTTTACCATAACAGTACATGAATAATCATGCACTAATACCTGAATTAATACTGACTGAAATATGAACTAATGATGAGTTAAGGCATGTACTAATCACAAACTAATGAAGAACTAACCTTAACTACGACATGAGTCTTATGAATTCATGCCTGAATAACGGCCACCTTAAGTACATGTTAGTACAGGTTTGTTAGATAATGTATTAATTAATACATAGGGGCAAACTAAAGCAAACATGCTCTATAAGAGCATATTCATATAAGAATATGAATTAAACATGCATAATTTCAAATTGTTTATATAATTTGCCATATGCAGCTGCATACACAAACATCATTGGATGGAGCTGGATTACTTTCAGAATTTACATTGATCCTCCTTAACAAACGTACAAAGACACACTAATAATAAACACCAATGATTTCATCTCTAGCCCTAACCCTAACCATACACTCATCATTAGTTCATATTTTAGTAAGTATTAATGTACTGTTATTGTAATGTGTTACGAACATTTGCGTACCCCTGTCCTACTTACTGCTAAGCTATCTGGAGTGTCATGGATCATATTAGTTAGCTGTGTTTATGTTTAAATAGTGACCATGAACTGTGTACGTGTGTGTTCATGCACTTAGGCTAGTAGGCTAATACGCTTCTTTATAATGTTAGCCAGCTGATTTAATATGAAATGTATTAGCTAGCTACATTATTTACTGTTGATCAGGTGGGGTTGCAGGGGAGAAGAGCAGCTTTTGTTCCACTTTGATAAAGTGCTCTTGTACAGCTATAAGTAAACTCAGCTTCCCTGTCTTTACTGCATCAGAATCCCTCGCTGTCAATGACTGATAGTGGCTGATTGTCAAGAACAATATACTGAGTAAGGGCAATTATTTTCACTCACCTGTGGTTGTTTGTAGACGTTTTTTCTCTGCTAGCCAGTGTTTATTGCAGAGTTGGTCACTGCCATGTGCTGTTAGGAATGAACTTCTTAAGCTAAGTTTGATATTTAAGATGTTTTATATAACATGAAGAATAGAACATTAAAAAGAACAGTTTGAGTCACTTTAACTTAAGGCTAAAACATTATAATTAAACTTTCATTAAATTAAGTGTTATACTTTAAGTTATTGTCTCTCAGTGAAAGTGCACTACATTAAAATTTCATTAAAGTAAATATGAACATTAACATACACCGATCAGTCATAACATTAAATCCACCTGCCTAATATTGTGTAGGTCCCCCTTGTGCCACCAAAACAGCTCTGACCCGTTAAAGCATGGACTCCACAAGACCTCTGAAGGTGTGCTGTGGTATCTGGCTCCAAGACTTTAGCCTTTAAGTCAAGTAAATTGTGATGTCGGGTCTCCAAGGATCGGACTTATTTGTCCAGCACGTCCCACAGATCCTCAATCTGATTGAGATCTGGGGAATTTGGAGGCCAAGTCAACACCTTGAACTCTTTGTCATGTTCCTCAAACCATTCCTGAACAATTTTTACAGTGTGGCAAGGTGCATTATCCTGCTGAAAGAGGCCACTGCCATTAGGGAATACCGTTGCCATGAAGAGGTGTACTTGGTCTGCAGCAGTGTTTAGGTAGGTGGTGCATGTCACAGTAACATCCACATGAATGCCAGGACCCAAAGTTTCCCAGCAGAACATTGCCCAGAGCATCACACTGTCTCCTCCGGCTTGCCTTCTTCTCTTCCCCAGGTAAGCGACGCACATGCACCCGGCCATCCACATGATGTAAAAGATTCATCAGACCAGGCCACCTTCTTCCATTGCTCCATGGTCCAGTTCTGATGCTCACGTGCCCATTGTTGGCAATTTCGGTGGTGGACAGGGATCAGCATGGGCACTCTGACCGGTCTGTGGCTACGCAGCCCCATACACAGCAAGCTGTGATGCACTGTGTGTTCTGACACCTTTCTATCATAGCCAGCATTAACTTTTTCAGCAGTTTGTGCTACAATAGCTCTTCTGTGGGATCAGACCAGACGGACTACCCTTCACTCCCCACGCACAGTGAGCCTTGGGTGCCCATGACCCTGTCGCCAGTTCCCCAGTTGTCCTTCCTTGGATCACTTTTGGTAGGTACTAACCACTGCATACCAGGAACACCCCACAAGACCTGTCGTTTCGAGATCGCTGAGATCCTTATGCTTGCCCATTTTTCCTGCCTCCAACACATCAACTTTGAGAACTGACTGTTCACTGGTTGCCTAATATATCCCACTCTTTGACCGGTGCCATTGTAACAAGACAATCAATGTTATTCACTTCGCCTATCAATGGTTTCAATGTTATGTCTGATCATTGTAATATCTAATTATTTTAAAACTGACATTGTCATTAACACGATCTTTTATTGGTTCAATTTCACTTTTTATCCAGCTGAAACCAACTGAAACAGTACTCAGATATACAGAAATTCTTTTATTACATGACAAAAGAAGCACAAGATGTGAGGGAAATCGACAGAAAGTCAGAAAGTCAGACAGCTGTGATGAGGAAGCAGACAATCATCAACACGTCCAGCTACAAACTCCAGATCACTTCCACAGGTGTCAGTCGGCCGTTCCTTGCTGAATTATTTCACCCAATTTTTTCACCTCGCTTTTAAAGTACTTTTTCGTTGACCTGTCCCAGCACCCAATGCTCCACCTCCTCCTAATTATTAACACCTGCATCCCATCAGCACAGCAATCAGTAACCATTTGCAGGGGTGCTAGTCATGAAGCCTTCCATTTACTCATGTGCATGTGTTTACGCCATTCCTAGTGTTCGAGCTTTGCCCTGTTTTTTTGGCAGGGTTTCCTTTTAGCATGCCTAGATTCTGTTCATGTCTAGTTCTTGTTTTTGTCTAGTCCTTGTTGTTTCATGTTAATCAAGGCCTAGATTACTTTGGCAAGTCTGTTCTCACCCAGTCTGAGCCACACTAGAGGATAATCAGGATGATTTTAAGCCCAATTGCAAAATGTGCCTCGATTTTAGGCCAGTCTTAAATATTTATCTTCCAAGATTATCCTGTGGTGTGGAGTGTAAAAAAAAGATCTTAACCCATTTAATCTTTTTTCACAGTACAGTCGTGGCTGCAACAATTTTAAGTTGTAAATACGGGATATACAACTCAACATCCTGTAGTGTGTGTATGTGTGTGTGTGTGTGTTTGGGAGTGTTTTGTGTGAAAATGAAATTTTTATTTCATGCATGAAGAAATGATAACCGATAACAGCCGAGATGCACTGTCATTCGCCATGAAGCAATGTTGATTCATGAGAAATTCTCTCTGGGAGTCAGGATCATTGGTTGATGAGAGTAATATAAAAGTGTTTATTCAGAGATAATGCTGCAGTGGGATTTGATCCAGAAAACCAAATCTATGAAATTAGTCATTAGATCTGCATAGGTCTCTAACATTTTTAACATTAGTTAGGATTGTATAAATCTTGTAGTGTGTCCCAGGAATTAGATGGTCTTGTTCGGAGAACTCACCATATACACCACTGCATCCAGTTCCTGTTCATGTATAAGACTTAGTTCATTTCTGTTTTGTTCCAGTTTGCTTTTTAGTTCCATCTTTACATTTGTATTATACGCGTGTTATTTCTCATTCTGATTTATGTTTGCATCCATAGTTTTGTGGTTATCCATGTTCCATAGCTGCATTAGCTCCTAGCAGAGTTTTATTTGTTATGTCTTTTTCTTCCTTTTTTTCTGTGAACTAACATGTCATTCTTATCTTTACTGTAAACAATACTTTGGGCACAAAGGTTGATTGAGGTCATGCTCTGGTCCATATTACACTTTTGGTATTTTGGTATTCATGTAGCATTTATACATATGAAACAGAGTTGATTACCTTTTTGTCTATTTCACTGGTAAAATAAAATTTGTGTGTTTACTGAAGAACATTTTTAAAAAACATTTTTCTAATTAATTCATCTTCAGTAATCGTTTCTTCCTGGTCAAGGTCATATTGGATCCAGAGGCAGAAATACACCCTGTATGGTGTATTACTGTTTACAGATCCACCATTCATAAACATTTTGTAGATTTTTAAAGGTGTAAATTGTAAAATATTTTCATGCAATTGCACTGTGTAAGTGCATGTTGTCTTACTGCATATCTAATACCATGATGCTACGTCAACCTTCCTTGTGTTTTACAAATGAAGTAAATTGTCATTGACATAGTACAGTATATATATATATATATATATATATATATATATATATATATATATATATATATATATATATATAATTTTTTCAGGTTCATCGAACAGGAATTGACTACAGTCCATATTTTACTTAAGTGGAAAGGCAGAATCTGGCTCTAGTAACAAAAGTGAAAGAAATTAAAATTGAAAGAAGAATAGCATTCATGTTCAAAAGCATCTGTTCATAAAATATTAATAACATGATCACATGTGATTATATTATGTTTTAATTTAAAGAGGTGATTCTTTCAGAAGCCAGAAATGTCATTTTATCAGTGAATAGACACTATGCCTCGTAAATCGACATGAAAGTCAAATTTATTATTAATACCTGTCTTTCACTGTTTGATTCTGTGCCACATTTACTCCACCCCAGTAAAAATGAGAATATTCTGCCTGCAATGTTCAGTATTCGTTCCTGGAATATGCTCAAACCTTCAACTGAATCCAATTTGTGTAAATACAGAAATTATTAGACTGATGAACTTGAGTGCAGACCTTACACAACTTATGCCATGAGTTATACGGACTCCCTTTTTAAAACAATGCAATAACAATGACGCGAGCTGTAGTGAATTTGATTTAATGTTATAAATATCCTCTTTATTAAAAAAAAATCTCTACTTTGGGATGACTCATATTGTTCTCCAAAAATGGATGTTTTGTTTTAATGTACTCCCTGCAGGGCTTGCCATAATACATGTAAAATAAATGATACAGACAGTTAGACGAATACTATCCACCCTGTGCTCATTCTGGCAACTGAAGCCAGTGTCTGTACTCTGTATAAAATTAAAGCCAGCGTCTGTGAGGCCATCTGAGGTGAAGACTGACAGTAGGAGTTACGCTCACCACCCACCATCTGGTCAGAGAGAGAGAGAGGAAGAGAGACAGAGAAAGGGAGGAAGAGAGAGAGAGAGAGAGAGAGAAAAAGAGAGAGAGATAGAGAGGAGAGAGAGAGAGAGAGAGAGTGAAGTGCTCTTCCTTGTGTGGGAAAGCAACACAGGCTCAATCTCAGAGCCAGCTCTTTCGTCTTGTGTAAGGAAAGACCTACAACACAATGGCCGCCCTTACAGTTGGCCGAGTCGCCGAATGAAGTGCCCCGAGGCGATGGGTGACTCATGCTGCAAGCCTCCCTGATGTTTTTTTTTTCTCTCCGTTCAACGAAGAGGAGAAAAAGAGGAAATAAGACCCAGCTGCTGACTGAGAGCCAGAAACACATGGCTCACGAGATGCCAGTCACATTGCATGCAGTGGAATCACAAAGTGACCCAGAGAAAATACGTTTAAGTGGAGGGGGCACGATACAAGTCAATTCAAGTCACGTCAAGTCAAATGCTATCCCATTCATATACAGTGGAGCAAAATATTGCGCCTTCAGGAGCATAGTGCAGAATACAAGACAAAACAGTGGCTCCGTACACAGGACTGGAAAAAAAAAAAAAAAAAGATAAGGTGAAGATCAGTGTGTGATACTGCAGTTGTGGTAAACAGTCATGTGCAGCACCGTGGAATAAATACACAGCGTACAAGAGTGTAATACTAAAGAACAGGATTCGCAACAGGAATAACTAGACAGCATGAATGTGCAAAGATGAACAAACCAGCTGTGCAAATGACATAAAATAGTAAAAGACTGTCAATTATAAAATTCATATTCAGTTAGTTTAGCAAAAACAGCAACCAGTCATACAGGCAGAAATCCAGCAATATGCAGAGCATGTTAATGCAAGTTGAAATCATTTTCTCACTTGACATTGTCTGTCTGTGATATTAAGTTTTACAATTAATTTTACTGAATGCCTGACTTGAACTATTACTCAAAGTTTGTTTAAGCTGTTAAAAAAAAGGACATGTCCTTTACAAGAACAAATTGAATAATCATACTTCACAAAACAACACTAAAGAGACATTGAAACTTCTACATTTTCCATTACCTTTTGTCTTGTAAGGAGAAATGTACACTGAAAAGAGATCATGCTAGATAAAAAGGTAACATCTAAATCAAGTGCTTCACGGTGCATTTGTGTGCTTCGGTTTGTTATCATGAAACTTTATTATCTCTCTAATCCTGCAGCAATATAACAAGTCCTCACTGGCTCAGGAACTGAGAAAGAGCTGCACAACTCCACAAATTATTTTCCCATCAGAATTACAGTTAGAATGGCATGAAAAAAATGTTGGTATGATAATTGCAACCAGTTTCATAGTTAAATATCGCTGAATTTTAGATCAAATGATCACATAATGCAGGTGTATCATCAAACCCCTAATCAGAATACAGATATTATTTGGGACAGTAGATTTATGAAATATGGTTTAAATAGAAAATATAGATTGTCATCACAAAAACAGCTGTTTGAAAGCAAATTAATGTTTTTTTAAAGTGAAAATATTGTAAGTCAATCAATAGAAAACAGATTTGTTTTGAAATGAAAATCCTACAGTCTAGGACACTGATTCCTCTTAATTAAATGTAAAAGTAAAAATGAAAAACTTAACATTAACATTTTGTTTAATGGAACATTTTGCATTAAAGTTAAAATAGGATTTTTAAGGTGTTTGAAGTGGGTCAGCGTATTTTTAGGAAAGACCTGTTTGAGTGTGGAGGTGTTAATCTTAAAAAAAAATTTTAAAATTAAAATACAAATCTACAGTAAGTCAAGGTTATGTGTTTCTACCTCAGTCAAATGGACAAAGAAATGCACATGTTCAAGTGAATATTTACAAATGAGATTTCCAATGATACTGTAATAATAATTCAAATCATGTACAATCAGATTAAAAAAATAGTACTAGTAAAATATCAGGCAGATGTTTTAAATAATTTTAATTCAGTAGAGTGAAGAAAATCAACTGTATTAATTGCCCATAATAATAATAATAAATTATTAATTATTATTATTATTAATATTATTATTATTATTATTAGTTAGTTAGTTTTTTCATTGTATTTTATATATGAAATTTTTGAGGTCTGTGAAAAGAGACATTTTAAACCCACATACCGTACATTTAAAATTCATTTAAATTAAATGTATGTTTAATTAAATAATTTATTGTATGAATTATTGTTATACATTTATATGAAAGCAGAATATGAATTAATGAATACTGTTATGAATTGTTAATAAGTATAATTTTTTTTGTTTGTTCCAGTTGATTATGGTGTGAGTAATTGGTGTGAGTAATTCATCTGGTACTTGCATTTTTCCTCCATTAGTCTTTTTCAGTTTGGCACAACAGTGAAGTGCATAAGGGCATTATTGTGAAATTGAAGGAAAAAAAAAAAAATTGTGCTTTTCTTTTCTTGAAACTGAAGGCACGGGTAGGCTCTGTCCCCGAGGAACGCATGGAGGAAAAGGGAGACCTGTCACAATATTTCAGAGTGCCATGAACAGAGATTTCTCAGCACCCACACGCTTTAAACATTCATTACTATCATTTAACGGGCAATGGTGTGAAAGAAATGATTAGACCTGGCCTTAGTGATACTCATGAGTGTTGGGTTGTGCTGCTGTTCTGTTGTAATTGTTTTTGCATTTTGTTATGCAGGACACACAGGCAGATTTGCATGACTGAGTTTAATTTTCAAACTGCAGGTGAATAATAATATTGCCGTAATTAAATCCTCCTTATCCTATTGCCTCTTCAAAAACAAGTGTGTGCGTGTGTGTGTGTGTGTGAAGTAATTAAATAGAAGAATATGGATATAAAGAAAGCAGGCCAAAGAAGATATGACGTATGCAGAATTTATTTAGCAAGTTAAGGACAGAAGACTTATTGGCTTATTTTTATGTAGTGTTGTTAATGCTGTGAAATTGCATTGTAAAATTGTATTTCTATTACGAATAGCTTAAAGATGTGAGAGTGTTGAGTGCATTTAGACTTGATGCTAGAAGAGTTTACAATGTGGTTCAGTCTGGCAGACTGATGACAAGATGTGACTCTCTCTCTCTCTCTCTCTCTCTCTCTCTCACACACACACACACACACACACACACACAGTCATGCACAGAACAACAAGCCAGACATTCTCGTTCCACTGAGGCCGTAATTATCATTTACAATATGCTGGTTGCCATTGCGTGCAGAGACAGTTAGAGAGGTTCACAGTGCCAGAGGTCAGGGGTCAAATCAGCGCAAACTGGAACAATCTACCACTGTGACTCTGATGGAATGAATTATTGCCTGCTGCTGTATAGTTGGCCTTCGACTCGTCCCTCTATATTTTACTTACGCCAATCCCAGCTGCACCATTAAATAACTGAATAATTACAATCCAGGTGTTTTCATATCCATGTACATTCACTTGGAATCCACTTTTACCCAAAGCAACAGTGGCTATCCGGCAATCTATTACTGCCTTATTTATACTGCATGGACCAGGCCAAATGACTTGTTTCTGGTCTCTAAAGTACAGCTTTGCCTCCTTACAAACATCCAAATGATCTTTTCTTTCCTGCTTCCATTTTGTCTCCATTCACTGCAAAGCAGACAAACACAGACATCCCTGCAAAGGGTGTGGCTCTAAGCTGTCCCATCACTTAGGCCTATAATGACTATGAAATTGACAGAACTTGTCAGATATGTAAGGGCATAAATGAGAAAAATGGCTGTCAAAAGCAGTACTGGTGTGTAAGAGGGTAATTACAGATGATTGATAATTGATGAAAGCATTAACATGCGCCATGTTTGCAACTAAAAGTGTGCACAAAAAAACCAAGGGTATGTGACTGATGAATGTAATACAGGTAGGTAATTCCCAGAAAGCCACTGAAAAAAGAGGTATTACATGCATCGCTGAAATAGTATTAGTGCAAACATCAGAGTGAAGGAGACAGAATGTAAACACTGGAGTTTTCTACTGGAGGGAATGTCAAAAGGCCATACACAAACCTCTTACCTGTTTCTCAGGTCTCTCCTGGGAAAGCTGCCAGATTGCCACATTGAGATTTCCCCTATACAGGACCTACATATTTACGCAATTCCATGTAATATGAATACAAGTCATAACAGAAGTTCAATGTCTGGCTTTAATTTACTACCAAAACGATGAACCTGTATAAAAGATCCACATAATGCTTTGCACTAGCGTCTGGATCCATCCTAATCCAAGAGAGAGGGGTGTCGGGAAAGCAGGGTTTCCTTCACTCACCGCAAAATTCCCAGTGTTGTGTTCATTCTTGCGGCATTGATTTGGGTTCAGCTGGACTTATGAGCACTGTAGGTGATCATTCAGCATAACAGTTATTAATTCACATCTGGGGATTTTGCTGTGTTGGCATGACAGAGTTAGCAGCAACCCTGGGCCTGAACCTGTGGTTCTCCCGTTGACCTGGACAACGTCTCTTGATTATATAGAAATAAAACTGTAGCATTTATTTAAAAAAAAACACAAAAGTCATTCACAAAATTCCTTATGACAGGAATGTCAGTGCATTTTCACAAGCGGTGTGCGTGTCTACTGTATATACAATATAGTCTATCCATCCATCCATCCATCCATCCATCCTGGATGGGGTACATTATAGTCATATATTCCTGTATTCCTATATTCTAGAACATTGATATCTCTGAATTAAATATCTATGCTATTCATAGGCAGTAAAAAAAATCCTGAAATTAACATTCTTTTTTTTATTTAATGTAACAGTTTGCAGTAAAATTAATATTCGATTCTTAAGGTGTTTGAAAGTCAAAGTTTTTTTTTTTTTTTTTTTTTTGGAAATTCCTGTTTCAGTGTTTTTGAGTGTGGCGGTGTTCATCTCTGTAAAATACACATCTGTACCAAAGGTGTGTGTTTCTAACTCAATCAACTGGAAGAAGAAATGCAAATGTTCAAGTGAGTATTTACAGTGAGATACTAAAGGAGCCAGTGAGAACTAGTAAAATAGATTTCCAATAATACAATAGTAATAATTCAAATCTTGTACAATCATAAATAAATGTATTACTACTACTACTACTACTAATAGTAATAATAATAATAATAACAATAATATATTAATTTCTATTGGATTTTCTGTATGGAATTGCAAGGCATTTTAGACAATCTTGATATTTTAAATTATTTTAAATATAAATAATATTAATACAAATATATTATTATTATTATTATTATTACTTAGATTACGTGAACTATTGTAATAATGCACTGTGGTTCCCCCATTGACAACTTATTTTGATTACATTAGCAACAAATCTGTAACATTTATTTAAAACACACAGACACACACACACACACAAATCATTCATTCCTTATGGCAGGCTAGTGAATGTCTTCAAGTGCTGTGCGTGTCTACAAGCATAAGTATAAATATGTAATAAATATAAATAAATGACAAAGGCAATGTGGCAGCAACTACAATAACTGTTCTGTTTCATACTTACAAAGAAAGACCAGTCATTTAACATTTTCTTTCCTTTCAGATGTAAATGACCAGAACATGATCTCTGTAATTGAAATGCAATTTTAAAAATCATTTTTCATGTTCACAAAGAAAACGTGCCAAGCACAATAGTTTTCGTGTTATTACAATCATTTTTAGCATCTCTCCACTTTGAGTAACAATTTGAAATGGGTTATATTGGCCTGAACAGAACCCTGGAGAAGATTGGCCTGAACAGAACCCTGGAAGGGTTAAGATGGAGTCAGTATAATGTTAGCCAGTTTAGACCAGACACATAAGTTCTTCCAGATCTCATTCCTACCTTACTGAACTCTGCACAACAATGCCTTCTTGTTGTGATCCATCTGCGAGTCTTAGCATCAACTGTGGACTGACAAAGCGATTCTAAACGTGAGAATGTGTGTGTGTATGTGTGTGTGTGTATGTATGTGTATATATATACATATATATACCTATATATATATATATATATATATATATATATATATATATATATATATACCTATATATATATATATATATATATATATATATATATATATATATATATATATATATATATATGTGTGTGTGTGTGTGTGTGTGTGTGAATTTGACTGAACAAACAACAATTCACAAACGTTTTAGCACAAAAACTGACAGAGTCTCTCTCTGGCTCATCTCTAATGGCACAAAAGCAGACGGTCTGACTGCTTTACTTGGCCTGAACATCAAGTGAACTGCATGTGTGACTCTGAGCACACGGCCAAACTGGCAGCTTCCAACAGAACTACGCTAACATTCCCCCATTCAATGGAAATTAGGAGGCGCACGTGAGCACGTGGGCTTGATTTTGCCACTGCTCTAGTGTCAAGTTACCAGCCATCAGCTTTATGCTTGTTTTCCACAACTTCAAAAACAAATGTCAGAGCATTTCTAGATCAGATTCGGTGCTATAATTGGGAACAGGATTAATTTTGAGCGTCAGTCTCGCTTCAGTGACCAGTGTTTTGGGTTGGAGGTTACTGACCACTTCTTCAGTGGACAACTAAAACTGACATCGCATTATGAAAGCCAGAAGCAAAGAAAGAGATTCATTTCCGTCATGGAGTCGCTCTGACAAAATGCATAGCATCACACAAATTGCACATATTATTATGTGTGTTTGACTGTTGTGTCTCTAAATGATCGAGCTAGTGCAATAACCCAGTTGGTAGGGGTTCATTCTTTTGTGTGTGTTATGCAGGCACGTCACATACTATATTACGACTGCTACAATTATGCCACTTAGTGGAAATCTTTTTCTAGTTTATGTCCTTCATTTTATATCCAGCAAGTGAAATAGCTGTGAGGTTGAATATAGGGAAAGAGCATATCATAGCCCATCAACTGACATTAGAACAAAGAGCGCTGTTGTGTGTGCAGTTCTTCCCAGGACAGGCCAAGCGACAGGCTAAACTGCCCTCCCACGCAGGGTGGGGTCTCCCGTACGGCATGACTCACTCACTCTCTCACACACACACACACACACACAGTTTCACACTCTCCGTCTCTTTCATTCACACAGGCTTTCACATAAACACGAATGGAAACACATGCGGCATAAAGACTCCACACAAACACATAAACACCAACACACACACACACACACTTTGTCTTTCCTTGTCCTTCCTCTCTCTCTTACTGTGTGTGTGTGAGACTGGTCACAGCACGCAAACTGAACACAGCACGCAAACTGAACGCATTTACAGTACATATACTCTTTCAATGACACAGACCTTCTCATATGAACACCCAAAGGAAACACACACTGCACGCAAAAACTACACGCAAACTGCACACAAACACACACACACACACAAACAGCCCGTTTCCTTGACCGTGGATTTCCTTTTCAGGGAGTCACAGGTGAAAGTGTTTTGTATGGGTCTGCGTGTCTGGCTGTCTGATAGGGAGGGCGAACTTTGTTTTCACTCGCCGTCCGGGCAACAGGCCAGACTAAATAACACTTTTATAGTTTGCCTGTAGACCCCTCCTTTGTTAGAAGGCCCTCACAGGGGCTGTTAAGAGTGTCACATCCTCTCAGACTGTAAAAAACGGCAGCCTTATTACTGAGAGCCACATCCTGGAGTCCAAGTATATTGCGTCGAATGGAGCTGATCTGCTCTCCAGGCACCTTCTGTAGATCTAAAATTTCAATGTATTTAATAGTTTTAGGCCTTTCTATGATGGCACTGGGATATGATCAGCATCAGGGAGCAGATATCACATAATGAGTGCATCAGCTGAGCAAAGCCATCAATGTACCCAAGATGAGTTGAATTTGTGGTGGATATCCGGTATCAAATTTCAGAGTGATTGAGACTGCGCGGATTAATTTGATCATGTAATGGCCAGTTGCCTGGCAACGTAAACTGTTATGCGGTAAACAGAAACCAGTCTTCAAATATGAGCTCTCTCGTTTACAATGATATCCCCTCGTTTGAGCAGATAACAATCTGTGATTTAAGACGGAATTATTGTGATTGGTGATAATATAAGTTCAAGCCTAGACATTAACACAAACGTGTGGACTTTGCCACAGAAGGTAATAAAAAGCTGATCCACCCAGTGTCTTATATTCAATCAGTGATAAGTGATGGCTGCATTCTGTGGAAAAATCCTAATGAAGTTACCACAAAACCTTCATTATTACAATATGACAACAAGAACAATATGGCCATCTGATTTCTAACAGGATCTGAACATAAAAGGTTTTCAGTAGAAACATCGTCTCTGAAATGTTTACAACAGGATCTGGAGGCAGTGAGTCCAACCTAATAATCATCCTTAGCTCGCACCCAGGCAAAACGGAAAATATATACACAAAATCCAAAACAAATCATTGCTTTTCTTATTTAAACGCTTGATTAAGGCCTGCATATCCTCCAAAAAGGTCACATCACACCTACAACTGCCTTTTTACCCAGAGTTGATTCTCTAATTTAAATAAACATCCTGCAATGACCAACGGAATAATTCTGCGTTTTGCTTCTTTTTTTTTTCAAACTCAGCCTCCTGCCTGCTCTTTGAGGCCTGTGCTGAGGCTGAAAACATATGCTTCCTCCTCTGTCTCTGGTGTTATTTAAGGAAAAAGGCACCCTAACCCCTCCTCTCTCTCTCTCTCTCTCTCTCTCTCTCTCTGCACTGGAATGGGTGTGGTTTTTCGAAGACAAACTTCTGAATGATTTGTGTGCATGCGTCTCAGTTCCTGAGTCGTTCTAGAGGAGGAGCGTGATGCAGAGTAGCACTCAGGGCCCGGCCTGCGCTCACAGTGGAGTAAAAAAGCATAAGGCTCCATGCCTTAAGGCTCCTCTGGCTGGATATGGAACTTCTCAGGACAGCCGGGACCAAACTGAAGCTCCTCCAGAGCCTCAGAGAACGCTGTTGTGAGTAAAAGAGTTGAACTTTCTATTATAATTACACTTTTGCAACATCTAAGCTGGGAAACTGTTGTACAGCAAAAATGGACAAATGTTCTGTTTGTTACATGTACTACACTGTAATTTAACAAACAAGTTGCTTTTCAAGAGCTCAGAGAGCAAAAGTTTCCGCTAATCACGGTTGTAACAGAACTTCATTTTTTTACTAACTCACCATTACTCAAGCATCTCAATTTGTTGGAAGGTCTGAACTGTTTTGCCATTTAAAAGGGATAGACCTGCTTTAAATTAAACACGTACAATTGCTTGCGGTGGATAACAACATGTTGACTACTATGAACACGGCAAAGAATTAAGCAGTCCATTGTATTAGGTACTACACACGCACAGGCTCTGTTTTACACAAAATGCTGAAATGTATAAAAAGAGTGAATGGACCAACCTGCTCAAATATGGTTTTAAAAATATGATTAAAAACTTTAAAAAAAAAAAAAAAAAACTAGGCTCAAAATAGTTAGTACTTAAGTATTAAAAAAACCAGCAATGATTCTGAGCTGTTTGCTACATGTGAGTATAGTTTTGGAAAACCTCACACGCTTCAGAGCTTTATTATACCTACGTCATCCAAATGATTCATTTCCCACCATCGTGAATTGATGAAGGCAGACTAGAGATAGAAGTTCTTTTTCACTGGTGTTTCATACAGTACTGCATCTTCACCAGCGCTGTTGAGAGAGTTTTTTTGAAATCAGCCACTTATTTGGTATACGATTTTAAAACTGTAACTAATTACACAGAAAAACATAGATATGTCATGTAGTTACATGGGAAACAGACTTTAACTGGGCTTTGATAGTGGAAAAAAACAGGAATCAAATTGGGTAGGCGATGAAGCACTTATTAGAAACATACTTCTTTCCTTGAAGCACTCCACCATGCCGTGACTTTGTTACTCAGACAATACTGGACGTGGCACAATCACTCTTGATTTGGTAGGTTTGCATGTGTGCAGTAAACAAAAGAAAGCAATTTGATTTTGACTGCCAAACAAAGGTAAAGGACAAGGAATGCATTTGCATATAGGACTGCCAGCCTGAGGCCAAACGCAGTGTTCTGACTGAACATGAACAAAGGAACAAACATCGCCCAAATTGTCTCCCACTTACAGCAACTTTGAGGTTCGGAGTGTTTGCTGCTCTGACACAAACCACCTGAAATAAACCACTCTGGAGAAGGTGAACAAATAAACAATCCTAATTTCATTCAGAGAGAACGGGCTGTGCAGTGCTGCTCTCTGCTCTGCACCAAGTCCTGGCAAAGGGAGAGGAAGTAAGCCATCTTTTCCACCTGACATCACTGACGTGATTAGAACAACACTGGGACTGAAGTTCAGGATCTTCTCTCGTATATCAACCAGTAGCCTACTACAAATCTGCAACTTCTCTCCATACAGTATATATAAACCTTTCAAAAAAGTTAGAGAGGCAACACTGTTTTAAAGAGTTGCATTAATACAAAGAAATCAATTATATTACATTCTCAATTAGTTTACAACATACATTAACCACTAATGCCATAAATCTACAGCGTAATATGGAGGTTTTAACAAGTATAAGAGGCAGCGCTGCTGTTGTGATGTGTTTCATTAACGGCCTAAATAAAATCATGGCTTCAAGCAGAAAACTTTATTGAACATTTAAATGGGTGCAAATTTTACAGAGGTTTTAGTCAAAACTGGGATATTTAATTTTCTTCTACACTCTTTTTTCACAAATTTCGAATTAATTTTTTAAAATGTTAACAATTAATGTTTTAGTGAAAAAAATGTATTCATATAAATCACTGTTTAATTCAAACTATGATGAATCCATCGACTGTGCATGCAGTGAAATTAAAACAGACTTGAATCATAGTCTTACTAAATACAGTGTTTTAGACCATATTGAAATTTTAAATAAGAAAACGTTTAAACAAAAGAATGAATTTATGATTTAATGTTTTGGGTCTCATTAACAAAAAATACTTTTTAAAAAGAATTATTATCAGATGCTGTGAAATATTACATTTATCCTGTCCTTCAAATCACTTTTACGCTAATATGTTAAATATGTTAAATATATTAAACATATGAAAAAATAAAATAAATAAAATTGTTCTGCACATCGTTCATTTCAATTTGTGATGGAAATTTGAATTATGTCCTTACCGAGAAATTGTACTGCAAATGGCATTTGGTAGCTGAATTGTGTGTGTATGTGTGTGTGTGTGTGTGAGCGGACAGGCGGAAATGACTGAGCATAACAGACAAATTAAATGAAATCAGAAGGGGAGATGACATCACAAACATCTACATCAGAACAAATCATGGTTTGATTTGAGATAATCCAAAAAATGACTGGATCAGGAGAAATATAGCTTCTGTGTACACTGAATAGTTCACTTTAGGCAAAGTGAAAAAGGTTGCGTTCCAGATCTTACTCCCAAAATGAAAACAACACAAAATGCATAGTTACAATTTTTTTTTTTTTATTCTTTTTTTGCTCACATAATCAGTTTATGTCAACCAAACTGAGAACATGAACCATTGTAAAAAAATAAATTAATTAAAAAAAAGACACCAAGGCAAATGGACTTTACTATATTTTCCAGGCCTAATAAAACACCCAAATTCTCCTCACTTGGATCCAGTTGAGAAAGAAGAGCTTCAACCACTGTGTCTCAGCTTGGACACCACAAAAAACTGGCAAAATTACTTTTATTTTAATAATTTGGGATACGAGAGAAGCGTGCAGTGTCGATTATGATGTCTCATTTTATCAATATATCAGTATTATTCAAAGAATCCTACTGAGCCCAGTCACAAGATCACTGATAGAAGGATTCCACTGTCTTCTATGGGTTTTTTTTTTATTATTTCACAGAATAGTTTTACATGAACCTGTTTTTAATCATGTGAAAAGAGCTTGCATTTAGTCAGAGCCCAGATCTTGCTGTTTCCTCCTATTGTACCTTATCTCCAGCACAGTCTTTCTGTTTGTGCTGCACAGTAAATAATTTTCAGAGTTGTTCTGCTTCCTGATTAAACTGCCGGCCAAAATGCCTGGTAGACATTTGCTGAAAGACGGTGTTTGTGTGAACGCAATTTGATGAATGTGGTCTGCCTTTGTGCAATTATTGGCTTTTTCTCCAGCCCTTTCAGAGGAAAAAAATCTGTTAAATTTTTTGCATTAAATAATTTGAGCAAATTATTACTTTTCCTATGATTATCGGGTCCTGTGTGTTTGCTTGAACATGAAGATCTTTACTGAATATTTGCAGCACAACATATTGCACTATATGTAGAATTACACTATATATATTTATGAATACTTAAAATTAAAATTTGATAACAGGCAAAAGACCTGCCTTAATTGTTTAACCATCTCATAAATTCATTGTACTTTTGTTCTTTAACGGTTTGGATTAAATGTGAAATATACAGCACTACCATAAAACAGTGAATACAACAATCAATTTCAATCCATGTTTTTCTTAGAGCCTAGAGATCAGTAGATATAACTGCAAAGCACAGTATCTATGATAATATAAAATCCTGGCACATAGCCCTCCAGCCCTCTGGACAAACCGGATGTCGTGTACTGATTATTTCCAGAATACTCTCATTATCATTGGATCTGGAAGCGCATGTACAGGGGAGAAACTTCAGAAACGAGTGCGTAACTCAAGATGTATGAGTTGAGCATTGTGTGCAGTGAACTTTCTGTCCTAGCATGCCCTCTGTGCCTGTGTGAGAACATGTGTGTGTGAGTTTTGTTTTGTTTTTTTTAGATTCGTGTTCCCTCTGCTATGCTCAAACTTTTATTATTACTGTGCGTCTGCATCACAACTTTGTCTAGCCACCATCCCCCTCTTTTCCCCCTTTTACCAGACACAGACGCAATGTTGTCTGCACCATCAGGCTGGAGAAAGCGCCCACCCGCTTCCAATCATGCAGTGCCTGCCTTTGTCCATTTAAGTGCTTCCTCCATGACAGGACAAGGACATGATGTAAGGGGAACTTGACCAGTCACATGTCCTGGTCCATCCCTTGACTTTTTTTGGGATCTTTTAAATTGTGTTTAAATAGTAAGGAAGCAAATCAGCAGAAACTCTGTTATACTGAGGCTGCAACAGCTTTGTATACTGCATTAGGCCAAAAATATGGGATGTTGTGATGTGTTTCTTTAACGGCCTAAATAAAATCATGGCTTCAAGCAGAAAACTTTATTGAACACTTAAATGGGTGCAAATTTTACAGAGGTTTTAGTCAAAACTGAGATATTTAATTTTCTTCTACAAAAATTACAATTTTTTCACAAATTTTGAATTTATTTTTTAAAATGTTAATAATTATGTAATAATGAAAAAAATATTAATTCATATAAATCACTGTTTAATTCAAACGATAATGAATCCATCGACTGTGCATGCAGTGAAATTAAAACAGACTTGAATCATAGTCATACTAAATACAGTATTTTAGACCATATTGAAATTTTAAATAAGAAAACATTTAAACAAGAAAGTAAATGATTTCATTGGCTCTCGTTAACAAAAAAAAACTTTTTAAAAAGAATTATTGGATGCTATTGGATATTACATTTATCACCATCCCCCCTTTTCCTCGCTCTACCATACACACACGCAACGTTGCCTGCATGATCAGGCTGGAGAAAGCGCCCACCTGTTTCCCATCGTGCAGTGCCTGCCTTTGTCCACTTAAGTGCTTCCTTCATGCTAGGACAAGGGCGTGATGTAAGGGGAGCTTGTCCAGTCATGTGTCGTGGTCCGTCCCTTGGCATTTTTTTTTAATTGTGTTTAAAGAGTAAGGAAGCAAAATGAGCACAAACCCTGGTATACTGAGTCTGCAACAGCTTTATATACTGCATTTTTACAAAAAAAAATATGGGAAGCTAGTGTTGTTCTCAATTGCTGGTAATTTTGTGACATCTTACTCCAGTGGAATATATCACACAGGTCAAGTGAACAAAAGCAAAGAGCCTCCACCTCTCCGCAACACGAGATGTCAGATGTTACATCCTAATTTCATGCTTCTGTGTAAATGGAAAATGTAGCAACCAGAGGTCAAGAGTCAGGCTGCTTGCGCTTTCACAAAGATTTATTCTGCTTGCCGTGGAGTTGGAAAGAAATCAATAAAGTAGCTAACAGGCTGGAGAAAATAAGTTTGCTAAGAATATTTATTTCTGTAAATCACTGAAGATATTAATATAATAATTTCAAACCACATAAATGAATCAATATTTTGACAACATTGCATATTTTATATGAATTATGTAAAAAAAAATTGACAAATTGCTCAGTGTAGATAGATTTTTGATTGCACTGCAGCTAAAATCTTACTTCCATTAGGATGCTGTTCATGTCATTTAAAACACAAAGAAGAGTACTGCAAAAGCCATGGATTAAAAAAACACCCACTCTGCTCTCTCTGACATTTTCACTTCGAATCCTTTCATTCCAAATTTAGCACCAACAAATGAGGTTTCAAGTACTTGCTAATCAAGTGGACATGTAGGCTATTCTGCATTTCTTCCTTTCAGTTACAATATAAAGATGTCAAAGTCTAAACAGATAATGTAATGCTGCTTTCATCCAACATAAACTCAAAATCTTAATAGTAATGACAGACTGAGTGTATAGTTTAACAACAGTTTCCTGAGCTTATATATAAAAAGCAATCTATTACCATGGACAAAATGTGCTATAATGAAAAACAGATTAGATTTGTATGAACAGACCTGTAATTTTCTTCTGGACAGTTGCCTGGATGTTTTTTTAACAGTGATCTTATATAATGGGTCTTTTTTTGTGTGTTTTTTGGCCAGACATAAATGGTGTGTCTTTAGACATGTAGTGACGGGATAAGATAAGTGCATGAAGCAAGTTTGAGTCATGGTGAAGTCTATAGACGGAGCTTTTCTTGGTAGCCTCTCGGCATATTACGCTGTGGGAGAGATCTAACATATGCTCTGACACTTTTGCTAATGTATGACTAAGACCAAATTTCACTTTTTAATGATAATGTTAGCAACTGTGTGGCTAGTGACTCATGCCAAAATGGCAGCTAGAACATTTCAGAGTCTTGTAGATGTCATCTAATGACATAATTTCCACTAATTTTATAAACAGTTTGGTTGCTGGGATGAGATAGATTTTTTTTTTTTTCATACACATATTGTTTTTAATGTTAAGTGCAATAAGCAGCATGTGGAAAAGTAAAAATATTAAGGCAGATCATTAAAGATAAGAGTTGTATCAGCAAATAACAGACATTTGATATGGCTGTTTTGTGTGTTGACTGATTTTTCTTTGTCATGCCAAATCATGTGACCATCACATGACATAACAAGCCAGTAACATGTGATGGTTAAAAGGTCTAATTGCTTTTTTTCATGGACAGAAAGTCTGTCTCTGTCTTTAAAGAGGTGGCACAAGTACTGAAATGGAGAGCCTTGTTTATTCTGGACTGTATCTCCTTATTTCGTACTCACACCATTTCACGGAGATGGGATAAATATTTTGAGAAGCAATACTTGCTCTTTTGCCTAGCCTAGAGGGGAAAAGGTAATAGCCAGCATCCATTTTGCTTTGGTCAATTAGGAATAATATTACTTGTGCATGTATGGTTAGTATACATGCCAAATTCATTTACAGCCCCCCACGTAATATTATTTAATCTTCTATCTTGCTAACATCCTCATTTTAAATTTACACTCTGCAATATGTGATTTCTGTTGCTAATTCCTAATGTTAAGGCAACTTCCAGCTTTCCCAATATCTTCTTAGTATAGGTATACTGTATATTTGCAGTTTTAGGGCAGTTAGCTCTGGTGTAAAAGTTGTTTTTGAAGGATTCTGTCTTTTCTGACTGCTGAAAAAGATGAACTAGTTTAAGTAAAGGTGATTGATTGCTATGTTTTGGGTCTCAATAATCTTATTCAGCTTTCAACTACAATACATCTTCAAACTATTAGGACCAATTATTTGCATGTCATGACACCAAGTGTTCCTTCATCTACTCAACAAAGTATGTTTTACTATGTTCACATGGAATGAAAGGTTTCTTCTCACCTTTGCAGATCTGTTCCATCTTGTTAGAGAACATCTGGAGAAAATATCTGGAGAGCTACTTATTGGGAGTGGACTTTGAAGAACAGAGATGTTATGTGTCATTTGGGAAAGTAAGGCTGTTGCAATGTTTTTGTGTACTGTGCAATATTAAAACCCTTTGGTCCAGACAGAGGAACATGTCTGTGCTTTACTTTAGTGTATTTCAAAGAGGAAAAAAAAAACAGCCATTAGCATTTGCTGCAGACTGGAGCGTCCTCCGGGCTCTTAATATGGCCCATAACACAATTACACACTGGCTACGGCCACGCTGATGAGAGACAACTACATTTAAACATCTCCACATGCACAAGGCAATGGCTAACTTCAAACATGATGCGCATTAGTATGGTGAGCTACTCCATGTTGGAATAATTAAATGAAATTTCGGAAATATTCCAACAGATCTGACTGAATTATGAGTTCCATTATTTAGCCATTGTAGTGTCCGTGTCAATTATGTGCTTTAGCTAAATGTAAGGGTCAGTGACAATTATTTTCACATGAGTGACAAACATTTCAAAGCTGTTAATAATTTATGATGTGAAAAGGCGTTGAGGTGAACGTCGAGTATGCTGACACATGTACACACACCTCCCTAAGCTGTCAGAAGGTCACGCAAACACAGGACACTAAGGCTCTATTGAGCATGTGTTTTCTCAGGTGAGCCTAGGCAAATGAGCCCTATGAGTAAAATGTGAAAGATGAGACTATATGATATGCATTAGTATGGTTTACTGTGTGTGTGTGTGTGTGTGTGTAATTAATGGGTGATGACTGACCATGCCTAGAGTGTGAACAACTGCAGCCAAGTCTTTTTCCTCTCGTTCTCTCCTCACTGGGGCAGCTGGAGGGATTCCTGGCAGAGTGATTTGGGAGTAAATCAGAAAATCACATTGCCAGGGATTTCCAACCAGCTGCAGGCCACTAGCTTCGACAAGTAATGGCTCCAAATGTCCTCTGACATGTCCTCTGCCGTATGTACGTTTACCATGCATCTCATTTTCTGTACACAGCAGCTGGTCCTTGCCTCAGTAATCTCCCAAAGGCAAATCTCAGAGGCTGTAAAGATCCCCCGTCTGCTATGAAGAACGAACGATAACTGAGGAAGGCTAGCACAGTGAAGTCAATCCAAAATTCTGAACATACAGTAAATGTAGGTTCCAAACAGAGCACTAAATGTCTTTCATTTATTTCAGAGCATAAACACTCAGTCTCCAACTGATGTCTGCGGTTTTATGAATTGGAACGGGATATGGGACTTTGGTGCCATGCAGACGTATGTGGGATCACAGTATAAAAAAAGACTGTGGCTTCTGTACTCGAGGTGGTCTTTGAAACCTACATGTGGAAAGAATTGGAATTATCACCATCATACTTTGATGCATAAGTGTATGTCGAAAAAAAAAAAGTGTTAATGAGTTCATTAGGCGCATGGATATGGTTCTTATTCAGTCTAGAATTTTTAAGACAAAGATTTAGTAGAATTTGAGGGAGCAATGAGGCAAAGACAAACAGAAACTTTGCAGTGCTAGTGTTGAATGGGATATTTTATTGGTCTTGTAAAAAAAAAAAAAAAAAAGTTACTGCAATACTTTGATGCACTTTTTTTTTATCATCTCATTTCATCATAGATTGATTGGTTGATATTTTCCCCCGGTGACCTCCGTTGTGGAAGAATTATCCCTGGAACCACTTCCAATCATCGTTAAAATGTAATAATGTGTATACAAGTGGAAACAAGCTGAAATGGCCACTCTCCCCATTCAGACTGTGCCAGTGACCAACATCTGCGCTCTTTGGGTTATAGTGTGGTAGAAGGCGGAAAAATAAGAACAACAGCTTGGAAAAGCACATGAACTCACAAAGAGAATGCCTGGCTCTGAAAAGGTGACGTTTAAATGCTGAGCGTCACTCTGTGATGTTTCGTGAGGTGCAGGACTTGGCTTGCTTTGTGAACAGATTTGGGAAAAGGCCGTGTTCACAGTGGCTAAGTTCCGCTCCTCTGAGGCTAACTCTCAGAATGGCTGGAAGGCAGTAATCTAGGCACCATGTGAACACAGACTCCAAGAGTAAAGAGCACTGACCTAAGGTAAGCTTTTGTTGTCATATTTGAATGATCATTTCTATACAGATGGGAAGGAAACTGGATCCTGGATCAGTATTCTGTCATTGGGACAGTTTGCAAACACAGACTTGGGGTGCCAGCTTTCATCTCTCGCCAGGGTGATCTGATTAAGTAGGTTCTTATCCATAGGAATATGCACATGCTGAATAATATATAGAAGCTACATAGGCTGAGACATGTTTCTCAAGTCCTCACAGGCAAATAAATGATTATTCAAACACACTTTCATGTCTAAGGCCAGGCCAGTGTTTATGCAAACAAAAATGAACTGAGCTACACAAAAAGCCACATCAAGAACCATTTCAAACAAGTCATACACTCAAAACATATGTTCTGACAGGGACATGTCACCATTCATATGAAAAGGCTATACATACCATAATGTAGACAAGTCTTCACAAATTCATGAAAGAAGGCCAACGTATTACCTTGAAAGAATTGTTCAAATAACATTCATTTTTGCCATTAAGAACCATTTCATTCACCGTAATAACGTATAAGGGACCATAATAAAAATAGCTGTCATAGATGTGTACATCAAGCAACATGGCTGAAATGTATGTGATGGGTTGAAGCATTAGAGCACAAGGAACAACAGCTTACATGATGAGAAACGTCAATCACGTCAAATTCGTGATACACCCACGGATATGTTCTAAGACAGCAATAAATACAGGACAGTGTGAAGAGATGTATCTTGGGATTGTGACTACATAATGCGACAGTTGTGATTGCCTCAGTGGCAGGAAAAAGGAGGACTGGGCTCAACCTCCTGTGCCTACTGAGCTGATAACAGTTGGTAAAGCACGCACTGGCTCAGTTCAGCAGGAACCGGAGTTCGGCCCCTTACTGCACCAAGCTGATGCTAGATATCCCAGCATCCTCCGCTGCACACCTCAATCAGCTATCCAGAGCATAAGAGCAATGGAGGAAGGCTGCTGTTTGGGCTTTAAGCAGATTACAGAAGCAGAGCTTTTCCAGGCGGGTTTCCGACCAAGTCATTTTCAACATATGTTTTCATTCAACAAATAAACTGTCAAATTTGTTCATCCCAGACACACCATCATGGTCTTTATTTACAGTTAACGAAGGAGATATGTTTTCCTTATTGTGTTCATAAAAAATAAAAAAATGTAAAAACAAAATCTTTGTTTCCTTGGTTTATAGATATTTACAGGCACAGCGTAATTCTATCCTCTTCCCTGGTCTAAAGCGCTTCTCCTCAGCAATATGTTATTAATAGGCTGACAAGGAATGTTTTGTCTCCTAGCAGGTAGTGTTTTGTGCGACTGCAAGGCTCCTCCAGGCTTTATGGGTAATCCTTACTGTCACATTATGGATGATTTATGACCTCTTTTTCTCATGAGAATAAGACTCCAATATGGGTGAGGGACTCATTTTCTCAAGGAGACCAAGAAAAGTATTGTAGTTGTAATAACTGCTACTACAAACTGACCTATATTTTAGTAGAAAGATGTTGATTATAGTTCCAAAGGAGAGTAAACAAGGTACGTAATGAAGAGCCTGAAGTGCCTGCTACACTCTTTAAATGGTACTTCAAAGGTTCTTTAAGGGTACATTGGATAATTGATTCATAGCTTCTACCGGAACCCTTTCGGGTAGGGAGATGGTTTCCCCAGAGGGACCATCTAAATTCTACATTTTCTAAGAGTGTGTGTCTTTTCCATTTTTTCTTTCTTTTTTGCTCTTTCACTCCCACCACTTGCAGGTGGTCTGAGAATCAGGGAGGACATTAACCATGATGAATAGCCCTAATTCCCTCAAAACAGCAATAATATACACTCAAATGAAACTTAGCTTCAGGGCTCCATATGAATGCATAAGTACACATTCAGTGTTGTCCAAAAGTCTAAGACCACTAGTGAAAATGTTTCCATTCTTTTCTAATTTAATACAATCATTTTCATTACAAATTATATTACTGACAACAACTTGAGTGAAAAGTAGAATCTTTGAAATATTTGCATGAACTTCAGAGTTTCTTAGTATTTTGTTTGTCCCCTTTTTGCTTTACAGCGAGCACTCGAGCTGGCATGGACTCCAAAATTTTGTGCAAAACCTTATGATCCATTTTAGATCAAATCCATTAGTGTGTCGTCTGAACACATGCTTCAATAGAAGAGATTAAGCATGAAGAAAATCTGACCTTTTGTACAAAGCAGTTAACATGGTCGTTATCACAAATCTGCTTACATTTAAATAGGGACCAAGCAATAGTGCGGAATCTTGAATACTAAATGTTCAAGATATTAAAGATTAACTTAAGATATTTAAAAAAAAATATTTAAAAATATTTTTTAAAAAACCTTCTGTTTATTTCTATTTTTAATTGAAAAAATCCCAGATTTCCAATGTGGTCTCAGAGTTTTGAACCTCACTGTATGTACACATATTTATTTATTTATTTGTTTGTTTCTTAGTTTATATATTTGTCTGTCGATTTGTCATTTGACACTAAGTAGCTTAGTTGCCAGTAATGACTAATGAGCAAAATTGAGACTGTTTTCCCAATACCTGTCCAAAAGAAGACTGGAAGGGATTACTTACTTTCATCATGCACAGTTTTTAATTGCTTTCTTGTGACAGTATTTCCCATTAGAAAGGGACTGCACTGCTCTGCAGTGGCTTGGATGACAAGTTTAAGAAAAAGGTCACACATCACTTAAATTGGGCCAATGCATTTCCCAAGAGCAGGCACACCAAAGCATGGTAAAGGCAATTATAGATGGAAAAATATTACTGACAGTTTAAGCAGGATCAAAATATTTCTGTGCTGTTATATCCACAACTACTTAATATGCATAATGGAGCTTAATCCATAAAGAGCATTGTAGAATAAAGTACACTGCTTAAAATCCATTTTTTATATTATATAGTGTACTGAGTATTTAGCTGGTGGCACTTTTGCCATCAGTGGGCGGCTGGTAAGAAATAAAAGACAAACGACGTGTTGCAGCCCACTCAACTCTCGTTCCGGAGAGATCCGCATGCTCTCACCGCCTCAGGAGCTTAGAGTAGGTGGACAATAGATACAAAGAAAGAAACAATGGCATGAATTTGATCAAATTGAATAAATAGAACTCCCAGGTTCAATTTGCAGGTCCAAGCTTACATTCTTCACTCTAGTAGCTACATATAGTTCCCTATTGGATGATATGCTTTAATGTAAATAACTGCTTAAGAAGCCATGACATTAAGGGGTTAATGGGTTAAATTGACTTGACTTGAACATTCACTTCTTGTTATTCCTACTGGTTACAAACTCCGACAGCATTTTCTCTACATGGAATTCAAAACCAGAGCATGTCAGCTTCCATAAGAGTCAATTAACTGCTTAAATGGTTCCCACTGCAGTAACATATAGGATACAACACTATACCCACCAGCAGACCTCTAACTCTTGCAAAGTTTAGTTGAAAGGTGCAGGAAGGCAGGAAGTTGTATAGTTTGTCTCCTGCAGCAAAAATCAATTGCCAGAACAGGAAATGAAAATAGATATATCTATATTCAATTCCCAGTATAGAATAATATTAAATCTACTATTTATACATCCACTATTGGACTGGCATGATACAACGTTAAATTATTTCAGGGTTGTTCAGTATCCATGAGTAGAGGACTAACTAAAGCGTATTGAAGGTCACACCAGAAGCAAGCACTGTAAAAATCAGTTGAGTGGAGTATTATCTATATTATAGATGAATATCAGAATCACTCACATATTCACACACACACACACACACACATACACACACACACACACACACACACACACACACACACACGGTCTGAGAGCGCTAGTGAAATGCTTCTATTTTGCTTTCTTTTCTAATTTAATACAATAATTTTCATTACAAATTATATTATAGACAACTTGAGGGAAAAGTAGAATCTTTGAAATATTTACGTGAATTTCAGGGTTTCTTAGTATTTGGTACATCCCGTTTTTTGCTTTAATGACAGTATGCACTCGAGCTGGCATGGACTCCACAAGTTTGTGCAAAACCTTCATTCATTTTATGATTCATCTGAACACGTGCTTCAATAGAACAGATTAGGCCTAAATAAAACCTATGTATAAAATGTTACATTTTACTGCTTGGATTTTCATCAGTCATGGTTTGTGTAGTCTTCGTGGGAAGGTTCACTACAAATCAATACAAACTTATTCTGACCGATCACCTTTCTTCTCCTTTGAAACATTTCTAAAGCCTGATGATCTCTTCCAAGATGACTACGCCCCCATCCACAAGGCTCACTGCATGGTTTGATTAGTATGAAAAGGATGTAAATCATATGCTATGGCCTCCACACTCACCAGATCTGAAGAATTCAGTGGGAGATTTTGGAGTGACGTGCTACCCAGATGCCCCCCACCATCATCAAATGACTGACTGAAGGAATACCTTTCAGAAGAATGGTGTTCATCTCTCCAGTACAGTCCCAGAGATGTGTAGAATCTGTGCCAAGGACACTTTATCTTGGTTTTTCCTTTAATTTGTCCCCATCTGTACCTACAGTTTTGTGTATTTCTTTTTAACAGGAAGAAGAGTAATGTAAGGGGAAGAGTAATGCTTATTACACAGAAAAAAAAATCCTTCATTTAAATGAATTTGCCAGAATAGGGCTATATATAATGCATCTGAAACATCAGTATTGATAGCTATGTTTGTTTTGGAGCAGAGGACAGCTAATCTCTTGGACATCTCACCATTCTGAAGTTGCAAAGTACAGCCCAAAGTAACTAATGATGTTCTTTTCAAATAATGTAGATGAGACAGTAAGTGCAGTGAAAAGAGGCTTTTGTGCTCTTCTTTACAGTTCAGTAGCAAGAATATAAAATGATACACTTTAATAGGCTGTCTCACCAGCTGAAGTCCTTTTATTTCTCGCGTGCCTTTAGGTTTTGAATTCATTATAACAGGGTTTCTTCCAGTTAATGTGCTGCATTTCAACAAGAGATATCTTCCTTTATAACATGTGCAGTGACAGCAGCAAGTTTATCCCTATAAGCTCTAAAAGCCGGAATATATTCAGGCTGTCTCTGTGTGCCTCTCCCGCTTTCTTCCAGCACTTCTGTGGGCTTCATGGCCACTTAAAAGGCACAAGACCTCTTTTTCAACCTTTGTCAATAAAAAGGATCTGGGAGAAAAAAGAACAAATGTGCTCTTTCATAGTCACAAAAGGGAGCTAACCCAAGATTAAGATGCATTGCCTCATTGGATTCACACAGGCAGTCAAGAAGAGTTTGTGTCCGTATGTCTACAGTTCATGATCAGAGCCTGTGCAAATGATTTTTTTTTTTTTTTCTATTGAACACAAACTGTGGTGGCTTTTGCTTAACGGCAGTCTCTCAAAGGTTTGGCTGCTCTGACATTCCGGTCCAACAGAAAGACACTAAAGCACATGCAGCATTATTCTTTAACAACATGTATTGTTCATTAGCAGGTATAAACACCTGATCAGCATAACTATTAAACTAAAAGACGACTTGGATTTCACAAATATGCCAGTGTATGACTCTGTATGAGCCAATGTAATGATTCAACATATCTATCAAAATAATATATCAGGGAACATGATTATTGTGACTTGCAGTTTTTACCTTAAAGGTAAATAAAAGTACTATATAGTGCTCAGAAATTTAAGAGACATACAATAATAGCCAATATCTGCACTACATATGTATGATCTGAATACAATATGAGTAGCATATCTTCAGAATAGTATTCAGAATAGTATATCTATCTATCTATCTATCTATCTATCTGTCATACACACACACACACACAAGTATTATAAAGTATATAAATTCAAGAATTTGTCTATTTTCTGGTTGTTTTAATATAGCAATACAGCAAGTTTTTCAAAGTGACACATAACAGGACAGTGTCTATGAATGATACTTTCCGTGACAGCAACAGCATTACTACCATCAGAGAGGCTCTAATCAAATCCAGGAGACATTAAGTGTGCGTGAGAGAGAGAGAGAGAGAGAGAGAGAGAGGAGGTGGGTAATTATGCTACGTAGCACCGCACACACATTCTGGTCAAAAAGGGGAGGACAGTATTTAATGAGGTATAATAATCAGAAGACACACTTGCATTTTAAAGTTGCATCATTTTCATCCTAAAAGAGGAGAGACCCCCAAATGACAAGATGCTTTTACACTGAGGCCTTGGAGTCCACCTTTTCTAGTTGACAGCCCTTAGTCATAATTATAGTTGAGTTCAGGATTTCAGTTAATTAAAAAAAACATCAGACAGTGCCAGAGAGAGAGAGAGAGAGAGAGAGAGAGAGAGAGAGAGAGAGAGAGAGAGAGAGAGAGAGAGAGGGTGTACGCTAAATATAAATAATGCTCACATGATGCATTTACACAAGACCACTGCTAATCTGCTGCCATTCCACCAGTTATATATTGTCAGGGAAGAAAACTGTAGTCTGGGATCGGACATGCAAACACTACTTTCTTCCTGAAAATAAAAGACAACTGAGGACAAATATTTACAGAGCTGAGACCCCAAACAGGAAGATACTATTACATTAATTCCTCAAGATGAACTTTTTTGCTAGTTCTCATTCTGGTTTTGCTTTTTAAAAAAAAAAAAGAAAAGCAAAAAGAAAAAAAAGAAACAGAGGAAAGTCTGATCAGGGGATGTATTTTCTCAGAAAGAGCTCCTTATTCATCTGTTTCCTCATCTCAACAACCAGATGTCTGTTCTGAAGCCTCCTTCAATTTCTCAGCACAGTACACCTCTGATAGTCATCAGTTCTCTATCAAATATTTTCTTTCATGTCAAGGGTTTTCCGAATAGCTGTATTAGAAAATGATCATACAGTAACACACACACACACACACGCACACACACCTGATCAAACAAAGAATCAAATCTGACTCAAGCTTTCCAGTCTGTAGCCTTTAAAAGCTTGGAGTTTCCAAGATAGTTTTGCAAGAGAAAAAGGTTTTTTTAAAAAAAAAAAATATGCTGTTTAAGATATACAGCAAGCTTTGAACTATTCATCAACTGCATCAAATTTTATTAAATTTAACAGAACCAAAAAAGGGTATGAAGTATATATGTTCAGTAATTACCTGGCAACCCAGCATATATTCCACAAAATGGACATAGACGTGTTTTGGTTATGTGTGTTGGTGGTGTAAGGCTGCCTCATAGTGGCCATTTGTGAACTACAGCTTTAGAAAACATCTTATCCTGGATATTATATTGCATTTCTGAAGCAGGGAGTACATGTAGGTCACTTGTGGCACTTTGTGTCCTTGTTGAGCAGAAGCCTTACAGTTCATTTTTGGATGTAAAATGATCTCAGTCATTATTTGTCTATGTGCTCCATTTATACATTATGTTGGCTTTATCTAAGATATGATTCTGCTAACACCATTTTAAACACTAATTCATTGCAACACTATATCATTGCATGTTTGGCCTCTTCAGTTTGAACCACACACAAAACACTGAGGCAATGATTAAATATTAAACAAGGGGACTATAGGCCTGTTTACAGCCTCGCACCATGATGTGTTACACACTTCTGAAAACAAACCAAGCCCACATGTAAAGAAGAAAAAAAAAAGGCTAGCTGTGCCTTGTTTCAACAGATTTGTTGTTATTATGGCACAAACTTTCATAGTCCATCCCAGCAGTCTCACGCACACAAAGCTGCCAGTGCAAGAGGGAGAGAGAAGAAATACACAAATACATAATGGGAGACAAAGTTCAGATGTGCCACATTAGGGGCTCATCCCTAAACCCCTGTCTCACCATGTAGAGTTACACCAAACCACACCTCCATTTCTTACAATAAGTATATTGTTATGTATAATTCTGCATTGTACATAATTACAACCCTCCTCCTCTTAAAATATACTGTACATATTTAACTATTTATACAGTATACAGGGTAAATTGAAGCTGACCCCAAAACTCTTGAGGACGCTGACCCCAATAATCAGGACATAGAAAAAAATGACAGGCTTTGGCTGTTTGTTTTTTTATAAGGTTATAAAATTGTCATGACTAATATAATCCACATATTGTATTTATGATCTATATACACCTAAAATGTACTACTGAAACAAAATAAGCATAAAATTAACCCAAATCATGTACATATGTTTATAATTCTAGATGTCCCAAATTACAAAACATGGATTTATATAATGGATGCATGAAACACAGTACAACTTTGGTTAAATGATGAACCCATGAACAATACCCATAAGAAAAGCAGTTATTTTCTGCTCTAAAGATATTTAATCCATTCATTCATCTTTATCTTGGTCATGATCACTGTGGATCCAGAGCCTATCCCAGGAACAATGCGTGTGATGTTGGAATACACACTGGATAGGACACTAGTCCATCACAGGGCCCTGTGCACACACACATGCACACCTAGGGCCAATCTGGAGTCGCAAGTCTACCTACTGGCACAGTTTTGGGACCCAGCGACAACACTACTTGAGATACAGATTGGGACAGTTTTTGAATTCACATTCTTGTGGTATGATAATGGTAGCAACAATAACAGGGTTTACAAAATCCAAATTTATAACCAATCTTTTCTAAAAACCCAGTATGAACAGATTAAGTTTTAAACAAAATGACAGTAAAAACACCACTGCTCTAAGTAACATTTTATAATTTATTGCTTGCAGCAGCAGCATAAAACAGAATTTTTAAAAAATAATAAATAAATAAACATCAACATCAATCACTAAAATTGAACATAGTACACTACATAAAAAATCTCTGCACACTATGTAGTTGTATAAATCCATCAGTGCATCATTTAACCATAGTCATGTTTCATACATCCATTTATGCATCCATTAATTCCCTTCACTTTTCCTCCCTGCACTTACTGTATTTTAAGATCCATTTGACCTGAACCATGCTGTCTTAAATTACTAAACCATGAACCATGGTGGTTCAGGGGCTACTGTGAAGACTGAAGTTCTGCTAAATACCAGGATATTTAATCCCAAAACCTAGTTGCCTCTGCCAGGGGGCTTAGATTTAGCCATAGATAGAGCTTTCAACAAGAAGAAGAGCCAAACATCCTTCAAATCAACACAGAAAAGGTTAAAGAAACACAATATCAGTGTTGTGCAACAATCACCTCCGTCTCTGGATGTGTAAACCTTACTGAAAAGCCGAGCTCAACCAAGATCTCTTTACAAGTGTCTCCAACCTTCCTCTACAGGAAGAAGCTACCGAGAGTGCTATTATTCTTTCTAGGACAGGGCTAACTCACATAAACTAAATCATGCTTTTAGTTAACAGTCAATTCAATTCAATTTTATTTATATAGCACCTTTAACAATGGACATGTCACAAAGCAGCTTTACAGAAATCTGCATGAAGATTTTGAACTATAATGAGCAAGCCAGAGGCGACATTGGCAACTTAATGAAATATAGTGTAATATATAGTTATATAATTAGCATATATTTCGTGCCCAAGCAGAGATTGCTTTCATATACCAAGCTGGCGTCGGGCTTGGCCTGTTGTTGGGCTCGGCCTGCCGTTGGGCTGCACCCTTCTGGGCTACTGCTGCCAGGACACGGCTGGCCAGGGGATAAGATTGTTAAGAATGGATAAACACATTATTTTCAGATATATTGCTGTCATTACCTGCTTTTGCACACTTGGCCTGCTTATCCAGAATGTTCAAATGGCAGCTTTCTGCACTTGCCTTTATTTATTTATTTTTTTTACTGTAATCTGTGAAATGAAGAAGCAGATTCATTTGCTGTCAACTACAACACAATGTAACAAAGCAAGAGTCACTTTAAAAATAAAACAAATAAATAAAAGTAAGACTGATACAATGATTGTGCATGTGTCAGTATTTACAAGTCAAAAACATGTATTTCATTTATTTCACCTCAAATGCTGTCTTCACCAGGAGTGAAGGAATGCTCAACTCTTTTAAAAAGCACAATCCCACATGTTGATTAGATTCCAGTCTAGTCTAGAAATTTGCATATGACACAATATCATTCTGTTCTTATCAGTAAATTCTTGGTCCAGTGATGGGTTTGTGTGCAATATCTACAGATTTCTGCAAGCTGCTGAAACAGATAATTATTAAAATGCACAGTATGACTCCATACACACCCTGCTCCTGCATTGTCACACTGATCCAAAGCGCCTCTATTGGCTACACTAAATTTAAATTACCTGCAGCTTGACCGCTACAGCAGCTTCAGTAATTGGACTGCAGGACGGCACTCCGCCTTCGTACTTCCGGTTAGATGAACAACTTCCGCTGACGTATTTTGAAAGCTTGGCGGTTGAGAAGTTTTTTGTACATACGACAGGCTTGTTGTGTTGCGCTGGCTGAAGGATTGGGTTTTATTTTTATTTTAAAAGCTTGTGTTTATATTAAGTAGGGTAAAATGGACCCAGCAGCTGCGACGCTTCTTGTTGGACTTGCTGTCAAAATTAGCCGCAGTGACGGTAAAAGAAGTTATAAAATGAAATAAAAAGTTAGCAGCTAAGCTAGCTAAAGTTTTTAACGTTGCTATTCCATCTAGTTAGCAGCGTTACATCCGGGTTCTTGTAGTATTTCTGTTCTATATGTCTACTGTTCGAATTTCACATTAGAGTGGTTTATTTGGTAAAGTTAGGCTACTGGCTGTGATTTGTTAATGTTTGCTATTAAAGCTTAAAGACTTTTTGTGTTGGTGAAGGTGTAACTAGTATTAAGGTGAACTTGCTGTGTTGTGTTGTGTTGTGTTTTGTGTGTGTGTGTTTGTGTGTGTGTGTGTGTGTGTGTGTGTGTGTGCAGGGAGAGTTCACAGTGCAACAGTGAAAACTGTCAATGCTGCCAAGTCGACAGTACATGTGGAGTGGAATGAGAAAGAAGTGACTAAAGGAAAAGAGGTTGGCAAAAGACAACAGCTTGAGTCAGCCCTTCGCTGCTGTGTGTTGTGTGTGCATGCATCAGAAGAGTTGTGAAGTGCTTGTGGTCCTCACTTGGTGGTTCTGTGTTCACTAGATTGACCTGAGTGACATCTGTCGTCTCAATGCTGACCTGCTCGAATATCTGCAAGCATCAAACCAAGCAGGACCTTCCACCGCTCCAGCTGCCAACCCTGCACGTGCGCCTAAAGCGGACAAAGTGAGTTTTATAGATGATTCCATACCAATGCTGATAAACCCTATTTTGCCAGGCATACAGTGGATGGGAAAAGTCTACATACACTTGTTGAAATTGCAGATTTTTGGGATGTAAAAAATGAAATCAAGATAAATCCTGTCTTATCATTTTCCACCTTTAATGTGATAGAGCGACCAAAAAACTTCAAGTGGAAAACAAATAGAAATGTTTTAGGGAAGAAAAAGAAAGCAACTTATAATAACTGGTTGCATGAGAGTGCACACCATTTTATGAGTCATGTGACTGCGCTCAGAATTAACCAATCACATTCAGACATACGCTTGTCATCGGTGAAGTGATTCTGATTAAGCCCAGATGAGGATCAGTTGTTTCATCTTGCTCATCTTTGTAGGCTGTGCTGAAGCCATTGTCTGCAAAGAGCTTACAAAGCATGTAGGAAATTTCACTGTTGAAAGATATTTCGATCAGGAGAGAGGTACAAAACAATTTCCAAAACATTAGATGTACCATAGAACACTGTGAAGGCCATCATCAATAAGTAGAGAAAATGGGGCACCGCAGTGACATTACCAAAACAGTACGTTCTGCCAAAATTGATGAAATGAGAAGACGAAAAGTTCAGGGAGGCTGCCAAGAGCAGCTCCTTACAGCAACAGGAGCTGCAGGAAAATCTGGCAAGTACTTGTCACTTTTGCCAGAACCTTATGGCCAAATGTGTTATGATCTGATAAGACCAAGGTAGAACTTTTTGGGTACAACTCTAAAACATATGTTTCAAAATGTTGCGAAAACAAGACCGCTAATCACACAAAGAAAACTATCCCCATGGTGAAGCATGGTGGTGGCAGCATCATGCTATGGGACTGCTTCTCTTCAGCTGGGACTGGTGCTCTAGTCAAGATAGAGGGAATCATGGGTGGCTCCAAACACCAATCTATTTTGGCACAAAACATGCAGGCCTCTGTTAGACACCTGAAGATGAAGAAAATTTTCCAGCATTATAACAACCCAAAGCCAAAATCCAAGTCAACAAAGGAATGGCTTCAGAAAATCAAGGCTTTAGAATGGCCCAGTCCGAGCCCAGCTCTAAATCCTATCAGAAACCTGTGGAATGACGTGAAGACAGCAGTGTACAGGAGATCTGCTCTCAATTTGATAGATCTGGAGCATTTCTGGAGCAAGGAAAAGTGGAATAAAATGGCTAAATCAAGATATGCTAAGCTGGTACCCAAAATGACAACAACAAAGTATTAGTTAAGGGGTGTGCACACTTATGCAACCACATAAGTGTGCACACCCCTTAACTAATACTTTGTTGTTGTCATTTTGTTATTGTAAGTTTTTTTCTCTTTTTTCCCTAAAACGCTTATTTATTTTCACCTGAAGTCTTTAATACAAGTTTAAAAGTATAACTATATTGCATTAAAGATGAGAAAAGATCCAAAATGATTTATCTTTATTTCATTTTTTACATCACAAAAAGCTGCAGTTTTATCAGGGGTGTGTAGACTTTTTATATCCACTGTATGTCTGTGCCAGTTCCAGACCCTGTGCTTGTTTAAGCTGGCAGTAAAACTTTCAAAGATTTGATACAGTTAAAGATCATGCTTTGGTTACACTGTACATTATTTATGGCAACTTTCATAAAAAATGCAGAATATATTCAAAACATAATCTTAAACTGTATTATCTATTATTTTTTCATAATCATGTCTAAGTGTAAACAAAATACATATTAACACATTTTACAAAACGTTTTTAAAAACTTTTTTACACCACAACACAATGAGATTTTCAGAGTAAAATGTAGACACTAGAGTGAAAAAGGTCTGCAAAATCCAGTCTTTAGAAGTTATTAAAGAGTTTGTTTTCTGTGAAAGCTGGAGATTCTTGGCCACTTCTATTCATGAAATGTACCAGACTATCCAGTGAATGCTTGAAGTCTGGCTTGTGAGAATAGAGTGAATGTAGTTGTAGAAAATAAAACAGTAAAGATTTTTACACGCCGTTGCCACTGTGGCTACTAAAGCAGCTAGAATATTTGTCTTAATACATAACTTTTTTAAAAAACTGCTGCACATGTGGCCATGAGTTCCAGCCTATTTAAGGACATTTTTACCTTCTTTTTTTTTCTTTTTTCCATTGCTTTGTCTTAAGAGTTTTCTATACTTTACTGCATGTAACTGGTCTAAGGCTTCTCCAATGTTTGTTGTGATTACTGTATCAGTAAAAACCGCCATTTTCTGACCATATATTTAATTTCACTGTTAAATGTGTTTTTTAACTGCAAATAATTTGAGCAGCGTTTTGGTGCTGGAACTGAACTGATTTTGCCACTTTTGTGGTGGACATTTGGCCCTGTTTGGGATTGGGCACCAGCACATGGTTGTTATTGTAATTAATATTTCGCTGTAACCAAGTTAGTGAGTAGTAATGTAGGCAGCAATTGTCACAGGTAATCATGTGCCTTTTCATTTTTTTTCCAGAAATCAGAGCAACCTACAAAGTCATCAAAGATACCTGCCCCTTCAGAGTGTAAGTGACCTTTGATTTAATTCACCAGAGGGATTTTTCGAACACTGCAATGCTTTCTTCATATGGCGCTGTATAATGTTAATGTGTGTTTCCTGTTTGAAGTGGCCCCTCCAGCTGGTCCGTCTGAGGAGCCAGGTTTGCATACAGCACATGTTTCATCCCTTCCTGACGTATGCACTCTCACTGATGGGGCTTCAAAAATCTAAATCTGATCTAAACGGTTATGCCATAAGTTCTCAACCTTGGGGTTGCTCTGGAGTTCTATGCAGACAAACTTGACCTATGGCACATTTTAAAATAATTTAAACTGATTTTTATATATACTCCAAGATTTTGAGTCATATTTCTGTGTTTCTAACCTCAAAATACAATAATATTATGCAGTATATGTCCATGTACTAAACAGCAAATGGTCTAGATTTATTCAGGCTGTAGTCTGCAGCAGTGTGTGTTCTGGCATGATGCCATCGTATAGAGGGGAGTCTGGCCAAAAAAGGTTGAGAACTTCTAGGTTACACTAAGCTTTGGGAGTGTATCTTCCCTCTTCTTCACAAAAGTCATGTGCTGATAATGTGATACTGCAATATTCAACACTGTATTATTTGAGGCACTTACGATACAATACGCATGCAACCTATATGGCAAGGCACAGTTAGTTTTTTTTTTTTTTTTTGCGTGTGTGTGTGTAGCAACAAAAGAACAATAAAACACGAGCAGCACTACGATGGATAATAATTTCATGAAAATTCCCTGATGTGTTTGGTGTCTGTGATCACCTGGCTACAGTGTTGATCTTTTTTTCCTTTCCATTTTCATGTCGAACTATTTTCTTTTCACCTTACTTAATTAACTAATTCACCTTTTGTGTAATTTGTCTCTAAGTTTTGGCCTTTTTTGCATGTTTCTAAATAATATTTATATTTAATTGGTGTAGATTTGAGCCAAAATAACTTCCATTCGTGTCTCTGAGAAATTCCTTTTCTTCCTCCTTCAAGTCATCACTCAGTCATTTTCAGCTCCTTACGATTTTATTTACAAGATTAGACCCTGTACATCATTGTTTTAATTAACTTTAAAAGGTAAATGGCATACGTGGTGAAATTTGAGTTAAAGTTAACTCCCCAACTCTTGAGGAGTAGCTATAAAATAGCTTTAGTGAGCTTAAAGTGTCTCTGAATGTACTTTATAGCAACTAGCACTTGCACAGCATGGATACCGTCTGCATGCAAGCAAGTTCAAATATTATTCAAATAATGCTTTGAAAAGTTTGAATAGTAATTTTGAAATGCACATTTCTAAGTTAAAGATAGACGGTTGTCATTATTTCTATTATATTTTGACAAATGTAATATCAGCACATGACTACTCCACACTCTTTTGTGCTGCCCTTTCATATAAATGGTGAAATTCACTGCACTGATTAGCCCCAATAATAAAGTTTCTGCACTGGCTGCTATAGCAACGTGATTACTCAATCAAATCAGTTTATAGGCTTTATAGGTGTGCACCCAATTAAGTAGCCTAAGTAAGAATGACTTTTTCTTTATCACTTTTCCTGCACTAAGTAGTTTAACTTGCCTTCCAGTCCCCAGAAGGATGACCACTCGCCAGACTTGTCTGTTTCGACCACCAACCATTCCATCTGCTGGTTTGACTCCTGCTGATGATGCTCCCAGTCAGGAGCAGCCCTCGTCTACTATCCCTAGACCCTCAGGTCAGTGCACATTATCTGTTTTAATGCTACATAAGGCTTTTCAGTACCTGTGCTCATTATCTAACTCGGGGCTCAAACTTTTTTGGTAAAAGATCCCAAGTGGACATTATTCATTTTCTGTGACCCCCAAGCCTTGAGCCCTTGAGCAGCCTACATTTTATATATATATATGTGTGTGTGTGTGTGTGTGTGTGTGTATATGTATGTGTATGTATATATATATATATATATATATATATATATATATATATATATATATATATATATATATATATATATATATATATATATATATGATAAAAAAAATTATTATTTCAGATTTATAATTTTAGGCTTGTAGATCCATATTCCTTAAACGTTTCAGCTTATTTTCATGTTTGTTTTCTTGACTGATGTTGTTCTACTGAATCAGAGTCACTTGATGTTGTTGAGGGACTAGCAGAAGTGGATGGAAGGAGAAATTTGTCCATTTTTATTGGTGAACTCCTACGCCAGTGCGGTGCGTCGGGAGTAAAAGACTAAAATAGCATGTACACTTTAAATTTAAGTGTGGCTTGTTTGAATGCAAGGAAGCAAGGAGACTGAGCAGAATAAGTGCATACCTATTTAAAGTTAATACAAGGGATGGCTTATTTGAGTCACCAATTTATTGTAAAACACAGTGCCTTTTATCAATTTATCTAGGGTTTAAATATAATTAACTCAACATTGATTTTGCTTGAAGTTACACAGTGAATGGTAGGTACTCACTGCTGTCTTACATCTCAAGATGATGGATGCTGTATTTCCTGTTTTTCGGATTGTGGTAATGATGGTGATGGTGAAATGTCACTCCGTGTTAAATTTTGACCTGTGATCACTTTTTTTATTACAATTATATGTGACTAAAATGTCTGCGGTACAACTGAAATGTTACATATTAGTTTTAAATATGGTTTAGGACTTACATCCTGACTTGCAGTCAGACCTAGTCAGCTGGTGAAACTGGCTGCTGGAGAACAGGAGCATGTGTCCTCTATTGCATTCTTCATCTGTTTAGGAATAGCCAGTCAGCGTCCTCTCCAATTTGTAGGGCAATAGTTCTACTTTTAAAAGCAAAAAAGCCACATTTTTGCTGCATGCATCGTGTACTGAACACATAGTGTGTTGTAACACTACAGCTATACACTCTTTCTGTAAAGTATAAAATTGTGGACTTATTAATATTTAAAGTCATTAAAACATTAAATCCTTTAAGTCATTAAAAGCAAAATGCAACTTTTAAATGTCTTGTGGAAATTTGGCAATAATGTATTTATATGGATTTCCATGACTCTTTGTCCATCATGACAGGATTACCAAGTTATCCGAGAAGACAAGTTGCTAAACCCCCATCTCCTCTGCTTCCTGCCATTGAAGCTGTGTCAGAAAGTGAGGCCTCAAAATGTGCTCCTGCACCCACTGCAAGTAAGTTAAGAGTGCATTCTGCTGGTACATTTCAATCTCATGTTTTATGCTTGTACTAGTTGAGAGCAAATTTGTTCTGCATCAATTAAATACAATTTCATTCAAAGCAGTTTCTGTGCTAATGTAGCAGTCAGAGCCTGATTACGTAGTAAGTCAGAAAATTGAAAGATGAAACAGAATCTCCTTATTTTGTGTATTATTTTGTTACTTTGTTGATGGGCAAATCATTTGTATTGGTATTGCCCCTTGCCTGTATTTTAGACCAGCGCCTTTCACGAGTTCCAGAAGTAAATAAGACAACAAACAAAAGGCTGTCCGTGTCGACTAAAAACCCAGAAACCCAGTCCAAGAAAGGAAAGGTATGTGGTATATATGAAAAGCTAAAAGTTTTATGGAAAGCAATGCCACCTGCTCATGTTTCCATTTATCCTTAGTATGGAGATATGAACCGCCCCAACAAGCAGTTTTACCAGATGATAGAAGAATATCGAGAGACTGTGGAGAAAGTTCCATTGTCTTTGAGTGATCCTGTAAGTAGATTAGCAGTCCATGCTCTCAAAACGTCATCCGCTATAAGGACCTGTCAGTGCATTCATGTTTGTTTTCATAGTAATTATTGATTACGTATTAAATACATTTGTATGTTTAAGGTTGAGCTTCACCGAATCTGTGTGTGTGTTCGCAAGCGGCCACTAAATAAAAAAGGTAGAAAGCTTAAATGTTTTCTCTGAGAGTAGCTGTAAAAGACCTGTCCTTTAAAAATGATCATTTATATTTTATATTCTTTTTTTTTTTTTTTTTTTTTTTCTCCACCAATATTTCCCCTTTGTTACTATGGTGTTGATTTGATTTGTTCAGAAATAGCTAAGAAAGAGATTGATGTGGTGACGATCCCTGGAAACGGAGTCCTCCTGTTCCATGAACCCAAGCAGAAAGTCGATCTCACAAAGTACCTTGACAACCAGCCCTTCCACTTTGATTACTCATTTGACGAAGATGCCAGCAATGATTTAGTTTACAGGTAACTTGGTGTTTTGTCTGCAGTTATAGATTAGAGGGTTGCAATTCCATTCCACCTATTATGAGTGTTTGATATTGGCTGAGGTCTAGACACACTGAGCACATTAATAGGAAAAATTGTTCTGAAATTGAATTCTGGAGCTTTTTAATGCCCAATTTTAAAAGATTTAGTATAGATAACCCTTTGTCGCATTTGTCTCCTTCTAATATTAACCTAGCTGAGTTTTCATTTCATTTGACCTTTGTCTATATCTGCTTGGTATCTGTTTGGTAGGTGGAATAAGCTGGTTGCTGTAAGTTAAAATGTATCAGTTAGAATAATTCCAAGGCCACGTTTTATTTTATACAAATAATAGATTCACTCTGTCCACTTAGTACTGTTCTTTCTAAGGTAGGCCAGAAATGGCTGACTACTGGCAATGGCTGTGAATGTGTGGAGTATTTTCCATCACATTACATAGCAGGATACATTACAGATATGAAAATCCCCTAATTACTTGTTCCTGTCCCATCCTGTCCTGTGGCCATTTCTAACTGTGATTTTTAGATGTTTAAACATCTCTAATGGACTTTTTCTATTCTATTTTCAGATTCACTGCCAAACCTCTGGTTAAGACTATATTTGAGGGTGGAAGGGCGACATGTTTTGCATATGGTCAGACTGGGAGCGGAAAGACACATGTAGGTATACTGTCAGTCTTGTTAAATGTGCCTCAGTGTATGAATTTGAAATCCTCATTGCTTTTTTTTTTTTTGGGTCATGCTTTATAGACAATGGGTGGAGACTTTTCAGGAAAGGCTCAGAATAGCTCTAAAGGAATCTATGCCTTGGCAGGTGACTTGTACATTTTAACTCTCCTCTCATACTAATAGAAATTTGTTTTACAGCAAGCTATTTTTTTATTAATTTGTCTACATACCTTACAGCACAGGATGTGTTTACCCTTCTGCAGCAGAAAAGATATGCCGACCTATGCCCATACGTGACCTTTTTTGAGATCTACAATGGCAAGGTGTGTGTAAACAGGATTCAATACATGGAATTACTTTAAACGAGTTCAGTTTGCTTATATTTTGTATGAATAATGTAAATGTACAGCTCATTTTATCCCCCAATCCCACCAAGAATTTACTGTCTTGCTATCCAAAGGAATTAACAATTTAAATGGCGGTTTCCAATCTAAACATCTGCAGGGATTGCTGGGATTTTAACCTTGACTCAGTGATTTATTTCTAACTAGGTTAATGTTTGTCTTGTGGGCGCAGCAATGTATATGAATAATTGGTTACTTCACTGGAATTTCTGCCCTTTGGATGTAAAGTGAGCCATCTTATTCTTGTGTAGATTGTCACGTGTTCCAAAACACAGCTTTTATCACCACTATGCATTCCTACCGACTGTGCTAATATTTGGTAGGTTCACACATATAGGACTGAAGATTTCAAGCGCTCCCTTCATGCCCCATTGTCTTTAGCTCTGTTTGAGTGGTGTAGCAAGTTAGGAGTCTTGGACATGAGCATGTCTGATGAACAGCCAGGTTAAAATATTAGGATCAGTTCTTGGATAGATCTGCAGCTAATTCACTTGGTTTTTGTTTTAGCATGTATCTATTATGCTTTTTTTGTCCAAACTTTTTTTTTCTTTTTTTTTTTTTTTTTTTTTTTTTTTTTACACACTTTCGCAAGGCTTCACTGCTGAACTGCTAGTATCCTTTAGCTGGGGGGAAAAAAGGCTATTAAACTTCTTGTGTTTTCAGGTCTTTGACTTGCTGAATAAGAAGGCAAAACTGCGTGTGCTAGAGGATGAAAACCAACAGGTGCAGGTTGTTGGCCTGCAGGAGATGCCTGTCTCATCTGTTGAAGATGTCATAAAGATGATTGAGAAGGGGAGTGCATGCAGGTACACTTTTTCAGACATGTAGTGCAAAATGTTATCAAACGATTAAAAGCATCTAATTAAATGTTCAATGTTTCCTGCTACTCAGCCTGAACTTTTAACTAGTCACTAGTTCCATCAGGACCACAGTTAATGATGTGCAGTGTTGTCTGGGGATGGAACAGATTCCTATCAACATTAGGGCTTTATGAATCAAGTAGAGGATACCTTGAAAAATGTGCTCTTGCCTGATTGGATGACTTGTTTTCACCTCTGTTGTAGAACATCTGGCCAGACGTTTGCCAATGCCAACTCGTCCCGGTCCCATGCCGTCCTGCAGGTTATCCTGAGACGGCATAAGCTGCTTCATGGGAAGTTCTCTCTGGTGGACCTGGCAGGGAATGAGCGGGGCACAGATGTCAGCAGCAATGACCGGCAGACTATGGTGGAGACAGCAGAGATCAATCGCAGTCTTCTGGCATTGAAGGTACTGTATGGTTTTCCAGTAGGCTCATCTAATCACTGAATGTGTCATTTCCTGCTGCGCTGTAATGGATAGTACTATGAATTTAAATAAATAAATGTATCAAATTATTGGTTCTAGATACTTAACATTTGAATTTGGAAGCCTTTGCAAAATGTACCGGTGATTTCTGTCTCTCCATTTTTAAGCAGAGATTAGCACATTACCCAAAAAAAGGTCATTCAAATCTGATTAAGCCTGGTCAGGAGAGCCAGTCACTATGATTGGCATCAGTTTTGCATTCTACATTGGAAGAATTCTGGGAATGCATGCCGTGAAAGTGTCCCTCTGTGTCTTATTGCTGATGCCATGTGAATGCATCTGATTCCCAGGAATGCATCCGATCTCTGGGGCAGAACAGTGAACACATCCCCTTCCGGATGAGCAAGCTCACCCAGGTGCTCCGAGACTCCTTCATAGGCGAGAACTCCAGAACCTGCATGGTAATTAAAGCTGGCTCATATGCAAGAAAGATTACTAGTCAAGCCCTGTAAAGCCAAAGGAATTATCTGCAGTGCTTTAAAAATACATGCCTTACATTAAAGTCTTATAAACTACTGATTTAGCTGACATGAATCAATGATCATATTCAGCATTAATAAATCATGGGTAATGTTAAAGTAACCAATTAAATGAACATATCCATTAATTGACATTTGTTCAAATATTAACCAAATACACATGCACTAAATAAGTCCTCAGAAATTAATTTCCTACATGTTTATCATTTGCTGAACTCTGAACCCTGTGTCAGAATATTGAGAAATGAGGCTGAAAAGCCAGTTTCAGTTGTTGGTTCCTGTCAGCTGAATTTTACTCACTGATGGTATGAACATGGTATGAGTTTAAAAATTTTTTATTTTATACAAATTACAAATGTATTACAAATGCAATATTATATTAACTCAGAAGTTCATGGTGTGATCACGTTAACTAATGTATTAAATAATCAGTTAAAGGACTGTTCATATAAAGCATGGTTACAGACAAGAATGTTTATAACGTCATGTCACTGAGTAATTTCTATAGCTGCTGCAGCAATGGTTTCATTCATTGAAGTAGGATATAAAGAGAGGACCACGATTAAATAAATTATCGGTGTGCCTTTCAGATTGCCATGATCTCACCTGGTATGACCTCTTGTGATTACACTCTGAACACACTACGTTATGCAGACAGGTATAGTACATGCCTGCTTTCTTCAGTAAGCATATGTAAAGTAAACGTGCATCTAATTACTTTGCTTCTGTTGGGGGGAAAAAACAAAAAAAACCAAAAAGCTCTCTCTTGTCTTAAGGGTCCCTCTAGTGGCTAGACTTGGCTTCACACTTGTTTCTGTCTCTGGCTGGCAGGGTGAAGGAGTTGAATGGATTGTCTAAGGGAGCTGCACAGAACACTAAGCTAACAGAGGAGTCAGAGGAGGGCAGCAGTTCCTTAGAGGAGGTAAGTGGAGCTTTGCAGAGTTCCAGCTTAAAGACAGTTCACTTGTACAGAGCAGAGGCTTTCACATCTTTCCCATAAAAACTTCTAGAAAGCCCTTAAAGCAAATGGCTGAAACCATGTGCATTTTGTGATGTTTTTTTTAAGTAAAATATCACTTTATTCATGTTTGTTTCTGACCACTTACTTTTTAGGAGGGTATTCCTGCAGAACTTGAAGTCATGGCCCAGTTCTCTGAAGTGGAGGAGAGGTTCTATGAAGATCTGCAGGTGTGTAGTTTCACACTGCATACTCCATACTCAAACATTCACAGACATTTTAATCTGTGAATTCAGCATGATGAATTCAGATAATTATCTGCTGAATTCACCCAGCTGTTTTGTTGCTCACTACATGCCTCTGAGAGGTGTGTAACAACTTGTCACTTTTTTGTTTGTGTCTGTCATGCCATTTGCTGTCTTTCAGGGTGGCAGTGAAATTGCCAGAGCGATGGAGCACACATCATATGACATTATAAGCGGTCTACCAGAAATCGATGCATACATGGAAAGACTTCAAGGTTTGTTCCTCAAACTGAATCAATTTCTAAAAGAAATAAAACACCCAGTCCTGTTAAACACAATATATATTAGAGGTTTTTGTTGTCTCTTTGATGTAGGATCTTACCATGCTCTGCGATCAGCTATTGAGGCACTAAAAGCCAGGTCACCCAATCTGGCATGACATGCAAATGGAGTGGAAAAACCAAATCAAGTAATTTGGTTCTTTTGAATGCTGACTGCTAATGTTCTGTGTTAACACGTTCCCTTGTAAGTTTAATTACAATTTGTTTGGATGTTTATGTGTTGTGTCGTAAATGTTCTTATTCACCGAATAAATGTTTACTTATAACAGATCGGCCTTAACAGTTGTGTTCAGCCCTGATCTTAGTTTTCACCATGCTGTTATAAACAATGCTTCACTTTTTCCTTACAGGGTGAGGAATAAAATTATATAAGACTTAAAAATGGAGAAAATAAAGAGCCAGCAGAGATGATTTATTGCTTCAGTGTTTCTGGTGCTTAGTTTTCTGTATCAACTTTAATCATCTTTTCCAGTTCCTTAATTAAAGTATTAATCTGGTTTGAACTCAGTATTTTATTGTAGAAAATTACAATTGCCAGGATAAATGAATGTACTATATTATTAATCCTGTTTTGCTTATGTATTATAGTCTGGCATCTGGGTTTATGATTTTTGCAAGTGTTCAGTACCAAGCAAATAACCAATGCAGTATTCCTTTAAAAATCCTCAGTGGTATGACATTGACTCCACATTCCCAGACAACTGATGTTATGCTATAATATGCTCTGGAATTTGTCCATCACTTTTGAATCTTTTTGCTATGCAGCTGCTTATCTTGAAGCAATTTACCTCAAAGCTACATTGTGACCTGATGATGTCGAAGTGACATGAGACCCCCCCCAGCCATCTCATCAGTTCCTCTAGGGCCACCTTCTTCTTTGACCCTTAACACATACAATTCCAATTTACAAGTTCCAAGCAAAGTTTACACATGCCCTGCGAGCAAAAGACGACACAACAAATCAAAGACCTACTAAACAGCTCTCGCTGAACAGTTTTCCCCAAAGGATAAAAAATAAACAAACCAGCCTGAAACTGGGTGGCCCCATGTCTCTGTGTGAGGCCCACCAGTCCAACCGCTTCTTTTGCAAGAAAAACCCCATCCCCCCGAACACACACTACCCTACTCTCTGGGTGGCATTCCACAAACCCATTCCCCTAAAATACAGACACATTTCTCCAAACCGTATTCGAAGGCCACACTGCTGATTTTCCCATGTTATTGCAAAACTAAAAATGGTCGCAATAGTTCCCTTACATTCAGACTCCACAAATCAGTAATGGTTCCTTGGCAGTCATACGATGTAAGCAGAACTCAGTCTTGCATGATTTCTGTTTAGTCTAAATCCGGTCATCAGAAGATGGGCGACTGTACTGTGTTTTCAACATAGATTTGCTGACTGAAAACATTATCTCTACACTATTTATTTTGTGCTATAATGAATGGGCTGTTGATCAGTTAACTGCGCTATTTCCTGTTTGGTCATTGTTGTGATTTTGTGATAAAGCCTTTAATCCTACTTTTCTTACAGTTGTCTTTGCACGGAGGACAAGAAGTGTCACAAAACTGACAGTAGTAGTTTAAAATTCAGAGATACTGTAAATGGAAATGGATATTAATGAATTAATAAGTAAGTGAAAATGTGATTAAATCATAGTCATTACTAAAACCATTTATAAGTTAAAGCACAAATTGAAATCTTAGTTTTTTTTCTTCAAACAAGATAATGTGAGACAGAACATGTGAGAACCATGTGGTGTAGCAGGTCTCATCATGGTTTCAGTTTTTAATAAACTGTAATTCACCCTGAATGTAAATGCAGCTTCTAGTCTACCTTATGCTAACATTCATTGACTTAGCCTGTTAGCTAAGCTGCTTTATGTGTAAGAGGAGCTGTGCAATTTTGACTGCAGGAAGTCTGATTACTCCCTGTTACTGCTTCCCATGAGCTCCTGCCTGGGCTTAAGGCAACTTCCCCAGTCGTCCCTCTTGTGATTGCAAGGCTCTGTGTCACATAATCTGACAAACTGTTGTCTCTGCTAACTGGAAAGCCGGATGCTTTACAGGTCTATCTAGCTGGACAGATGATTACTGCATTACGTTGCGGACCTGACCAGGATAAAGTGCTTACTGAAGATTAATGCTATTTTCATTTATTTATTTTTGACCTTTTTGACTTTGTCTCTGCCACCTAATGTTTTCATCCGCGTATCTGTCCATGCTGAGATCCTCATTACTGTGACCTCAAGAAGGAGTGGTTGAATGTTTGTAGGATTTATATGGAGTTATCACTGTAAACAGCAGTAATCACTGTAATCAGATTTTGGAAAAGATACATTTACATTTATGGCATTTGGCAGGCGCCCTTATCCAGAATGACTTCCAGAAATGCTTTGAAGTCTCTATCAAAAAATGCATCCTCATACTCATTCACTAGGTCACAGACTACGAGTACTATCGGTCTAAAAACCCTTTTGGGGCGGTTAGCATTAGTAAAAAAAACACACAGACAACACAAGAATTATTATTATTATTTTAAATGAAGTGCTAATTTAAGTACTTCATGAAGAGGTAGGTCTTCAGTCATTGTTTGAAGACAGCCAGTGACTCAGCTGTTTGGCCATCTAGGGGAAGTTCATTCCACCACCTAGGTGCCAGAACAGAGAAGGGCCTTGATGCATACCTTCCTTGTACCCTGAGAGATGATGGGTTCGAACGAGCAGTGCTAGAGGATCGGAGGGAGCATGGTGCAGTGTGGGGTGGGATAAGAGCTTTAAGGTAGGTGGGTGCTGGGTGCGTTTCTGGCTTTGTAAGCAAGTATGAGTGTTTTAAATCTGATGCGGGCAGCTACAGGAAGCCAGTGGAGGGAGTATAGCAATGGAGTGGTGTGGGAAAGTTGAAAACAAGTCATGCAAATGCATTCAGGATCAGGTGCAGAGGCAGACCTGCCAGGAGCGAGTTGCAGTAGTCCAGTCTTGAAATGACAAGGAACTGAACAAGCACCTGAGTGGATAGAAATGGAAGAATCTTTCTGATGTTGTAAAGGAGAAATCGGCATGAGCATGTCAGTTTAGCAATGTGAGAGGAGGATGGTTGATTTTCCATGGTTACCTCAAGGTTGTGTGCAGTGACAGATGGTGAGACCTGGGAGTTGTCCAGGAATAACGCAAGACCCTGACGTGGGGAAGAATCACCTGGGATGAACAGCAGTTCAGTTTTGCTGGGATTAAGCTTCAGCTGATGAGCTGCCAGACATGCTGAGATCTGATCAGAAACATGAGTGTGGGAGGAAAGGAGAGGATAAGTTGAGTGTCATCCACATAGCAGTCACATGAAAACCCATACCAAACAGGACCAAGGTCAATGTCTGAAATAAGTTTTCTTCAATAGCTTCCTTCCTGTTTGAAGAAGGTTTAAGGGTATTTTAGGCACACAAATAACACTTTAAGATTTAACTAATTTAATGGAACAGTTTTACATGACACTGGAGACTCCTTCTCTAAATAAACGTCTCCTTACAGAAAGCTTCATATAAGACAATACAATTTTTGTTAAATAGCCATGTTTTTCTTTTAAATATGTTTTTTTATTATTATCATTAGATTATGTAGACTCTTCCATAAGAGTCGCTGTGATTTAGTCGTGTACTATAGAAACAATAACGGATCAGAACGAGTGCATTAGTATAAACCTGTGATTTGCCTTAGAGCTGGAATTATTGTTTGAGCCCTGCTGTTATAGAAAAATATATCAAACACTTTCTGACCAATCAGAATTGAGCATTCTACAGCGCTGTATTCTAAGTAGTGTTAGCATGTAGCTGGAAAAACAATAGCTACATCGTTAAATGTGCTGTTTACATGTGGAATGTAAAACTGAAAATGGCGCTAGACTCAAGACAGCAGGAGAGCTGGTCAAAGTTTTACGTTCAGATTCTGGGCTCATCTGCTTGCCTGTATATAGTATGTTTTATTAACAAGGTGTACACTGAATTTGGTCTCTTAATATCACTGTCATAATGCATTAAGCCACATTAAGCATTTTCTTTATAATGGGTTTCTATGGGAAAATGCTTAATGTGCAATTTAGCATGTTGTGTTCATATTCTTGGCTCATCTGCTTGCCTGTATATAGTATGCATCATCAAAAAGGTGCCAGGTTAAGCATTTGGAGATACGGTAGGTTCTGAGTCATATTACATGTTGTTCTTTTTTCGGCTGCTCCCGTTAGAGGTCGCCACAGTGGCCCACATATTTGATTTGGTACAGTTTTTATTTAACGCTGGTCACCCTTCCTAACGTGACCCTCCCCAATTTTGCCCAGGTTTGGGACTAGCACTGGGAGTGCACTGCCGTGTGCAAGCCCAGTGGCTGGGGTCAGTTCCCTGGCCAAGAATCGAACCCGGGCCATGGCCTAACCACTAGTCCTCCATGGACCCATGAGTCATATTATATATAAAGTCATATTTTCCATGACCTCTCTAACTGGATCATGGTTCTGCTAATCAGTCCTGTGTCCTAGATGCCCAATCTGACAATAAAAAGGACCTGCGTTTCCTACTCTTTTAACTAAGGCATAGGGAAGTTCACTAGCATTTTCTCGCCCTAGTAATGTGTTTCATGTGAGCCCGGAGCATTCGTGTGTCTGTTGGCCCCCAGCTCTGTTTGACTCTCTGCTCTCTCCCTGGATTCCGTCTGTCCACATGAATATTTTTCTCGGCTCAGAGAGAACTGGCAGCGGCCGCCGCTCGGTTCCCATCACCTTCACAGACTAAATAAACAGACAGAACCACCCAGCGAGTCCGACCAAGCACAGCAACCTCTGTTTTCTTTTCTTCTTTGTGCACGTTCCCTTTCCCCCTCCATCGCCTTCTTCTTTCCTGCACTATTTGACTTTGCCTCTCTGTTCAATAGTGATGGACGATTCCTGAATGACTCTTTTTAAGTGAATCGATTCGCGAAAACTGATTCACGTGCATGAAGCAATCCAGTGTGTTTATAAAGGAGCAGTCAGACAGGACACGAATAAAACTTGCCACACTTGAATGGGAAAGAACGTAAACTAGGTAGTAAATTTTGCTTTGCCTCACCTAGATGCACTTTAACCCAATGAATTCACAAGCCTCAAAAATGACAACAGAAACAAGGGCGGATGTGCTGTGGTACCATATAGTATATAAAAGCTGTATACATAACCAGGTTTCACCTCCTCTGAACCACTTTGCTTACACAGCTGATGAAGGACTCTTCAAAATGTCCTCTGTCTCTGGAAACACTTAATTCCACCACATAGATTTGGCATCGACTACAAAGGAGCTTGACCAGGAAGCATTGTTAAAATAATGCACTTGGTTTTTAATTGGCAACAGACAGTTATTGCGCAGACACTGGCTTGGTGGATAGTCACAAAGCTGACTAGATGAGGGAAAAAATGGCAATGGTGGTGAATCTCACAATGAAAAACACAGTGGACACAAAGGAACGTACAACAGTGTGACGGTATAATACATACGCGCATAGACAAACTCGCCACACAATCTTGCAGTAACATAATGCGTAATCTAGCAAAACAGCGACAACACTGAAATAATGAGGATGCCACAGGGGCTCAGGGGTATGCAAATTACTGCTCACTGTACTTGGTTGGAGCAACACTATAATATACACTTACTGGCTATTTTAATAAGAACACCTGTACAACATGCTCATTCATTCAATTATTCAATCTCATGTGGCAGCAGCATAATCCATAAAATCATGCATATACAGGTCAAAGTTTCAGGTAATGTTCACTTCAAACATCAGAATGAAGAAAAAAAAACATAATTTCATCGTTGTTAGTGCCAGATGGGCTGATTTGAGTATTTCAGAAGCTGCTCATCTCCTGGGATATTCACACACAACAGTCTTACGAGTTTGATGCAAAATGGTGTGGGGAAAAAAAAATCCAGCAAGCAGCAGTTCTGCAGGCTGAAACACCTTGTTAATGAGACTGGTTCCAGCTGACAGGAAGGTAACTTAACTATGGTAACTCAAATAACCACTCTTTACAACCGTGGTGAGCAGAAAAGCATCCCAGAATGCACAACAGGTTGAACCTTGAGGCTGATGGGCTACAACTGCGGAGAGCAAGTCACTGTGATCACACTTTTCTCCATTCTGATGTTTGATGTGAACATTACCTGAAGCTCTTGAACTGTATCTGCATGATTTTATGCATTGCGCTGCTTGGTTGGCTAATAATTGGATAATTTAATCACCTATACATACAGCGTTCATGGAATATCACACATGGGCACAGTGAGAGTTGGCTTTCATTCAACATGACATGATACAGTGAAACAATATATTTTTCTAGGGACCTACCGGTTCACTGCTTGTGCTGGTATTGGGGCTGATACTGACCTGATACACTTTATCAGTATTGGATCTGATGTGATATATTTTTCAGTCCGTTCCACTGACTGACATTTTATTACTGACTGACACAATCCTGATCTTGCCCATGAAGACAGGGCATACGTTTACAGAAAATGTAAAAAGTTTGATTCGAACAGTGGGATAAACCCTCACGCATATGCCTCAATATCAAAATTGTAACTTTCTATAAATAAACTCTTGATGTAATAAAGTGATCATATTGCCGTGTGTGAGACACAAGCATCCTACTTTGCAGGAAATGAAATTTGCTAGAACCTCACTTGTGCTGTGTGTATTTTTTATATTGATATTTAGATTTAGATTTTATCTTATGGGAGAGTTATTACAGACACCCCCATAAGAAACAGTGTGAAAGGGGTATTTTTATAGTGTTTGGATCAGTTATTGCCACGCACTTTTATGTAAAATACCTTTAACAGACTACACTTTCAAAATGTGATGGGGTAAAACTAGGCATATCAAAAAGTTGTGGGGACTACCTCAGATTATCCGGATGCTTTACGCAAACTAAACATGTACTTAAATCATGCCTAATTCCTTGCTCTTTATGTCAACGTATATGGAAAAAAGAGTGAATTAAAGTGTGAGCAGAAGGTCTGGCAGAATACTGTTCTTTTTCCAATTTACTGTACCTGAGTATGGGTTATGAAAAGTGCTTTGATAAGGTGTTCAGTAAGTGTGTTTTAAAGTGTTCGATGTTTGATGAGATGAATGTAGAGGATAGGATATAAAGGTGTTATTCAAATACCTAGTGTTGATTTTGGGTTGGTCATCTAACTAAGCTGATGAAAATATGACAAATATGACATCATGTTTCAAGAATTTAATGAATTTCCAAGTATGTAACATGCTTCTCTAGCCATTAGGGGGCAGTCAAACTGTTTAAATCCAAGGATTCTGGGGAATCATATTCACTATATATGTATATATGTGTGTGTGTATGTATGTATGTATATTATTATTATTATTTTTAACTCCTGGCGCACCTGAAAAATGTAACCAGCATCATACAGCCCTTGATTACTTGGCCTTAACATGAAAGGAACTGAAACAGGGCAAAACTTCAGCCTGAAAAGTGCAGATAGCTACCACAGGCAGAAATATTTTGCAAATATTTAGTTTGCTTCTTTTCCACAGGCAGCCTACCACATTCATATATCTGAGTGTAAAATGCTTTTAGTGTGAATGAATTCATCTACTGTATTCTCTTTTGAGCTGTTTTGTGTGAAGGAATGGGGTGCGCCCCACATTTGGCAGTGTTGGGTGTTACAGGCGGTTGATATGCAGCAGGCATTGGCAGCACTCCTGCCTGTCGGGCAGCACTGTTTATGACCATTTCTAAAACCCCGAATGGACAGCACACTTGTCAACACAGGTGTGCAACCACAGCTACTCACCGAGGCAGCGGTTTATTAAACAGACAAATGAATGGCCAGTTTTCATTGCTATTTGTAGGACTTCTGACGCAGACTGCCTTTATTTGGCCTGGCATGGGCTAGGTACGTTGAGCCATGGGATTCTTCATTTTTATTCACCAAGTCAGTGCATAGGATGTCCATGCTTACTTTTTTGCTCATTCTACTTGTCATGCTCAAAAGCAAGACAAAAATGTGGCTTGCTCCATTTCAAAGGGCATTCCCTCAATGTATCTTAAAAGTGGTTAATAGGAAATCCATCTGTGTCTTCTTGGACAGGACCTGAACCCCCAATGTTCAGACGAGAGGCCCACTGGACCCTTAGTGTGTCAGCCGAAGGTTGATCAGGACACACACATATACAGTATATCCACATGTCTGGAAAAAGGGGTGTTTAACTTATTCTGCAAGGGTGATGGATTTTGGTGATGAAAGCCATTGTGTTTTGAATATTGGGTCACTTCCTGTTTCATGTAAGTCCCAGTCATACAGATTCAGCATGCCTTAAACGTATGAGACAAATGTGCTTTAAAAAGAGTCACTAATCAGTTTTCAGTAAGGTGTTCAGTAAGTGTGTTTTAAAGTGTTTGATGGTTGATGAGATGAATGTAGAGGATAGGATACAAAGGTGTTATTGAAATACCTAATGTTAAAGCCTAATGCCTAACAAAACCATGTGTAAGAATTAGTGGCACCCATGAATTTGGTACTTTGCCAACATAGCAGCACTGGGTCATCTCCTATAATGCTTGATGAGAAAAAAGAGCAAGCAATATAAGACACTCCTCAGTCTCTCCAGATCCTCCATGGTCCTACATCCTCTGTTGTGGACTCCCCTTTTTTTTCCTGTTTTTGTCTAATCTGAGCGTAGAACCTGGTTCTAATCAGTTGCAGTAGTGTCTAGTGAGCTCCAGTCACTTACGTTTGTGGTTAGATGAAAGAAAAGGCTTTCTTTTGGCACGCCTTCCAAATAGATTTTTGGCATGGAGTTTGTGTTTAATTATAGATTTGGAGACTTGGTGACCTCAAAATGCTGCTAGCTTCTGCAAATCTCCAACTGTGATCCCTGGGGAAATAAATATTTGCCACTCTAACCATCCTCCTTGCTGTGTAAGGAACAAAACCAGGCAGGTTCATTACAGCTGCAAATGTTTTATAAATTTACTTATTGCTCCAACAGTGGATGGGGCATTTTCAGGCCTGTGCTATTGTTTGTAGTCAATGTCTGATTTATGAAGGACAACACTTTTATCTCATTTGATTTGTGTATTCTTTAATCTTCCCCATGTTGATGAATGACTAGTGGAATTTGGTGTCAACTCAGGAATTTATAATTTTTTTTTTTTTATAGAAGTGTTTTTATTCACTCATACTTTCAGTATGAGATAAAGCTAGTGAACCACAAAAACATTTTCATTGCTAATTTTTATTAATAACTGGTGCTGACTGTGTGTAATGACACTCATCACTGATAACTGAGTTGACTTATTTTTAGCCTGAATAGCACCACCTGGTGGTTAATTGTCATTATACACCATTTTATTCCAGCACGGCCTGTTTTGCAGGACTGCTAAATAACTGCAGTGATCAGGGTCTGAAATCAGTACCAGTCTGCAATACTGTTTCTTCCCTCTACTGGTCATGAGACAAAACTCTTCCCATTTCCATTGTCACAGCACCTCCATATTGTAGCATACAACTTGGGCTAACATCACAGTCCTGCGTCTGCATTTGTACACGGCTTCCAGCAGCCATATATGGGCAGAAACTGAAACCCAGAGCACCCGAGGACACATGTGGCCCCGCTCTCAACGCCCCTCAACATGTTGCGCCTGGCCACATGAAACAGCTTTGCCAGTCTCCTCTCTCCCTTCATTACGTTTTATTACCACTTGCATGTGTTTAATTATAATCTGGAGAAAAAAAAGACTTTTAAACCAGAGTGCCATACAGTGCACACCACCTTATGATTATTACCCGTTTCGTTTTAGAACTGAGACTCTGCTATGTGCAGTGAGCTGCTGTGGTGCACAATTTGTAGGCAGCAGCCCATGGAAAGGTCCAAAGCAGAACCCCGACATGACTGGCATTCGAGCCATTATTGTCTTAACCAAGCATACCACTTCTAAACACTGGGTTTGCATTACAAGCGCACATTTGGGCCCTTCTGCAAACAACACAGGGCCAGAATGAATCAATTAAACAGGCATTCCGTGGGTTCCTGTTTATTTAAACATGTTTACGCGGCAAGGGGCCTGTCTGCGAATTCATATTGTTCCCGCTCTAGAGGAGAAGAGATGAGAGATTGCAAACACATTTGTTAGTTTGAAGCAAGTTGCATAAATATTGATTGTGGGATTGATTGTGATTAGGAGCCTTGGATGTATAGCTCAGAGCTGAAATATGCAACTCAGAGAAGACTATTCCATCATCGCTGTGTTCATTTGCACAGATTCAGACTTTAGGCATTTTTCTGAAGACTGCATTTCATTATACAATTGTCGGATATCCACTTCGGCTTCGTTTTTTTGGTCTTGCGAAGATCGGTAATATTGTCCAAAAAGAGCACATTGCAGAAATACTATAACCCTATAACATGTAGGCTGCCCAATAAAACTTTCATGAAGAAAAGAAATGCTCCATGGACTAACTATAAAAACTTCTCACTCGGTCAGCGAGGAAAACAATGCATAAAACTGTGATCTCTTTTTCCTCAGTCAACATAAGACATAAAAATCATTGCCAGTCTATAAAAGATACACACATGCCCTTTTTACTAATCCACCCAACTGAATTTAAGCAACTGTAGCCACTCATCTTGTTGACCACCCAAGAAGCCCAACAGATCATGTGTTGACTCTTTTGATCTTGTACTGATTTTGTCTTCCTCCCCCTGCCACACACACCTCTTTCTTTAGCACTTGCTTTGCCCCTGATTCTTGCCACCTACATGCAGTGATCAGTTAAGGATGCCAGCTGCCTGTGCATTTAGGCTATTTAGAGCATCTTTCATTGGGTGCCAGATGCCATGCTCTATTTTCCAACAGTCTTTTTTCTAAACATTTCCACCAGCCCAGTTTATACACACACACACACACACACACACACACACAAACAAACTCACTCATCTTCCTCAGACTGACACCCACACTTCTGCTATGCTCACTTCCTGTCTTTTCCAATCTCAACCCTAATCTTGCCTGATAAGGGTGATTCTCATGAAGCCTATAGCCGAAGCCGTATTTCATGTCACAGTCACCAGGGAAATATCAAGAATGCTATCTCTGGGGTTCAAAGGCACAGGGAAAAAATATACAGGACTCTTGAGTTCCATCTTTTTCACAGTGCTTTAACTTAAATTTTGATGAGACAAACAGCATCTATCAATTACACAGAAAAGTTAACTTTTGATATAAAAGAATAATTTACTATAAATATATACAGAGCTTTCATGAAAAAAAAATGGTTCTTTCTTGATACTGTTATGCCTGGACTACCTACAATAAAATATTTCTGTAGAGTTCTTTTACATATAAGATATTCTTGAAGCCCCTTCTACAGGCAGTGTCGATTTGAAATTTTAAATATAATTTTGTAATTTGTACATATCAATTTCTCATAAAAGTGAATATTTGAATAAACAAATAAATAATTCTCATAAATGTAAAAACAAAAATCTTAAAAAAGGAAAATGATTTTTTTTAATGACTTAAATAATGATGTTGTACTTTTTATTCGTTATAGTTCCATTTAATGTTGTGGAACATCCACGAAACAAGTTAGTTCCTGTTATCACTTACATTATAATAGCTATAAACATTCTCCCACCATTTTCTCTTTTTTCTCTCTCTTGAAGTTAATAAAGCAAACAAATTCAGCCTGTCATGTTCCTGAGAAACCACAAAGTCCTCTGTCCTGAAGGCTTTCCCGTGTCTAAAAAACCCCTGAGATTACTTCACCTCAGGCTGTTACAAAGCGGACGGTGGCGAGTCCTTTCAAAAATGCTAAATAAACATACCCGCACAGATCACACCATATCAGTGCTTTAATCTGTTTAATCCGGGTGTATTAATGTCAACTTTGGAGCTGGAAATACTGTCAGAACCGTACTGTTACAGGAAATTCTGACCACCTTCTAACCAATCAGAATCAAGCATTGAACAGCACTGTGGTATAAAGAGGTCTAAAGGTAGATACTTAGTTTCACTACCTGTGTTGTCAAGCCCAAACTTAAACACATCCTCTGGACCTCTTGTGAACCTTTTGGTTGCTTAAAGAAATAGGCTCAAAAATGTTGCTTTTTTATAAGCTGTCTGATGTTTGGGGGAAAAAAAAACTTCTGTAATTTTTCCCACTGTGCTGAGGAAATGACTTCGTACCACAAGAGAACGTAGCTTACGATCCCCTTAAATTTATGCCAAAGCATATGATGTAATTTGGAGCATACAAACTGCAGAACTATGACAGTAACTTGAAAAGCCAGAGATATATCAGATTCAGACATGTGAGGCAGTGTTGTGGGAGGTGGAGGAATTTACAGTGCACGCCTTTCATCTGCATAGGTGGGCTCAGTGCACACGGGACTCTCGCCTCAGGACTCATAACAATCAAGCAGGAAATGTGAAGCCGGGTTGTTACACCCTCCCCTCCCCCACTGCACCTGAGCAGCTTGTTCCCTCAAATCACCTAACACCTCAGCCCTGCCAAGCACACACACACACACATCCTGTTGAGCCCCGAAAGGAGAGGTACCTCGGTACTGTACTGAATATCACTCGTGGGTAAGATTTTAATGTGCTTCTATTTCAGTGACATGCATCTTATAACAGATAACGAGGTCTTTAAAAAAAAAACAAAGAAAGAAGAAAGAAAAGAAAACAGAACCACATTCAAGTTGATTTTTAACATTTATTTTGTTAGTTGAAATCTTATTAAGGGTGAAGGGGAATGATGATCACACAAAGGTTGTGTGTTTTTTTTTTTTCTTGCACATGGATTTCTGAAGTCAGTGTTTTAGACAACAAATAGATATTGTTCAAATCTTTAGATGAAGAAGAAAGGCAAGGACATCTACACAAGGTGGACAGCGACAACCACAAACCCATCCTTCATTTTCCAAACAGAATTTCTTCTCATCTAACAGCAAATAAAAAAACTGAAAACCTCCACTCCAACCAATTTTACACCCCCCGCCCCAAAAAAGCAACAAATAGATATAATTATATATATATATTTGCATTTGTAATATATTTACTCTTTAAAAATATAACATCAGTCTAGTGACTAACATCTGTACAAACTACAAAAATAAAACTTTTTATATAAATAATTCATATGGCATGACATACATTTCAAATAGAAATACAGGACCCCCATCCCCTAGTCTTTCCTTTCTGCTATCTCACCATGCATGTACTTCATGTACATGTATACTGTGGATCGCTTGCTTGACTTTGTGTTATGTTGTTTTTTTGTTGTCTTTTAGATTCAGTAGCTACATATTGTTCTGTTTCTAGTTCTATTACAACAAAGAAACAAAGCTGCCACTTAAATCTAATGTTTCCCTGGGTTTAACCTGGCAGTGTTGTGACCAGTATTGAAAAACTCAAAATCCAAGAGACAGAAAAGAAGAAATACTGGCTTGAATGAGCTCTAAGAGTGATACACTGGCCTAGCTGGAGAAGCCTGCAGAACGACCTAATCCACCATTGCACAGGACTTCAACTATGTATTATCTCTAAAGCAGCCAAAAACAAAAAAAAACTGACCTCCCTTTGTACTTAAATAAGATTCCCTTTCTGAGTGACATTTGGGGAAAATAATAATTCAATATTGACCATATAACTGACCTGCTATATCTCTCATAGCTTCAGCAGGAGCATTGGAACAAATGTGAGACTTAACTCACTATATAGCTAATGATATTTAAAAAATAAAAAAATCTCTATCTTGCTGCCCCTTAAAGTATTCAAGTGTATTATCTGCAAAAATGAATCCAAAATACCTAGGAAGTGAATGTCATTTGATCTTGTAGTCCTGAAGAACACAGCATGTTTTACTGACCTCAACAGACAGAGGAGACAGTGAGAACTATAATGTACTACAGGTGGAGGAACCTTCAGGTTCAAATTTAGGACCACAGAAGGAAGTGTGTCATTTTTCATGAGAACTACACCAATGTAAAATATAGTTTCCAATTGTATGTAAAATAACAAAGGCACAGTGGTTGCTGTCAATAAAATAAAGGTAGGGAGAAATATTTCAAAGAAATTAATTATTTGTGACGAAAAATGGATGGAATATCTCTTTAAGTTTCTACATGTTACAGTGCAATCAAAGACAAGACACCATCAGTGAACACAGTGCAGTGGTAGCTCAGCGGTTAAAGTTCTGTGTCAGGGACTGTAAGGTTGTGAGTTAAAATCCCAACACTGCTAGATATCCACTGCTGGGCCTTTGGGCAGGCCCTTAAGCCTCAACTGCTCAAATTGGATTCTGTCTCTCTTCTAAGTCACATTGAATAGAAGTGTTTGCCAAATGAATACATATAAATGTAATGTAATCTGGGAACAAGCTGAAGACATTTGCAGTGTAAGAACATGTTAATGTTATGTTACAGCTTACATTGAGGAGGGGGTACTGCGCATTTTCAAGGCAAATCGTCTCATCATATATGATGTATAGCAGCAAAAAAGAACACTGACCTTTCATTTTCAATAACCTAATATTTAACTTCTCTGAATTTTTACATATAACACATTTCTTAATCTTTACAAAAGAGGAAACAAAGCCTATGAATCCTCTTATATCTGAATTTACATAAGAGAATACACAAGTGATACAGTACTCTTTTAAATAGTTTTCCCCTCTTTTTAGTATTAAAATATATATTTATAAATGTATAATTTTAATCTTTTAAAATAAATCCTCTTATCTGTGAGGTTTATGTACAGTTCAGAAAGACAGAGCATAGGGACATCCCAAAACAGCCATAGATAGATTCCAGACAAAAGGGTTTGTGGGATTGTGGGGGTGAAGATGTGTGCTGTCTAGCAATCTTTGGCTGTTTGTGTCCATGTACCACCTGCAACACACACAAAACGGGGAAAAAACACGATTAGAACCTTTGATCATTTTTTTCTATGACTCTACATCATCACTTTTACTTGATTAAATATACAGTATGGCTTGATATTGTTGAAATGCAAAGGTTATGCAAACGGTCAGTTACCTTACCTAGACCCTGTTTAGCTTGATGCTGGTTGTTATCTAGGGATTCCAGATCTTGCAGTTGCAAAGAGTCTCTCTTGGAAGGCTGATTAGCTCTCCCGTATGTTTGTGAAGTCCTCTTAGAGTTCTCAAAAGAGTCTGACACGCTATCCTCAAAGACCTCGTGCATGCTACCCTGATATGACCCCGGCAGATTGGGGTGCACTGACACGGTTACCGAGGCAGTGGCCGTAACCATGGTGACAGTGTTGCTTGGCTGCTGCAGTGTATTTCCACCATGGGGCAGAGCTTTAGTCCTGTTCTGCTGTGGCCCTCTGCCTTGCTGTAGCCTGGGACCACAGTGAGTAGTCCTCCCATGAGTGTATGCACTGTCATTGGGTAAAGGGTCTCGCCTAGATCCCTGGTACTCCGGCTTTCCATCCCACCGTGTGACCTGTGAACTGATGGAGTTTACTGCATTCTGGGCTGCCTCACTGGGTGGATCTTTTGGGCTTGTTGCAGATGGAATTTCACTATAAGGCTTTACCACCTAGGAAATGCAAGACATCAGCTTAGTGATCACAACTAACAAGCAGTAAAACCTGGAGACAGCAGTGTTATCACTTTCTTATATTGGATAAAGTTGATCAACTTACTGTGAGCTTCGGAAAAGATGGGTTCTTGCTGGCCTCCAGCAGTATGTGGGAAGTTGGAGGCAGTGTAGGTGTGGTTATGTACGCATTTCTGTCACAGTGCTTGTAGTCCTCATCACCAATCCCAGACGTGTTGGTTGTTTCGGAGTAGTACTCAGAGTCTGAGACCTCAGTGAAGGCCTGTCGTGGTGCTCTGGGGATGTGCCCAGCATAGTAGCCATGGTTGTTCATAATCCTGGGCACGGGCTCGGATGAGGGACTGGAGAGACCGCTGGCATTATTGGCAAGAATGACTTCGGCTGGAGGGCCCATGATTGATAGCAGAACAGGCAGCAATACCAAGCCATTTAGAATTCCCAACAATGTCAAAATGGCCAGCACTGCAAAAAAGTACCTTTGGAGGAAACAAAAGTGGGATGTACATTTTACTTAACAAACACACATCAGAAATTTACATATGCAACCTAAAGGTGACATGGTGTGGCTATTGTCAAAAAAAAAGAAAAGAGTGGGTTCTATGTTCTGTGTTGCTGTCGTCTAACTTCTCCTCCCACCATTTCCTCTTGCCATGTCTTCTCTCCTGGCAAACTGACAAAGCTGGAGAGAAATTCCTACGCTCCATCTTTGGCGCAAGCACTCTCTTTTGCTCCCTCTGGGAACCCTCATCTATCACCACTGCACTGGCACTTCCTGAATAAGTGTGTTTACATTAGTGAGCGGATTCTACACGTCAGAAACACTCACTTCGTTCCAAAAAGCTCGCTCTCTCACTTGTAGCCTACTCTTATTAACCCCCTCCATTTCATGACCACCAAGCTGCTGCTGCTAATGTAATTTTCTTCTCAACAACTTAATATCCCATCTCACTGAGATCCCATTTCACCTTGAGCAAGATACAGCAACTCTGTATTTATGGTGGTGGGCAGGCCAACAACCCTTATATCTCCCCATCTCTTATCCTTCCTCCTCCTATGTTCACTTTAGAATTAATCACACCACACTAGCACAGGTCTCCTCAGTACAAGGTCAACCAATAAAACAATAAGCCCATGAGCCAAGGTTTAAAGTATATGGTACCAATGGTCACCAAATCCAGAATGGTCCCAGAATTTCAGCACTGACTGTTTTCTTATTTTGAGTGAAATAACCATGAAATAACAACCCTGGAGGTAAGTGAGTAAAAGTTGTTCCTCTACAGACAATTTAAAGCTGGCAGAAATACCATCTACTGTCCTCCTAAGCCAAACATATAGCTGCATGGCCTGGAAGTAACTCTGGCAGCATGCATGTTTGGAGGTGGTGAGCAGGGCTGCACAATATATCGGAATTATCAAAATATTGCAAATGTAAATATCATGATATGCATAATGTTAGGGCTTGCGATAACTGAATGATTTTAATACAATTCAATTCAATAATTCAATTTTCAGTTTATATATATATATATATATATATATATATATATATATATATATATATATATATGTATATATATATATATATTCACTTACAGCATTATCGTACCACATATCACATATCATATTATTTAACCACTTATCGCATTTTTCTTCAATATCGTGCAGCCTTAGTGGTGAGGTATAAAGGTATGAATCCCTACAAAGATGTAGCTCTAGGCAGGTTGAATGACGCTCTAAGTAGAGCTGCTGCCATTGTGCTGTGTGCCCTGGCTGGCGTGCTAGTGGAGAGGCAGTCATAATGGGCTGCAGAGCTACAAGAATTTGCGTCTCTGGGTTTCAGTTCATGGCACCAAAGGAAGGCTCGCCCCTCACCACAAGAAAGAGAGCATGAGAAAATTACAGAGTTCCTCAGTTAAAAGCTCAAACATACATAGACAATGTAACTCTTCTAGCTGTGGTTCAGATATCTGGAGGTAAGAAAGAGAAAAACAGAGTCTGGAAAAATCAGGATGTGGATTCTGGGACTTTAAAGTGTTCCCTTTAACAATCCCTGCCACACACACTCAACATCATCTCTCATGTCACACCCAACAAAACTGAACTAAACAAGTTAACTTCTAGAACATCTGCTGGGAGCATTCAAGTTTTAGAGTGGAAGCTGCTGTCCATTGGCCTGTCTCTTCCAATGAGTCCACAGGTTTGTCTTGGCTAGCTAAGTCAATATATCAAGCCGATATATAAAACACTCTTTTAGAAAGATTACAAGGCCAGACAGCCACTGCCCCACTAAATCTTTATTTTGGCTTTTATCTATTTTATCTTTTTTTGTTTGTTTTTATAACAGTACATCATACCTTCAGATTAACAGAACTGTAATTACCTAATTTTAGTCCTGATCTACACTTAAGTGGGGTTAGGGGAGGTTTACCATTATTTCTCCAAAAAGAAGTATCTCTCCAAAGGGAAGTGTTTTACCACTGTTCTCCTGACACCTGCACAAGATGGGCAAACTCAGTCAGGCTAGAATTCTGTGCTGCACTAAACACAGAGACTGAGCTAAAGCATGGGATCGTTCAAAAATATGAGGAGGAATTGTTTCCACCTATCCAGTCTTGCCTCCTACCTCCCTCACTCATGCCTGCCTAATTAAAAAAAGCTGAAGCTTTCTACTCAAGTGTGAACCATTTTTGTTTGCAGCCAGCTTTGTGCACACAGGGGCCCCGTTCACACCGGGTATGATGAGCGTTCGGGTCACAAGTGGACAGCTGAGATGTGTAGCCATTCACACCTGGCATTATGAACAAGTTGGCAGTGATCACTTTTTATCGATCTTGTTATCTTGTTTCATACATCATTTCCACTGGAGAAAGGCTGTCATGCACATTTGTTATGTCGGTCCTCCGCTCCATTTATTTTCAGGCAGAAATGTCCTGCGAATTATATTTCATGTACCTTTATGGGCTATTTTAATAGTTTTAATCATATGGTCTTCTGCTGCATTAATTTTCAGGCAGAAATGTCCCGCAAATCATATTTAATCTAACTAGGTGGTCTGCTAACTTGAAAATGAACAAGAGATGAGACGATTCGCCTAATGACAGTTCTACCGTTCAGCACGATTTCCAAATGGTCTCGCAATGATGACCTTTTTGGCCAGGGCATTGACACAGTCAATTAGTTTGTCCTTCTTTGCTGCCTGGGATGCACTGAGATGCATTTACATTCACACTATAACTTTTATATACGTCAAGTGTTATATACATGTGGTCATATAAGTCCCAGAATACCTCCGATTGTGGCATGAGTGATCGGATCACAATGCGTCTTTGAGATGCATTTGACCCCGTTCACATCTGTACTTAATGTTGTCCACTTTTGAACTGATCACCCAGGATGCATCTTAATGCCAGGTTTGAATGGGCCAGGTATCACAATTTCATGCTGCAATGCCCTTAACATGTCAGATAAATGGATTCTGATGAGTATAAGCATTTGGGGGAAATGTTCTAGGAGTGAGGCAATTAATATTTTCAAAATGCTTGTAATATTCCATGAAAACACATGAGCTGTTTAGAAGGTTTAAAAAGCCAACTGTTTCAGGCTGTATTGGAGTCCACCTTTTGTTTGTAAGAGGCATTCTGACTACCTCGTTCCTGTATACATGAAAAGACTGGAAAAAAGATAATTGTTTATTTTACTAAGTCAACATTCTGAAAGTTGAGTGTAATTTATTAAAGATAAAAAAAAATACAGAGGAAGAAAAAGTGAAAAAAGTGAGAAACCATCCATGGGCCCCACTTGGGTTAGACCTCCAGAGTAGACCTAGTGTTAGGAATTCTGTTGTTTATATAAACTGTAATCTTTTCCATTCCGAGTCAGGGGTTGGAAGGGGTGGCTCCTTCTGAGAGGGGCCGCTGAGCTTGTTCTGGTGTTTATTCAGTGTCCCACCGCCAGGAGATGTTTACAGGACCGTATTTATGCTACTCCCCAGCTAGAGGGCCTGCTTACTCGTGCTGTCTCTCCTCCACCCTTTCTCTCTCCCTACATCTAAACAGGACCTCCCAGTGTGAATGCCCCAATGCTGGCACACTGCACCCTCCAAATGGTTTGCTCCAACTACACCGCCCCTCCACCCCCACCCCCTCCCCCATCCCATTCTACTTTACCACTGTCCTAAAAGGAACCCCCTTTCCCAAACAACCAGACTACACTGTTCTTCCTCCTCTCCACCTCCTCTTTATACAGCTTTGTCTCAATCTTTAGGGTAAAGAGGAAAAAAGGAAAAAATTCTTTTCACCATCTGACTTCATTCAAACTCTTAGAGAATGTCTGAATAGTTGTGGTGCCAAGAAGCCACCCTGGGGGTATTTAGATTTTTCAACGTACTTCTTCTCTGTTCTACTCTCTTCTCTAACTAAGCCATTTTTATGTTGTGGGTCTGTTTGAGGCTGCTCTCAAGGTTGTGGTCAGGATCCAGCAGAGCCCAGATTCAGCAGAAAAACACTGCTATTTGCTCTTTTTTTTGAGCCAGACATTTAAGTGAGACAGGGAAAATAGCAGGCCAAAGGCAGTGCTCCGAGGCTTTTTGAATTTTGGTCAAGGCATTCCTGACCAGTTGAACCCATTGATGGAGTGGGAAAACATCCCTCTTATGTGGTGGCCTCTTTAGGCACAGAAGCTCTCAGCCGGATGATTGGACATTTGACGTACTCCCCAAGAAAAGGGTTGAGAATGTGTGTCACCACCCAGTGGGTATTTACATGTTTACGAGCAGCTGTTACACACCCTTGTTTTCTACATTTGTTCTTGTGATGAAGCAACACTAAGGCACTGGTAAGGGTGGCCTGAACTTCTGGAGCAAGAATGACAAGGCCAGGTGAGGAGTGAGAGATGGCCACTTGCACACTTGTCCCTCCTGCTCTAACTCTGAACAGCAACACAACATCTGTTTCTTTGCCTAATGACAAAAATACCTAAAGCTCTTAGCTTACATACATACCTGAACTTATAATGGAAAATCTCAAAAGTTTAAGGCAGGGATTGTATAGTCAGTAGCATGTTTAAGACTGTCAATCACTCACCTCATGATGAAGTCAAACTCAGAGCCAGCCAGCATAAGCACTCCAAGTAAAGTGGAGATGGCACCATCCATCACAGGTGCAAACATGTGCTCTAGAGCCACACCTGAGCGTGTGTTTCTGTCCCCGATGGCAGTCAGGAAGCCCTGCAAAGACAGAGTGAAATAGCTAAGTACATCCTGCTTTCATATTTAGAAATTAAACTCTGAGCTTTGTAGCTAAATTCTTATCATTTTAATGATATTATGTTCTCCCTTACCAGTGCAACATGCACAGTGAACTCCACTCCAATGCCAACAGAGGCAATAAGGATAACCACAGGGATGGCACTCAACTTGATACCAATCAGGCCCATAATGCCAAACAGCTCTACTGTCATCATAGCCAAGATAAAAACCTAAGGAATAAATTAAGACACAGTTATTAAATTTGTAGCATACCACCCAACTTGAGCCATCCTCTGTTGGGCAAAAGGCCCCACCACCTTGTGTGGAATGCTTCCCAGTCATTAAACTTACACCCACCCCCCACCCCCACACCACATCAAACTGCCCTCATCCCAAACCCAGCACTGATTGAAGGGTTTAGCAGACCAAGGTCACACATGGGCAGATCTGTCCAGTCCCCTAATATCTGACAAACGCAGTTTGAGGTAAAAGGTTTCAGGAAAGCTTTACCACTCCTTTGCATTTCTTAAAAAAAAAAACCTCTTACAGCTCCAATTAAAATATAAAAAGAGGTGGGGTAGTGTGTGTGTGCATGGGTATATGTGTGTTAGATCCCTCTGGGACAACCTGCCCTCCTCAGAGAAGACTCCTGTGTGATAGTGTTATTTGCATATATGAGCTTACGGATGCCCACTGGTTAGTGTCGCTCTGATTGACAGGGAAGAAAGTAATTCTGTACCTCCTCCCAGAAAGCATGGGCAATTTTGCTCTCTTGGACACCTGGCCATGGATGGCTGTGGCATTGTTGGGATTTGAACTCACCCTATGCTAAACTTCCAAGCTAACTAAGCAAATCCTGTGGAAGTAGGCATAAGCAGGGGAAGGGGGAAAAGTGGACTTACAATAATGCCTGCTGTCCAGGGGTTGAGCAGCAGGATGGCACACACCAGGAAGGTACAGGCCAGCACCACACTGACAGACAGCAGGAACCAGTGGCGTAGGCCAATGTACTGTTCCCAGAAAAGGAACGGGTATCCATTGGGGTAGTTTGGGATGCCCTTGCGCATAAATTCTTCACAGATGGAGCGCACACTCTCAATGGCCTCAATGAAGTCTGAAGCCTGCCGAAGACCATTCAGGTAGAAGGGGAACTGGGCAAACTCCAGCGGCTCAGCAGCTGGGACTGGGAGAAAAAGACAGGGCATTAGGACACATAACGTGTGCACAGACATAGAATGGTCACTCCAGATAAAGCTAGATGAGAAAGAGTCTAAGGAGGACACTTACTACGTAGGTTCTCTCCAGTGGTATCATATTTATCATGGGTCCACTCATGAGGGTGGGGATAGAAATTGGCCTGTGATGCAGCATAGCCTAGTGGATCATTACTGACCCACACAGTCAGGTAGATGTAGAAGACCTCTTGGGGGATCAGACCATCATTATCCACCAGGCGGCGAGATGTCAACTAAGAGAGAAACAAGTCTGAGTAAATATTGGCCTCTGCACCTTAACTGAAATATTAGACAAATGCTTAAACAATCAAACATTGATAATAACCTTTTACACATACCTGACTATAATTGAATGGCTCTTTCTTAGAACCAGTCTGGATAAGGAGTTTGTAAGCTAATGCTCCATCCTCAGTACCATTGCGGTAACTGTCATAGGTGATCCTGCCTGCTTCCCAGTCAGCATCAAATGCAGCTTGGAGTCCTATTAAAAAGAAAGTGTTATGTTAGCCTGATTTTAAACAACAACTGTTTGTCCAAAATCAACAAGTTTTCAACAAGCACTGAACAAAGTGACTCTCTTAAGGGAATTAGATGAGTTAATACTAACCCATACACACAGACATGTAAAATAAATTCCCCCACTCCCCATATTGGGTAGTGTGTGGGAGCTGAATGAACCAACCAGCGAGAGCCTTTCATGCCCTTCAAATTACAAAGTCTGGCAACAACTGAAAAACAGTTTCCTCAATCATTCTTTAATTACAGAGATCTCCACACAAAAAAGGAAATAGCATAGGGGGACAGGCAGTGGAGAGAGAAAGACCCTTTGAACTGCTTCCAGTTTCCACTGTCTTTCAAAATAAATTTCTTCTTTTTACTCTAAACCAGTTTTTCTGAACCAGCTCTAGGTTCTCCTTCCAGTTAATTCTGCTTTTTCTAGTCTAATGCCAGGTGGAGTGGTCATAAGCAGGCAGAGATAACCTCTCACCCGTCGTGATCTTCCTCCCTAAGGCCAAAGTGGGAGTGGAAAAAAATGACAAACAGGCTTGAACTCTGACTGAACTCTTTCCCTTACCTGTGGTCTAGCAGAATTTCACTTTCATGTGAGCTGAAATACCCAGTCCAAAACTGGATAGATCATTAATTTATGTAATAACTATAGTCCCAATGGACTAATCTTCAGGCAAGTATATTTGTGCCTTTAAATCATAGCATTAATTTATGACTGTCTTGCCCATGGAAACATACATGTTAAGGGCACACACAGTTCATTAACTTTCCCCCACAAAGTCTTTTCTGTATGTGCCCAAATGATACAAGCAATGAGATGAGTTCTTACCTCGGAGCCAGTCCTGGAAGTAGTGGAGCCACATGCGGGGCAGTTTTTGATTACTGTCTCTCACAATGTACTTGACTGAGTTGAATGCATTGTGAAGCTGCAGGAGCTCACGTTGAGAGTGAGCATAGTCAAAGCCATCCATTGTGACCAAGTACATGTTGTAGAAAGAGAAGTATTTGAACTGGGCCGAAATGAAATCATACTCCTTTGTGTCCCTGGGCACAATATCTGTCAAGTAAAGGCCGTCGTGGACCATGGTGGTACCATAGAGGCTAAGGCTGAGCAGTGCCACAAATACCACCACCACCATAGTCTTCGTCTCGGGCTTAAGCAGAAGCGGTGCATACTTCTCTCGGGCAAAGCGGGGCAGGTTCCACTGCAAAAAGGGCAGAGGCACACACTCGCGTCCCAGTCGAGGCTCCTCTGCTTGGGCTAGCAGGTCCCGGGTGGAGCTGGAAGGCATGAATAGCTGGGAGCCGTAAGGGTCAGCAGCTGGTCTGGGGTCTGGGGGTGACAGCACCACAGATGGAGGGCTGGTGGAGATCTGAGATGTTGGGGGCAGAATGGTGACAATGTGCTGTCCAGCAGCATCACACTGGGTGAAAGCCTGCACTGTGGTGGTGATGTGGGTGCTGGTGGTGATTGTGGAACCAGCAAAAGTCGGGGTGGCTGGGTCATGAGGGTGAGTATGGTTATCATTGGCATCAGAGAACTCCTGACTCTGGATTTGGATTACTCGAGAGGAACATGGGCTGCATAAACAACACATACATAACAAAATTGATACATTGATGTGTCACCCTTTAAGGTTTAAGATTAAGTAATAAAACATCTTAAAATACATCAGTATAACTGACTGACTGAATTGAACTGAGTTAGTATTAACCAGGCTTTTCTGAGGTATAGTGCAGTCTGTGATGGGTACCTGTAGAAGCAACAAAGGATGTCCAGTCTTTTGTCCTTGCGTCTATGCAAATCCAGACTCAGAATTGCAGGGAAGATGAGCAAGACCATAGCAAAATTAAATACCACCACAACAGCAGCCTGGAGACAGTGAAAAGTGCAAGAGCGATTAGAAGAAAGGCACAGAGCTTTCATTTACAACACCCAACTCCACAGCTGCTGTCTTAACTTGATAAAAAACACTCTTTGCATTCAAGCTCCCTTACTGTTTTAGTGCCTTGAGACTGAATCCTGGAAAGTAAAATATGCATCCTAAATCAACCAGCTTTACCCCCTCCTTCCTCCTTCTACTCCTAACATAGTCAACAAGCTAGTGAAAGGGGACTCCCAAGGATACTACTAGCCTGAGCAGTATTACCCCCCCACACACCCCAAAACACACACACACACACACACACACACACACACACAAAACCTGCCTGCCTGGGGCAGACATTATATTCCATATCACTAAAGAGCAGGACCACCCACTGCTCGCTTACAGAGATCAGAGAAATGTGGGTTGACAGCCTGGTGATATACTGAGCATTCACTCATCCTATTACTCTCTCTTCTCTATCTCTCTGCCTGACTCTGTGTAAGAACCTGACAGACAGGCTTCGTTTTTAGGCAGACAGAGGGGGAGCAGCCATAAACATAGGGAGAAAGAAAGAGAGATGGCAAAAAACTAACAAAAGCAGTCCCTCGTTTATTATGCCTACCCTTCATTGACCTTTTCAGAGTGCTAATGTTCCTGTCAGTCTAGTGAATATGCATCACAAGGTGCAGACGTTTCCAGGTCTCTCACTCACAAATTCATACACACATGCACACTCACAGTCCTGTCTATACCTGCAATGAGAAAGCCCGAAGGGCAGGAATGGGCACTAGGGCTGCCATGAAGAAGGCAATCATGTTGTTAATAGAGGTGAGAGCCACACTAGTGCCAGTCCTTCTGAGACAGTCACCAGTCCTTTCCTACACACACACAAAGAGGCACAGAGTAAACACACAGTATACATGCAGCAGCAGAAATAAACATACATTTTTAATATATTTTAGAATCAGTGGCACAGCAGGGTTGTGGTTAGAGTATATGAGAGCCACATGCCTTGAAGGGGATGTTGGAGCCAGTCTCAGTGAAAGAATGAGCCAGAAGGAACATGTCATCCACCCCTATGCCCAGTGCCAAAAATGGCAGCACCTGTGGAGGATTACACCATTCTCTCTTAGAATCTGTCCAAAAATTGTTGTGAGAATCAGTGCTAAGCATATTCAGGGATGTCTGTGTGTACCTGTGTAGTGGCGGCGTTGAAAGACAACCCCAGCAGAGAGCATAACCCTAAACCTGCAGCTACAGACAGAGCCACCAGCAGCACTCCAGCCAGCCCCACTGCCCCTTGACTCTTAGCACAGTCCCAGCGGAGCATGGTCACACATGCATAGGCCAGCTACACCCACACAAACACACAAAAGTACAGAGAAAAAAACAGTTGGTTATGCAAAAGCTTCATACACAAAACGGCATTTTAGTTATATATCCAGTACTATTTATTTAGCATCTTTATAGTAACATAGTGGTTGTAACTACTAGTTTACCATGAGCAGGTAACCTCCTGCTACCCTGATGACACTGACATCGGAGAAGGACTTCATAATGTCATTGAGTGTAGTGGTAGAAAAAGCGTGGACATTAGAGGAGGAGTTCTGGGGAATGCTTCCATGGACCACCTGGCAAGAGAACCGATCAAATCATCAGAAACTACTACTAGAACCAATTAACCAAGCAGATAAGAAAATGTTACTATTACAATACATATTATTTAAATATAGATTTCTAAATCTCCATTCGCTTACTCTGATGACATTACTCTGATGACATTTAAAATTACTTTCTCTGCAGTTCACCTCATGTTTTAAATGCTAATAACACACAAACAACATAATGTGAGCCCACAGGAAGTTTGATAAGCATGAAATAATGAGCACAGATGCCAGGGTCAGGGGTCAAATGGATCAGATGAGATTACCCTTCAGGCTACTCCATCAGCTCTGTGAAGAGCCAACAACCTGAAGGGGAACTAAATACGCCAGCACTTTGTTTTTACAGTGCCCTACCCCCTTTCTTCCAACTCCAATTCCCCTTTTGCTCACTATTTCTCTTTCTCTCTCTTTAACTCTGTTCCCTCATTCACTCAGCATGCTAGGTGTCAGTTATCTCAAAAACAGCTTGTTTCTATACCTGGAAGTCTGACAGTGGCCTCCTAGGAGAACTCCATTTACTACGTGGCTGAGGATTGATGGAATTCAGGCAAACACTGCCATTCCTGAATATACACAGAATGTCCCCCTCCATTTTTCAGACCTCAGACCTACCCCTGCCCTGACCTCTATGGCAGGTAAATCAAGAGATCCAGACATGCTCATCTACTATAATAAAGGGCACTGCAACAGAAAAATACCTCAACAAACTTTCTCTGCCAGGACTCCAGGATGGCAGTGGCCTTATCCTCATTCCAGTTGATGTCATGGATCTCATAGTCATCCTTAAAGTGTTCATATAGCTGCTTGGGGCTCATGAGGAGAAACATGGTCTGCAAAGCCTCTGCACTGCAAGAGGAAAAGGAAGTGGTGGGTGAGCCATGCACATGACCTCAGTCACAAGGGGCTGGGCTGGAGTCCCAACTTTGTCACTCCTCTTAGTCGAAGACTTTTATTTATACAAATAAAGTTGAGTTACATGGATAACCAGATAAGCAAATCAATAGAGGGTCTCTGGGTGTATAGACTGCCTCATCATCTTCCTCTCTCACCTCTGCAAAAAACCCTGCGAGTTCTTCATCCGTTCCCCCAGGATCAGCTCCTCCTGCCAGTGCATGAACTTCTTTGAGAAACCATGGCAGCCACCCTGTAGTTCCACAGCAATATCTGGACTCTGAACAGGATAGCAACAAATTTAATTTAAACACCTAAACTCTACATGGCATTCATGGCAATGTGGCATTCATCATAAGAGATCCATGCCCACCTGCTGCAGGTCCTTGTTGGGGGCACTGAGTGGGCAGTCTGGGTCCCTGGGATCAAGACAAGGCCGGTTCATGTAGGCATGGCCTACTTGAGCCTTGTCCAGCATCTCCTTGAAACCTTCTAATGAGGTGAACTGGCTCAACTCCTCCATGAGCTTCAGAGGGTCCAGATTCATCCACTGAATGTCAGGCATCCCCCTGGAGAAGACAGAAAACATGCATGGCATGTATCAGTATTAATATCTGGATGTCTGAAAGCACAGCTCCAGTGCCACCCCTCCTCTGCCTTCCCATCATCACCATTCACTACTGCCTGGTTTCTAGGCTGGACAGCACTAGAAACTTCTTGCTGATTTCATTTGGGCCACAGCCACAGCATAAAGTAGCGTTTATTATCCTATTACACGGCTAGGGCGTAAAGCGCTGACGGGCCATGGACTCCAGTATCTTAACCCATGTACATAGAGTCATAACAATTACCTCTGCCTCCCAAACATCTTGATAAGGTGCCAGGAGCAGTCGCGGTGGGTCGAGCTCTTCACTAACCCATTCTATAGCTCAAAACTGATGCTTGCCGGGCCTCTGGCTAAAGACTCTAATCCACAGCCTCCCACTCAATACCACAGAGCCCCACTCGAATCTACATCTGAAATAATGGGAAAGCATTATGCTGTATTGAGATGTCTGAAGGCTATATTTCAAGGTCCATGTTTAATGAATGAGGAAGCATCTCATCATGGCCACTGTGACAAAATGTTCCAAAAAATGTATTTCTTCTTTCAGAATTTTTCTTGCTATTCATAGATGACAACAAGGACACAACCACTTGCACAAAAAAAGCAATTTTATGCAGAAGTGCAGTTAATCTTATCACTGTGCCACTTACACTGTGTAAGTCTTTAAAAAGCGGTCAAGATGAAGCAACTGAAAATTACTGGGAGAAAGTGATACTCTCAGCGCAGTCATTATTCTGTTTATATCCATTAAAATGACGCAAACTCAGGTTGATATATGCACCAAGGAGAGTGGGGGGTCTTTCAGAGTGGCCAGTGCTGGCTGCAGAAGGGAGAGAGAGGGAATAGTGTCCTAACACTGGGCCCAATCTCCAATAACTCATGAAGAGTAGCTTCGAATAAAGCTGTGCCTCTCCCATTCCCACATACCAAGCGCCTTTGCTCCTGCCTGCAAAGAGAGCCTCCTTTATCTCCTATTTTTTGCTTGAGTGAACTGGCCTAGGTCCTTTTGTTTTTCCATAGATTGCTGCTCTTTGTTCTGTCAAGTTTTTCCTCTCTCTCTCTCTCGCTCTCTCTCTCTCTGCTCACTCTGCTTTTAAAAACCCTCAAATTTACTGAAGTGAAAGCAAGAAAAAACATTAGCTTCACCCATAGCTCCATGCACACATGGTGAAAGACCAAGGAAAGACGAAAATCTTTTGTTTGGTAAAGAAAAAAAGAAAACACTATACCCTAAAATTTAGAGGCAGTGGTTGGAGCTCTGAAATTTGCAAAGGCCCCTTGAGTGAACTGAAGATAGCAAAAACACATGTCCATCTATCGCATGTACATCAGTGCATAATCTGATTAAAATTTGATTTCTAAATCTATAGATATCAATCAAAACTGACAAAAACAAGTGCACCATAAATTCTTCCTGGCCGACCATTATGCAAAACATTATGATAGCTTGGAGGAATAGGTGCATAGATCAAAGTTTGCTGTAAATTTCTTGCATGCTTCTCTCTTTCTCTCTCTGGGCCCAAGACTTGAATAATGCCCATTTTATTTGTTGGACAACTTACAGCTCAGAACCCGAGTGATTACCATGAGAATGCACAGTGTTACCCAGTGCTGACAAAGCTGGGGCCCCCTCACTGATGGACACTCAGTCGTAAACCCAGAGAATGCTTACCATTGTTTGACCAAAAGCATACCCCCTCCACCCGCCTGGACACCCACCCCCACCTCCTACCCACCCAGCAGCAGCCATCTCTTCTGTTCCTCCCTCTGTCCACTATCCATGAGGGCTTCTTTTCCCTGGCTTTGACAGCAGTATGGGTGAAAAAAATGGAAGGAGCCCCCGTCACAGCTCTGATGACAGCACAAGTCCAGGTGATGAAGGAAGCATGCCCCAGCTTATCAAAAACCTAAATGGGGCTTTTGCTTGGAGCTTGATGTTGGAGTTTGCCAGTGTTGCCTGGGAGGGAGGCTCTTGTTAACAGAGTGTATGTAACATCCAGGGAGGTCAAACATGCCCGGTCCAGCCGCCTGAGGTTAACTTTAGCTATATGAGCTAAGATATACTATGCACCGCTAGTATGTGCTGTATGTGAGAGTATGTGTGTCTGTGTGTGTGTGTGTGTGTGTCAGATAAGAGTGTCATACTTACGGTAAGTACGCTGAGCCTCCCTGCAGTTTGGAGCCCTCCCAGAAGCAGTCCAGTGGGGTCACAATCATGCAGGGGAATAGCTTGTCAATCATCTAAAATGAAAAAAGCGCAATTTCTGTAAGGTATCAATATAGCAGGTCTGTACCACAAAGGCTTGAGGAGGAGTGATATATGCCATTTTTGATATAGGCAAATGTAAATAGTCAAGAAAACAATGTGTAAATGTCATAATGATAACATACCCTCTCAATCATGACATTTTCTATAACTGGGACTCCAGATTTGAAGCAGATTTTGTTAAGATCCCAGGATCTGTGGAAAGAAATTGTTTGAATAGTCATACACTAAATGATGCCCCTACTGTAGCAGAATCTCAGTTCTGTAATTAATCTTATAAAAAAATATATATATATATCCCACAATCTTTCAGGAGGTTGCACTCACTTTCCATAAAGAGACACCTGGACTTTGCTGGCAGACACAGCAGCCTCCAGGTGGAGCAACAAAGCTTCCTGGGTAAGAATATTGGTTCCTTCCTGTTTGGGTGTCTGTATGAGCATCTGTGAGGTGAACACTGCCTCTTCTCCTTGCTTCTCCTTTGTGTAACGCAATTCCCTGCTCACCCTACTGCCAGCTAAAGGAGTGGAAGAGAGAAAGAGAGGAGTTGAGACAAAAATCAGCTGATGGATATTCAGTACCACAGACAAACGGACAATCACATTAGGTTAACTTGTTTTTATTCCCTATACCCCCAATGCCAGTGCTCATTCCCTAAATGTTTATGCATTGCAACATAATATTAGGTACAAGGCTACACAAACAAGCTGTTTTAAGTTTAATGATGCTAGATAGATATCTGGATTCTCAATAAGCACCAGGCTTAATTAGGCTCTGCAGTTGTAATTCCCACATGTATCTCACATCCAGAAACAGATTTGAGGGTCACATGAGACACTTTGGCTGGAAAAGAGAGCCAGAGCTGTGTAAAGTATATGACACTACTAATGCTGTCCCACAAAGCTAAGAAGACAGGGCTTTGCACGGGATCCCTTGTAAATTATCCCAAACTGTGAGTGGCTGGAACATACAGGATAGCCTGTGCCCAATTCTCAGCCAACCTTGCCACCTCACTATTCAAAGGACACACTGAGCCTGAGTAGCCTGGCCAAAGATAGAACAACTCATGACCTCACCCTCCCCTACACTCACATCTATGTTAATCCACATTTCAGAGGCATAAAATTTACTAATATGCAGAAAAGGCCCTTAATAGCAGAAATTAACTAACATACCCAATTTTTAATCCTTCTCTGTCAAACCTAGGATCTGGCCCCTGGAAGAGGGCCCAATCCTCAGGCCTGGAGGTCTTTATGTCCACCTCACACTGCTTCGATCCTGGTCATGTGAGAGCTCCATGACTAGCCCTTTATTCCCAAGCCGACCGACCCATAAACAGAAAATGCCAGCAAGACAGATGGACTAGATAGTGTCCCTGTTTGAAAGCAGGCATACCCTTGCAAAACTATGGTTTTGTAGAACCAGTGTGTATGCGCTTGTGTGTGTGTGTGTGTGTGTAAGCTAGGGGCTTAGAGAACAAAAGTTGATGGTTGGACCTATCTAGAGGAATAGAAGAGAGAAAGGACAGGCAAAAACACTGTTCATGTGGTACGCAGAGCTGAAATGAAAGACATCAAATGGAGTGGAGGGAGATCTAGAGTCCAACCCCCTAATTAACGAAGGCAGTGGTGAAAAGAGTGCATGGGGTAGCAATGGCTGTGCCAACTCCCCATGAAACACAGTGGCCCAGATCAGAGCCTGTCTGTATGCCTTTCACATCCCAGTACATGATGACAAGCCTGCAGTGACTGGTCAAAAGCTATGTTTTGCCTCCTGCATATCACCCAGGGTTGGTTAAGTGAGTAAAAGTCTTGCTCATTCTGCCTTTAAAAAAAAAAAAAAAAAAAAAGAAAAGGACGCAAGTGACTATAAGAACGTTTGTTTCACTTGCATGTCCAGTCTTACTGTCAGCAAAAATGCAGTGCAATAATACAAGCTACAAGCTATTGAACACATAGCGATGACTTTATCTTGCATGGGTGCAAACAAATTGATTACACGTTCACAAACATTCAGGATCCTGTTCATTGATTGTCACTGGAAGTTCTCTTGCAATTGGTCTACACTGCTTCAAACACTTTCCAAAGTACTTTCCATGTACTGATCCGTTTGCAAAACAGAAATGCGTGCTTGATTTTATTATTTTTTTCTTTTTTGTCTTGCTGTTCTGATGCCATGTTCACATTTAATACATTCAGACATCTGCAGGAATCGAGCTGCAGTCCTTGGGCCTGTAATTACAGGGGCTCCTGAAGTAAATTATAGCTATTTGTGTCTGGTTCCTCCCATCTGGACCACCCAGATAGAGGGCCGAGTGAGAGCTGTTGCTCAGCCAGTCTCCAGATGGGAGCTCTGCTCTGCTCTCTCTCTCTCTCTTTCCACCCACCACTGCTGTGCGCTTAAAGAGACAGGAGCACAAATACTTTCACAGCCAGAAATACAGCCGCAGGGAATGGGAGGAAATGGGCATAGGAGCTGGAATACGTGTTTGAGAATGGAGAGGTTTTGAGTACTCCGCTGCTACGCTGTTTTCAGGCATAGGTTTTCAGGAAAACCGGGCTTTGCTGTAAAGGGGTTTACCTAACTTCCCATTACAAATCGGGTTCAGCCCTAAGGGAGGACTATACAGACATTTAATAGCCAGAAAGTTAAATTAAAGCAGTAAAAATGAGACTCTATTAACATACTATAAAAGGCCGATGTGTATTGATCCATCAGCAGCCTCTCTCTCTCTATCTCTCTCTCTTTCTCAGGCTGAGCACCTCTTTTGTGTCCCCCATCATTTTTCACAGCCCTGGGAGTGACATCACCACCACAGGCCAATTATCTACCAGGAGGGTCCGACCACTGCTCCCCACCAGAAAAACAAACTAACCTCAATATCTTGTAAACTAATCATTTGCTTATCTACTGCCCCCACATCCCCCCTCCCCCCCTTGATGAAACACCAACGCTAAAACTAAAACCTAATCTCTAGGACAGCCTTTCTTACGGCTTGGATTATGAATAGGACTGGTGTGAGGGCCTACATTCCCAGCAGGCAGTCTGGAAATTGACATGTAATTAAGCATGGAGAAGAAGCCCTCTTCCTCCATGGGTCAGCCCTCTGCTGGACCCTGTCAGCAGCATTCTCCTACACGCCCATTTCAGCCCATTCGACCACCCAGCAAGCAATACACTGTATTCTACCTAGTATTAGGGGGATACCAGGCATGACACAAACATACTAGTTCATGCTTATGCAGTCGTCAAATACCTTAGAAAATCCTGATAATCTATCATAACGCTCCAAAATTAATAAACAATGTAAGTAAACCACCAAAATTGTTTATAAATAAATAACAATCTATGTGAATTTTGCTGCAAAAAAAAAAATTTGACCAGGACAATACGAAAAAGGATCTCACTCCAGGGTCATTCTATCTAGAAGTAGTGTGCGTGTGTATGTGTATGTGTGTGCGTGTGTGTGTGTGTGTGTGTGTGTCTGTGTGTGTATAAAACAGTTGCAAGTGGTGCTGTAGTGTGGAGTTGCTGGCACTGAGTCCTCACTCCATTATACCAGGCCACCTTCAAAGTGTTGTGGACCAGATTAGTGGGATTAGGAGGCCACTGAAAAGACCCATGCTGATTTGGAGGAAGTCCCACAAGGAAGAGTGCTGAAAGAGACATTTTTACCTGGTTCTGCCACCCAAGTAAAAAATAGAATACTAATACACAACTGAGTGCCAGCAGGCACAAACACGTACACCAGCATATAAAACCACCAAGCACAAACCAAGTCTGTTTGCCATCTACACTCTTTGCCTTTGATTCATCGTATCCATTCCAGTGTCTTTGCTTCTCTTTTTGAAGTCACACTGTGGTAACAAAAGGGTAGATTTTGGCCAAAGTACAAATGTTTTTAGAAGCTGCAGCTCAAGTGCAACTCTCAATCACAGACACCATGAATGGGACATCCCTGAAGGAGCATTTGTGCCTGTCTCTACCGCCCCTGGGCGAGATGGAGACAGCTCCACCTCTGGCTCACCCACAGCTGAGGCAAGGGCATGGGGAGATTCAGTGCACGTCTTTGTCACTCTCATTTCCAGCCCTTTTTTATATGTTTCCCAACAAACAGCGAAAAACTAAAGAGAGAAACCCACTCAACAAAAACAAATGGATCAAGACTTTTCCCAGGCAGCTGAAACAATGTGTAAGAAAAGGGAGGGATGGATTCACTTTACCTAAAGAAACACTGCTTATGTCAAGCGTGTTTCTGTCAAGTGTTTTGTTCACTACGAGTTTGTTCTTAAATAACACTTTGATCTATTTTTTAAACGAATAAAATAGAACCAAAAAGAAATCAAGACAGATTACAAAATCTAAGCTCCTGTTACCATCTATTCAAACCTGATGCTTCTGTCAGCACTGACATAAATTTCCACTAGTGCTGGCATTTAGGCCCTGGCCATTTCCATATGTATAGCCAAGCCTGTACTAATTATGCTAATCATCCCTAGTGTTGGCTGCTGTGGAAAAATGCCCACATTAGGCACTCCAGTGGCTGCTAATGCAGCTTAATGTGTAGTTGAAACATACATTCATCCCATGCTGAAAAGCAAAATTTTTCCACATTGCTGGTCTTATTCAGACTGGAAATGAATTTACTGAGCCCAAGAGCCATTTTTTTTATTCTTCTCGAGTTCTACGATTTTTTTTTTCTCTAACCAAAGAAGGAAACATACAAAAAATAGGAGATATTTGTTTTTTTTAACAGGAATCAATAACTCTCTATATTGTCTACACACAAAGAAAATATATGGAAAATGAACAACCTCTGAGCAGCTTAATTTAATGGGGGAATAGACAGAGAACGTAGAACTCCCAGCCCTCCACAGCTGCAGCAAGAATAACATTAAAATAAACCATCCAAACACATAGTGTTGCCTTCATAAGCCTTCTTCACTTTTTAAACACAGTTTAATTATGAAAGCCATCTCACTGATTATACAGTCTTTTTGCTCCTTCAGATTCCCTAAAATTGCTGTATTTTGTCAGTGAAACGCTCAGCCAGATGCACTGATTCACTAACTGCGGTCAGAGTCTTGAGTTCTGGGCCAGCTCTTTGCTTTGAAAGTGACTAACAGAGCAGTACTAGGGAAAAGGGAGGCCTTCTGAATTGAGTATTCAACTCATAGGCTGTTCTTGAGGAACGAGGGCTGGGAGTCTGGGCTGTGGTGGATGCGTGTAGGGGGTTGGGATATGGAAGGGGGTGGGCTGAAATAAACATTTTCAACTGACCCAGGTTGACTCTGGCCTTGTTTGTTCTTTCGACTGGTGAGGTCTGAATTTCTGCAGTATGAGTTTATTTATGTAGCTGGGCTGCTGCGACCTGCCGTTCACGTCCAATAATGGCGTTCTTTCTCTCAAAGCAGCCAATAGATCACTATAATTTCTAATTGTTGAATTTGCCTAGTTTTTTTTCTTGTTTAGATGACTTTCAGAATGCAGAGCATCTTACATGCCTCCCTCTGGCATTCTGCAAGTTCTCAGGGTGGCATCTAGAGAACTTGCGAGGGCAAGGTCATTCACGCTAATGTATAGATATTTGTTCTCCCACCATCCATGCTCTTCCTCAGTGTGTGGTGACTTTAAAAATCTCAGCCAAGCTTGCTACCCAGAAAGCCTTGCTCTCTTTTTTTCCATAATGTTTGCACAGCTTGCTTGTGTTGCCCATGTCTGTCAAGCGCACCAAAACTGTGTCAAGACAGATGAGATGAATTAACCTCTGCTTGTGCACAAGTACACAAACATCTTTTTCTGTTTAACAAATGGTGCTGTCCTTTTAATCCATTTTTGTAGGTTTTAAGTATTGACCATTTAATTCCTTACAACCCTTCCAAAGAGGTTTTCCGTTAGTCATGTGACTGTGCATGAATACACTTTGGTCTTCCCAACCCACCGCAATGGTATGGCTTGTCAATAACAAGCTGTTGTTTATCCTTCCTTCTGAGAGAGAAACATACTTACATTCTCTCAGGGGTTGTGATATGATTGAAACAAGATGGTGGCCACCTCAGAGATTCAGGGTGAAACGACTCCTACTTCATTCTCCTAGCAAATTATTATATTGGAACAAGTACACGCATGGTGCTAAAGTTCCAGTGTGTAGGAAGTTTAAAGATAGCTCTGATAAAACACTGCTGTCCCCTGCCCCCAACCCTTCACCCCACATTCTACTTTATTACCCCCCTTTTCTTCTTATTGACAATGGGGACCAGCTCACACTTTCTCAAGCTTCCAGCAATGACCTCAGCCCTCTTTAACCAAGGCAGACTATTTTTTATTCCTCATAAAAATAAAAAAAAAATCAATTTAAAAAGAAACTTAAATTTGCACAGCAGACGGTAATATAAGAACAAAATTGTAACAAAACCAACAAAAAGATATTGCTGAAATAACAAACCCAGTGCTGAATGAAAAGTGTAAATAAACACACTGTAGTGACTGACGCTTAGTAGTACTGAATCAGAAATGTCCCTCAAGAGTCTGGTTCTTCTCTCCTTCTTCATTACTTTTATAAAGAACGAGACAGTAGGCTCAAAGCATACATAAGGGACAGGGAGGGAGGGTTTACTCAGTGTGCCGAAAGACAAAACGCGACAAACGCAGGCTTCTTGGGTCGCCCAGACTCCCTCGCATTCTGTGGTTGCTCTCTGCACATCATTTGATGGAAGGCGGAAGCAATCACTGATGCCCGGGTGGTCCTGGTGGCCAGAATGACATTTGGGTGGGGGGCAGAGGTTGGGGTGATGGTGCAGCTGTGACAGCCTTAGGCTATATGATGATGTGGCAGATGATCCCAAATGCACAGCCGGACAAATGTGAGCCTCTTCCCTTTTACGTTCTTAATTTTACGGACAGCACTCTCACACTGCATCTGTAGTGAGTTTAGGGCAGTTACAGAGTAAAACAGAGTGGAAGTGAGAGTGAACCTTACGTGGCCATTTTTAATTTTGAATTCATAGGTGTCGTTTTGCTGATTTACTGCATTTTTCCTAAACAGGTTTGTGTCCTACAGCAAGACAAAACTTGAAAATAAACACATGCAAACAGTACTATCACAAGACCCATTAAAAATGCCTTTCCTTTGTCCGTATGACTTTTGTGTGTGCGTGTGTGTGAGAACTAACCTCTCCTTGTTACCAAACCACTTACTCTCCATTCAGTGGTGAGCAGCTTTGTCAATGGGCTATTGGGGGAAACAACGCAAGCAGAAACTTTAGTAACATGGGCCCTGCCTCTTAAAGGCACAGCGCCCTTTTACAGCATCTGCGCCTCTCTCTGTGAGTCCTGTGCTTTATGTCTGCTTACCATAGGTACTCTAATTTTGTGACAAACCTTGACAGCTCCCACTGCATAGCCCGCATACATCACTCAGTATGCAATTAAAAAAAAAAACACGATATACATGTGTGAAGGAATATATATGAGCTTTTTGTTTTGAATAAAGATGTGCAAATGGCAGAATAAAAAAAAACATAAAATTAAATCAGTTCAATATAGTACGTAAACTGGCTGGACAAAAACGTCCCTGGAACTCACATTTCCCCTTTTACAAAATCATGCACTAACAAGTTACTAAAACTAGATTTATAATATGATTATGGCGACTCCCCATGTCAGTGTACGTGTTTATGTCCATATGTGTGTAACAGGTGGGTAAACTTCAGCTGTATTCACTTTTTTCCCTGTCGCTAGAGGAAAAGGGTTCCTTTATTGTTGAACGGAATCCAAGAATAGTTAAGGACCACACAGAGAGCTGGAGGGGGGAGGGGTCAGTGCCTCCAAGATGGCTAACAATTCACACAGCCCATCTGTGCAGGGGATCAGCACCACTGCGAAAGCCTAGGGGGCTTAGAAGGAATTTGGCAGTGTGAAAACCAAATAAAGATGCCCGAAAACGCAGAGATAAGTGAGGCGTGCAGAAAAGACGTCAAATGAGGAAGGAAAAAATCACGGCGCAAAGGCAAACAATACTGCCTGATGGGGAGAGAACAAGAGAAGGCTTGCATGCGCTAGGAGAAAAAAAGAACACTACTTGTGCGTGACAGAAGATATGGAATTCCTGAGCCCACAGTCCGTGTTCAAAGACTTAGCTACTGCACACTGCAAGCCCACAGATTGGCTGGTGGAAAAAAAACTCCCAAGAACTGTACAGCTAGAAGCAAAATCTAATTTTCAGTACCCTGTTGTCTGTCAGCTTGTTTGTAGAGCAGTAAAACAGGGAAGCTTCTCCAAAAATAGGCAGTGAAGCAAAAGGAATGGTGTGCATGGTCAGATGGTGCTGTCTCTCTCTTTTCCTAGACCCCCCACGACTTGATACCAAAATATAACACTCACAAACAAGTTCATTTGGCTCACAGATACAATCCCCAAACACCCCAGCCAAAAACCCCCAAAAGGCCAAAAGCATGGACTCACCTTCCACCCATAGCTGTTCAATGTCTGTCTCAATGGCGGCCACTCGCAGGCCAACCGAGAAGGCTCCAAACACGAGGAGTCCAATAAAAAGCACTTTTCCACAGTGTCGCTGAATATGACAACCCAGAGTAAAGAGGAGAGCCTGGAACCTTGCCCGGAGCCACAGCGGAGCTTTCTGACCCGCAGCCTTCCCCTGTGACACAAGAGAAGAACACTTAGTCACTTGGTCCATAGACACTTATTTCAGATTCACAGCAGTGCCACACAAAGCCTGGATCTGTGAACTGTTTTACAGGCAGACATCAACACTGTGTGGAGTTGTGATTTTATTTTGAAGGAGAGATTTAGTTGCTGAGAAGAACTTGAATCTCAGCCATGCATTTAACTCCTCTGAAAGAGTGTTATCATTGCTAGTAAAACTTCTAATATTCTAAGTTAAAAAAAAAAAAGCAACAATATGCATTTTTGTTTGTGTTAAACCATATTAAACTGTTCTGTGACATGGCTAAAACTTTCGCACAAAAACAAAACAGCTTCCTGCTTTTGATTTCTGCTAACTGTACTTCCATATCATATTCCTCACTAATTGGATGTTCCTGCTTTGCTTGTATAGGTATTTGTGCAAGTATGATGCAGTTCACACTCAGAAGTAAGTGCAGGCTTATTGTCTCATGAATCCAAACTGACCTGGGTTAAATGTTGAAAGCCCTCCATGAGCTAAATGCTATTGCATAACTTGATAACTGGAACGCTGACTGAACCGTCCAATGAATAAAACATCATGTTATGGAACCACGGCACAATCTGAAGGCTCCTCTCTGACTATCTTGCAGAGCCGGCGCTGTTTAACTAGCCAGTAATCAGTGCCTGTATGACTATTTGGCTTCGAGGAAACGGAAATGGTGATTTTGAACTATCCAGTTTCATGTGCCAAACAATTCAAACGTCACAGCTTGATGTGGACCACACACATGCACAGCAGACACTATGTGGGCGCAACCTTCATTAGGTATTGCATTTCTTAACACATTCCTTGAAGTTTTTAAAAGCCGACTGAAACACTCTAAAGAAGTGTGTACTTTAGAGGCTTATTTACTTCTCTTTTTAAGTGCATGATTTTTGCTTTACTTGTATGGGAAGTGTTTCAGTCCCAGATCTTTTTCACGTTTAGATTAAACACACACATCTGTGCTCTCTGTGTAAACACATGACAGTGTGTTATATATCTATAACTATATAACTATAAAGGTATAGAACATAACAGTAAATTAGGTTATTGCACTTGTACTAGAAGTCTAGAACTATGGTCCAGGTTGAGGTAATAAAGTGTAGATATGATACAACAACAGACTCTTCAGATCAGTCTAAGGAAGACTTTCTTTATGTATGATTCTTCCTGGACACACTGTACTGAGTTGCTCATATCTTCACTCCACTACTTGCGACTCGTTATAATGAAGCCTGGCTGCTGATGGATTGGGTTTTGACACCAAATCTATATAAATCCGCTACTTTGTCAGTTACACAACTTCATTAGTAAACGTCTGTGCAGGACCGGACACAAGCAAAGCCGAAGCCCTGGCTGAGGAACTGTCTCCTGCAGGCTCCCCAGCGCGTGCTCCCAGCCGCGACGCGCACATCTGCCTGCAAATGAATGGAGGCTTCCTCTCATTCATGGATCAGAGATTCACACTCGCAAAAACCAACCCAACCCAAACCAAACAACAAAACCCTAAACCGCAGAGTAGCCGGTCCCGTTACATGACTGTGCTTCCTGCGCGAGCGCATTTACACGTTCGTTACTTCTGACTTCTAAACACCTCGATGATGAAAAGCAGCGCGTGAATGACTACACACGTCTGAAGTTTCCCACGCGTAAAGAAAGCGCGAGCAGTAAGAGGGAAAAACCGGGAGCTCTCCACTGGAGCAAGGTTTCGGTCACCTTAGCGATCTGTTTGAGCGCAAACGCGGCGTGGCAGTAGCTGGGTCTGCGGGTGAGGTCCGGGTTACCGGAGCGCGTGTAGCTCGGGGGTAAAACTCCAAACCCGTCGGCCCCCGCCACTCTGGGAGCCGAGGCCATAGTCCAAACGAGACGTCGACGAGGCGAACAAAATAAAAGAGAAGCGCCTCAGTAATCCGTGAGCAGGCGCGAGCGCATCCGCCAGGCGCGGTTCCGGAGGTCGCTGTGTGCTAGTGTTCCTCTGAGCCGAGCTCCTCCAGCACCATGCCAACATTATGGGCTCGAATCCGTGTAGATCCTTCGGTCTTCATTCGGTCTGGACGCGCGTGCTTTCTTTTGCTTTGCGTCTCTGCAAGAGAGAGAGAGAGATAAAGAGAGAGAGAGAGAGAGAGAGAGCGGTGCGCTGCGAGCGGCTCTTTCCGCCGAGTGTGACCGCGCTCGCGCAGCACTTGAGCATTTGGAGGAAGGCAAGCCTCTCGACCGAGCCTGAAAAAAAGCGCTTTGGTTTTGATGGAGGAGCGCTCTGGTTCTCATTGGCCGAAGGAAGAGGCAAATTACTTTGCAAACATCGCCTATTATTAGCTGCTAAGCAACAGCTCGCCGGAGCGGAGAGAGAGGGAGAGAGGGAGAGACCACCCAGGCAGAGCCCTCCAAAACCCCAGAGGCGGGAGGGGCGCGCGCGCGCGCGCTCGAGAGAGAGAGAGAGAGAGAGAGAGAGAGCTCTTTCAGTAGTTCAGGCGCAATCACACATGCCGTCTATTGATAAGAAGCACTGAGTTTTTGTCTCTTCTATCTCCAGTCTGATAGTCCAAACACTGTCACACACAGTAAATGCCTTCCAGACGTTACCTATTAGAGAATTACACATCATTACTGCTATTACTATTAACTATTCAATAATCAAATACTACCAATAAAGTCCTGAAGAACAGAGCTTTAACACTTAAAAAGGCTTCATTTAGCACCTCTTTATAACTGAAGAATAACTGGACTTGTGTCTGTGACTTGTCTTAATACCAGCACTAGGTCTAACCTGCAATCCTTCTTAGCTCTACTACCTGGTGCCAAGTACCTTTCGGGAATGAATGCTTTCCATTAGGGTTGTACTTTCACTTATACACCTTCAGTACTTTTAGTTACCTGGGAAAGTGAACATACTTTACTTTAAAACACAAGTGAAAGGTAAGGGAATGTTGTACCTGTGTGTACTTTTACATTGTTTTTGTCTGTTTTATCTCTGGTCTGATAGACCAACAATATCACAAAGAGCAAATGCTTTAACAGACATTATCTATTTAATAAATAAACAGCACTGACTTTTTTTTTTTTTTTTTTTTTTTTACTATTGTTGCTATTCCTACTATTAACCTTTAAATAATTAAATCCTACCAAGAAAGTCATGAAAAAAACACTCATACATTTATTTATTTATTTGTTTGTTTATATATATACCTTCAAGGGTTTCCACACTTTGTCCCTAACAAAATCTATGTAACCCTACAAAATAGACGTTTCCTTTTTAGAAAAAGTTCCAAGTAGAACCAAGCTAGAACATTTAATCATCCAAATTAAATGAGGCAGGAGGTCCTCAGTGTATTTCTGAACTGCATAATTTAAAAATATTCTGTCAAATTTTTTTTATACTTTGTTTTCAGTAAAAAGTTGTAAAAGGGTTAGGGAACTCATAATTAAAAAAAAATATATATATATACACCTATGGCGCACCTATGTGACTTACCTTCTGCCAATACTTGGTCAAAAGCGAAACCCTTCTTAGCTCATATACATTATCCAGGGATAAACATGTACCTTTTAGGGTTCGAACGCTTGTCACTAGCATTGTATCTTCACTCTTGTGTACTTTAGTTACCTGGGAAAGTGAAATAAGTTTACTTTTAAAACATAATTGAAATGTAAGGGCTGCTGTTTTAACTTTGTGGGTACTGTACAGTATTTTTTTTTACCCAATTGTGTAGGATTATTTCTAGTGTAGTATATTTACACAGACCCAATAAGGTGCTATATATAATGTAGTGGTAATAATCATCTTAATTATAGTCGCTCGACCTGGTACTTTTGGCATTGTAAACACCCCACCCTTCTGCACAAGCTGTCATTTGTGATGAAATGATGAATTATAAGGTTTCACTGATTTAGAAGTGTCTATAGAAAAACTTAGTCATGTGTACAGCCCAATCAGGCCTCTTGTTCCGTCCCAGGACTGGAGTAATCTCACCATTCATTGGCAGTGAAGAGAAATGATAATGAATTTAACCATGAATTCCTGCTTTGAGTTAAGTGATAGCACAGATAACTGACTCCTTTCCCCCCACAATGTGCTAGTATCTGGCCTAATCTAGAGATAAAGGGGTGATGGGTTGAGGTGAGGTGAGCATGTTTGCTCAGACTAAAGGCAGGTATGGTGTGGAATTGCATCATCCATAGCCATGGACCTAGCAGTCATTTCAGCTAGGAATCTTTGTATTAGTTTTAAAAACACATCATGATATTACAGCGCTAGGTTTCTCTGTCACAACCTAAGAAACGTGCATCATTTACAGTTATAACTACATGCCAAGCGAGTATAGCATTATTTACTACAGACTTGGTGTCTTGTATTAAATAATAAACCCTATTTCAGACATTTCGCTCAAATCTAATATGCCAATTAATTACCACACCAGATGGTGCTGGAACTGTTGGCAGCAGGAGAGGAGGTGGGTGTCAATCATATGCATGAAATATAACACACACTCATACAGGGTTTAGAAGCATGTGTGTTTGCTCCAGCAATGCCGAGAAAGACAACTCCATTTTTTTTTTTTTTAATTTGATGAGGGCTCACGTGGAATGCGAGGAATTGCTCCGTGCGGTCAGGGCCCCTTTAAGGCTAACAAACTGAGGGAGGTCCGGCCTGACGTCTGCAGGCCTTGGATAAATAAACTGAGGAGATGACCATGCGCTCTCCAGAAAGCTGCCATCATGCTTCCCCCCCCAAAACGTAAACAGCCACAGCCATGTGCCTTGTTTCTGCTAATACCGTTAGCTAATGGCTAACGGTATTAGCACCTAGTTACTCTCTGTGCTTTCTATTGGCCAGAATATTCAGACTCTGAACTATAAGAGATTTAACATCTGCAAATTTACATGTAAGGTGTTTATATTACTACAATCGAGTGACCAACTTAAAATGTTAAGTCGGTTAACACTGAAGTTAACCCCCTAAATTCTGGAATAGTATTTCAGAGAACAAAAATGCTAATGTGCTTTATATCACAGCGCTGTAATTCAAATGATAGATTTTTATTACCGCACTCATTCTAATACATAATCATTCCACAATAATAACTCATTCACAGGATCCTCCTGTTGTTCTTTAACAAAGAAAAATGGCTAATCATTAACATGGTGAAGTTTTCTCTAAGGAGACGTTTATGTAACAATTATGGAAGGAGTCTCAGGTGTCAGTGCTTCGTAACAGTCAGGAAGTTTTTCAGCACGGGTCTTCAGGACAGAGGACTTTGCACTTTTTCTTGCTAACATGACTAGCTGCATTTTTTGTCTTCAAGATTAAGCAAAAAGAGAGGCTTGGGAGGGAATGTTGCTGCTAATGTAAGTGATAAGGGGAACTAAGTTGTCTCACAATATTGAATGTGAGTATAAACAGTTAAAAAGCATGAAATGACTTTCATTAATAAAAAAAATTGAAATCATTGGCAAATTGCTGTGGTATAAGAGGAATAAAACACTTCAGGACATGCTGTTATCGGATAATAATCCACTTAAGGCCGGTAAAGGTAACTCCGCTTCATGTCGCGCCACATCCCCACACCCTGTCATGGATTGTTAATAGCATGCTGCCAAAGTTTCTGATTCCTTTGAGATTTTGAAATCAAAATGAAAAGTGCTATATAAATTCTATTCATGGCATATATTAGCCATCTGACACAAATCCCCATCCCCTTTTGGTTTACTACTGGTTATTTGGTTTACTAGTTAAAACTACTGACACAAAGAGAATTCTGGGAGATTAGTAATAAAAGCAGTAGCTGTTACATTGACAGGAATGTACAAACAAGTAAGAAAAGGAAGAATACAGACAAAATGCACCTCAATCCTGTCAGACGACTCTGCGATTGTGGTGCCATGTAGCACTTGTAACTCTCAAAGATTAATCTCATTCATTTTTACAAGGTTTCTTTGCTCACAATGGCTGAATTTTGCTCTTATAGGAGTAATAGAGTTTATTTTTTAGCATAGAATTAGCAAATATACAAAATATGATTAACTATAATCTATGGTAACAGCATGAGAACATTAAGGAAATTCTAATGATTTACTGAAATTAAACAAAACATTTGGGTGACAGTGTTGTACTTTCACTGTGACCTCATCAGTCAATCATATTATTATTGAAAATGAAAAAAAGAATGAGAGAACTTACTTTTCTTCTTGGAAATTCTGATGATATAACTTCTTGTTGAACTTCGTAGAGGAAATGTGGTCAGGTAACATGGTTGAGAGAATGTGGCAGGAACTAGAATGTACATATTTCATAACCTATAATGGATGACTGATGGAAAAGGATGTTTCAAGGATTAGAGGATGCAACACATGAATGCAGTAATAATATGATTTTTTTAAAAAGTATTTTAATGATTTTATTTCAAAGAAAACTGTAGTTATAGTGGGCTGAAACAGGCAACTCTGTGCAGTATTTATTTTTTTTAAATTACTGTTTTAAGCCATTTATGTGAAACATATACATAGGTTATTGTGAAGGACACTTTACCTGTTTGTAAATATAATATCAGTGGGATATATTAACGCACCCCTATCATGGAATCCTCCAGATGTTTACCATTTGACCCGAACAATTTCTTTAGCAGCTTTCCGTTTAAATTGATTTAGATTAATAACATTAAATCACACGGGCCATACTGAATTTTTTTAAATACGTTTATATTTGGATTAGCCATTCTGCCCAGGTGATACCTTAGAAAAGAGAAGCCACATTTGTATCCAAAAAGGCAGAAACAGGCTATTTTGCCTGGTAAAAGGCATGGGGTGATGCCGGTCTCCTGCTAACATGCAGGACTTGTTTAGTGAATGTTTACAAAGCTTAAAATATTCTTAGGCCCCAACGTGCATTGTGACACACTGATGTGTACATGTTGGCATTGTAAAGGCCCATCAGTCGCAAATGGGAGAGACTTGCCACCCACAGTCACAGATAAGATTAATTATGATAATATATTTCTGTCTCTTTTGTCATAGTAATGAATGGCCCCCCAAACTTTTCTTGAGGCGTCTTTGTTTGTGGTCCTTTAACAGTGGTATTGTTGAGGGCAGAGTTAGCAGGTGGCAAGAAATCAGAGCCCTTTGTTTTCCGAGTTTCTTTATTTTTTTTTTCTTTAGAGGAATATAAAAATATGTGCACACTAGGAGCATGAAAGAGGATAGAGACAGACAGAGAGAGGGAGAGAGAGAGAGAGAAGAGACTTTTCAGGTGATCTGACAAAGGTGTCAAGAGACAGAGTTGCAATATCATTTATCATTAATAATATTGACTACCATTATGCCACATATCACATAAGTAAAAGTGCTAATTCATATTAGTCAAACCTATTATATTACCTGTATTAAGCATCATATAAGCATCATAAATTATCTAGCTGCATGAGGAAGGTCTTCTTATGATCTCAATTCCTTAACATGATGATTTTTTTTTATATTTCAAAATGTAATAGGAAGGAGTCATCAATCAAGTCAAATAATTCTTGGTATTCCAAACAGTAACTAAATACCACCCACAGGAATGGGTACTGAAAACCAAACTTCACTACCTTTTAAAAAGAGAATATAAAACTTTTAACATCGATGTTTTCACTGAACAGAGGGTGTACATCTCATTGCACCACAGCAGCTGACCGAGTTAAACAATAGCTTAAAACAGTGTAAATGTCTTTAGGATCATTGTGTCATGGCCTGTGTGTTCATTTCAAAGCTGCGCACTGCCTCGTGTGTCTTTGAGGTTATACGCCTTTACAGGCCACACAGCCTGCATACTGTCTTTGTTCGGCAGTAAGAAAGTACTAATTGTTAAGTGTGTGTGTGCTGGAGGTGGGCGTGATTTCGAGGGAGGCTTGCGGGGGACGCAGCGTCTCAAAAGGTGGCCACGAAAGAGAGGAAATTCGTTTGGGCCTCAAGAACACAGAAGACAAATTGAGGAAGTGTTCTGTTAATGTGTAGGGGTCAGCAGCAAACATGCAGGTTTTCTGCCACTTGGGTGGCCGAGGTGGTCTCACACCCTGCACCGTGCTCAGTCCTGGAGCCTAGCATCCCCCATGCCCTCTAACCAGACACACACAAACCACCCCACACACACAAGGTCCTTCAGAGCAGAAGCACTGACCACTCAGTCCTGTCATTTGGTTAGTCATTCCTCCCCTCTTTTAGCCGGGACTTCACCATTACTTGGCTGGCAGAGGTATCTGGACCCAGTCCATGTTCAAATTATGTCACTCTCAATGATTTACGACCATTCAAGCTTTCACAAGTGCCAATGCACTTACACCACTTACTGTAACAGCATTTCGTGCCCATTTAGCCACTAATGTGTTAACAGTAGCATCTGCATTTTGAAGCAGATCACCTGCAGAAGACCCACGTGCCACAGTGGAACCCCACTTAGACAAACCAGCAAAGCATCAGTTTTCTTACAATGACTTATATAAATTATACTTCTTTCCCAGAATGTCTGCATGTTTTTAAGCACTGTACAAGATTTTGTCTTGTCTGATTCTAGTGGATTCTGTCCCTTCATCTCTTGCTGTCCCAGCAAACGAGTGAAGGAGCAAGGGCTTGGAAGCTACCCAGAGACAGTAAGCCGGGCCTGATGTACGATCTGTCGGCTGACATCTGAACCTGGGCGCTGGAAAACACAAGCATCTGTCACGTTCGGCCCCGGAGGGTGGGGACTGACACTGAACACAGCTCCGGTGGGCTCAGATCCCAGTTTAGCTGTTGGGACTCTTGGGGTTCCAGGAGGCTCTGCCTAAATATACAAACCTTTTCCCCAAATGACCCATGCAGTGACTCGTAAGCACAGCCTGGAGGTCTGGCCATGGATGATGCAGAGAGAGGGCAGAGGGCACAGCTTCTGATTAGCTATCACAAGTATACACATGGTATATATTAGGTGCAAAAACGGGACAGACATATGGAAGAGACCACAGATTTGAGCTGATTTTGACATCTTGATTTCTGTCTGTTCTTCGTTTTTTGGCTGGTACATGAAAAAGCTTTAAGGCCAATAATCTAGCTCGGCAGGGCAAATAAATTATACATTCAGCAAAAACCAATTCCTACTACCGCAGCTTGGCGACGTGATGAACTGCTGAAGATCTTGAATTGGACAGAACTCAGCCGGAGAGGAAAAAGGGAGGACAAAACGCAAAGCAATATCCTCATAAATACACATATTAGTTTATGGATTTAGAGAGGGCCATTAGAAAGTCAGGGGAAATTATTTCAGTATGTCCAAAAAGAAAAACTACAAAGTACAGGGAGGCGAAGGCTGCGAAGACAAAGAACTCATGATCATTTCATTAGTGACACTAAATGACTCGGTTTGGCCACAGAGACAGAGCAAGCCATGATAAATCATCACTGAGAATCTTCTGGAGGCTCATCGCCCTTCGTGACTGAGGAACTAACTTGAAGCCTGTAATTTAGGAGCTGCAATGGAATGTCATAAATCTTTGACAGCAAAGAGAGAAAAATCTTTAAGACTAGTTCTTTATAGCATCTTCCGAGTTGGGGGGAGGGAGACGATTAGTTGTTATGTTCTCACTGGGTGGTCCATTGCTCTGCCTTTTTGTGTACAAATAAAGTTAACCCTATTGTGCTTATCCGTTTCTTCTGACAGCAGGGCATGTAGTCGCTCACTCATGGTGGTCATACTGACAGCTGTAGAACCTACACCACTGAGTAGTACATCTACAAACACCAGTACAGCACCTCCCAGTAGCACTCTGTAAGGTACACGACATCTAACCATGTCAGCAAAAACACACCTAAATTACACTTTGGACAGAATAAGTACAACCAAGCATCATGAATTTAAAAATACACACTTCTTCACATTTCACCTTTATGCAAGGCAAGTTGTATAGTATTGTCTGGTTACTCTTTATATGATGCAGTAAAGAAACCAAAGTTCAATTACATTCATACTCAGAGGCGTAAGAAACACAGAAACTCATGACTCAGGGCATTACAGTGTAAAAAAAAGAAAAAAACTGTAAAATAATGACACTGTCAGCTGAGATAAATAATTCCATGTTTATTTGGACACATTCAGTAAAAAAAAAAAAAAATTGAGGTGTCCAAGAGGAAGCTTCTTTGGTGACAATCTTGTCATGCCCATGAGCCGTCTTCCCCTTGGTTCTAGATCTCCATGAGCTGATCTGATCCAACGATGACATCATTGGTCCTTTCAGCTGAAAAGAAAAGAAACATAATGTTCAGAAAGAGCTGGCAGTCACCTGGCCATCCATGTCTTGAAGAGTAAGCTGTGCCTTCTGGGATGGGGGCTGCCACGACGTGTTTCAGCGCTGGAGATCTTATCACGGGAGTCATGCCACTACCTTGATGACAAATATCTACCCTTGCCTACACCAACGCGTAGGCATCTACCATATGCCTGTGTGCTGATCGCTTAAAATGAGGCCAAGAGTGCTAACTAGCATGAGAGCATATTTATACTGCTCCCAAGGACACACATGCAAATATTGGTATAATAAGTCTGTTTTTGAGGGTCACTCAATTAGGCAGTCTGAAATGTTGACTCTAGCAAGCTTTTCCCTATGTTTTCAATCAAAAAGAGCAAAACATGTCTTTGACAGTCTATGCATACGCCTCCAAAGTTTATCTCCATTCCTTTGTGTATTGACGAAGGAAATGGACCTGGCCTGACAGACGAGGCCCCTATTTATAAATACGTGTCATCCAGGCAGATAAATACGAGGAAGGTCGATATCCTTTTACCGAAAACGTAGTGAGTCCAAGCTAAACCTTGCCAAGGTCGACTGATGTTGCATAGAAAGATGCATTTTAGTGAGAATGAATCTGTACAATGACATGGGGTTTTTTGGCATCAAAGTTTGGGCAAAGACAAATAGAGCATGCCATGATGGACATCCAAGGCTGAGAGAGAGACAGAAATAGAGTACAGTGGAAAAAGACGGTCTGAAGAACAGCGTGTGTCATCAGCCTGGGTGCCACCTTTTGACGGGCTCTGACACCTGACGGCAAGTCCCGGAGCGCCCAGGTGGTCTCGCGCACACACCCACATGCTGAGCTCTGGTGCGTGAGCATGCAAATAATCTGTAATGAATTTCCCAGGCATACCCCAGCATGCTTTGCTTGCCTGGGGATGCAAAGCTCGAACCTTATAAAGGGCCTTGTAGAGCAACTGTTGAGACACTTTATGAGATGCCTATGGCTGCACTTTGGCTAACACATGCTAACAGGCAGCAGGGGTAAACAGCGCAGAAACAGTCTGAACAAGAGTGTGTGTGTGTGTGTGTGTGTGTGTCAGGTCGAAGTGTGAAGCTAATGGACACTGACTGCATGAGACCACCGTAGTAGAGCTCCAATGCAGTCTATTGGCTTCTAGAGTGCTCTAATCACTCAACAGCTAGTTAGATAGGCTTACTGGCGTGATAAGCCTGGTGGTCATGTTAACATTAAGGGCACAGGTGGTGAGTGGAAAAAGCTCTACACACATGGAGTCCACAGAAATAAAAGCCTCCTGTGCTACTTCCTTTGTTTGTACATACCAACAGAGAAGTACAGGTATGAGAGGCTATATTATGCGCAGCAGCATAAATGTTTATTGGATTGTCTTCGCTTCTTTGACATGACTTTCAAGTCAGCAGCATAACGTCAATAAGAGACAGAATGTTTTACTGCAGGAGTTTAGGCACGTCAAAAAAAACAGCAATTTGCCACTTTCATGGTTTGGTTTCTTTACTTTTAAATTAAAGCATTTATATTTTGGCTCTGAAGTTACAGAGGGCGGGCATCCTGCCCTGTGCTTATTAAATGCAATGACTTAAAAAAAAAAAAAAAAAGAAATAATAGGCTCCATTAACTCTGCTCTTGGTTTCTCTGGGATAACTCTGAATTGTGGTCACTGTGCTTTAAGCAGTGTGTGCTATGTGTGTGTGTGTGTGTGTGTGTGTGTGTATGTGCCCGTGCTTTGGGAAGTACAGGGGTCTAGCTTGTAATTTGGGATTTCTGGGAGCACTTCAATAAGCCCCTGTCTTTTAGGAGGTTATGGCTGACTAATCGGGTCCAGCTCACAAGTGACTACGGAAAAGGAAAGCATGGTGGGGGGTGGTGAAATGTTGCAGTTTGGGTGTGTGCGACAGGGGGAGAAAAAACTGTGTGTGTGTGTGTGTGTGTGTGTGTGTGTGAGGGGTGGGGGGGGGTTGCTGAGGCAGCAACACCCTGTTGTTCAGTCAATTAGGCCAGGAAGCCTCTGGACATCTTAAGGCCGCCTTAGGCACAGTCATTGATGGAGAGGCTGGAGAGCGAGTGCAGACCACCCGCAATACAACAGCCTGGAGCCACACACACACACACGCACACACATACACACACACACACACACAAACACAAACCTCACAGTATGATCCAACACTGAGGGGATTAACAATATTAAAAAATAAAGTGCAATTGTTCACACAAGCTTAAGTTTTAATGCACTATTGAAACAGATTAACAGACAAGCCACACACATACACACACACACACACACATAAAGAGACACACACTGAAGCTGAAAAAGGCAGGCACGACTGTGCAAGAGCACACAGAAACAAACACAAAGGCCTGACTTGGTGTTGCGTGTGTGTGTTTGGTGTAAAACAGTGCATGCGCTCACCCTCTGGCTCGATGCGCTGGCCGCTTCCCACCAGACAGTATTTAATGTCAGCACCTCGTCCGATCGTGGCGTTGTTACAGATCACACTGCCTTGAATGTTACACCTGAGGACAGCATATTAATAGAACTTCATATCAGTTTCACTTTGTGAATTTAGACACACACTCACATGCGCACACACAGACACCCCCACACTAAAGCCACTCCATGAGTCACACACATTCACTGCTGCTGTAATTTGTTTGTACATGATTAATTAAGTGTCTAGCTATGCATATGTAAATTAGCTCAGTACTTATGTCATTACAACCTTATTACAAGTCTATTAGCCTACACAGCCACATGTTCACCCTACACAGTTACATAACCACAGTAACATAGGAAAAGTAGATATTATGTGCTATAGTATGTAACATATACAGTCAAGGAGGAGGAAGGCCAAAAAAAAAAAAAAAACTTTTCAAAGATTTTGAAATAATTCATGGTAAGATATTACTAAGATCACATGCTGCATCTTACCATCCTGAACCTGATTTGTCTAAAATATTCTCTCATAACTTTAATCACAGTTTGTCTTTATAACTGCCTCCAGCTTCTTTGATATCATTTAGATTTTGGATCTCCTTGATTCTAATTCGGCTCCATGTGACCCGCCCTGTCTTTTCCAATTCTTTTTCACATCTGTTCCAACTCTGCCAGATGTCATACACTGCCTTCTGCAGATCACGTCTGGAGATCAAGAGGGTCGTAGCCAAACCTTGACTTCCTGGTTTTGTTTCCAACTATTTCCAACTGTTAACTTTGGCTTAGTTTTTCAGCTGATGTCTTGTTGCAGGATACACCCACATGTCATTTTTAACTCAACTATTTCTTTTTTGGCCATTAAAAATAAAAATGAAATAAAATAATACTCATGGGGTAAAAACTTTTGCACACGTCTCTATGTATGGTTGTACTATGTGGCCCTGCATTTGAACTTGACTTCAATTCGCATATCTCTGTAGCTGTGGTAATGCACACGTCAGCACAACATTAGATTTGTAGATGAGTCAGAAGCAGTTTAATGTTTACTGGACACTGCTTTAAAATGTGCATGCCATGACACGTGCACACACACCACACACATACACACAGACACACAGCGCTCTAAGCTGCTCCCTGTTTACACCGCACAAAGAATAATATTTTCCTAGGCTCGCTTTGGCACCATAAAATCGTATTTGCACAGTTTGATGTTTGATTGAGCCAAGCCTGGCTTTCTTCTCTCGCGCTCTTGGGTGCAGGAATATATTTCAGATACACACCAGTCTTCCACTTTCATGTCTCTGCACTAATTGCACAGCTGAGGGTCTTGTCCTTTGTGCACCCGAACGCTGCCGCCCTCCCCCTGCAGGGAAACTCGATCCTGCCCCGTTTTCTGCCAATTTCATTTATTCCCCATATGCACCCATTAGCACGTGTATTAAAAACAATAGCGACGTCTAATGTGTGAGGCGACCCGCTGTGCTGTCCAAAGCCAAAATATATATGCACATGACCTGTGCAGTGTGTTCGAGGTGTTGTAGAACGGAAGGTGTGTTCACACTTCCTGTTAGGTGTGCCTGGCATTTTAGGAAGTGGAAGTCAGTGCTGCCTTGAGCGCTTCTATAGGACACACTCCTGAGGATTAGCACGTTTCCTGATTGTGAGGACAGAAAAGCTGTTGTTCCGCTGTTCTCATCTTTGGGTTAGGAACTCGACCCTGTCTTTGGGTTAGGAACCTTCTACCCTGTTAATCAACTGAAAGGGACCACCATAGGACCAGATATAATTTGGGTGTACATTCTCAGTACATCAGTGATACTGACATGGGAGCGTGTGTGGTGCGGGCATGAGTGTATCACACACAGCAATGTTTTATATTCAAGTAAGGTGCTAAGGAGTGTATGAAAGAGAAATCATAGAAAGACAGGAGGTACAGACTGAGAGAAAGAAATAGAGGTATATTAAAAAAGAGGGAGAGAGAGGAAGGGGGAGGTTTGGTAGTGATGAGAGATTACAAGGATTGGAGAATTAAACAGAGAGACCACCAAAGAAGCAGTGCTGAAATACCACTAATTACTGACACTGTGTTCCTCCTCATGGTGACCCCCTCCCTCTCTCCTTTGCCCTCCACCCCTCTCATCCCTTGCTCCATACCCCCCCCTCCTAGCCCAAAGCCCCCAGAGCTTTGTAAACAACCACTCCTCCATGCAAACAAAGAGACCAAAAATGCAAGTGCCTTCTTTAACATTGCTAATCCCCTCTTACATTTTTTTTTTATCAATCTGAAAGAATTGCTGTTCCTCTCTCTCTCTCTCTCTCTCTCTCTCTCTCTCATTTCTTTCACCCCTTGCTTTCATGCGAGCTCTAATTCGGATGTGAGGGTCCCCGTGCTGGCACCAAACTCGCCTGCTTAAGGGGAAAAACCGCACTGGAAAAAACCTCCAAAAGCTCCTTCCTTGGATTTGGACAAAAACGCACTTGTTTCTCTCTCACTTGCTCGCAGAGATCCATGCTGTCTACTATGTTTTCAATGTCCTTCAAGCTCATCATTTAACTAAATCGGCTTGAATCTAAACTGCTTTCACTAAAGCAAAAGGAAAAATTAGGTGAAGCCTGCAATTCATTCAGTACCTAGTGTGATTCTACAAGCTGTCTTTAGGATGTTTCGCAAGAACATGCCCGTCTGGCGTTTCGTCGAGTAACCTGCACGGTGATGCACTTGTCTCTCTGGCAATCATTACATCGACATTCATCACTTTTCTGGGTGCTTGCTGCATCGGGCGGCCTGTTCAGGGTCAGCGAGCACCTTCAACAGTTTGACAACAGAAGTTTCTGTTTTTTCTCAAACAATAAAATGCAGCAGACGAAGCCTCCTTCCCCCTTCCCTCTACTCATAGCAGGACGGTCTGATCATGCTGCATGTCCTGTCCTCTGACTCAACTTTCCAGCACCAGACTTGTGTCGAAAGAGAAAAACAGAAATGGTTTGTCTCTGTATAGTAATCACCTAATCCTAGCTGTAATAGAAACGGCACATGGCACCAGCTTTTCCTTAACACAGTGCTCAGAGCTCTGAATGAAGCAATGCCTTTAGCAGGAATGATCATAAATGATACAGGTGAACAGTTCTGTGGTCACTATGAGTCAGAGATGCACCTTCTACTTTATTATCACATTAAGTTAAGTCCAATAAACACTCTGACCCAGATATGATGAAAACACTTTGGCAATTTTGTAGTGTTGGTATGAACACAAAAGAGATGCCATGAAGTGAGGAATAAAATATGAGTGCTGTTATAGGAAAATATAGATGTGATTTACAGTTTGATTACTTTCAAATAACAATAACTTTCCAATTTCCAACAGGTTTCTGAAAACTTTTCTGTGTTGGAAAACTAACAGTTTGACCTCTGACTGTTACAAAGTGCTGACACTGGAGACTCCTTCCAAAAATGTCAAATATACATCTTCTACACTTCATCATATCAACAATTAAACATGTTTTTCCAAATCTTTTTTTGCAGAGCATCTGCCATATAAGTCCCTGTGTAAGTTGGTACTAAAGAAACGATAAAGTTTAAAAAGCTTAAATGCTTAAGGCAAAGCACCTACCCTTCTTCAATAGTGACACCATTCATGATGATAGAGTTCGTTATCTTGACTTTCTCCTTGACTGTGGTGGACGCGCCGATGGTTGAGCGTTTGATGGATGTTTTGTCTGCTATCTGGCTGAACGCGCCGATGATGCTGTCACCTCCGACCTTAGAAAGATAGCACAACTGTTACTCCTGCTGTACATAACCTTCTAAATATTGCAGAAATGTGCACAGACGTCTAGGGTGGACACAGTAATCCACAATTCAGCCTCACTGAACTGAACCATGAACTTCACAAAAATCTTCATTTCATGTGTAGCTACATTAACTATATTAAGGTTATAGAGCGGGAATGGACTACTCACGAGACTTCTCTCAGACACCACAGCAGACGGGTGAACTGGAGGCTCTTCGACCAGTTTGGGAGCCTGAGAAACACCAAAATCATTAGAATATCACATTAGGGACATATTAGCACATATTCTGATATTCGGAATGCACAGCTGTTTTTTCCTGGACATTTCAAAACCATCACTATCCCTACTTTCCTTTTCATCTGATCAGCTGTTATATTTCTTAGGACAGTGCCAGAAGTTCGCAAGATTATATGTAGCTTTGCAACGTAACACAACCTGACAGGCAGCTTATGTAACTTCCTAGCTAGTGGTACATAGCTAGTGATATTTCTTAGCTCATTTTCTCATAAGAACTAAACTAGTTGTGTTTTTATCTGAGCTAATGACCGTTATAAGCAACCTCATTTTACAAGTTAACTCTAGGCTATAATCTACAGTAACAGTGAAAGGAATACTAAATGTGAAATTCTGCTACATGTAGTTATGTCTATTAATAAAAAAATTAGATAAAGTATAAACTATACTGCAATAAGTGATTATATTGTGATATGCAAATGTGATAATGTCACATGCTACTACCACACTGCAGTAATATAAAGCAGTTCATTTCAGTAGGCATGTATACATCAGCTTTACTTCCACACTCAGAAGTCAACACTCACCACGCGATTGGCCTCCACGTACGCGGCCAGCGTGTTGACGCGGTAACACATGCCGTCCTCCATGATATGCACATAGCAGCGGAGCTTTGAGCCATGGTACGCCTCGCTCATGTCTCCACGATGATCATTCCAGCAGGAGCGATCTCGCGCAAGCTCCAGTAGCCCCTCATCTTTGGAGGAGCTCAAGATCTCTGCGAAACAGCATTGTGTGCATGTTAGTCTTTTTTTTTTTCCTTTTTATGGGTTCAGTCAGGACATCTTTAACTTAAATAACACGCTACTGAGGTTACTAGTTTGTGGAAAACTGCATTTGTTACAATAAGGTCTCATTATATGAACAAGAAATTACCTTATGTATTAATAAACTTAATGAAAAAAAATTAGTTGCTTCTTTCACTACTACCAAAAAATGATTTAAAACAAAACAAAACCCAAACAGAAACACTTTCTAGTGAAAAAAAAGGAAAAACATCTGCACTCCTTTTTTCCGCTCTTCCTGACAAAAATTGCTCCAGATCTATCAAACTGCAGGAGGATCTCGTGTGCAGAGCCTTCTGCAAGTCATTCCACAGGTTTTTGATAGGATTTAGAGCTGGGCTCAGAATGGGCCATTCCAACACATTGATCTTCTTCTTCTGAAGCCATTCCTTTGTTGACTTGGATTTGTGCTTTGGGTTGTTATAATAATGGAAGGAGAAATTTTTCTTCATCTTCAGGTGTCTAACAGAGGCCTGCATGTTTTGTGCCAAAGTGGATTAGTATTTGGAGCTATCCATGATTCCCTTCATCTTGACTAGAGCACCAGTCCCAGATGAAGAGAAGCAGTCCCATAGCATGATGCCGCCGCCACCATGCTTCACCGTGGGGATAGTGTTGTTTGTGTGATTAGCTCTCTCTCTCTCCCTTTTTTTCTCCAAGAAACCTATCTTTTAGAATTATGCAACAAAAGTTCTATCTTTGTCTCTCATACCGTAACACAATTGGTCACCTGGTTTGGGGTGATGTTATGTATGTTTTGGAAAAATTTAGGTGGGTTTGGGTGGTTTTTTTTTCGTTTTTGTGAGAAAAGGCTTCAGCAATACGAGGCAATATATGACACTGTTGTCACTTGCAGGGAGTGACCAGTACTTGCCAGATTTTCCTGCGGCTCCTTTAATGTTGCCGTAGGTCTCTTGGCAGCCTCCCTGAAGCTTTTGCCTTTTCGCTTTATCAATTTTGGAGGTGCGTGCAGTTCTTTATAACGTCACTGTGGTGCCCCAATTTCTCCATTTGTGAATAATGACCGTCACGGTGTGCCTCTCTCCTGATCGATATCTTTCAAAAGTGAAATTTCCTACATGCTTTGTAAGCTCTTTGCAGACTATCGCTTCAGCATGTTGGATGAAACAACTGATCCTTATCTGGGCTTAATCAGAATCACTTCACTGATGACAGGTGCATCATAATTGCTTTTAAACATGACTCATTATTACATTATGACTCATTATAAAAGGGTGTGCACACTTGTTTTTCACTTGAATTTTGTTGATTGCTATATGACATTAAAGGCGTAAAAAGATCTGACATGATTTACCTTGGCTTCTTTTTTTTAACATAACAAAACCCTGCGATTTTAACAGGGGTGTGTAGACTTTTTATATCTACTGTATATGAAGTGTCATCAAGTGACAGACATTTACCTAGGGAAGAGCTTGCATCTTTCATCTTCTGATTCTGTTCTGTCTGCTTGTCATCCGTCTGGTCGTTTAAGACTTTCGTGAACTGCTTACGCACCAGATATGGCACCAGCTCCCCCCGCAGCGAAGAGATGGACCTGGGGCAGAACAAATTCATCATAGCATTCAGAAAGTAAGACACAGCTTTTGCACTTTACCATACATATATAACAAATCAAAGTTATTTCATGATTGCAGTAAAAAGGGCTTAGATCTATATCCTGCATGTGCTTTCATCATATCAATGCACTGCTTCAGGTCTGAATAGAGGACGACTATTTAAGGAATCTTTTCTTCATTCTTATAAAGGTTCAAACAAAGGCACAATGGGGGACAGAAAAGGACGACTATGTCACCACAGTGTGGATTCTAGTTCATGGGCATCTCGCAGGTTTAAAGGGATCAGGATGGAGCATGGTTTGTAAAAAGCACCCTGTAAGCCTGGGGCCGAGTTTCAGCGGGTCCCTAACCATCGCTCCTCCTCAGGCTCCCCACTCTCACCCTCATGCTTTAGTTCCTTTTTTCGGCCAAGATTAGCATTTCCATCTGAATGCCATGAGAGAAACAACAGTTACTCTGTCCATTTCGCTCCTTCGCTACTCTGTGCCTCAGTAGCCTCCAGAGTGAAAGAGAGTGAGAGAAATGGAAGAAGAGAGAGAGGGAGGGAAATGGTAACAAAAAGCAAAAGAGGGGGAAAAGGCAGGCTACAAAAAGTCAGCCTGGTTTGATGAGAGAAAAGGGGAGCGGGAGGAACCAGGATGGATGATGAAGGCAGATTATTTGAAATGATATTTATATCAGGGGTTTAGCATTGTACTTAGATTCAACACGTTTATTTCAGTCTCTTAGAGCTCACGCTACCATAAAGCTCTCAGGTGCCGTGTTGTAAATGTGCTTAACACCTCACAGGAACCCTTAACCGGCTCAGAGACAGTTAACACACACACGGCTTATACAAAGCAGAAAGTAAATCAATGTTTGTTTGATAATGCTGTGAAATTACGTTATGTAGTTTAATGATATAGTCGAGTTTCCACACGCATTCCTTCTCACTTACTTTGTAATAACCATTAAGAGGGAAGGAGTAGAGTAAACAAGCCAAAAGAGGCGTGAAAGGTAATAATTCACGGCGGGAAATTCCCCAGACTTACTTGTTGTCGACTAAAAAGTCAACCACGGATCTCTTAAAGCAGTACAGGTGGGCGTCCAGGAGGCCTGTCTTGATGTGCATCCTGGGATGTCTGAGAGAGAGAGACAAAGTGGGAGAGAAGAGATTGAAACTCGAGTGAAAACATTACAGGAAAACAACTGCCACTAAATTGTAACTAAAATATAATGATCCAAATCTGTGCAAATCTGGGAGGCCATGTTGGTGTTAAAACGTTGCACTGGGTCTTGTGTGGTAGACTTTAACAGAGACATTTGGCTGGCACTGTCTTCCTCCCAGCTTGGGTCGGATACAGTATAATTAGACTGCAGAACTTGTCTTTACGCTGCACATGGCCTTTCATTTTCCTTTCGCTTCCACTCTTAATTGGTCTCTTTGAGGTAGCGTATGAGGGTACAGGCTTAACAGGCCCCAAAAATAAAGGCAGTGGAGGGAAGAAAAAAACCTGGGAGGTGACATGAAAGGAGCGCTGCTGCATCTGTGTATTGTTCCCGAACACTACACAAATGTCCCTCGTTGCTTAAAATTCAGTCCTGCACCAAAGCCAGTACAGAGAAGCAGTCCAGGCTGACTTCATGCTGCTGCTTGCTCACGCAGACCCCCCAGACTTTTTACAGCCTGCTGCTGAGATGACGACTTTCCTGGAGAGTTTAGAGGCCCGGAACAAGGCCTCACAAAATGGCCGCCTGAAGGATATGGTGACTCGTAATAACGGCTGACTCAGACCAGAGGAGGAACACAAATTACATCGCAAGAAAGTCAGCTCATGAGGTCGAAAGTCAAAATATTAAAACATTAATGTTTTTAATATTTGGCAAGACAATTACTATTACAATGTCGGTAAGAAATAATTTAAGGCAACTGGACTGCAGTGGAACTGATAAAGCCTCTTGAAATAGAGTGGTGAAATACAGAGAACTTTACTTACTACTACTAAATATGCACAATATTTGGTTACTAAAGAGTGATTTTTTTGTTGTTGTTTTGATGCAAAATGTATTCAGTGGACACAGTTTCCAAAATTTGTCTATTCATCTCTCACTAGAGCTCTAACACCGGCAAAACTATGTATATCTACAGCTGACAATTAAACTCAAATGGATCCGAATTATCAAAAGTATAAGAGATAAAACAATTCATCATTAACCATTTTAAAAACACCACAGTTAACTGTAGAGATTACCTAATATACACTATATGGCCAAAAGTATGTGGACACAGCTATATGTGCCTGTCGAACATCCCATTCCAAACCCATGGCCATTAACATGGAGTTGGTCCTCCCTTTGCTGCTAACAGCCTCCACTCTTCTGGGAAGGCTTTCCAGCAGATTCTGAAGTGTGGCTGTGGGGATTTGTTTCCTTTCATCCACAAGAGCATTAGTGAGGTCAGGCACTGCTGTTGGGTGAGGAGGCCTGGAGCGCAGTCTGTGTTCCAATTCATCCCAAAGGTGTTCAGTGTGGTTGAGGTCAGGGCCAACATGAACCAACAACTTAACATGATCGCTGCTGCAAAATTCAAAAGTGAAGCTGACCAGCAAGTTCCACTATTTACATTTAAACAGTTAACATTTAAACAAATGTCAATTAATACACCTGTTAACTGTGTCACTTTAACATTACTTATGAATGCTGAAATTTATTATTTATTAATTGTAACTAATGCTGTAAATAATGTAAAATAGTCACCTTAAAATGTATTTCATAAGCCTCAGGGTCCATAGTATCCAGAACTGAGTCTTAAAATGAGTCACATAAGAATACATGTGGTGTAAAAAGAAGTTTAAAAAGTTAAAAGTTGTGGTCATGAAATCATAGTGTGTGTGTGTGTGTGTGTGTGCAAAATGTAGGCTTTTCTATAATGCTTTTAATTCACTATTTTGAGTTTTTTGTGAATTTTTGTGAATAAGCTGATCAAGCACTCAACTGTTTTGCTTATAGCTCACTTTATGTTAATCTATAATTTTATCTAAAAAATGAAATGTCACTCCTTGAGATAATCAAAGTCTCTGATTAAGATGATCAACTTTTTCATTGACTTTAAAGGGACGACACAATTAATTCATTAATACTGTCAGATTTATGGATACAATATTGGACTCATATGGCACTCCACAGTTTGTGAGTATATTTACAGCCCAGACCAGAAATTTCAGCAGGATATATTATGGTTACAACAAACTGTCAGACAGTGTTACTGGATTTAATATCCCTCCTCACTCGAGTTGCACAAGAAAACTAGACTTGAGTCCAAGTTCAGACTCACACGTTACTGTTTTACTCAAACTCCACCTGGCGTGCACAATTCTCATGTAACAACTGAATGCCAAAAACTCATCAAACAGGCAATGTGGGAGCTTTGCGGATATCCAAGTATGATCAGGATGTCTGCCAAGATGACAGGTATCCAATTTGCAAAACATGTCTAAAAAAATGTTCAGAGCCAGAGGCAGGTGTGAACCTATACTGCTGCGACATGAACCCCTGTCTGGAATGATGGATAAATAAGGACTGATGCTGATTAGATGTTGTAACCAAATGAAGTAGAACAAGTAGACAGTTTTTCAAGTTTTGTTTCTAGCACCTTTTACTTGTAAGTACTTGTTCCTTTTGCTTGTGCAGTGGTACAGTCATACAGTAAAACTGTGTGACAAAGTTTCAAGACTAAAGAAACAACAGGGGAAAAAGTATTTACAACCTAAATTATTAACAGGAAAAAATAAGTCGTTTCTGCTTCTTAGTCATTTTAAATTTAGTGATAATAAATATTCTTAGTGTGCTTCTTAGTCAGAATAAAAGTGATGGTGGAGTATTGCTAGACTTGATTAATTTTGAGACAAGTTAGTGGTATTTTAGCAGGTTTAGCGCATTTTGTGCATAAAATGAAGTTTGTTTTTTTTTTTAAATTAACAAGCTGAGAGACGTAGAGAGTCGGAAAGAAGCAATCCTCAACATTTGTAATGCAAAGCTACTTCAACTCATGGTTGCTTTATTAAAAAAACAAAAAAACAAAACAAGCCACATAGCAAAACAGTCACTATAGGTTACTTTATTATGCAGCTCTGGCTACATGACCAGAGCAGCTCATTTTCTAAATGTCTACCTATATTTATAACAGCCAGTGTCACAAACATGGCTCTGTGTGTGTGTGTGTGTGTGTGTGTGTGTGTAGAGGGTACTGTGTGTGCTTTGTGTAAGGGAGAAGATGCATAAGGGGATGTACAATATGATAACACAGAATAGTTATATTAGTTAGCAGGGAGGGGCCCATCCTCTGTGTGTGTGTGTGTGTGTGTGTGTGTGTGTGTGTGTGTGTGCGCGCGCGCGCGCTCATGGCCACATCTGGTCCCAGTGTGCGCGGCTCCCACGCGTGCTAGCGTGGTGTCATTTACGCGAGGTGGAGATTATGCAGAGCCAGAGGAAGGAATTAAAAAGCACAACACTGATTTATGCCAAGCCTCCAGCGTGTGGCAACACGGATCAGCACCTGGGGGCCAGAGCAGCTGAGAGAGAGCGAGGAAAAGAAGGACAGAAGGTGCGAAAAAGAAAATGAGTCAACACAGCGTTAGAGTTGTGAAAGAGGGAAATTTGGAGTGAAATACGAGTGGTCAGATGGACTCAAATTTAAACGAACAGGTGCAATTTATGTAGTAAAGAGGATGAAAAAAATTACACGCAATCATAAGTCATTACTGTTAACATCTTAGGAAAAAAAAAGGTACTGGGACATAAAAGCATCTCAATACATTCAAATATGCACTCGCTCCAACTCTTTCGTCCATGTGTTAACATATACTGTGTGTATCAGAGTACCCAACATCGACATACCCAACACCGACCCAACACAGCATCATGAAATCATACTATCTACCACCATCACCATCTCCACCTACAACTCAATCAAACCATATTATTACATTAAATGCAAACTTGTTTCTGATTTCTGATGCCTTGGGCACACTAATACAGACACATCTGAAGATGCAACTGTGTGTTAACACCAAAAACATCTCTGTCCACATTGTAACACAGACAGTCTTTAAATACTGAGCATGTGCTGATAGACCCGTTCTGTGGTAACCAGACTGAGCACACATGTTTACACTGTGCATATCTACAGTACGTTCATTTATACAAAGATGCCCAAAACAGATAACTACAGTATCATAAATTCCTATTTCAGATGTGTTTTCAGTGTGGACAGAAAGCAAGAATGGGGGGAAAAAAATGTGTGGTTGCCGAGTGCTGAAGCCTCTAAGGACGCTTTCACAACTACCTTGTTTGGTGCAGAACAATTAAATGTGTAAAACACTCCACCTGTGCTCGATTGCCCACTGAACAACTGCACCAAGTCCAAGCGAACCGTGGTTCTGTAAGTTACTGGTGAGAACAGTTTGGAAATCGGCACGAAAACGACACCAAAGGAACGAAGCGTTTCTATCATAACACAGAATATTGCTTTTTCGACTCTAATAAAAATGAAGTCATTTTAATAAACGGACTGTGGAAGCTGTCTCTACTCAATTCACACCTCCTTCCTGATTTTCAACAGTACAAGCTCAGAGAATAATGCAGATGACTGTGTGTTTATACGAGAGATGGCTCCTGTGCGATAGCCAGGACCTCTATCAGGCTGATACAGCAAAAAATGGTGGATTGATATCATAGGAAAAAGAATGAATGCAATCCATTCCTGTAACAAGTGGAAAAATTTGGAAAATGCATTAGAAAAGATTTTTTTTTTTAACTGTAAATGTTTACATACTAAGAGACTTGATTGTATTTTTGTTAGTATTCATTTTTTATTATATTTCTGCATTATACTTTATTGTATTTGCAATATAATTGATTTGTGGGTGAAAGCTGTGGTTTTGTGCAAGTCGTGTTTTAGCTCTGTATTGCTTCCTGTATTTTTTTAAGCTCTTACAGTTTAAAAAAAAATCATTTTGAAGCTTATTAATTTTTAAAGAAAAAATACTGAATGGGTATCAATATTTCCTGATACAAGGTTTCACTACAGTATCAGTATCGTAAAGTGGTATTGTGCCATCTCTAGTTAATACTGAAAGAACAAAATGTATTTATTTCTTGAGCACATGTAGGTCTGGCCACACACTAGGCTTAAATACATTTTAAGGTATATTTCTCTTAGGTATATCTCAATGAACAACAGAAACGGCTCTAAAACACTTTTCCCTTTCTTCTTTCTATTAGTCAGTTTTGTATATGTGTGTACAGCAACCTTGACTGACAGAAAGGCGCTGTATTAATGGAACTCATTATTACATTCTTATTAAAATAGCTCCATGAACACAGCCCTATTCATTATATTGGCACATTATTAGTCACTATAGCACTCTATCTTTCTGCTGTTATTTGGTGTTAAATAAAAAAGATAAAATGTCTGGTACGAATTGTAGCAAAAGAACTAGGTGTGAAAACTTCAATAACTGTTAGATTAAAAAAAAAAAAAAAAAAAAAACTCCATGGAATTATTTCTTTCTGCCATTTTATCTAGCAAGCATCCAACAAGCAGCCATCTAGCAAGCAGAAATGTACTTTATTGAAAAAATATATAGGTTTCTAATTTTTATTAGAAACTTTCAATTAGTTCCAAATGCAGAGTTTGGTGGAAGAGACAATCTAAACCATCTAAACCTTTTAAGGGGACGTGGACTGAGAACGACCCTGATGAGGTCGACCCTGGAAACAGGAAAGTGGAAATCTAATTTACAGAGCTCTGTTCTTATAATAGTCTTATAGTAACTGTTTCTGATAGTGATTTTGGCGTAGTCCCGCTCTGGAGGTGTTTGTAATGGTTCAGGCCAGTGACTCATTCCTCTACAGCCCCTGTGTTTCCTCTCTGCTCTGTCCAGATGCGACAGAAGTGGCAGGAAAAGCCCTGAGGCTGGCAGCTGACTCGCGCTAATGGCTTTAACGGCTTTCTGAAGTCTTGGTGAGTAGCATGGCAGCGTGATGAGCTCATGAGCGTCACAAAGTGCTCTCGCTGTCTGTGTCAACATACGAGAAATGCGTTGTCTGGATCCACATGGTGTTGTGGTTGTAAAGAAGAGCTGAAGTACTCCGGGCATGAGGGACTGGTCTGAAAATCATTTGCACTTGGAGATTTGAGGGGCACATGCATTCACACAGTAGGCGTGTATGTGTGTGTGTGTGTGTGTGTGTGTGTGTGTGTGTGTGTGTGTGTGAGTGTGAGTGTGTGAGAGAGAGAGAGCCTTACTTCTCACCTGTCATCAATTTGTGGCGGAAAGCAAAGTAAGGGTGTAGACGAGAGGAATCTGTAAGACATTCTCAAACTGTAAAATCAATTCAGGGGTCAATTAACAGCACATGTGCAGCGTGTTCTCGGCCGTCGGGGGCTCAGCACGTGCAGGACTACACAAGGCTAGTGTACACGAGGATAACTGCAGAACTGATTAACATCATGGACTACGTAGGTGTAGCTTCATGGGTCCTCATGTCAGATGTGCCTGATAGCACGTTGGCCTACGTGGTTTTTTCGGTTTTTACTGTCTACAGATGTTCTCTACATACAAAAAAAGTGTGTCTGGGTACATATAGGGACAGAGTACTGCATATACAGGTCTCAGACACCGCTTGCACAAACAGTGAGTAAGCCAGTGTTTGACTCTGGCAGACATCTCACAACTCTTCCCAACTTATAAAAAAAAAAAGCACCAAGTTTCAACATAGAGACTGATTTTCACATCTCAGTATTAATCAGTGCCAAATGTGTTATAGTTACAGTAATGACACTCACAAAGAGAGTACCGTAAGAGTAGATTCACTCTGCAAATGTACAAATTAGCACAAAAATCATGATTATTAACATTAGTATCATTACTGCTAACAACAGGAAACTGAATACATTTATCAATGAGACTTTAGTTGGGGTTTCCTCTACAGATTATTGAATCAAGCAAGCAAGCCGTCCATGACGACGTGGCAAATATCCACCATGTCGTCTGAGGAATATTATTATATGGTTTGTTAAGCCATTATGTTATATTTTTCCTAAATTTCTAGAGATTAGGTCTTATGTACAAACAATCATGCTATAGGTGTTGGTGCAAAAAAATAAATAAATAAATAAATAAATAACGCATGAACTACTTGAATGAGTTTTTTGAGTAATATTGAGTTTGGCTTACATATGTATGGAAGTATTTTCCAGACAAATTTAAAAAGCAGTTGCAAGTTGCATTTGCAGTTTGGTTTTCTATTTGTGCACACATAAACTGTGACATAATTCAAACGCAAATTGCGTATTACGGTTTGCATTTTCGTTTACGTGAACGTACAATGTCTGCCAAATTTCAAATGGAAAAGCAAAGTCCATTTGCATTTGCATTTCCCATGTCTTACGAGTTACGACCCTGTCATATCGACATAGCTTTTACCCCGATTGCTGTTTCACTTCCTCGGCGTCTCGCACGGAGCCTGCCAGAATTCAAACGCTTTTCCGATAGCTTGCACAAAAACCTGTCAGTCAGTGTTGGGGGGTGGGAGTATACCATGGGGCGTGTTTTTATTTGGAAGTGACGTCAGTCACAGTCGACGGCCAAGAAGGAAAAGGTGCAGACGATTGTGCTGAGCAGTGTGGGGGAAAGAGCATCTTTAATTTCGGGTAACAAAACAAAATGAGCGACAGTCACAAATGAAGTAGCATTTGGATACATTTTAATAACAAAGGCAGAATGTAAAATTTGTAAGGTAAAAATATCACATCTAGCAGGGTCTACTGACAACCTTCACAATTACATCCCAATTTGCACACTGTAATTTATTTTGTATTTGTTATATGGCACACCGTGTTCCGTTTTGAGGGTGATTTGTTTGGAATGGTTTGTGTTTTGGATCGTTCAATATAAATAAAACGTTCAATACGCATGTGCAATAGTGCTTTTACATTATTTAAGGTTTTTATACCAAACAATGTAAAATTATAAAATTCTGCAAATTATAAGGTTTAGTATAATTACATTGAATAAGTATATATATATATATATATATATATATATATATATATATATATATATATATGGTACACACATACCAATCATAGGTCAAAACATTGCTAAATTTGGCTGAATTATAAAAGCCAGAAGTGGTACTAAACTTTTTTTTTAATTCAAGAAACATCAAAATTACACACTTTCATTCAGTTGCAAATATTAAACATTATACAGTTAAATGAGCCGGCTCTTATTGCTGAGCTGAGCCGAACGATCCGGATCAGATGCAATTTGCAATTGCTTTTTAAATCTGTCTGGAAAATACCTCCATACACATCTTTTAGTATCTTTAACGCTTCTTCTCACTGTATGTAGAGGAGTTGTGTTTATGCATTAGCATGTTCAGGCACATGGACTCGTACACTTGTGAACATTCATTCGCCTTCAGCAAGCGCTTTATCCTGGTCAGAGAGGATATCCCAGGAACGCTGGGCGCGAGGTGGGAATACACCCTGGATGAGATGCTAGTCTGCCAGGGGTTACCATACACACACACACTAAATTGCAATTGCATTCTTTTGGGGGATTCTTCTGCTGCAGCATCTCTCCTAAAGCAGAGGAATTACAGTGGCCAAGACTGAATTATTTACAAGCTTCAAGCACAGGTGGTAACTAAGCCCTGTCCCAGTCTATAATACCCCTTTTTACTCCAGACAACGTTGCATTACAACATAGAATTTGTACATCTTACAGGCAATATTAGTCCCTGCAGTAACACCATCAAAAAGAGGTGATGGGTAGTTCAAGTTAGTGTGAAGGACAGAGTTAATCACTGTAGTTTTTCTGATTACTTCATTCACATAAAATCTATTTCAGTCACGTTTTGAGTGAAATTGTGTTGTTGATATTGATACTGAAGCCCTATTCAGAATGGACTAGTTTTACATGGGGAGGTGGGGTAATGTTTATTACCTACCACTGTATCTCTAGGATTTTAGTCATATCCGAATCTATCATGTCAGTCATTTTTTTATGGCTTGCGCTTTTCCAACATCTGGGAGGATTATGCTGTATTTTACCTTCTATTAAATGACCAGTAGAAATAACCCCAGGCAGTATATAGCATATCCTGTCCAAACTGACATGTTGGTAAAGATTCTGTTATATCCTGTGGGGAGAAGCACTTTTCAGCACTTTTCTTCAGTATAAAGACACAGGAAGTGCTCGCTCTGTTTTTAGTCTCCTGCTGAAAGCAAACTGAAACCTAGTACTGTCTAAGTTTAAAATGCAGAACAATAAAATATAGATGGCATTTAAAAGGTCAGAGAAACGACAAATCCAGGGGTTTTAGGTAAATTATTGGCTTCCTAGCACAGGTAAAGTTTACACGATCTGGTCATGTGACCTACTACTGATCAAGCACTTGGACTGCCACATTCCCTATAACAAGTGCTTCATGAAGACACTCATATCTCGTATGATTTATGCAGAGATTGGTTATCCCGTGCAACTCAATCATAATTAGGCTACTACAGACGTTCTCTGGTAACATCATTTAACAGAAATATGTCCAGAAATATTATTCCGTTCGGTTTAATTTAACCCCGTTATATTTGACTTATAACAAATAACTAAATTACCATTGTGGGTTTTTTCCGAAAAAAGCCAAGATCCAAGATTCAGTTTGATCCATGAAATATTTTTGGTCAGAAGAACACATGCTGTTCTTTCTTCAGCAATGCATTTTATAAAATACAACAATACAAAATGCAGCAAAAAGATATTTTGTGCATACGGTGTGATGGGGAGTAACGGCTCTCTGGTCACTTAATCCAACGCTCAGACCAAACAGCAGTGCAGGAAACTATGTGACTTATTAATAACTGATGACAAAGCAATAAAGGCTGGCTTTTTCTCTTGGCGAGTAGTCAAGCTCATCAAATGGCACGTGGTTTTATCATGTAGTGCACCAAGGAATCTATTAATACAGGAGATCTGATAATCAGATTATCTTAATTCATGACTAAGCTGGATCACACAGCGTACCTTCGTTTATTAAGCACATGTAACATTCACTGGACTATGAACACAGTCTCCAAGGCAAAAAATAGTGTCCATTCTGTGGGTTTCCATTCCAAAACCTCTAAGCAGAAGAGCTTTCCCAAAACACAAGAAAGAGCTTTGTAAATCAAATATTCACATGTTCATTAGATGAGTAGGCCTTCCTTTTAGAAAAGTCCAAATCACCAGCTCTCCTTCAAACCCACAGACGGAACGCTTGCTCAAAGAAAAGAGAAAACAAAGAAAAGAGAGAAGAAAAGGAAAGAAAGACTTTAGAGTGGGCCAGGGAGGGAGAGAGGGAGGGATAGTGGAAAAGTGGGCCCCGATGAGGCCCGCTTAACAGGCTGCTCTTGTGAAGGGCCAGCAGCCGAGGAGGCCTCTTGTTTTTATTAGCCGTCCCACACAAACACAGGGTCAGAGTCCTGTGAGGCCCGAGTTTTGTTCTGCACCCCCACCTCAAACTACGGCTCCTGCAAAAACCGCTGATCCGCTTTGACTGCTTATCGGTGTTACTGGTACTGTAGGTGGTATAATTCTCACCACACTCATCAGTGGACCTTTTAGCATGGTTGAAAAGCAACAGGCTACACTCTCCCCTGCTGGTGAAAGCAGCATAGAAATCTTCATGCTGCCAACCTGCACTCAGCTGGAGAATTTAATACAGCATGCAGTACGACAATGCGACATCAGTCGGGCCAAAGGAAGTGGGCATGTTCGCATTTTACCCCGAATAATGTCCAAAAAATAATACAGAGCCGACTGTGTTGTCTAACATGCATTAAAAAAATACTTCTCACGTTAATGTTATTTTCTTTTTCCAGCCTAATGAGCCTGTGTGCTAAACTTTAAGACATTTTCGTGTCTGTGCTTGTTTACCTGACAGTGGATTTGCAACATGGCACAAATAAAGCTCTAATATTTTGTAATACTGCAATAGTGGCCTTGGCTGAATTATTATTACTATTTAATGATTTTTTACAAGCTATTTATTTTACTGTTAAAAAAAAATCCAATATTTCCAATGTTTTGCATAGCAAAGCAGATAATGATACATGATGTTACACAGTGCTGACACTGGAGACTCCTTCCAAAAAAAAATCTAAATAAACATCTCCTCACAGAAACATTCGCCATATCAACAATTACACCCAATTTTATTCTGTTTATGTGGCGCATTCACTATATACGTCCTTGCGTAAGCTGTTACTACGGAATAACGTTTTAGAACGAACGCACTACTATAAACAGGAAGAACTGTCAGAGCTGTGTGGTTATAGAAAATGAATCAACACTTTCTGGTGTGATGAGGCTGACCAGAAAGGAGAGACACTGTTATCAACCTGAAGCTGATTTCAAAGCAATTATAATTTTTTATTTATTAATATAAGACAGGTCATACTTTTTAAGCATTTATAGTTACACATAATGTTGTGGAACGTCCACAAGACAAGTTAGTTCCTGTTCTCACTTACGTTATAGCAGCTATAGACAGTCGTTCCCTCACTAGCCTCTCTTTTCTCCAGTGACGGTAACCTTAAAGGAACAGCTTTACCTCTGACGCTAGAGACTCCTTCTAAAATTTACCAAAATATAAGTGTCTCTTTTTCGAATGTTTTACCAGAGCAACGATTAGACACTTTCCTTTGTTAAATAACATGATTTTATTCAGTTTATTATTAGGCTTAGATATGGAACGTCCCCATACCACCAAGTCACTGTGAATGAGGTGTTACTGTAGAAATGATAGGAATGTGTGATGAGAACATGAGGAAAAACAAACACTGAAAACACTACTGGGACGTACTTGCGCATGATGGCCTTCCTGATGACAAGCCCTTCCTCCAGGTCCGCTTCGTTAGCCATGAAGAGGAGCCGCTTCCCCGTGCCATCCACTCCCACAAAGTCCCGCTGCTCTCCTGATGCAACACAACAACATACACTCGGTCAGTACACACGATGTAGTGTTATGGTTTTTTTCCAGACACGGTGCCAGCACTGCTTTGAGAGTAGAATATAATCACACATGCACAACGCCAATCCTTCAGCATCTACAGCACACACAGTGCGTACAACTGTGAAGGTTGATATGATCATAGACAAAATAAATGTGCAAAACGTCAGACAGATGTTTTTACTGCTTTTAGCTATTTATTGTGTTGTCCTGTGGGTATTCAAGTTGTTTTTTTTTTTTTTTTTTTTTTTTTAATATATGAAGTGTAGATCGGTTCATCAGCGCAGATTTAGTTCAATCTGCCAATAAAACAGTTTTTGCTTCAGACAGCAAATTCTAAATATTTAATATTGCTACTTTTTTGAACAATGATAATCACACCTTTCAAGGAGGGCAAAAAAAAAGAATTTTAGTGTATAAAGCTGTGGTCATGTCAATGAAATTATGCCACTCCAAACCCCGGACATCAACAGTTCTTTTTCTATAGACAAGCTGCCTTTGGGTGTTGAAACTAAACTGATTTAGTCAGCCATTAACCTGCTGTTTTGCAGTGGAACATTTGGAATGATTTGGGATTAGACACTGGCATGGCTTGGGAAAATACTCAGAAGCAATATTTTTTGGTTCTTTCCTCTGCCAAGTGACGTGTACTGTACTCAGGTGGTTACTCTTCTTGCCAGGGTACCATTCTTCCTGAACCATGAACAAGACCTTTCATAGTCAAACACAAGATTCCATAAATCATCCTGATAACGTCTCTGGGAACATCACAGTTCTACCATAGAATTTAATGTTTCAGATCTATTTACCCATCAGAATTTGTCACTGATATTTAACTTGATTAATTTTTTTTTTAAAACCCATACTGGCTAATTATGAAGTCATTCATGCGGTGGATTCAATGTGGTGAGCTATTTTCAGATTAGCAACCTACTAGTCTGATAGCTTTTGTACACTTTTCTATTCAAGTCAATTTTCATTCAATTCAGTTTTGGCAACTTTACAGAAATATGGATGCAGAACTTTTTGGGCCACAGCCTTCAGAATGTTGAAGGTTGTGATCTGACTGGCTCCCTGCACTTCAGTATATACACATACTTTTCAATATATACAGTTTTCTGCCGGAACACTGAACATTATAACACAATGAGTGTTCTGGAGAAAGATATCGACACTGGACTAAAAAAAAGTATCCAGAATCCAGAGAATCCAGTCGGTGCACGTATTAAACAATTTTGTGTTAAACACTGAGTGATCAAGCATGTTTGCTGACAGACTACAGGAAAAGGCATCTGCTTCTTAATGATTTCTTTCTGTGAAAGATGGCAGTTCTTGGCTGTGTTTATTGAAAAAATAATTGTAAAAGTCTGGACTGAGAAACTTTCATCCAACCGGGGACCAACAGAGGATGTTGTTGGGACACTGATTTTTGTATTATTATTTTTTTTTATTCATCAGTTATCAAAATGAAAATCCAAAAATCCAAATGATTGGTAGTCTTCTACAAACCCCCAAAATATTTGTGATTGCATTAACAAACACCTAATTCAAATAAGGCTTTAAGGAGAAAAGAAGACACGATGGACTGGAAAACTGATTATTATAAAGTAATATTTTGAATTAAAGCAGCACTTCCCAAATGACAAAACTAGCTCCATTTAGGCTGTACAGCATGGCATGAGTAACAGTACCTGCTTTCTTCTTTCCTTTCTGCCCGGGGACAGTCTCTGTGAATTCATGCACTTTGCTCATGAGCATGGAAAGCGTGGCATTGTGGGCTCGGAAAAGATCCACCACCTCATGCAGCGCCACGTCCGTAATCAGGTCACAGCTCACCACCAGGATGTCCGTCTGAAAGCAAACAGCAGCATCGTGTGTGTGTGTTACAGGACTGTAATTTTAGCTGTGGCAGGGTAAAAAGGAGTCGGGATTAAATGCAACTTGAAATATAATGCGTGGTAATATACGAGGTACTTTTAGATGAAATAGAAATGTAAGATATTCAACACCAGGAAATAGGGGGCTTTAAGTTTGTCTTTTGAAGGTATTTTGGTCTTCTAGGTCAATAAATGTGTGATACTGCTATAAAGAATATTTCCTTTCTGATCTGCTAAGGCTGAAGGGGCTAAATATTAAGTTAAGGCACTAATGTCTGCTGTGTATTGTAAACAGAGATCAGATTCCTGATTTACTACTAGACTGAACTTCAGGCTTGAGTCTCTGCTTGCATAGTTGTCGGTTTTCCTTCCCGCCAGCACATTAGATCCAGCAGAGTGTCTAATTATCGAGCCCATCATGTGTCAGCAACAGGAAAAACTTCACACTGTGACAGTGCGTCCACAAGCCTGGGGTAGAGAACCCATATACTATAAAATATATTGGCTTGGTTGATGGAAACCTTCACAGACCAACTGGTACTATCCAGATCTACAAGACCAATCACTTCTACTCACTACGACTAGAGGTACTAGAGTTGGATGTCTCCATAACGATCAGGGTTCTGAACAGAAAACATTCAGATTTGTTCTAAGGGTTGGGAATAATTGTGCTTTCCTGGTCCATCGCTACAATGACTTCCATTTTATATGGACAAGAGCTGTGTCTTCAATGGTTTACTTGGTGTAGGCCTAATTTTAGTGCAGCTATTGTGTAGTGTATTAAAAATATCGGCATGATATATGAGAACTGTTGGACACAGAGGAAAGAGCATAGTGTTTTGGTTTTTTTTTTGAATGGATAACAATACAGCAACAATGTAGATCAGAGTAATCTGTCATTTCCATTTAGTGTATAATGTTTTCAGACACTACTATGCTACAAAAGTCAGGTACTACTTACACAAGTATATAGTACACAGGATGCAGTGCAGTCAAGGACTTCAAGACTTCCATTTCATATAGTATACATTAAGAGCAAAGTGAAGCTCCCCGAGCCTGCTGAGCAGCTTAGTGTACACGTACGTGTCCTTCCACGCCAGTTCTGACGCTTCATAAAGACTCCTCGCTGTATGAAAAGCCCCCCTGTATTTCTCTTGACGACAGTCACAACAAAAGCCGGGGTTTATAACATTACGGCGCAGATGACGTGGGAGCTGCAGTGAAGGAGCGGGGGGTCGAGCTGCCTCCATAAACACTTTGCTCTGGCCTAGCCTTCATCTGTGCGTGCATATTTGTATATGTGTGTGAGCGAGCGCAGGCGCAGAGGGGAACCCGGCGATAAATCGTGCTCGCCTTTTGCCATTGTTTCTGTTTAAGTTGTCTGGTTCCCATCTGGTCTGCCCATCTCGAGCCTGTGGATAAATAAACTGGGGAGCGTGAGTGGCGAAAAAAGGGCCTGTAAGAGAGCGCCTGGCTCTGTGAGAGCTGCATGCCTCATTGGGGAGGCCCTGCCGTGACGCTCCAGCTCCGGTTCTCTCCCTCCTCTCTTTCCCTCTCCCTCTGGGCAAACGGCCGACCTGAGGACACATGCTCAACAGATAAAGATGGACAGAAGCCTGACTATTTGGAGTAGGCTAGAATCTGCTACTGAACAGCTACAGCACTGCAGCAGCAGGGTTTACGCAGAAGCTCTCAGTGATACTTATGTGTTTCGTGTGAGTCTTCCACATGTCCAGGTTATTGCCACGCAGAACATTAAAAGCAGCAAAACCAATAAAGAAGCTGAGTGTGAAGAGGGGCTCATTTTTACAACTTCATTCATAATTCTTGAATAATAAACAACTGAAGATGATCTTGAGTAATAAGAACTTGAATCCTTGAATATTAAGATAAATCAGAAACAGGAAAAATAAAAACCCAAGCCACTTGAAAGAGGGGAAAAAAAGAGAGGCCGGTGAGGGAATGATTGTTTATAACAGCTATAACGTAAGTGATAACAGCAACCCCAGACGTTCTACAACATTAAATGCAACTATAAACAGATAAAAAAAATGTGATGAATAAAAAAAAAAATAGAGAAAAAATTTATACACACATATATACACACACACACACACACACTATAAAAAGAGTCATTGGGGAAAAATCTCTATGGGCTGTGGTGCGTCTACAGAAAAATAATCAACCACTCCATTGTTGATTATTTTCCTATAACAGCAGGCTCCTTTACTCCTTACATAATCGGTCATAATTTTTGCCTTTGAATTTCATTTTGGAACAAATGTTCTACTCTGTATGTGTGTGAGTGTGTGTGTGTGTCCAAAGCTCTGCACATGTGTGTTTATACGTTATATACTATAACAAACTATACTCAGCCACCTCTTATAGAGCCACAGCACAATCTGAACCACTGCTTGGAAATAAATATTGATAGTACATTGACTTTTTAATTTGTAGTCTTCACATTTTTAAAACAAAGTCATATGCATGTTCTTATTAGAATTAATTCTAACAAGCAAAGATTGTTTAAAAAAAAAAAGTTTAACAGCAGCTCAAAACAAATTATTCAAAAATGCACAAGTTTATGGCAACTATTTCAATATGCCTACCGACAGAGGAAAAATGTGCACGTGAAAAATGACATATGATCACATCTGCACACGGGAGCACACACGTGCGCTAAAATGCCTCCAAATATGCAACAAATGTGAGTCCACTCAATCAATGTCACGGCAGAACTGACCACTTATCACGGCATAGCTACACTACTGTTTTTTTTTTTTCCCAGGACACGACAACTGGCCGAATGCCTGAGGGTGCCTGTGTCCCACACACTGCAGGGTGGACGGGTGGACGTGCAGGCGTGCATCCTCCTTTAGCGTGCTGTGCCCTGGTCATGGGGACTCAAGGCAGCAGGAATCAGAGACAAGAACCATTCAAACTCAGAACACCGCTGTGAGACTCGGAACACGGCTCTGAGAGCGAGGGAAGCGAGGAGAGGGGGATGGGGAGAGGAGAGGAGAGGAGAGGAAAGAGGGGGTAGGAGGTCAGGCCACCCACACACTGCTGTAGTTCTGCCTGACTAAACCCCCCCCCCCCCCCCCCCCCCCCCGGGCGCTGCCAGGTGAGACCACCCAGAAGCAGAGGAGAGAGGAAGAGAGGGAGGAAGAGGGTGGAGAAAGAGGAGTGCAGCACAAGTGAAGGAGGCGGCGAGTAAAACAGAGACAAAACCAGCGCTGGTTAAAATAGCTTGTATTATGTCTTTGAGTTGAATGCTGTAATGCGAGTGAGTGAAAATGACTTGCTCTAAAAATTTGCAATTAGTGCAGAAAAGGTAAAAGAAAAATTTACAATGTAATAACTGGAGAGTTCGATTTGGTGATTTGTTGGTATATAACCGTGTCTGCTTACAATTTCACACTGTAACGCTGCATCAGCAGTGCAAATATTCAACCGTTTTACTTGAACTTGTTAAAAATATCACAGCATTCAAAACAACATAGAAATACAGTTTTCAGCTCATTTCTTTAATCTGCTTTCTGGTGCCTTCTTTAAACCGTTTTTTAAAAAGTAGCACATTTCAAGGGACATGCTGCACATAAACTTGGAATAGAAAAATTGCTAACAGTATAACCATATCGAATTTAACGGTATAATGTAACGGTATGGTATAATATAACCATTTCAGATTTAATATAACGGTACGGTATAATATAACCATTTCAGATTTGATATAACGGTACGGTATAATATAACCATTTCAGATTTGATATAACGGTACGGTATAATATAACCATTTCAGATTTGATATAGCGGTATGGTAGAATATAACCATTTCAGATTTGATATAACGGTACGGTATAATATAACCATTTCAGATTTAAATATAACGGTATGGTAGAATATAACCATTTCAGATTTGATATAGCGGTATGGTAGAATATAACCATTTCAGATTTGATATAACGGTATGGTAGAATATAACCATTTCAGATTTAATATAACGGTATGGTATAATATAACCGTTTCAGATTTAATATAACGGTATGGTAGAATATAACCATTTCAGATTTAATATAACGGTATGGTAGAATATAACCATTTCAGATTTAATATAACGGTATGGTAGAATATAACCGTTTCAGATTTAATATAACGGTATGGTATAATATAACCGTTTCAGATTTAATATAACGGTATGGTAGAATATAACCATTTCAGATTTAATATAACGGTATGGTATAATATAACCGTTTCAGATTTAATATAACGGTATGGTATAATATAACCGTTTCAGATTTAATATAACGGTATGGTATAATATAACCGTTTCAGATTTAATATAACGGTATGGTAGAATATAACCATTTCAGATTTAATATAACGGTATGGTAGAATATAACCGTTTCAGATTTAATATAACGGTATGGTATAATATAACCGTTTCAGATTTAATATAACGGTATGGTAGAATATAACCATTTCAGATTTAATATAACGGTATGGTATAATATAACCGTTTCAGATTTAATATAACGGTATGGTATAATATAACCGTTTCAGATTTAATATAACGGTATGGTAGAATATAACCATTTCAGATTTAATATAGCAGTATGGTAGAATATAACCATTTCAGATTTAAATATAACGGTATGGTAGAATATAACCGTTTCAGATTTAATGTAATGGTATGGTAGAATATAACCATTTCAGGTCTCTTTACCACTGCATATCATTGCACTGCCACATCTCTTGTTAAGAGTATGTAATAATATAAGTACGCAGTGAAAGTGGGCCTTTAATCCACAGGGGCTGACTCTATGAATGTACACGTCGAAGTTTTTGAACTCCCTCTATTTTAGCATTTTTGGTTCAATGACCTCATTTTACATACTCTAAAATTTGCAAATCTTCTAATGAATTGAGAAATGTTACAAATGACTTCATTTTATTGGAACAACCTACATCTAATCTAATCTAATCTAATCTAATCAGACACAAATATATTATTGCTCTAATAGGCATTTGTACCACACCAAATATTTATGTTTTACACATAATACTAGCACTATCTTTTATCTATAGGCTTAACAGCACTCATTAAGAGTCTTATTAGGATCTGAGGGCGAGCAGTTAATGTGTTCCAGAAAGATTAAGGTTTCCTGATTTAATTGCTATCCTGTTTTGTTTGGTCTGTGGCAATAGTACTGATTAATCTGTAATAAAACATAAGAAACTCCAGGTGTTCAAAAACATCAACTGCCAATATCAACAATATTGGTATTGGAATCAGTGTGATAAGCCATGTGATCGCCTGAAGACTGCTTCTTGCCTAATGTTGTGGTTGCATGCCTAGTAGGATCCCGTTTAAAGCACACAGAGCTTTAAATATCATCTAGACTTCTAGATATTCTCTGCTTGTAGCGATGACGGTTAATTATTGTTAAAATAAAAGAAGCTGCATGAACACGGGCATGTGAAAGTATGAGGTCGTGACTACAACAGCGCTTCAACTACAAGCATTAATGAAGACAGCACTGTGATACTGTGAAATAATCATTCAGCTGCATTAGAACACATTATACACCAGCGTCAATTTCGAAACGTTTTTGCTTACAGTTGTCTAGCACGCATTTCTCTACACGCACCGTGTGTATGACATAAACCTCTAGCCCCATTCCTGACAAGACTTGGCAGAATTCTGCATAAGACAAGATTATTCCGTTTCTGCCTAAACATTGACTCAAGGCGTCACTATGAACCCAAACACTGGATAATGAAAGAGCGCTTTAACGACGACGCTGTCAGATTCCACCATTATATGCGTGTTATTTGCTAAGGGAGGATGAGAACGCTATGTGTATTGTCCATACAATAAACAGGGATTTGAAGCCCCTGCTGCCAGCTTCCATCTCTCAACACTTAGCGGACTGTTCGTGCAGTGGACGCCTCTGCCACTCAATGCATTTAATCTCTCGTTTTTCTCCCTGGGATTAGCAATAAACGCATCTGCGCCGGCTAGCGTGCTAGAGCAGGCCCTCCTCTGGAACGTTCGCTTTCCAGTGCATCAGGGTTTATTATGGTGGAGTTAATCTCCTGTGAGGAGCACATGTTTTTACCATCCCTCCCTCAAACTCCCACATTTTCATGGAAGCCATGCACGGCGAGGAATGAAATGGACCTTAGGACACACACATACACAAGATGGGCTGTAAATGATATGTTATCCTGATCCTGGAATGACAAAAGCAGAGGAATTTAAAAAAAAAAAAAGGAAAATCTGGCCGTCCCTGATGTGATGACACCTTCTAACTCCCTAATAACTCATAACACATGAGCGTAACCCACACGAGCCAACACCACCTGTCCCGTCTGTTCACGTGGAAACTGTCACACGTGTGGATGGTAGGTCTGGGATTCAGGAGGCAGGCTCGAGGGTCCTGAAACCGTGTGTTTGTGAAGGTTTTCAGCAGGTGAAATGAGGCAGCATGTGAGGTCACGGATCATGTGGTAACAGAGGTACACATGTCACATGCCAGTCACATGGTAGGCAGGTAAGGCCACACACACCCATCAGCCGCATTCATAAACGTCTACACATCGTCTTGATAATGTTCACACCTACCAAGACTGCATTTATTGAAGTACGTACACTGTTTTTTTCTTCCAAAGCCTAAAGCCTGAGCGTAATGCTAGAGATTGTTATGGGCTGCATCTGGCTAAACCTTCAACACACTTACTAAAAATCAACACTGTTGCATTACTGGAATTGTTTCTGTTGAAGGTATACCTTCCAAAAAAAGCACTTTTTAAATACTAGCGCTGCAATAAATCTTGCCTGATTTATTCAAAATCAAACATAACAGCATATCAGATTGGATTCAAACTATTTTTGACAAAGTGACCAAATGGCAGAAATAATAAAAAGCCATAATGCCAGGAATCAAAGCCAGGATTTGGCTTTCTGACCGAGTTTTCTACTGAGTGTGCACTTAAAGCATGTACACAGTTCCTGAGAGTTCAGTGTGGGCTTGACATACTTTCCAAATACAGTGAGGGGAAATGTATATACTTCCAGTGCATAGATCCACTTCAGATTTACACACTTCATCTCTTTCTGCTAATCGATATATACACAGTGTGTGTGTGTGTGTGTGTGTGTGTGTGTATGTATATACATATATACACACACATATATGCATATGCATATGAGATATATATATATATATATATATATATATATATATATATATATATAGAGAGAGAGAGAGAGAGAGAGAGATAGATAGATACATACATAGATAGATACATACTTATCAATATATCAGATATACTTATCAATATATATATATATATATATATATATATATATATATATATATTGAGGTCAGTTGAGGTCAAAAGTTTACATCCCCCTTTCAGAATCTGCAAAATGTTTATTTTACCAAAATAAGAGGGATCATACAAAATGCATGTTATTGTTTATTTAGTGCTGACCTGAATAAGATATTTCACATAAAAGATGTTTACATATAGTCCACAAGAGAAAATAATAGTTGAAAGGGGGGTGAAAACTTTTTGAATTTGAAGATCAGGGTAAATTAAACTTATTTTGTCTTCTGGGAAACATGTAACTATCTTCTGTAGCCTCTGAAGGGCAGTACTAAGTGAAAAAATACGATATTTAGGCAAAATAAGAAAAACGTACACATCTCCATTCTGTTCAAAAGTTTTCACCCCCCGGCTCTTAATGCTCTTCTGGAGCATCTGTGAGCGTTTGAACCTTCTGTAATAGTTGCATATGAGTCCCTCAGTTGTCCTCAGTGTGAAAAGATGGATCTCAAAATCATACAGTCATTGTTGGAAAGGGTTCAAATACACAAAAAATGCTGGAAAACCAAAGAATTTGTGGGACCTGAAGGATTTTTCTGAAGAACAGCAGGCAGTTTAACTGTTCAGGACAAACAAGGGACTCATGAACAACTATCAGTAAACAAAAAAACACAGCTGTGGATCATTCAGGTAACAACAGTATTAAGAATCAAGGGGATGTAAACTTTTGAACGGGGTCATTTTTATAAATTCAACTATTATTTTCTCTTGATGTAAACATCTTTTATGTGAAATATCTTATTCAGGTCAGCACTAAATAAACAATAACATGCATTTTGTATGATCCCTCTTATTTTGGTAAAATAATGAACATTTTGCAGATTCTGAAAGGGGGATGTAAACTTTTGACCTCAACTGTATATATATATATATATATATATATATATATATGAGATAGATAGATAGATAGATATACTTATCAATATACATTATATATGGAACTGATAGTCAAAAAAGTATTTAGATAATATATTAAATATTTCTTTAAAAAAATCAAGTTCTAGATATAAACGCTGAAAAAGAAAATATATTCTTGTGCAAATTGTACCTGTTACTGTTATAAAGGTCGTTGCTATTTATTGGAACAATTTCACACAACAAGTAGCAATCATGGTCAAGGTGAAGAAGCTTCACAGGGACATTATTAAACACCACACGAGTGAAAAAAGCTACAGAGCCATAGCAAAGAGCAAAGACCTTAAACACCCCTGTCACGTTTGACAACACGCAGGTGGAAGGTTCATGGAATCACAGCTGTACAGAACCACATCCCTGGACAGATGTGCCACGCAAGGTTTCACAACACACTCTCAAACTAATGATAAGGAAATGTAAGACAGAAGCCAGCATTCACTCGAAAAAGAGTTGCAGGACGACCCGAAAGCAGCAGGAACAAGTTACACGGAGAACGATACGCAATGAACTGCATGGCAATCCTCGCCATCATCGCTGTTCCAGCACACCACTCAGAGCTCCTCTGCTCAGAGATGCACAGAGATGTGTATCTAAAAGTATTACACAAATCAGAACTCTGTTGGAACAATATACCCTGGTCAGATGAAACAAAAAAAAAAAAAAGAACATTTTGGCAATATTTCATAATTCTTATTTTTGGAGAAAGACAATCCCAAGCCCCCCTCCTCCACCAACCCCCCCCCCCCTTTTTTAAACAGACTTTTTGTTCATATTTATAATACTTTATTATAAGTACAACACCAAAAGACGTTGTGTGTGTAAGTCTGAAGTAGACACACACACTGGAAGTATATTTAATAACAAAAACAAAATGGTCTGAATACTTATTTTCCCTCACTATATGTATAAGTTGTGTTCCAGATAATTTATACCACAGAGCTGTTGAATTCTCGAATCTGATTGGTCAGAAGGTGTTGATTAGCTTTCTATAACAGCAGCACTGACAGTAGTGCCGACTGTAAGACAAATCACGGGCTTATATTAATGCGCTTGCTCGAAGACGTTATTGTTTCTATAGTAACAAATTACACAGGGATGTGTACAGCAGATACTCCACGTGAACTGATAAAAATAATCCCTATGTACTTGGTGATATGCTGAAGTTCTCTGTGATGACGTGTTTATCTAACATGGCAGACGTTAACAGTGTAACAGTTAGAGGCAAAGCTTTTTTGCCATGGGAAGCTCTTCAGGACAGAGGGCACTCTGCGGCTTCTCTGTAACACAACGAACTGCATTTTTTCTTGTCTTATTTTGTCTTATTTCTTGTCTTAATTTCAAGGCAGAGGAAAACAGGAGCTAATTTGTGTCACACAAGTTGTTCCACAACAATAAACTATAAACAGATAAAAAGTACCATGTTTCACTCTTTAATAAATAATATATTGTTAGCGTTTGGCAAATTGCTTCTGCATAAGAGGAAAAAAACACTTCAGGACATACTGCTTTTGGAAAATAATCAACTTCAGGGTGGTAACAGCATCACACTACACCATTTTTGCTTATTTTCCTACAACAGCACAACCCCAAGTGTTTTATCCTTACACGTGTAAGCTGTAGGTGTCTTTGGGATACTGAAATGTTTTCTATTAATATTATTATTGTCATTATTATTGTCTCTTGCCTTGATCTTCTGCTGAATGTGTCGTAGGGCGTCGGCAGTCCCCATATCCGCTTCCTCCTGGATACACACCACGTCCAGCTTCATCTTCACATCCAGCTTCACTCGCTGCTCCATGCTCAGTGCCTTCTGCACTTCTTTGGTGGTGATCACTATGACCTCTGAGACAGGAACAAACTTAATGATTACACACCTGCTTATTCAAAACACAATTCGAACCACAAATATCAAGTCGTTCCCTAAAAGTAGAAAACACTTCATGCAGGAATTCACCTCTGAAACCTATTTATGTGAGTGAAGCAAATAAATGAGTAGCAAATCTGATTAAGTGTAACCTAAAGGAGAGAAAAGCAACAGAGGATTCATGCTCCCAGCCAGGGACGTGAGAAGGTGCTAGAATTTTAATTTTAACCTATGCTTGTGTGTACATATTCATTATGGCCTGAACAGTTGGAACTTGAATGATGTCTTCATTAATTTTGCTTCTTTTGAAAAAATGTGATATTTTCTTTTGCAACATTATGGCTGCGATTTGCGTAGGTAATTTCGCAGTACCGTACCTATTTGACTTCAACAACGCGTGACTGTACGTCAACCATAAATGCCAACGTCAAAAGGTTAATGCAGATTTGAAATAACTATAAAGAAAACATAAAATAAAAACAAACAGTTATTGCTTTAGCCATGTGCTGGAACACAAGTATTACTAACTGTATAGAGTGTGTATGTCCTATCTAAGTTTAATTAACATAGCACCTTCCAAAAAGTCCAAGGATACTTCACAAAGATAACGCCAAAAGCAATACAAGCAAGATTTTATAATGTCATATAATACTAAAACTTTACCCTTTTTAATAGAGTGCATGTTTAAGCTTAAGAGAGACAGAAGAACGCATGTAGACAGACAGAGACTGAGCTGGAGCTAATTAGAAAAATGTTCAGACACATTTTAAATACATTCATTGTTAATTACATGCCAAAAGCCCCTGCGCTTGGGCCAAGTGGAAAAGCCTTTCCTAGAATCCTGCTTAAGTGCACAAACATTTTCTTGCAAAATTGCTTACATACTGTAGTTAGTACTGCATAAAGCTAATGCAGGCTCTTGCTGGCCGGGCTGTTGGCTGTTAACAGTGCACACTGTGCTACAAATAAAGGTACACACTGTGCTGCAGGCCAGGCAGAAGGCCATGGTCACAAACTTCATACCAGCAGGATTAGTCAATATCAGCTAGGTGTAAAAAATAAACATTTAATTATCATTAATACCATAAAACTCAGTCCGCAAGCATGTATGCC